>NC_059328.1:130438544-131128544 GCF_018350155.1 Leopardus geoffroyi | reverse complement strand
GAAGGAAAGAAACCAAACGAAGTATTCTAAACAATAGAGTAAAAGAAACTTGCACAAATAAAATAGAAATGAATTTTTTAAATGGCTGTGATTGTTGCCCCAAAACATATTAAAATTCTGAAAGAGAAGGCAAATATCTAAATTCTTTGAATACTTTAGTTTATCCTTCTCAGGTGTGATAACACCTGCAGAAAGAATCTTTAATTCCGCAGAGGACATTTGTTGAACGAATTTACGTTAAAACTTAGCTATGTGTCAGGTTTTTACCGGGCACTGGGGAGAAAATAGTGAAAAAACACAGTCCTCAAGGAGCTTACACTTTAACTCAAATGAAAAACAATGAGGTTGACCTCAATGAAAAATAGTGTAGTACATACTGTCAAACTACCAATCAGTGGCTTTCCCTGGTGAATAAAATTTAAGAGAGCCGTCAAAATGAGTAGCATTAAGAAGAAGAAATGGGACTATGCTTTGTCTTTGAATCCTGCCTGCCTAGCAGAGGTTTTAGGGGATGTTTGCTGAACTGAAGTAAACTGAAACCATAATGATGAACAATATAGATAAAATGTGGGGTTTTTTAATTCCCATATCAGATGAGTCTTTAAAGAAAAAAAAATTATACTTATTTATACTTATTTGACTTTCTAGAGCCCAGCATTATTTTTATAAAGTCAGAGGTAAAAGTATTGAACCAAATTGGAGGGGCATGTGAGACAGGCTCAGAGAAAAGTCACAGTTCAATCGTGGGTCATTAAAAAATGGATTTCCCTAGTACTTTGGTTTCACTTATTCCGTAAATCTGGGAAAACTAGTTTGCATGTGATTTTTTTGCCCAAGTCTCCAACGTGGTGGCAGTTCTTGCTTTTTAGAACCAGCAGCAATGCAAAAGAATCCTTTCAAATAGCTTGTAAATATTGCTAGAATTCACTGTTCTTGGATAAAGTCTGAATACATTTGACTCATGCTCATTAATTAAATCATGTAAGAGTAACTGCACTGGAGACACACATTCTCTGTAGGAGAAACAATAGAAGTCAATTTACATCAGAATGGAGCCCTTTGGGCTCAAGAATCAAAGCACCTTAGTTCATTTTGCTCTTACTCTAGGAAAACAACACTTGAAGATGTATGTTTAGCTGAGATTACAGGTAAGAAAGAATCTTTTGTCATTTCCTCTCCCTTTTTCATTCTTAGAGGAGCAAAATAAGATAATCAATAGTTATAATTACAATTTTCTTTTTATCAACCTTTCAAATGCCTCTTATATGTGATCCTTACCTTTAAAGATTACAACCTCTGCAAATCCATGAAACATTTTCCTTATTCTCTGACAAAGTATTTATTGTTAATTCCGGTACTCAAATGCTACACAAAATAGCAAAATGGTGACAGTAGTTATAAATAAGGTTTTAACAGTCATTGAAAGAAAATCATTTTACTCAAGGTGAGGATAATTGTTTCAATGCAGTAATTAAAGGTAAAATAATTTGGAATAAAAATGATTTTTTCTATTGTTGCTTTATTAAAAACGAGATGTTGGATTCTGATTGTTAATTAAGCAATTCATTTTATGCTTCCCAAGTCCTAGTTCTTTTCTTTTTTTTCTTTTTTCTTTTTTTACATTTATTTATTTTTGAGAGAGAGCACAAATGGGAGAATGAGACACAGATTCCAAAGCAGGTTCCAGTCTCTGAGGTGTTAGCACAGAGCCCGATGTGGGGCTTGAACTCACAAACCTTGAGATCATGACCTGAGTTGAAGTCAGATGCTTAACCTACTGATCCACCCACGTGCCCCCCTAAGTCCTAGTTTTTAAACACTTGCTGAGAATAGGTGAGCTGGACAATGTAAAGCATGACATAGGACACCACATAAGTGGGCACTGAGAAATTACTACTTTTTAAATATTTATTTCTCTTCAATATATTCTACCTAACGTGAACACTTACTCATTTATCCATTTTGCTAATATTTATCAATATTGCCTATATTTCAAGTATTGGGCTATGTACTTGAGATTCAACAGTTAGAAAAAATGAATTTGTCATAGTATTTACTAGCCAAATTGACATCCACATTGTGAGAAGAAGCTGAACATATTGAACCTTAATGGACTCTGATAACTGTTTTGTAATTGTAATATTTATCAATGCTGACACAAAATGCCAAAATTATTGTTGGCATTATATTAATGAAAACCATCCATTTGATGTAACTCAAATAAAATATGTAATTACTTGAGTCAGCTTTTTACTTAATTCCTGACCATTTGGGAACAATACGTAGCGAGGTGTATTGTTGTTATGAATAGCTCTGTAGGTTAATTATTCTAGGTACAGATATCCTCTTTGGGAGGAAGAAGACTTACTAGATAATAGAATGTTATAGATGAAAGAGGTCGCAGATAATACTTGTCCAAGATGTAGATAAAGGCCTCAAATATTTGAGGTGAATATCCCTTGTGATCAAGTCACTTGTTACCACATGCAAACAAAACTCCTGGCTGTCCTGTACGGCTTATTCTTTCGTGTATTATTTAGTTGTTAATTCTTAAAGATTATTATTGTCTGTATTTGCATCTATCTTTTCCAGATTCTCCATAGATAAATTCATTATGCACTCCTGCCAAATTAAATGTGGACCAGAATATCTATATGAGTGTGTTGCCTATTAATCAGTATTTTGTGGACTTCCTTATCAGAGCGGTTTCTTTTTTATGTTGAGAAATATTTTTAAAAGCACAGCTCTTAAATGACTTTTTAAATGTTTGGTATTTGAAAATGTCAATTTTTTAAGCAAATTTTCCTCAGGAATGAAGTGCTAGGAATCCCTGTTAAAATGGAATATTTTTACTGGGCCAGTCACGGAACTACCACTGTTCCCATAGTAACTCGTTCTTAGATGAACAATGAAGCAGAGACACTAGTATGTGTATTGATAAATCTGACCCAATCGTATTTGATAAATCCTCACTCATATCTAGGATGAGACAGTGTTTTTATCAGGGACTATAAACATATTGATCAATTGTACAGACAGGGAAAATTAGCAATTGTGAGGTATGCTTTTACCTTGTGTCTGAATTTTCACTAGATGACTTCCCTATGATCAGGAGAATTTACAATTTTGATGTAAGGAAGAAACAAATCCCGTGGAGTATTTTTGCAGAAATCTTCAGGATTTTGGTAATGTCTGGAGTAACTTTTCCTTATTGACACAATTTTACAAGTACTGATCAAAAGCCTTGAATGATAGCAAATGATTTGATGGATCTACACCAACATTTGGCTCTTTCAGCAAGACTGGAATCCTTAGAGAAATGAGCCAGTTAAAGGTCAGATGCTTATTAATCTGTTGAAAAATGAGATGGGTAATTGTCATCCATCATTTAAAAAGATGTATAAAAACAAAATAATAAATAAATAAATAAATAAATAAATACATAAATAAAATCTATTGCTTCTGAAGTTTGTCTTGCAAACACCTTAAAGATACTCTGATGTCTGAATATGCCTAGAAACCCATGCCTCCATCTCTTGCAATCTTTTTTGAATTTTTTTAATGTTTATTTATTTTTAAGAAAGAGAGAGAGATACAGAGTGTGAGTATGGGAGGGGCAGAGAGAGAGGGAGACACAGAATCTGAAGCAGGTTCCAGGCTCCAGGCTCTGAGCTATCAGCACAGATCCCGGCGCGGGGCTAGAACCTAGGAACCATGAGATCGTGACCTGAGCCGAAGTTGGATGTTTAACCGACTGAACCACCCAGGCCCCCCCATCTTGTAATCTTTTTTGTTCACAGAACTTTTTTTTCTTAGAACCAGCATCAGGAAATGCAACATTTAAAAATATTCATTGTCTTGCATCAACCTCTAACTCCCCAATAGGCTGTATTTATTTTGTGCCCCTATTGGACATAGCATCAGGTTTCTATTATCAAATAGGATGCTTTTCAACTGTATCAGTTTAATTATATAATTGTCAATTATTCTGGCCCTAATTCTTTGTTTATACATTCAGAATGACCTTCCTGTACTTACTGGTGCCAAGGCTTGCCTCTCCAGTAGATTTGGAACCCCAAGTGGTCATGAACTTTACTTTCAAACCCCTGGTCATAACACCTAGAACTCAGTACATACTCAATATGATTCTTGGTGGGGGGGTTGAGCTGGGAATGGGTTCTTGCTGCTTCATAGCTAGCGTGTAGCATGGTTCTCACTGAAGGTTTATGAATGTCAGCTAATGAATGACCACAGATTTTACCGTTTTATATAAAAATATGTATATATTTTGCAAAACAATACATTTTAAGCAAACAATTCATTTTGATACTTGTATTTTCTTTCCCAAAACATCATTTAGAATTTGTCATATTTCTTAAATGCAGTGGAAAGTTTACATCACTGTACTCACAGAAAAGGAGATAGACTCTATCAGTGAATTCAGGTGTTTGGATTTCATCAAGTAAATAAAAAAAAAAAAACTTTAAGGAAATTGTTGTGTGTATGTGTTTATATATGTATTTATTTACACATTAAAAGGAAAAAAAAACATTTTAACACCAAAAAATTTTGGAAGGATCTAGCTTAGTGCTTTAAGTTTGATACTTTGGATTTCATGTAAAATCTCATCACATTTTCCTTATTTTTCTTATGCTTCTCGGAATTGATGAAAATGTTTAAGAATAATGCAAACCGAAATATAAGTACCACAAATTCTGGCTTTCTATTAAGAAAATTTCCATAGAGGCACTGGATGGCTCAGTCGGTTAAGTGTCTGACTTTGTCTTAGGTCATGATCTCACAGTTCCTGAGTTCGAGCCCTGCATTGGTCTCTGTGCTGACATCTTGGAACCTGGAGCCTGGAACCTGCTTTGGATTCTGTGTCTCCCCCTCTCTCTGCCCCTCCCCCACTGGCACTCTGTCTCTTTCTTCTCAAAAAATAAATAACATTAAAAAAAGAAAATTTTCGGGGCGCCTGGGTGGCGCAGTCGGTTAAGCGTCCGACTTCAGCCAGGTCACGATCTCGCGGTCCGTGAGTTCGAGCCCCGCATCGGGCTCTGGGCTGATGGCTCAGAGCCTGGAGCCTGTTTCCGATTCTGTGTCTCCCTCTCTCTCTGCCCCTCCCCCGTTCATGCTGTGTCTCTCTCTGTCCCAAAAATAAATAAACGTTGAAAAAAAATTAAAAAAGAAAATTTCCATATATTTTAAAACTGCATTAAAAAATTTTATTTGTGTACAATACCCTTAGAAAATATTAATGTTCAAAATTGATATTGAACTGTGTATCTTTTTCTTTTTTTAAAGATATAAATTTCACATAAATTGTCCCTTGCTTTAACTATCATTCTTTTCACAACATCTGTAAGAGTTAGTAATATGTTAAGGATATTAATTAACTGCAAGATTTGATACCATTATTCTTTATTTATCAAAACCTCTTCAATCAGCACTGCCATGGAAACAGCCTTAAATTGATGATCAGGTAGATTGACTGGCACACAGAGATTTGAGGGTATCTTTCGCTGGTAGGTCCATGGGAAAATAGTACATGTCTAGCCTAGTCCAAAGTTTAAATATATATGACTAGCTTAGTCCAAAAATTAAATAAGCAGTAGGATCTGCTTATTAGTTTTAGACACCGGCACTGACATTTATACTATCATCTGTAAAATGAGAATAATATTACCAGCAGAATTGAATGAGTGAATATAGGAAGAATTTTTAGAATACTTATTGATATAAAATAAGTGTTTAATAACTCTTTGATAGACTTAATACTACTAGTGATGGTAATCTTGTACTTTAGGCAAAGTACTTTTACTTCTGTTTCTTTTGCATATTTCTTTTTCTGTAAAATAGAGATATTGCTATTACTTATTTACAAGTTTGTTATGAGCATTAAGTGAAACAATGCATGTAAAGTGTTTAGCACGTTGCCTGACATATATAATCAATAAATGTTAGCTTTATTGCTATTTTAATCAGTACATAAATTCTTCTCTACCATACTGCCACACTTACTCAAGTTATGAACAGCTTGTTTGAGGCTCTGTCCTGTGTGTGTGTGTGTGTGTGTGTGTGTGTGTGTGTATTCTTTTGAGGGAGAATGTTGGTCTGTTCAATCCCAGTTCAGCTCTGTAAAAATGATGGGGGAGGGAATCCATTGTGTGATTCATTTGTCCTGGTCTCCAGATCTCCCTGGGGCGGGGGCGGGGGGGGGGCAGGGAAGGAGGGGAGGTGGGAGGGGGAAGCCCAGTGCATGGACAATAGCATTTTCTCACAAAAAGCATTTGTCCCTCATTCCCCAGTCTCCTTTTTCATGCACAATCCTCTCCCAACTGTTGCTACTATTTGGCTCAGGTTCAAGGTAAACAAACATTATTATCGATTCAGAAGCCTCCTTCTGATATTTGCAAAGACAGAAAAAAAAGTGTCTAGATCTTGGTGTGTCAGTTTATTACTTTTAAAACAAAATTGCTTTGCACCATGGCACCTCCCCATCTATTTATTTGGAATTTTCAATTTCTTTCTTTCTTAGACAGTAATTACTCACCACTCATATATGCAGTCATTGACAGGATACTGATTTATTCTCCATTACACCTAGGGGTTCTGCTGCTTTATTTTTCTTTCTTTATTTTATCTATAAAAGAAAGTCTATGCTTTAATCTTCCTTGAACTGTGTCCTATGCTTAGTTCTTCCTGCGGGAAGTAATTCATTCCCTATGTGCCCTTACTCTCTGGGGTTTTTCCATTCTAACTTTTTTGTTTTGTTTTATTCCTTTTTTTCTTGTTTTTTTTCCTTTTGTTTTTGTTTTTGTTTTTGTAATGGGCCCATTTTAACCCTTTCACAGTTTAGATAATCTTGCTTTGATTCTTTGATTACATAATTCAGGCATAAATCCTATGTCTACTATATTATTTCAAATTCCTGAACATAGGCCCTTATTATTCCCCCCTCTTTTGCTCCTGAACCACAGAAGAATATTTCAGTTCTTCCCAGACCCACCCTACCTCCCTGATGATGCCAACCTGAAACAGAATTCTGCCTCTTTCTTTTGCTTCTGAAAGAATCCAATGCAGCTTGACCATGATTTACTAAAGATACGGCTTTAATTGGGCAGGGGCATCACACTGCAATGCCTGTGTCTCTCAGCCATCTCACATACCCACACTTCATGCAGTGCTCCAAACCACTCTTTTTTCTACTTGTCAAAAGCCATCATTCCCCAATAACTTTCATCAAGTATACACAGCCTCCTACAAAGTCTAATAAATTCTATGCCATCCCTCAATTTGCTCTACTATAATCCAAGAAGGTCAAATAATCCTCTAGCCAGACACAGATAAAGTTGTACCTTCTCCAGTTAAAGATGGTGTTAACCAGCAAGCAAGATGACCCACAAACCTTGAGTTGCACATGTATTCACATGACTAGTGGTCGTCTATTATTTGAATATGAGCACAGACGCGTGTCCCTTTCTAATTGTACATTCACAGGAGCACAACCAGCAACAGAACTGGTTCATCATTCATCTTTTTACAGACACGTTTTACGACCGTTCGAGACATCCAACATAAAGCCAGTCAGTACTGCTTTACCACCTCTCTCGAATCACCAGCTCTCACAATCCACAGCTAGTCTGCCTCTCTTTCCTCATCCGCTCTGTCCATTCTCCAAGCATTTTATACTAACACCCAGCTGGGGCTATTCTTTTGCTTCCCCTGGTTCTTCTAATAATAGAATCATTAAAGGTCTTCCTTTCCTGATTTTTTCCTCTATATTCATCCTCACCTTCCCAATCTCAAGGTGGCAGGGCCAGTTCACTTCAACCAGGGCAAATTCTCCCAGAATCTACAAGCCTGAGAATATGGTTCAACTTTACCCATGTGCTGAATAGAAGCAAATCTTTTCCTCTTCTAGTCTGAGTCAGACCTAATTTCCTGCTTGAGAATGACAGAAAGAATTCTCATTCAAATGAAATCTCATCCTCACCACAACAGTATGTCATGGCCCCGTGATGGGGACAATTGTGTGCTTAGGAAGTCTAGATTATTCACTTTTAAATAGCACCTGGACAGAGATGCTTGTACTATAGCCCAGGTAACAACACGAGCCAGAGATTTCATTTACTTTTTTACATTCTTTTCTTTAGCTGGAAATAGAAACCAGGACTGCACCTTCATAAACTATCACTGGCTCTGGAACGTCTTGCAACGAATGCCTACGTAAGAAGATAAAGATATATATCTTGTGAAAAAATAACGTTTGGGCAGAAAAAGAATAAATCTAGATCTCGAAAAAAAGTTATTTAACTTGCATGAGTAAAATTCCACTAAAATTAGTCCATTTTTTCTATTTCTATGTAGAATATTATATCACAATTAAAACAATTTATTTTAGATGTCTTCATTGCTCTAAGGCAAAAAACAAACACACAAACAAAAAAACAGTAAATACGTGCCTTCATTTTCACATCTACAGGTCCTGTTAAAGTGATACCCTAAAAGAACAACAAAAATGTCAAGATTATGTCAATTGGTCAGGATTCCTCATGCCTTGAATATTCAGATGATGCTGTGAATTTCATTAGACATCAGTGCTTTATTGACCCCTTCACCCAAACAATCTCATAGCAGTCAAGGTATGATTTCCTTCTATCTAGTTGATTTTATAGTTATATGTATTAACTACAATTTATTTATATATTTACACTTACAGTTCCATTATATATACTTATGCATTTGAACAGTTGTGTTTATATGGTTATTATGAGTATGTATACATGTATACACATATTTAAATGTGTATTATGTGTTTATATATACATGTTTGTATGTATATACACATTTATATGCATACTCATACATACATATGCATATTTGTATATTTACTTTTACACAGTTACATTAAAGTGTCACCTTTTTTAGGACATATTATAAAGCCCTCAGTTATGCTTCAATTATCTCTCACATCTTATCACTCACAAAGAAATACCTCTTAGGTTAAATTCCATTTCTTATTAAAATGATTTCTACTGAGGAAAATTAGATGACTTTTGTGTTCACTATAAACAATTTCCATTTTGATGGGTACTCTACTCCCTAATGCTGCCTCCAGATTCTAGGGCTGAACCTTCTTTGGTATCTACAGTGACACCATGAAAGAGACAGCATTTCTGCCTCCTATTCTCCTTACCCAACAATCAGCCAGAAAGCCAAATGTCTTCCCACCCTCTTAATCACAGATCCATGGAGGAGGCAGACGTCCAAACTGCCTGATTCTTTTGTCTAGAATTCTGGGTGCTGGTCCAGCCCTTCCCTTTGGCCCAAGGCTGTCTTTTGTTTTTCTCCATCTGCAGGATTCCTGGCTTATGGCTATCCAGATGCCCACAGTGACACCACAGTCCAGGCTGAGCTCTTACTATCTTTGATGTGCTGTAATCATAATTGAACACTCAGTGTGTTTCCTCCCTTAAAGGGGCCTTTAAAGAAACAGTCATGGCTCAAGAAGGCATGCCATCAGATTCTGACAGTATCCCAACCTCCATGTTTCTAGGAAGCCAGCAGGACACCCCCTGGGTGTTCGAAGAGATTTCATCATATTTCCTTTGATCAAATTTCTAGCAAGGATTCAATTTTATAAAGTCATAACAAGAGCAATAAAAAGAGAATATGGCTGTCAGTGGGTTGTCTTAATTGAGCTAGGTCAGTTACTTATGCAGTTTCGGCTTAACATGGTCCTGTTTCTTTGCATTTACTGGTGTTTTTGAAACCTCAGGCAAATCTCTGGACTGGTTGTCAATTCCCTGACATATGGCATATTTTAAGTAGTAGTTGTTGGAAAATAAGGAATTATGTGTGGGTGGAATTAATCCTTATTTCACCAATAGCATTCTCTTCACTGTCTGTAAAAGTCATCCAGTAGCCAACAGGCTTTCCTGTCCCTTTTGAATAAAACAGAAGCCCACACTAGCAAAATGTAAACGTTCTTACAGTCTACCATCCCTTTCTCCCAGAGTCTCATTTTCCCATAGCTGAGTTAAAATTCTAGACCAAGACAAAATTTTTCTATAAGGGAGTCTAGTAAGATATAAAGTGTCCCCTTGGAAAAAAAAAAGGTCTTTGTAGATGTCATTAAGGTCAGAATCTTAAGATGAGATCATTCTGGGTTATTCTCCAAATCCAATGACAAGTGCATGTTTTACAGGTGGAGAATACCCAGGGCACAGGCCACGTGAAAACCAAGGCAGAGAATGGAGTGATGCATCCACAAGCCAAGGAATACCTGGAACCACCAGAAATTGAAAGAGGCAGAGAATGGAATCTTAAAGCCTCTGGAAGTAGCATAGCTCTGATGAAACCTTGAGTTTGGACTTTTAGCCTCTAGGACAGGGAGAAGATAGATTTCTGTTGTTCAGGCCACCAAGTTTGTGATAATTTGTTACAGCAGTGCTAGGAACCTAGTAGAAAGTCTAAATTGTACATATTTTAGATTTTATGAGCCTTGCAGTCTCTGTAGCACTTTGCCTCATAGTGTGAAAATAGCCACAGACAATATGCAAACAAATGACCATGGCTGTGATTCAATAAAACTTCATCTATAGAAATTGAATTTTCCTATGTCAAAAAAATATATTCTTTCTTTGAGCTTTCTTTTAACATTAAAAAAGCAAAGATTGTTTTTGGCCTGTTGACCATGCAAAAAAAGGCAGTAGGCCAAATTAGGCTTGCAGATGGTAGTTTGTTAATCCCTGTCCTAGAGTATAGTAGAATAATGACAAGTGTAGGTGGGACAGCATTGGGAATGCAGATTCTACTCAGTCTGGAAACTGGTTTCAGTGTCTGACCCTTTTCTTCTTTGGAGATGCCTTGTACCTCCAAACCCAATTTCTCAATGGATCATCCCAAGCAACAATATGTGGATCCCTGCTAAGAGTCCTAATGGTGTCTGATAGTAGACAAAAAACTTTAGTTGATAAACCTTGGGCTCAGCTCCCAGTCTCCTTCATCTCCTATCAAACTGATACCCTTGGAAGCCTGGGTGGCTCAGTCAGTTGAGCTTCTGACTCTTGGTTCCGGCTCAGGTCATGATCTCACAACCTGTGAATTTGAGACCCACTTCCAGCTCTGCGCTGACAGTGCAGAGGCTGCTTTGATTCTCTCTCTCTCTTCCTCTCTCTGCCTTGCCCCTGCTTACAATCTCTCTCTCTCTTTCAAAAATAAATAAACATTAAAAAACCTGATACCCTCTTCTCTTTAGTCTTGGAATAATTGTTTTAAACCTTGCTTATATGTTAAAACCATATATGATTTTATATATTAAGATCAAATATTTTATAAATACATCTGTGTGTGTGTGCGTGCACGCATGTGCATACTTAGGTCTTATCTCAGAGATTCGTATTTTACTATTCTAAGGTGGACCCTCAAGTATGGGGATTTGTAAGTTTTTTCTACTTAAGAATGTTTACATCAATCTGACACTGACACTTATTTGTTCCCAAAGATCCTAAACCTGGGATCCTAAGCTTTAACCATCAGCCCCATATGTGTAGCTGCAAGAAATTTGGTCTCTTGCCTTTCAGAATTCTTATAAGGCCCATTAATTTATCAAAATAATATTCTAACACAGTGTCTTTCCAGTGTTCCGGAAGAGAAAAGCTACAGCTGTCAGAAGTTTGACAGACTGTTGAAATCAGCTATGGAAATTGGGAATTACAAAATGCCATGGGGGATTTTCCTGTGACACTACAGAAATTGCAAACTTTTTATCATGGCTGAAAATTCAAATAGAGAAGAAGTCTAAGTGGTAAATGATGTAAAGGTCTACGATACCTCATTCAAGAATCTGTCTCCTCCCTGAAACATTTAGTCAGTTTGCTCATGCTCCCTCATGAACCTCCCCCCCACCCAACTTGCTCATATCTCATACAAGGAAAGCCTAACAAGAATCAGATGGGAGATTTGACTCCTCGAGAAAGGAGGCAGACCTTCTGAGGCTGTCTTGTTTGTTCATTTTTAATTCCCATTTCTTCCTGCTCTTTTTGTTCTGGTTCTCTCTACCTTTCTCCCAACATATACTGCCAATTTCTGTTAATCTTCTCTTGGGAGTTTTTTTGACAAGTATGGTCTTGGAGAATGGCTTTGAATAAAATATTTATTCAATGTCTGATATTGTCTTAGACCTTAGGCCTAAGGCCTTTGATTCCCCTATTTCCCATACATCTATAGGAAGAAAATTAATAAAATTGATAAAGAACTTAGGTAAGCCTCTGTTAATTTTTGCAAAGATATACATGTACGAAAAATAATCATAATCATTTTTTATTATCAGAAATATTTTTTGAAGCCATACTCTTTGTGCTAAACATGTATTCTGTGGCCTTTAATTTGTCCCTTCTTCAAATTTATCTAAGAGATTTTTGATAAAAAGACACCCCAAACCTATATCTACTGAATGGACTGTGTGTCTAGGAGTGATTTAAAAGGATGTACCTAATAGTCACTAAATCTGTAGCTGTCATAAACCAAAATAATAATAGTAATAGTAATAATAATAATAATCAACATATCAGTAAAATCAATGACCTTGAGACACCTGGTCCCCCTCTCTGTGACTAATTTATAATCACTAGCTTCACTAATGACATGAAATAGCACATATCTAGAAAGGATTCTAGACATATCAATAATATATTTTATCAAATATATCAAATGTATTTGTTTATTGATTTCTTTATAACATATGTCAGCTTTAGTAATAATGATTTATACTTTCAAATAAGCTTTGTAAATGTATTCACAATTTACTGATTTTTTTCACCAAATTTTTTGCCTTTGGAGTAGCCATAAAGATTAAAACAATTTAATAGGTAGGTAAGTAACAATATTTTTCACAAAATAAAATATGTCATTTGTTTTATATTATGCTAAAAGACAGGGATCATTTTACTTTTTTTCCTCCTCAGTATTCAGAGCTCAGGACAGTAGAAGTTGAATCATCTCAAGAAACAAAGAAGGGTTGAAAGAGGATACTTTTGAGGTCTGAAAGGTATGGATTCAGAATCTTGCCTTGTTACTGTTTTTCCTTTATAATTTAGGAAATATCATTTGATTATGCATTGATAATATTATCTGAGTATGAGTTTTCTCTGTAAAATAAGCTTAATCTCCAATTTAGGTAGTTGTTGGAATTTAAAAGAAAGGACATAACAACCCATTTGTTGTTTTGGGTACAGAGTAGACTCATCTATAACCTGGGAGCTAATAGTATTCTCACTTTTATACAGTGCATACTTGGGTTTGATAACAATAATAAGGTTCCTTCCCATTTATTGTTCACAATGTTCACTAACAAAGGCAAAATCAATACTCTTCCACAACATGTATGACTGTCCTTTCTCTCAAGAATGGAGAAAAGTACATAACTGTGCTTAAAAAAAAAAAAAAGCCAGAAGATAAAATGAGCATCTAACCAAGAAAGAAAAATAAGACAAATTATCATAGCAGAAGAAGATTCACCATTACTTATCTTAGATAAGATAATAAAAGGATATTATGAAAAACACTATGCCCTTAAATTTGCTAAGCTAGACAAAATGGGCCAATTTCATGAAAAATACAATCTATCAAAACTCACACAAAAAGAAATAGACAATTTGAATAGGACCACATTAATCAATAACTAATGAGCTTCAAAAACAGAAAGTACTAGGCCCAGACTGGTTCACTGGTGAATTCTTTAAAACATTTAGGAAAAAAAATGCAACCAATTCTCCATAATCTCCTGCAGAGTGTAGAAGCAGAAGGAATACTTCCTAACCCATTCTATGAGGCCCATATTACCCTAAAATCTACAGATAGAAAATCTAATATCTCTCATGAATATAGGTGCAAAAATACCTAATGAAAGTATAGCATATCAAATACAATGTATAAAAATACTTATACACCATGGCCAAGTGAGATTTGTCTCAAGTATGCAAGTCTTGTTCAACATATGGAAATCAATGAATTCAATCCATTATATCAATAGATTACAGAAAAAAAAATCATAGGATTATATTGTTAAATGCAGAAAAAACATTTGACAAAATCAAACACCAATTCATAATAACTCTTAGCAAACTAGACATAGAGGGGAACTTCTTTAAATTTATAAAGCACACTTACAAAAAAATCTACAACTAAGAACATACCTAGTGGTGAGAAACTAGATACTTTCACCTTAGATTGGGAATAAGACAATGATGTACCCTCTCACACTCTTTTTCAACATTGTACTGGATATCCTAGCTAAAGCAATATGACAAAAGAGAGAGAGAGAGAGAGAGAGAGAGAGAGAGACAGAGAGATAGAGAGACAGAGAGAAAAGAAAGAAAGAAAGAAAGAAAGAGAAAAGAAGAGCATACAATTTGAAAAGGAATAAATAAAATGGTCTGCTTTCACAAATGACATGGTTGTCCATGTAGAAAATCTGAAAAAAAAGAAAAAGACAAAAAAACTCCAGGAACTACTTTTCAATTATAGTAATGTTGCAGGATACAAAGTTAATGTATAAAAGTCCATCAATGTCCCATATTCCAGCAATAAACAAACGAGATCTGAAATTAAAAGCACTTTACCACTTACATTAACATCCCTGCCTCAAACTGAAATACTCAAGTATAAATATAACAAAATATGTACAAGATCTATATAAGGAAAAGTACAAAACTCTGATGAAAGAAATCAAGAACTAAATAAATGGAGAGATATTCCATGTTCATAGATAAGAAAACTCACATTTTTCAAGCTGTCAGCTTTTTCCAAATCTATAAATACAGTGCAATTCTACTCAAAATTCCACCAAATAATTTGTCACTATTGTCAAACTAATTCTAAAGTTCATGTGAAAAAGACAAAAGACCTCAAATTGTTAATGTAACATGGAAGAAGAACAAAGTTAGAGAATTGACTCTACCTGATTTTAAGGTTTACTATAAATCTATAGTAATCAAGATAATGTGAAAAATTTAAAAAAATAGAAAAAAATAGAACAATGAAACAGAATAGAGAGCCCAGAAATAAACCCACAAATATAGTCAACCAATCTTTGCCAAAGAAGCAAAGACAATTCAATGGAGGAAGTATGGTCTGTTTAAGAAACAGTGCTGGAACAACTTTTCATCCTCATGCAAAGAAAATGAATCTAGATACAGACCTTACACCCTTCACAAAAATTAACTCAAAATGGATCATAGAGCTAAGTGTAAAACAAAAAAAAAAAAACAAACCATTATTTTTAGGAAAAAAATCTAGGTAACCTTAGGTTTGGCAGTGACCTTTTAGATATAACACCTAAAACATAATCAATGAATAAAATAATTGATAAGTTACACTTCAATAATATTAGAACTTCTAAATTGCAAAAAAAAAAAAAAAAACAAAACAAAAAAACACATGGTTTAGAGAGTGAAAGACAAGCCAGAGAGTGAGAGAAAATATTTGCAAAACATATATGTGATAACAAACTTGTATCTGAAATATACAAAGAAGTCTTAAAATTGAGCAATAAGAAAACAATTCAATTTTTAAAAAATGAGCATAGGATCTGAACAGGCATGTCACCAAAGAATGTATACAGATGGCAAATAAGAATACTAAAAGATGTTCAACATCGTATGTCACTAGGGAATTGCAAATTAAAAAAAAAAAAAAAAAACAAGGAGATACCATTATAAACTATTTTAAATGGCTAAATAAAAAAAAATCTGATAATGCAAAATGCTGACAAGGATGTAGAGTAGCAAAAACTCTCACCCCCTGATGTTGGGGATACAAAATGGAAAAAGCATTTGGATGATAGTTTGGCAGTCACTTATAGAGTGAAAGATAGGCTTACAGTATAATCCATCAATTATGCTCCTAGGTTTTTCTCTAAATGAGTTGAAAATTTTATCCACACAAATACCTGCCCATGAGTCTTTACAGCAGTTTTATTCACAGTTTCCAAAAACTGTAAGAAATCAAGATGTCCTTCAAAAGGGGAAATGGATAAACAAACTGTGTTGCATTCCTATAATAGAATATTATTCAGCAATAAAAATAAATCTATTAAAGCTATAAAAAACAGGGAAGAAACTTAAAGGCATATTGCTTAATAACAAATAGTAAAAATGATACATATTTTGTCATTCCAACTATATAACATTCAGGAAGAGGTAAAACTAGAGATGGTAAAGAGATCCGTAGTTATAAAAGGTTTTAAGGAGAACAGAAATGAACAGTTGGCACACAAAGAATTTTTAGATCAGTGAAACTATTTCGTATACTACTGTACTGGTAGATATTATGCATTTGTCAAACCCATAGAACTGGACAACACAAAAAAATGAATCCTATGGACATTCTGGACTTCAGCTAATAGTGTATCATGATTGGTTCACCATTTGTAACAAATGTACTTCAATAATGCAAGATATTAATAAGGCAAAGCCTGAGAGGGGAGAGAAGGAGTATATGGGAATTCTTTGCACTGTTTGTTCAATTTTCTGTAAATACAAAAACTGCTTTAAAAATAAAGACTGCTAACTTTTAAAATAAAATAAAACAAAAGCATGGGGGTCCAACCAAAGGCCCAAGTTGTTAGTATATCATAGTCTCATTTCTTCAAAAGAACATGGTTTCTTCATCATGACACTCAGTTACCACGGTTAATCAATACTCTAATGCTACACTCATCAGAAGAGCATCATTTACTGGGAGACCAATACTTTGAAGTGAGTAGAATATACAAGGACTCTGACAAAAAAAAATTTATAACATTCTATTCTTTGTGAGATTCCTACCATGAAATAATTTTCATTTTTAAAGTTCATTTGTTTTGAGACAGTGAGAGAGATAGGGAGGGTCAGAGAGAGAGAGAGAGAGAGAGAGAGAGAGACAGAATCCCAAGAAGTCTCCATGCTGTCAGCAGAGAGCCTGATGTGGGGCTTGACCCCACAAATCGTGAGATCATGACCTGAACTGAGATCAACAGTTACACACTTAACCAAATGAGCCACGCAGGCATCCCGGAAATAATTTTAACTTTTGAAATATTTAAAATATAACCAGGCAAGGAAATAACTTCAAGTCCAATGTAGCTTGAGGTCAGTGCAAAATTACTAGTGGCAAGACTGATTCCAATATAAATTTCAGCTCAGGTCATGATCTCACAGTTTGTGGGCTCAAGCCCATATCGGGTTCTCTGCTATCAGCATGGAGTCTGCTTTGGATCCTCTGTCCCCCAATCTCTCTGCATCTCCCCCATTCATACTTTCTTTCTCAAAAATAAATAAACATTAAAAAAAAACCTTTTGTACACATAAAGTGAATCACAACATTGTGCTGGAATTCTTAGAAACCTCAAGTGAGACAGATGCAGTATACATTGTTAGGTTGTTTTTTTTTTTTTTTTTTTTTTTTTTTTATCTTCATGAGGACATCTCTATTACCCTGATACAAAATGTAATTAGATGAGCAGTGTTATAAGATTAAAAGCAGATATGCGTGCACATAAAAATGCACATTCCTAGAGAGCAACTACTTGCTTTTCAAAGTGACTCAGCCTAGGATATATGTCTCTGGAAAATAGCAGCAATTTGATATGCACCTCATGCACTGCCTTTTATTTTTCCCTATGGCATAAGGACAGTTGTCAGGTTGGAGACCTTGCCATAATGCACAGAGCGACATTAGTATCTGACTTATGTCCATCAGTGATAGCAAGTGAGGTTCCTTTTTGATTTCATTCAAGAAGAGTCTATGTTATTTAGTAGGGAAGTTTCATAGCCTGAGAGAAGAGCTTTCTTAGGTATGGCTCTATATATGCTATCAAGTCTCACAAATATTGCTATCATCTGTACCAAAGGGTTGAGAGCTAAAAAGAAGTCGATTAATTATTTGGCCTTCTCCCTGACCCCTAATTCATAAATTATGATTTTCCTAATGCTGTCCTGGTTTTTAGAGAGGCAGCGTTAGTTAAAAACACCATATAAATCTAACTTAGTTTTATAGACATAGTCTGCAGTAGAGTTGACATCTGACCTCTTTAGTCTGTAAACTTCTGTAGTCAGTAAGACCAACTACACTTTCTCCAAAGGAATATAAAATGTACTTAGAGAACTGGTAAAGCATACAAGAAGAGATGGCAAATACTTTGGATGCCTGTAGTATGTACACTAAAAAGAGAAACTACAGCCAAAAACTATCTCCTGCTTTTTTAAAAGAAAAATAAGACAAATTATAACATTTAATGTGCTCCTACAAAGTATTAGGCACTGTCACATAATTTGCCTCAATTAGAGCCTCAGTATTCCTGTGGAGAAATATCATCACTATTTTACTGTTGAGGAAGCTCAAGCCCAGAGAGTTTAAAGAAAAAGAAGAAGAAGAAGGAATAGGAGAAGGAGGAGATTAAAAACAAGATGAAGAAGGAAGAAGAAGAAGAAGAAGAAGAAGAAGAAGAAGAAGAAGAAGAAGAAAAGGCGGCAATGGAGTAGGAGAAGAGGGAGAAGGAGAAGACAGGTGAGGTGGAGGAGGGGAGGAGGAGGAAGAAGAGGAGGAAGGGAAGGAGATGAAGGAAGAGGAGAAGAAAAGGGAGAAGAAAAAGAAGGAAAAAAAGAAGAACAAGAACGATCATTATTACCACCTAAGTGTGAAGTCTAGATGTCATCTCTTGTGAATAAACCACACTGCCTCTGAATGGCATTGAATTCCCAGTCTTCTGTCTTTAATATCTCTTCAAGATCTAGTCCTCATTTCCTATTAGCCATTTCCTTTGAATTTATTTCCCAGACCCCATTTTTACATCTTTTACTCACTAGGAGAATGGTGTTAGGCCAGTTAATCTTGATCTATTCATTGTCTTAGAGAGGTGACAGGTAAGGGGGACAAATAGAAGGCAGGTGACCAAGTCTAATCTCCTTGTCATCTGGACTTTCAGGTAAATTGACCAATGATATTCTCTAGGAAGAAGAGACTTATGTGGGAAATGCCCTTAATAGGATCTCTCTGGATACATACTATCTTTATTAAATAGGATGAAGGAACTATGAGGCATGGCGCTGAAGAGAATGTTGTATAAGCCTACACTTCTCTTTAAATGCCTCCTGCTGTCTGAGGAACTCCATGAACCTGACTTAGAAATCTCATCTTTTCTGGGCCTGAAGCACATTTCCAATACAGGAAGGAACTACGTGGGGATCTGCCTTTGAAGTTAAAGATTTCTTTCTGCTTTGTGTGAGCCTCTTGGTAGCAAATATTCTGGAAATTTTAAGTAAAACTTAATATACATTTCTAATTCGTGTCTGGGTTGATAATCTAAACCCATGTATTATCTTACTCACCAAATTGACTATTATTTACATATACCCATAGTTGGTAGAGTATAATGGGGAAGAACTAGTAGATTGGGAATTCTAGAGTAGTTGTACAAATTCTATAATTATGGATGACTGGTGTGTCTGCATCTCCGTTTCCATGTCATCCCTCGACACCAAGGCTGGGTCTCTGAAAATTCAATTTATGTGATTCTATACGGTAGCAACCATTGGATTGTAGGCTGGTAGACTAAGTAAGTGGTGGCATATCCCTATCAGCGGATGGCAGAAGAAAATCATCATTATAGAATTAAGCTCCAAGAAAATTTCAGTCAGGCACCTTAGAGCTATTCAATTTTATTGTAGTGGGAATTGGATTCTGGCAAATATGATGTGAGTAGACGGCTCACTACATTGCTCATTGCTTTGGGTCAGTCTCAGCCTATCAATAACCAATGCTGTGGTTGGACCAGCTTTCATGGTTCTTATTTTGATTGCAAGATTTCCTTCAGCACCAACCATCATAAAACTTCGAAAAAAATAAAAATATATTAGTTACAGAACCTGAAAATTACATAGAACCCCTGGGGCCACACAATGAAGTTGCAGGTAGAGAGAGAGAGAGAACGGGCCAGTGGTTGTGATTTTATTGGGGTGGAGGGTGGGGGACTAGGGTTTCAAGAGTTCATTCTTCATTGGTGAATTTAGAACGTAAGAGTGGTAATTTAAGCTCCAGAAGAGAGAGAGAGAAAAACAAAACAAAACAAAACAAGTGATCCAAATGTTCAGTTATCAAGATTAACCAAGATCCCTAAAACAAAGGAAACTCAGTGAGGACTTGGGTGTTTTTTGTTATTGTTGTTGTTGTTGTTTTGGGGTTTTTTTTAGTTGTGTGGCTGGCAAGTGTTTATTTGAGATAGTAGTTTTTGAAATGGATACCTTTTTGAAATAGATGCCTCTTAAAAGAAAAAGAACAACTGTCAGGCTGAAAGCAGACCTAGGCCAGCGACTAGTAACTATGTCCCCGACATGGCCTCAGAAAGAAGTTCCCGCTCAAACCTCAGACCATGCCTCCTCCCCTTGAGTAACTTATGTTTTCTAAGAAAGCAGACTACCGATTGATGCATTCTTCCGAAGTCTAAGGTGGGAGGAAGGGGAGTGTGAGAGGCATGGAAAGTGTGAGTAGAAGAGGGAGGGCTTCTCTCAGGTAGGGGCCAGAGGCAGGAGCCCTCAATCCTGTCCAGGCTTAGAATGACCTGGGAGCATTTTACCCCTCCCCAAACCAATTAAATCAGAGTCTCTGGGGATGGTGTTTGGTGCTAGGTATTTATATAGCACAGCAAGGCTGACAGCCAATGGTTAATAGGTGACCAGTGAGAAACGTTCTGTATACACTGAGGCCAAACATGTTAGAGACCCTCAGACACAGTGGTTCTTAAACTTCAGGGGCATCAGAATCTCCTGGAAGACTTGTTCAAACACAGATTGCTGAGCCCCACCCCCAGAGTTTCTGATTCAGTGGGTCTGTGACCACCAGGCCCAACATTTGCATTTTTAGTAAGTTCCAGGTGACTCTGATAATTGCTGATCTGGGACCATACCTTGGCAGCCATTGTTCTATCCTTCCCCAGCCAATCGGCTGAGGCCACGACCCTTCCCCAGCCAATCGGCTAAGGCCATGATCCCTATAAAACCTTTGTGCTCTTGAAACCCCCGCTCTTTCTGTCTCTGGTATCTCACCGCTGCATCATTGCAGGTAGGGGATTGAGCTGAGCTTGCTCGAATAAAGGCTCTCTGCCTTTGCATTGGACTTGGCTCCCTGGTGGTCTTTGGGGATCACGGATTCTGGGCATAACAAGGCCTTACACTACACTCACCTTCAACAACTCATTTGTGAAGATTTGGTCCTCACATTTACTGCTTAAGAAGTTCAGATTTCTAAGCCTTGGAGGGAAGTAATGGCTTTGAAAATCAGAAATAGATAAGGACTACCAGCAGCTTAGCGGTCTTTTAAAAAAAAAAAAAACAGATTTACTTATGATTTGACATTTTCTAAAACTAATATTAAAATTACCTCTGCATTCCTGGCCCCTTTATACTGGCCTCCAAATTAAGCATAGTGATAGTTTATTTAGATATTTATTGCACTATCTATGTCCTTTGGATCCTCTGAGAAACAGATGCCAGGATGGAATTCGATGTGCAAGGTATTTGTTGGGGGAGACACTTGTGGAAGAAGCAGAAGTAAACAGGGAATGGTTTAAGACGGCAGTAAGACTCTAACTCTCCTGAAGGGAGATGGGGAAAGAAGGGTTACTGCTGCAAAATTCATATGTTGAAGCCCTATCTCTCAATGTAGTAGTATTTGGAGGTGGGTCCTTTGGGAGGTAATTAGGTTTAGAAGGGGTCATGAGCATGTGGTCTCTGTGATAGGATTAATGTCCTTATAAGAAGAAGACACCAGAGCTTCCTTCATCATGTGAGGGTACATGGAGAAGACATCCATCTGTAAGACAGGAAGAGGGCCTCCTCTGGGCACCAAATTGGCTGGCACCTTGATCTTCAACTTCTCAGATTCCAGAACTATAATAAGTAAATTCCTGTGGGTGCCTGGGTGGCTCAGTCAGTTGAGCATCCAACTCTTTATTTCTGCTCAGATCATGATCCCAGGGTTGTGGAATCAAGCCCTGTGTCAGGCTCCATGCTCAGCATGGAGCCTGGTTAAGATTCTCTATCTCTCTCTCTCCCTCCCTCCACCCTTGTGTTCTCTCTCTCTCTCAAAAAAAAAAAGAAGAAGAAGAAGAAAGAGAGAGAGAGAGGGAGGGAGGGAGGAGGGAAAGCGGGAAGGAAGGAAGGAAAGAAGGAAGGAAGCAAAGATAGAAATTCCTGCTGTTAAAGTCCCCTAGTCTATGGTATCCCTGTATAGAAGACTGAGCAAAGTGATATGATTAAGTAGGAAGAGCCTCAGGCTGCAGCAAAGTCTGAGAAAGTTTCTGTCATGGTGATGTAAATCAGCAAGCAAAACTTGTTCAGTAGAACCTCTCACTGGGCAGTAATGGGCCAGAGGTGTAACCCTGCTGGGCCCAGTTTGGCTGCAAGAGCCTTGGAGAACTGTGGTAATTATTTCTATTGTTTACTTATAATCTTCATTTATAAGTTCCACCACATTTTATCTAATTTTTAATTATATGTCAGATACATGTGTAAGAGAATTGTAGAACCTGCAGTAATATTATTTTCCACGGGAAAGTGATTTCTTTGCCACTGCTAGCAAATAAGGTGGTATGATGGTAACCTTAGCCACTTAGGAGTTGAGCTTAGGTTGGGTTGTAGTTTTAGTAAGATTCTGTTCACTTAGGTTTTTCCCTATTCCTCATCCATGGCCTTTCTGGGTTTTTGATTGTTGAGTTCAATGGTTTTTATCTCCTTAGCCATGAATATTTCCAGATTGGGTTCTGCCTTTTGGATTTAGAGTGTAGCTCCTTAGCCTCCACCCACAGGCCTTTGAGTCTGGCGCATATCTTAAGGAGGCATTTTGTACTTGAAGCAGGTCCCCTTGTCTAATGGGGCTTTGATTCCTAAGCACCAAAGGCTGAAAGGGATTTTACTTTACCCTTTTAAATGTTTCAGACCTAGCCTTCCAGCATTCTGCTCTACCCCAAATCTTAAGAAATCTCTCATGGAGAATGCCAGGTGTGCATCTGGGGCTCCTCTAGTTAGCAGTCTGTTATGCCAGCTTTCACAACCATGGATCCCATTGTTTCTCTGTTCCCTAGCAGACGCCCACTACTTGGGTCATGTCTGGTCCTTAGTCCATGCCCAGAACTGACAGATGCCTCCAGTGAAGAAAGCGGTTGGTTATTGTCATTGCCCTGATCAAGTGGAATTTTAATTTATTTAGTCCTTTCTCTAGGTGTGTTTTTAAACGGGTTTAAAATGTGATTTTGGTAACATACCAGTTTTCTAATTGTTACAATGAATCATGGTCTCAGTTGATTAATCAATTTATTATATTATGCTTTTTGGATTCTGAGACATAGAAATACACTTCTCTCTCTCTCTGAGATCATAAAGGAATTTCCCCATGTGTTATTCTCATATTTAAAAAGGTTGATTATTTTTACATTTAAATTTTTAGTCTAGTTGGGATTTGTTCCTCTGTGCAGTGTGAGGCATAGATCAAAATTAGTTTCAAATGCAATTCCAGTTTTGTCAATACTCTTTATTGGATAATTCCAGCATTTTCTTACCTAAGTTGAGATGCTGCTTTTATATTGTAGTAAATACCCGTATATATTTTGGTCTATTTTTGGAATTCTATGTGTTTACATTGGCTTTTCCGTTTGCTAATGAAAGTGTACACTGAGCCTTAATAGGCATGTCAGTCCCTGGAAGATACAGTCTTTCCCTCATTTTGCTTCTACTTCAGAATTTCCCAAGTTTTTCTTATTAGTCAATTTTTCATATGAACTATAGAGTTAAAAGAACAAAAATAGCATTTTGTGGTCTCATAAAATAACTTAAGGAAAATTGACACCTTTATGATGGTGAATCTTCTTAGCTAAAAATATTATATTTATTTCCATGTGTTCAAGAATTCTTTTGTGTCCTTTAGTAGTGCTTTAAAACATTCCATGCATATATTTTTCACTTTTCTTATTTACTGTATTTCTAGGAGTTTGATTTTTGTTGTTGTTGGGGTCAATGGTGAATTGTCTTTCATTTTTCCTTCTAAATGGTACACAGAAAAGCTATTGATGTCTATGCTAATTTAATAGTTGAGTCTAACTTGTTAGATTTTTAGGTCCTTCACTTGGATGTCACACCTACAGAATTAGAAACAATTATATTATTATACAAATAATAAGAGTTTTAATTTTTTTCTGCATTTATTTTTAATTTTTAAACTTCATCCTCCTATCTGAATGCATTGTATAATACCACTGATAAAAAGTGATAAAATAACAGTGTTAGGATCCTACTTTTCTTAGGAAATGTTCCATTGTTTTCTCATTAAACATTCTGGTTTGGCAAGTGAGATAAATATGTTTTACAGGTTTAGAAGGATTTATCTACTTCTATTTCTTGAAACTTTTATCTTTTTTATTATTGAGTATTACAAATATATAAGAAGGTACAAAAACATAAATACATGTGCTGGTAAATGAATTGCCACAAAACAAAACCTATATAACTATCAGCAGGGTCAAAGGAAAAATAATTGCCAGCTTTTAAAAGCACTGTTCACATACTCTCTCAATCACTACCCCTCTTTTATTACTAAAGTTTAATACTATTCTCACTTCTAACTGTGTGGTTTAGTATTGCTTATAAGTAATTTTTAGGGTTTACATCTTTTCTTGACATTAAATTTGTAGGATTCACGCATGTGGTTGAGTTCATTTTTACTGCTCTATAATACTGATTTTATAAATTTACTACAGTTCATATACCTCATTTACTGTTGATGGATATTTGGGACGTTTTCAATTTGAGGATATGATAAAAATGCCATTATGAATATGCTTATATACATTGTCTAGGTAGTCATGTGTGTGAGTGCATGTCTGGGAGTAGAATTGCTGTATCTTAAGGAATACATACACTCAGTTTTAGTTGGTTCATTCAAATATATAGTTTCCTTAGGTGGTTATAAAATAGTCACTCCCATCAGCAATTTATGAGAATTCCAACTGCCCATGTCCATAGCAAAACTTGCACTTGTAGAGTTAAGTACGTTAAAAAAAAACTTTTTTAATGTTTATTTATTTTTGAGAGAGAGAGAGAGAGACAGACAGAGTGTGAGCTGAGGAGAGGTAGAGAGAGAGGAAGACACTGAGTCCAAAGCAGGCTCCAGGCTCCGAGCTGTCAACACAGAGCCCTGTAATGATAAAAAGAACAACTGGTCAAAAATATATATTTATCCTATATATGCAGTACCCAACAATACAGTCTTAATCACATGAAGTAAACATTGACAGAATTAATAGAATTGGTAAATTGACATGATAAGGCGATATTTTAACATACTCCTCCTAAACTAATAAGTCATAGAGTCTAAAAAGATGAGTAGGAGGGGCGCCTGGGTGGCACAGTCGGTTAAGCGTCCGACTTCAGCCAGGTCACGATCTCGCGGTCCGGGAGTTCGAGCCCCGCGTCAGGCTCTGGGCTGATGGCTCAGAGCCTGGAGCCTGTTTCCGATTCTGTGTCTCCCTCTCTCTCTGCCCCTCCCCGTTCATGCTCTGTCTCTCTCTGTCCCAAAAATAAATAAACGTTGGAAAAAAAAATTAAAAAAAGATGAGTAGGAGTAGAAAAAATTTCAGTAACATGATTAACAAGGTTGATCCAATAGACATAAAATCCTGTTACTGAAATATTGACATACACATTTTTCTTAAGAACATTTGGAATATTTACAAGTGGATTTGAGGTATCATATACACATACTTCCAATGTAAACATTAATTCATAGTAATAATGAAGAAAAACAGTTTTTAAGTATAAATATTTCTTATATGATTATAATAGAAAATGATGTACAGAAGAGTGAAATGTCAGCAGTAAATATTTTCTGATTCTCAAATTGTCTTTGTTGCCACTCTCAGCGGTAAATAATATGAATAGTTCCCGCTGTATTTTTTCAGAAATGTATAATTTTGTATGCTAAGAACTAATATAACACACTGTAAGTTTTTATTGACTTCCTTGATTTTCATAAAAACAGGTCACTTTATACAAATGATTACTCGACTCTATATTTTTTTACCTAAGATATAGTATATCTATTATAATTATATATGTATGCCATATATATATATATACTTTATGCACATATGTTGATATTATGTACATATTATTATTATGTACATACATATTATGTACATATTATGTACATATGTTGATATTTCAATATATGTTGAATCTTAGGTGAAAAAAAGCAATTTGCACAATATGTTTTGTGTATACACACATATTGTTTTTATAGCTGAATAGGGATTCATTACATATTTTTTTAATGTTTATTAATTTATTTTGAGAGAGAGAGATTGGGAGTGAGCACAAATGGGGGAGGGGCAGAGAGAGAGGGAGAGAATGCTTGTAGGGCAGATCCCAATGTGGAGCTCTATCCCACAGAGAGATCATGACCTGGGACGAAATCGAGAGTGGGATGCTTAACCAACTGAGTCGCCCAGGTGTCCCACAGATTTTCATTACATATTATGTCATAATCATAATCATCTACTATAGAGTAAGGGGTAGGGAGCATCTAAATCAAGCCATTTAGAGAGCAGTTCATCCACTTTGTCGCTTAAAATGTCTCTCTCAAAATTCAGGAAATAAATATATTAAGGCAGAAAATCAAGGGGACTGTACAAATGAATTCAGTCTAAAAGCTTAGATGAACTACTTATCTATGAATATATGTGATGTAGTACTTGTATGACACATGAAACAGGACAAATCCACAATTTGCTTATTAATTCCCTGCTTAAAATTTTCATTGACTTTCTGATACAACTTGATAAAACACAAGCTCCTAATAGATTTTTCAAAATTGAATCTGCATAACTTTCCATCTGAGTCTGTGTTATTCCAGAACCACAGCCCTACTAAATGAATGGTATTTCCCTGGGTGCATCATTCTTTATGGCTCCATGATTCCACATGTTCCCCCCCCCCTCCCCGCTACCCCAACTGCGTGGAATGCTTCTCAGAAAAGTTTCCTCTTGACAGACTCCTATAAACCTTTCAATTGACCCCTGTAATATCACCTGCATTGACTCTTTGATGTCCCTTCACAAAGATTTTTATGGTTTTTTATTTGCTCCATCTCACCTCCATTGTTATTTTTCTATTATTTACATTATTAAATATTATTATTATTATATAAACCTGATAAGTAATTAATTATCCTTCCCCCTTTATTCTGAATCCTTACAGCATGGGAATTGGCTCTTATTAATCTTTGTATCTATATTGCCCAGCACAGTGCCTTACTAAAAAATTGACAAGACATATGGAATCTGAATGAATAATTGAACACATTTACAGTTCTGGTGTAATATTTCACGTTCCCTGATGTTCTGCTCTTTCCTCAACCAGTATTGATTGGGTGGTCTCATTAACCAATCCTGTGAAAAAAAATCCAATTTCTTAAAAATGCTTCTTAAACTTCTTACTTCAATCATATTAGAAACTCTAAACACTTCTGCAATACCCTCATTTATTCTTAAGAACAATCTTCAGTAATTTCCTTCCTTAAGATGCTAATTGTTTTTCACATCCTATAAATCAGAGTTGCTTTTCTCACCTTACCATCAAAGTTACTCACAGTTGCTTCCATAAGGAATATATTACCAGCCTAAAAGCCTTTGCATTGTCCCTGCTCTACTTACCATGCTGTGTTTTCAGTGACTTCTGATGTAAGAAGTACCTTGAGTTTCTCCATTCAGTGAGATTCTCCTTCCTTCATAAAGTATTCTTTATAAATCCAAGCTTTAATTTTTCTATGAGCAATGTGTATATTTCATTAATGTAAAAGAACAAAAACATCACTTTGTTTTATAGATTGCCACTGCCACTTGGCAATTCTTAGTAAGAATCAAAAACTACCTTGGACCAACAATCAGCTCAGTAAACAAACAGGATATATGGATAAAGGCATGTATTTAGATGTTCATTATAATAGTAAAAAATTTAGAGATAGCTCAAACATGCAAGGAAGGAACTCTTTTAATACCATTGCAGATGTAATTTCTTGTTTTTCCTGTTTTTCTTTATTTTCCAAATATTCTGTAGTAAACATTACTTTTTTATAACGAAAAGAAAATCCAATTTCAATTTAAAAATAATAGGAAAGGGGCAGCTCAGTCAGTTAAGCGTTCAACTCTTGATTTCCGCTCAGGTCATGATCTCACAGTTCATGAGTTTGATCCCTGTGTCAGGCTCTGCACTGACAGTGTGGAACCTGCTTGGGATTCTCTCTCACTCTCTCTCTCTCTCCATTCCTCCCCCTGCTTGCTGTCTCTCTCTCTCTCTCTCTCTCTCTCTCTCTCTCCCTCTCAAAAATAAATAAATATTTAAAGAATTAAAAATAATATGAGAAAAAATTTGTCATTAGTAAAAACACACAATCTCACTCATAATTTTTTCGGCTTTCACCAATGCAGTGTTTGTTTATTCATACCACAGAGTATATTTTTATAGACACATGTATATTATCTGGACTATTTTCTGCAATTATGCAGAAATTGCTTCATCTCTCACTTTCATTGTGACCTCTTTGTCTGTGTAATGCCAATGGCAAACATCTTTGTAGTGAATTCACTTTGCATTAAAAATCCAAACAATCCAAACTATCACTAAAGAAACCAAACATTTGCCAGTTTTCTTTATTTTCTTTTCTTTACCTTCCAATATTGTTCAGTTATCTTGTGACAATCTTTGTCAAATCTGTTTTATTGTAGAAGACTCCAAATGTTTAGAGACCATCAATTTGTGGGCTCTCTTTATTGCAAAGACACAAAAGCAGCAAAGGAAAGTGCAGTTTGGTGTCTAGACATCATTGTTCAAGGCGGAAGTCCCAAAATCTTTGAGATTTCTGAACTCTATTCCTGTGACTTTAAGAAATCTATTTTTAAAAATGTTAAGTGCCCATACAGAGCTTACAAGCAAGGTATTTCTCTAGCAACTAAAACTCTTATCCTTAGAAATACTATCACTTAGTGATAGCTGAGAGTTAATGGAGGTTAATGAATTATTAAGAGTTATTATTTACTAAAATAAAAACAAATCCCATGATGCACCATTATAAAAGTCATTGATACTTTTTGCATACTTATTAGAAGGAGGATAATATGTTTCTTATCATTAAACATAAGCTCATTTATATTTGTGTACTCTTCGGGTTCTAAAATAGGTTAACTTCTGCTGATATTATGTTCCAGCTATGAATTTCTTTGTTAGGGTTTTATTGTTTGCTGTAAAATTCCTAAGTTACAGAATTGCTAGGCTGGGATTTGGCCTCCTTGAAACAGTAGAATCCAGATGGCATATAGAGGAATTGATACTCAATTACTGAGGAGAAATAGAAATTTGGTACTCACTGAAGGTCGTTAACAACTAGATTGGAGCCATGTTATTACTCCTGGCCAATGAACTGTGAGCAGAACTAACATGTCACTTCTTGGCAGGTGTGGTTAAGAACCTCTTACATCTCTCTTTTGTCCCTGCTGTCATAACCGTGGAGACGGCAAACTTCAGATAGCCAAGTTAAAAGATGGGGAAAGCCGATCTATATGAAATTTTAGAGGTTTATTTGACTCCACAGCAGACCAAACCTGACCCAATACATCCGTGCTTTAGAATTAATATGATCCCTGCAATGAACTTACTAGAAGTGCCACATATTAAGGTAGTGACACAGTCATTAAATTTAATCAAGGCTCTGCCAAGAGATTTGACTAGGAAAACACATATTAAGGTAAGATGGAGTCATTTCTCAAAATCTGATGCAAATATAAGTATCCCACCCAAAATTATTAAACCAGTTTTCTTCATTTTCAGTACCCTACGTCATTGAGAGTCCTGAATGAAGGAAATGGAATATAAGAAAGCAATACAGTACACAGATTTGGGTACCAATGTAAATAGAGGAAAACAATAATGTGTCATTAATCTGAAGTATAACTAAAGGAGAATACCAGGAAAGGACACGGTTACAACCCAAAGGGAAGGGAAAGCTTTTGCAAAGTAAATAAACATGAATCGTGCAAAGCAGAGACTACCGTTTCCTTTTCACAGACGGCGGCCTTTAGGATCAGAGGACTCTAGACATTGGCAAGGATCATACAATTATAAATATATCAGTTGGTCCTACGTATTTAAGCTAATTATACTCAGTGCAGATAAGGATCCAGTTGAATCAGAGCAACCAAGCTCCCTTGAAATAGCAGGTAAAACCTCTGGCAAAGTGATAGTATAAAACTCAGAGGGAGAACAGATGTGCTGCGGGAGAACATGCTGTTTTAATAGGCACTAAAGTTTTTCTTAAAATAAATACAGTCATTTAAAGTGTTTGAGTCATGGCTGGAGAAGTACCACATGGAAGTGCTAGAACAATTAAAGAGTCCTGTGGGAAAGGGAGAGAACTGGGAGAGATTATCTGTGGCGCAAATCTTGAATATACAAATTAAATTGTCTGTGAATAGTGGATTGAAACCCCTCTGAAACTGGTTCCGTAATAACACAGGGTTTTATAATACACAAATCCTCATCTATGAGGAAGGCTGATCAAAGGGAGTTGGGAAAATAAAAGTCCCATTTCAGTTCCCATTCAATACCATAGGTCTTTGTCAATGCAGTATGAGTGGTTGGTTTATTTCTAATTCTGCATGGCTAGTGTCCTCACTCTATGGGCAACCAAATGGGAAAGGTTTTAGTAGGATGGTTTCAAAAATTATAAGGGCCCTTGGGTTTGAACCTGCACTCTATTTGTTATTTGGGTATCTTTGCATAAGTGTCTTAGTGAGTGAAACGTTCTTTCCTTATTCAAACAGAAATAATAATTTCTTACTCATAGAGTTCTTGTGAAAATTAAAAGCAATTGGGTTTATAAACTATTAGCCTCACAGTAGAAGCTCAATATTAGTTGTCTTTCTTCTTTTATGCAAAAAGGAAGATCATACTGTCAAGGTAAAAGGCCTCAGGAGTTAAGCCCTGAAGTAATTTTACAAATTTAATATTTTGGTCCTATAGATTTACATATTGGATGACTTGTAGAGTCCCTAGTAAGAGATCCTTTAGAGATTACAGTTCTCTTAAGATATTTTAATATTTTATTGAAAATTTAAAACAGTATTTAACGTCATTCATGCTGTTTTTAGAGACTATAGCAATATTTATTTCTAAAATGGACATATAACCTTTTCAGGATAAATTCAATGCACTGTTGTACTTGTAGGTTCACTTGATGTCTAATATCATAAATCTGAAATGTTTCTACTATTCAAATAAAAACATTCCCCGCCAGTCTCTGTAAATGTGAACTTCACCCTACCAGTTACTAAGAGCAAAATTTACTTTTCTTTTTATTTCATATTCCAAAACCAAATAAAAAGTTTAGTCCTTTCAATACCTTCAAAATAGTGGAGTTTTACTACTTTTCATCAAATCTTCTGTTCGCTCTAAAGTATAAGTCATCACTGAATTTCATGTGGATTTTTTGCAATTGTCCTGAGTGGTTTTTCTTTCACGTAGACTCCCTCTACAGTCTATTCTCAAATGACAAATCAGGGAAATAGTTTAGAAACAAACCGGATTACATCAGGCCAGGGCATGGAAGACTTCTTAGCCTTCCATCGTGTTCTAAATAACAGCTCTTGTCATTGCAATGGCCAGGGAGACCCCTACTGATCTGGCTTCTCACTACCTCCAGTCCCCATCTGCCAGACTCCTTTCCTCACCCAGTCCAGTCATTCTGGCCTTCCTGATGAACCTCAAAAAGAACAGTCTCTTCATCTATAAATTCCGGAACGCTCTTTCCCAACTTTTTCTACAGTTCGCCCTCTTGCACTTCTACTCACATACTGTCTTCTGAGTGAAACTTTCCCCTCTACACTTTATAAAATAAAATAGCAACAAAAGCAACCCCATCTCAGGAATCCCTATCCTCCTGGTCCTACTTTGTTTTCTCCATTGCATTTATTACCGTTTGAAATTCTAATTACTTATTTACTTCCTGCTCCCCATTTATTTTGTGTCTATATCACTCCCCATTTATTTCGTGTCTTCCTATATCCTCACTGACTAGAACAGTATTGAGTACATATGTTTTCAAAAAATGTTGGTTGAAAGAGGAAAGAAGAAATTTTTAAAAAAAGTTTTATTTCCTTTTCTGTGTCTTTGGATTTCAGAAGAGAAACATGCTTTGGAGGTCATGATCTCTTTCTAGCATAGTCTTTATAAGATTTCTTGTGTTTTTGCAGAAAGAATACATCTACTGTTCTAATAAAGCCTCAAGACTTTCTCCCCAAAACATTTAGAGCAAACTGAGCCTTGAAGGAATAATGTAATCTTAGCAGTTTGCCAAGATATTTTGCTGATTCTGCAAAGTATAACCCCTCCCATGAAGGGACCACTGACGGTTCTAAGTCTGGATTACCTCATTGGACAATAAATAACATGTCAAGTGCACTAGGAGTCTTGTGCCCCTAGAAATAAGAGGACCAATAGTTATTTTCTGTCCTGTGGAAATTTTACAGAGTCCTAGGGGACTTATTTATCTTGTCAACAGTAATCAATATTTGTAACAAATTAGCAGGCACAAATATAAATGTGATATTCAGCAAAACAATATTGGATGAAGGAACATTGAAAAGTAGCTATCTGTCTTCCATGTCCTAAGAGGAGAACTAGCATTGTTATAAAGAATTTGCAAATATTAATTTTACAACAACCTTACGAGGTAAGTATTAGCTTTTCTATTTAACAGGTAAAGAAACACTCTGGATAAAGCAAAGCATTTGATCTGTGAATGTACACAAAGAATATATTAGAGTTGGGAATCAATCTGAGTTCACAGCCCATGAATGCTCTTAAATATGCCATCTTGTTTTGGAAGTCTTGCCTGCAGTATCCATTTAAACCCAATGAAATAATTGGCCTGACTGTAGGAGACACTCTGAAAGTATATTAGAAAATACATTGTTTTGCTGTTAAAATGAGACATGGTTAGCACTGGTGTAAAGCAAAATAATCCAGAATAAGGTTTCCCTATGTGGTAACTTACGTTCAAAAGAATTCAATCTTCTATCAAGGTGATCACTCCCATAACTCCTGAAATGTAACATGATGTAAATAAGCTAGGAATTACCTCTCATCATTTTATAGAACGAGGTTCCGCAGAGTTCATGTTGAATCAGAGAATGAACTCTATGTAGCACTCATTAATTTTAAGGATTATTACAATCATTAGTTTCTGTCAATTCACAAGTGCTTTAAGTGAGTCTAAGGTATCTGAATTTTTCAGGTGGTGTTACATTTACATTTGTCTTAAAAATGTAGTGCTTTATCATCCTACCTGACATGTGTCTGGCTTTGTCCACACACAGCCTTTGGCAGTATGCATAGGATTAGAAAGTTTTTTTTTCAAAACAGTAGATTATCTCCTGATCTTTTCAGTAGGATACTGTTTTTGCCTATGGAAACTTAATAAACCTTTTTTAACTAACAAGGTTAAAAATTGTAACATAATAGATGGTGCTTTACTCAGAATTGCTTTGCAAACTGGCAGAACTAGCATCCAAATCCAAGCTTGAATGCTCTAAACTTGCATTCACTGCCCTTCACGCAGTTCTTTCTGTGACTCGGTTTTATTTTTTATCCACCAAAATAAAAATAATGTCCATTTCATTTAATAGACAAGACTGTGGTGAGGCTCCGATAAAATGAAACACATCTCTACACGTTTTTTGTTTGTGTTTTACAAATAAAAGATGCTTTCAGTCACAAGGAAACTACCAGTAGATTAAAAGAGGAAGTACCAAATTGTTTAGGCTGCTTACGGAACTGCCTCTGCAACACCTTTTATCATCCCCAAAACTATGATTGCACTGCAACGTCTTAACCAAGCATTCCAGTGGGAGTCCATATTTGGCAAATGAAACTCCTAGTTAAAACGCCTTACTTTTGGAGAACAAACTCTCATTACGTAATAATTCTCCCACAGCAGGCCCTTCCTCAAAACTTACTAAATTCTGCCTTTTTTAAATTACCATTTTATGGCTTTCACATACATAGCAGAGGGAAGGTGATGGAATTCAGTCCTATCTGTGTGGCTCTGAATGGTAATTGCACATAGTCAATGAATATCCATTACTAGCATATTGCTTTCATTTCCCCAGTAAAGTGGGAAAGCTAAACCCAGGCAGTGTCACATATTGGAAGCTACAGAAATACATTTCTTAATATAGTAGAAGTTTGGAGGGAAAATAACTTGACTACTGCACATTCAAGCTTTTAACCTGGGTTAGTACATAATTCGAGACCAGATGTGAGAAAGTTCTTTGCATAATTTATTGTGTCTTTCTAGTGCCAAGACAGGGTAAAAGCATGGAAAGACAAGTAAAAGTGCAAGAGATAGAAACCCTCTATAAAAAAGTGGCACGAAAAACTAAATTTTGAATGAACTTCAACAAGGTTTGATTCCTGTACAATGTACTCCATTCATTTAAAGTGCACAGTTTGGGGGCACCTGGGTGGCTCAGTTGGTTAGGTGTCCAACTTAGGCTCAGCTCATCATCTCATGGTCTGTGAGTTCCAGCCCAGTGGTGGACCCTGTGCTGACAGCTCAGAGCCTGAAGCCTGCTTTGGATTCTGTGTCTCCCTCTCTCTCTGTCCCTCACCCACACTCTCTCTCTCTCTCTCAAAGTAAATAGACATAAAAAAAATTAAAGTGCACAGTTTAATGAGTTCTAAAACATGTATTTACTCACAGAAAAGTCAAGATATATAATAGTTTATATTATCCCAAAAGTCTCCTTATACTCTTTTACAGTACATCCTTCTGTCTGCTCTCAGACACACACACACACAACACACACACATGCACACACAACCTGTCAATCTGCTTCTGTCAGTATAGATTACATTATGGTTTTTTATGATTTTATATAAGTGGAGTATTCATTCTCTTGTGTCTGGCCTCTTTCCTTTAGCATAATAAATTCTAAATTTATTCACATTGTTGTATCAGTGGTGGTTTGTTGCTTTTTTATTGTTGAGTAGAATTCAATCATGTAGATATTATGTATTTTTCCATTTAACTCTTAATAGACATTCGCCATTTGATAAATTATTTCTACTTCTTAGCTATATGAACAAAGCTTTGAGGAACATTTATATACAAATCTTCACGTGAATATATGTTTTAATTTATTGGGGGAAATGCCTACATATTAAATAGATTTCAATTTTAAGAAACTTCCAGTTAATTTTCTAAAGCTTTTGACAGTTTTAAATTGGTTCCAGTATTGAATGAGAATTACAATTGTTCTTTATCTACATCAATGCTTGGCATACTCAGTTTTTATCATTTTAACCCTTCTAATGAGTATATGGTGGTATCTCACTGTGTTTTTCTTTTATTTTTTAAAACATTTTATCACTGTATAACATACATATTGAAAATGTAAAGTGTTAAGTACACAGTGGGATTAATTTTCATAAGGTGAACATATAATACAACCATTGACCAGCCAGGTCAAAAAAGTGGATTATGTTAGGGTACATATAAGATAATTTGTTGAGGTGGGGCACCTGGGTGGCTCAGTTGGTTGAGCGACCGACTTTGGCTCAGGTCATGATCTCACGGTTTGTGAGTTCAAGCCCCGTGTTGGGCTCTGTGCTGACAGCTCAGAGCCTGGAGCCTGCTTCTGATTCTGTGTCTCCCTCTCTCTGCCCCTCCCCCACTCATACTGTGTCTCTCTCTGTCTCAGAAATAAATAAACATAAAAAAAATTAAAAATAAATAAATAAATAAAAGATAATTTGTTGAAGTGATAAGTGATGTCAGTAAAAAAGAATAAAGATTTGACAATGATGGGGGTGCTATTTTCATTCAGATAGGGAAAGTCTCTCTAAGGAAATGATGATGAAACAAAGGATACCTGCACAGATGGAACAAAGGATACCTGCAATTCATTCTTAAATCTGGAGTAAGACAGTCTCAAGCAGGGGGAATGGCAAGGGCAAAGGCCTAGAGGCTGGCGTGCTCTGGGCATATTCCATAAGCAGCAACTTACACTCTTCCTTCCTTTATGTATATCTATAGTTCCATGTAATAACATTTCTCTTCTGCCTGAAGGACTTCCTTTAATAGTTTTTGTTGTATGGGTCTGTTGTTGATGAATGAGTCCTTCCTTCCAGCTTTTATGTCTGGAAATGTCATTTTTCTTTTCTTTTTAAAGATATTTTTGCTGGGTTAGGAATTATAGGTTGACAGTTTTCATTTGTTTGTGCTAAAATCTTGCTCATTGCTTTCTCACTTGTATTGTTTTCCACAAGAAATCTGATGTCATATTCGATTTTCTGAGTATCTTTTATCTGGCTGTTCTAAAATCATTTCTCTTTATAGGTGTCTGGGTGGCTCAGTCATTTAGGCATATGACTCTTAATTTCAGCTCAGCTCATGATCTTTCAGGTTTGTGAGTTTGAACCCCATGCCAGGCTCCTTGCTGACAGAGCGGAGCCTGCTGGGGATTCTCTCTCTCCCTCTCTCTTTATCCCTCCTGGACTTGCTTGCACTTTCTCTCTCTCTCTCTCTCTCTCTCCCTCTCTCTCTTTTTCTCTCTCTGTCTCTCAAAATAAATGGATAAGTATTTAAAAGTAAATAAAAATAAAACCATTTCTCTTTATCAATGGTTTTGAAAAATCTGATTATGATATGCCTTATTAGAATTTTCCTTGTATTTCTTGTGTTTGGAGTTTCTTGAGTTTATGGGTATGTGGACTTATAGTTTTATTCAAATTTCTTCAAATAGGAAACTATTTCTTCACATAATTTTTGTCTCCCTCCAACCTTTGAGGGCATTCCTTACATGTCTGTTAGGTCACTTATATCACTATTCACTGATGCTCTATTTATTATTATTATTATTATTATTATTATTATTATTTTCTTAATTTTACTTTTGTACTGCGTTTGGTTTTAGACAGTTTCTCTTGCTATGTCTTCAAGTTCAATAATCTTTTCTTTTTTAATATTGAATCTACTGTTAATCCCATCCAAGTTATTTTCATCTCACAGTTTTTGGTTTTCATTTGCAGAAGTTGGATTTTTAAAAAAATATTTTCTATGTGTTATTTAATTTTATGAGAGCGTAGAATCAATCATAATTGTTTTAATGTTCTCATCTATTAATTCTACCATCTGTGGCAGTTATGGGTTAGTTTCAATTGTTTGATTTTTCTCCTCATTATGAGTCATATTTTCCTGCCTCTGTGTATGTCTGGTAACCTTTGATGTTGTGATTTTACCTTGCAAGGTACTGAGTATTTGTGTATTCCCATAAATACTTTAAGTTTTGTTCTGATGCACAGTTAATGTACTTGGAAACAGTTTAATCCTGTTAGATTTTGCTTTTAAGGTTTGTTAGGTAGGACTGGAGCATTGTTCCCACTAGAATCAATTATTCTTTATTCCGGAGGCAAATCTCTCCTGCTTCCTCTCCTTAGTGCCCCATAAGTCAGGAGGATAGCCAGTTTGGATGATGGAAACAAGTACTATTCCCAGCTCCCTTATTGAGCTCTGAGCACTATTATCTCTATTGCTGGTTCTTTCCCTGAACTTCATTAAATTTTCTCAAACACAGGCTAATCTGTACTCAGCTGAATGCTCAAGGTTAGCTGAATGCTAACCTAGAATGAGGTATTATGGAAAATAAGGTCACTTAACCCTCTCTTTTTAAATACTTGTCTCAACTCACAACATGTAACACACAAACATCCATATATTACGTTAAATAAAATTTCTAAATAATTACATGGAGTGAAATTTATTGTCTAATATACTTTAAAATAACTCATTAAACATTTATTAATTTTTAATATGCAAATTTTCTTTTGGTAAGTTGGGGACAATTTTTTCCCAACTCAGTATTTGTAAGCCTTTGGAAGAATTTACGTCCTACCTATATGATTAATGGATAGAATAGACTTTTTGTGTGATACAAGAGTTTAGGTCACTATCCTGATCCTTAAGAAGTAAAAAGACACATCAAGAAAGTACAAGACATCATATAACATGGTAGCTAAGTGATAGAGAATACAAACCAGATATAAGGGTTGGTTTTCAGCCTGATGAGGTCATTGTAGGTTGAAGTGGTTTCAAAAGAAACGAAAAACATTGAGTGGACTTTCTATAGAAAAGTATGAATGGGAAACTAAAAAAGACAGTTAGAAGGAGGGAGTTCAGTGTGGGTTGTGATGAGTAAGATTGGGGACAGGGTGAGGAGGTAGATTGGGCATAGTAATAGGAAAATGCTGGCCTCATCTGAGTGAATAAAATGAGTGGCCTGCCTATCCTATTTTAGCATATTATATAATATAAAAATACTTCTAAAAATAAATACTGCTCTTGGTAGTGTAGTCCAAAATAATGTAACAGTCTAAGAGGACAAGATAGTACAGAAAACAGACACAAAAATACATAGAAATTTGGAGTTTCTTGGAGTCATTTGGTTCAACTTCACATTCAGTGCAAAAAATCCCTACCACAATGCACCAGAAAATGGGTCCTCCTTTTTCTTTGTCTGACAGTAGGGGGTTTGCTACCTCACAAGGTAGACTATTCGTGTCTTTGCAATGTCCCATTATTTACAAAGCACTTTTTTTGTTTTTGTTTTTGTTTTTGTTTTGTTTTTTAGAAAGAGAGAGAGAAAAAACAAAAAGAACAAGTGGGGGAGGGGCAGAGAGAGGGGGAAAGAGAATTGTAAGCAGCCTCCACAGGGTGCAGAGCCTGATGCGGGGGTCAATCTCACAACCCCTAGATCATGACCTGAGCTGAAATCAAGAGTCAGATGCTTAACTGACAGAGCCACCCAGGTGCCCCTACAAAACATTTTTACGTAGTGACCTTCCTTGTAAGCCCCTGTTGGTTCTACATCTGACCACTTAGTATGGGATGTTTCTTCTGTTCCATAGTCCCTCTATTTTTGTTTGTTTGTTTTTTTAACAACTATCATAATTTTAAATGTCTTCCATTCATTAGACAACTAGTCATATGTAACTGGTTTTCAAACCTTGATTGTTCTTTTAACAGTCTACATTTTTTATCTGTCTCTCTTAACATGTATCATAGACCTCACACATAACCCGAGGTATAGCCAGATCACTGCAGAGCACAGTAGAATAGTTGCCTCCATTAATCTGGTCACTAAATGCCTATTAATGTAGCAGAAGCCAGCAATAGTTTTTATGATGATCACATTCTGCAATTGATCTTTATTTTGAGATAGCATAATACAGTGGTAAGGCCATAAACTTTGGAATTATGCAAACCTATCTTGTCGTTCTGCTGTGCACAAACTGTAGGGCAAGTACTTTAACTGAATTTAATTTCCTTTCCAGTAAAATGGGGATAATACCCCATAGCTTATAGAGATGTTCTAAAAATAAATTTAGATAAGATATTTATTACGACAATCATATGCTGAATAAATGTTAGTAAATTTTTCTTCTGCTTCAATGTGCTTACAAACAGCTGCAGTGAGACCTCAAGCAGATCTTGATAAATAGGTTGAACAAAACAAGGCCAATCACAGAGCATTGGAACATGGCACTAGATGGTTTCCACCTGCCCGACACTGATCTATAAATCACCACCCTGGGTATAGACACATAAGTAGGCTCACGTCCATCCAGTGCACTATCAGCTGGCCCACATTGCTCTGGCTCGTCCTCAAAGACAGCTGAGAAAGTTGTCAAATGGCTTTCTAAAATCCAGATGCATTATGCCTAGGGCATTTTTCTCATCTAGCAGTCTGGTAGCTGTATCAAAAAAGAAAATAAATTTAGTTTGTCATGTTTCATTTACTGAGATCACGCTGAGCCCAAATGTTATGTGCTTCCTTTTGCAAGTGTTCACAGACCATCTGTTTTGTAATCTGGACTAGACATTTTCGGGAGTTTACATTAGGTGCCATAATTTTGGCCATCCTTAGTGTTTACCTTTTTAGAAACCAAGGAGCTTCTAAAAAGTTTCCATCTGTAGTTTCCTGGTTTCTTTTCCTGGTTTCTTTCTAGAGACTTCAGACATCCTACTTCATAACTTCTGCAGTTAGTAAGAACTTTCAGATTAAAGGTTATTCTCCTTCCAAAGGAAAATGAAAGCAAAATAGAAGCTCGGTCCCTCCGCTTGATATCTATTGGCTATTAACCTTAACTTCAATCTCTAGATTAATTCCTTTCTTGTTCATTTTAATCTGAACACAGCCTCCTAAATCTTTCTATTTTTCTTCGTGTTTTGTCTTAGCCCATTCTTGGATTTGGAACCCTCTTTGCCTAGTGTTACAGTTCTACAACATGATTTTGTATTTTTTACTACCTGCTTGATATCCCTTCTTTTTGAACTCAAAGCTCACTGGAAAGCTTCCTTCTTCTTCTTCTTTTTTTAATGGGTAAAATGATGCCTGTAGCTCTAACTTTTCATACTCTGATCACTAATGATTACATCACCCGCTTTTTTTTTTTTCCTTAGAATGCAATACATTTCCCCTGAGTCTTAGTCCCTTATAAAGTCTCTACCTAAGGGATTACACCTTTTTTTTTTTTTTCTCCAAGAAACGACATTTGTTTTTCTAAACTCACAGATACTGCCCCTGAATAGGAGTAGTATTCCCTTCCTTGGATATTAAGAATTCTCAAATGGCATTGTTTTTTTTAAACCAACATTCCCTTGACTTTAACTGTATCAATGAGTTCGTTTGTTCAAAGTATCCATGTATACACTTTATACTTGAAACTAATATACCACTGTATGTTAATTATACTTCAACAAGAAAAATAGTCAAGTATCCATATATAAATGTATTCCTTCATTAACATACTGTAAGATAAGGGTAATAATTAATAATAATAGTTATAGGAATAATAGTTATAGGAATGTTTCCTTTGTGCCATAGATATTTTAAGCATTTAACATATATTTCTGCACATCTTCCCCCCAAAAAACCCTACCTCTCTGAAGTGTACCTCAGTTAGTTATCTTTCAGTCTGAGACTTAGCAAGTTTAAATTATATACCTAAAGTCATAAATAAATGGTGCTGCTAAGACCAAGGTGACTTAGCCTGACTTCAGAGTCCACAGGCTTATGTCTCTATTAAAGAGTTGATCACTTTTTTAGACCTCTAACTTTTAATAGAATAAGATATAGATATTTGAAGCTCTCATATAACTTTTTTTCTCCTCTCCAGTTTGTAAGGTTGGAAAATTTTGCCTATATTATTTTCCCACATTACTCTGTGTGTGTGTGTGTGTGTGTGTGTGTGTGTGTGTATAACACTATTTTCTAAATTTTAACATACACAAATAAAGTACATTAGATTTCCATCCATGTATCACTTTGGTTCTAATTGTCTGATATAAGTTGTCTTATGTTTTCCAAACTTTGTTCTAGATCTCTCCTGTCTGATTTGTAGCCCATTGAGTTTTATGGTGCTTAATGTAGCAGAAGAAAATGTATTTAACTATGACTTTTGAAAATTAAAAAAAATGTTCTCATACTTTTCCCATATCTTCTTTCAGATAGCCATACATGGATGACATCTTATTAAATTTTTAAATCATCTTGGTCAGTTACATTTATATTACTATGTAGTGACCACATTATCTCTAGTATTGCTTCTGTTTTAATGTCTCTTTTGTCTGATAGTAATATAGCTAAATTAACTTTATTTTGGTACATATTTTCCTATTTATGTTTTATTTTATATTTACATATAATAATACATATATTATTATATGTATGTTTCTTAAACACAGTATACAGGAGAATTTTTCAAAGTTTACCTTCAGTTCACCACAATTTTCCAAAATTTACTCTCAGTTCACCACAATTTTGCAAAATCATCCTGTATACTGTATATCTTTGCTATATTGATATCAGACATTAAAACATTTTAAGGTAATTTTAGACTTACAAAAGGCTTGCAAAATATTCTAGAGTTGTCCTATATGACTTTCATCAAGAATCCCCTAACTGAAATCTTATATAAGCATAACATAATTACCAAAACTGTGAAATTAACATTAAAATAATGAAATAATTAAATCAATCTGACAACTTCTCAATCTCCCCTTGTGTTTCCTATTTCATACTTATGAAGAGTACTGGTCAGCCATTTTGTAGAATGTACCTCAATATGGGTTTGTCTGATGTCTTCTCATGATGAAATTCAAATTTTGTGTTTCTGGGATGCATACCACCAAGGTGAATACCATGCTTTCTCAGTGTCGTACCTGGAGGTACATGATTGCATTATGTCTTATTACTGATGACATTCACCTGATCACATAGAGTAGTATCTGCCTGTTTTCTGCACTGCGACTTTATTCATGTTATCGTTCCATTACCACTAACATTCCTGCATGCTTCCCTTTTCTAGTCAAATCCTACTCCCACCCCTACTCAAATTCCTCACAATCACAGATGATTTTTCTTTCCCTCTGGTTATACCTGTTCCAGAATGTTGCATAAAAATAATTATACAATTTTGGAAAATTCTTGGCCATTGTGTCTTCAAATAGTTTTTCTTTTCTTTTACTCTTCTTCTCAGATTCTAAATATGCATATATTAAACTCTGAATATTGTTTAACAGGTCTTACTTTGTTCTCCACCCCCCTCCCCTGCCTTATCTATTTTCTTGGTATTTAGCTTGGGTAATGTCTAGTGACCTATATTCAAGTATACTGTTTCTATTCTCAGTTGTATTGAGTTTACTGATGAATGCATCAAAAGCTTTCTTCGCTTCAAACACTGTTTTTTTTTTTTTTTTAATTTTTAAAGCTTATTTATTTATTTTGAAAGAGGGAGCAGTAGCCAGGAAAGAGCAGAAAGAGGGAATCCCAAGCAGGCTCCACACTGTGAGTGTGGAGTCTCACAAAGGCTCAAAAGCACAAACCGTGAGATCATGACCTGAGCCAAAACCAAGTCAGATGCATAACCAACTGAGCCACTCAGGTGCCTCTATAACACTGTTCTTAATTTCTAGCATTTTCATCTGATTCTTTCTTATAGTTTCCATCTCTCTGTTGAAATTACCTGTTTGATCTTATAGATTTTCCACTAGAGCTTTTAATACATTATTTATAGTTACTTTAAATTCCATGTTAGAAATGTCCAATATATATGTCATCTCTAAATCTTGTTTAATCTTGTTCTAATGATTACTTTGTCACTAGGGAGTAGTTTTTGGGTTTGGTTTGTGTGTGTGTGTGTGTGTGTGTGTATACACACACACACACACACACACACACACACACACACTTATATAATGTATATATAATTTCTAAAAGCCAAACATCTTGTGCAGAACAGAAGAGACTGAGGTAAACAATTTTTATTCCTGAACATGGGTGTGATCTTCTTTCTTCTAAGCCTTAAGTATAGCCTGTGGAATTAGTTAGGAGTTGTGCTCTGTTTGAGATTTATTGTCTCTTGTTTATCCTCAATTCACCAGAAACTTCAAGTTTTTCTGACGTTACCTAGTATTTAGACTGATGGCTAGTTTGTTAGAGTTCTTTCTTAGCATCTGCTTCACCTTCAGCTTTAGGGACTATAATTCAGAGTGGGTCCCTTCCCATGCTCCTGTCCTCCTTGCCCTTTCTCAGCGCTATCCCATAGTCATTTGTTACTTTCATGCTTATTAACCTGAAGTGGTGTGTGTATGGTTGAGTAGGTAGGCACCACCTCCATAGGTCATGGGTGTGGCCTGGTCACTTCTCCTGCCTCTCTGCATGTGATTTCTCTGGGCTCACACCTATTTCTTTTCCACTCAGAGGGGGTAAACTCCTCCTCCCTCCTCCTGTTTTTCCCTCTTCCCAGCTGCAGTGGGTTTTTAGGATGAATGTTTGTTACCTGTCCTCCTCCCCCCACCCACAGAGATGTAAAATTTGCCCCATAAAAGAGACAGAGGAGAAGGGTCTTGGGACACCTGGGTGGCTTAGTTGGTTAAGCATCAGACTCTTGATTTCGGCTCAGGTCATGATCTCATGGCTCCTGAGATCAAGCCCTGTGTGGGGCTCTGTGCTGACACTGCAGAGTCTGCTTGGGATTCTCTCTCTCCCTCTCTCTCTACCCCTCCCAGCTCATGCTCTCTTTCTCTCTTTCTCTCTCTCTCAATAAATAAATAAATAAATACACTTATTTTTTTTTTTTAAATAAAGAAAAGAAAAGGGTCTTGGCACTGCCTGTGTCCCTCCTTCACTGCTGCATGGCTGCCATTTCCCTCTCCCAGGACAGTACCACAACAGCACATTTTCTTACAACTTTCTCCAATCCTTTCTCTGAGTTTGAAAATGGGGTTTGTGAAGAAAAACCCTGAAAAAGGCTCAGATTCCCCAAGTTATGTGGCCCCCAGGGTTCCCACCCTCTTGCCGGTACATGGAGGGCCTCTACCAAATTTTGCAACCTCTCTAGCTTAACTCTTGTTATCTGCATCTTGTTGTGTGTACCCCAAATAAGTCAATGTGTGTCTCATATGCCCCTACATTGGGTTCCTGCCTCTAGATTTTGGACGAGCTAGCTGCCAATAACCTAGACTCGGGTTCAAGAAAATTCATGGCTTGCATATGTCCAGCTTTTTTTGTTTCTTTGGGTGGAAGTGATATTCTTTCTTACTTTCTAGATCCCTGAGAGGAAACCAGAAATCCTCCCAAAATCCTCGATTTTTTTCATTCCCACAAACGGCTTTCAAGTGTCTTTAAGTTACTTTCTCTGAAGGACTTATGTGTTGTTTTGTTGCTTGTGCTTTTAACTTAAGAAATGTGATTGGGGGGCGCCTGGATGGCTCAGCTGGTCAATTGTCCAACTCTTAGTTTTGACTCAGGTCATGATTTCATGGTTCATGAATTCGAGCCCACAGAGTCTGCTTGGGATTCTCTCCCTCTCTCTCTGCCCTTCCCCTGTTCCTCTCTCTCTCTCTCTCTCTCTCTCTCTCTCTCTCTCTCTCAAAATAAATAAGTAAACTGAAAAAATAGAAATGTGCTTGGGAATTATTATTAGTATTTGTCCATCCAAGAACATTTTTTTCCTAGGTTGCATAGTTAGGTATTGGTAAGAATTAGGGACAGATAACTAGATGACAGGTGATAGGCATTTAAAGACTATATGTTTAGTTGAATCTATGCATAGACTTGGAAAGGAGGACAGCGATAGTACTTACCTTTATCAATTAACCATCAATTTAGTCTTTGTGCCCAGTGATGCAATGAATGGACATTTCAGTGAAAGGTAAACTACTTGCCACATTTTCCTGATTTTGTTGATGTTCATACTTGTTAATGTATTCATGTTTATTTAGTTTTAGTTTTTGAGTTTCTGCTTATTCATCTGTCAAAAGACTTTTGATTGATTTTAGAAATAATGTTTTGTGTTTGGAAATCTGACTTTAGTAATGATATGGCTATAAGCCATGAATTTTAGAACATTTTGGCAGTATCATCATAATAAAAGGTTTGTTCATTTATTCAACTAGGTAATGAATGTGTAGTGAATATTTATTAAACTCCTCCCTTTTAGCAGGTAACATTCTTGGCAAAGAATTTGGAAGTGACAAAGAGTCAAGGCTACAGGACTGATAGAGCTTCCATTTTAATTATGCAGAATGATTAAAGAAAAAAAAACAAATGGATACATAAAGTTTTCTTATAAAGGCTTAGTGCAATTAATAAAATAAATTTGTGTAATAACCTTTGGTATTACTTTTTCAGTTAGCCACAGAAGGACTCTTGGATAGGATAATATTTGTGTGTGTGTGTGTATATATGTGTATATCTATGTACATATATATATATATATATGTGTGTGTGTGTGTGTGTGTGTGTGTATGTTATAGACTATGATCAGTAAAGGGCTTGAAATAAGGGGATATTTTTTCTATTTCCACTCTAAGTCATTTAAAACTGTTCAAGATAATCATTCGTGTTAATCATGGAACATACCATAAGCTGGTGTGATCTATATGATTTGCTTTTATCTTCACATAATTTTAATATGATTTCCATAAAGTAAGGTAAATGGGATTCAACTTCTTTGTGCAATTAGAAAACACAGAAGATGTTCCAATCAATCAAAGCACTTGATTGCTCTTTATTACAAGAGGGGAAAGAGATGTTACTTCATGGTCCATTGCTAATGGGTTGTTCCACTGCTGTGGTTAATAGCATTAGTTTCTTCTACATCTAATTTAAGGTTTCTGAATTAAATAGATTAAAAGATTAGTGGGAGCTCAGTGATGTATTAGTATGTGTGCAACCAATTATGTCTCTTTTTAACTTCATTTTATCACAATCTGAGCTCGTATAAAAAAAACTTTTTGATTTGGTTTAGGAAGGTCAATTTTCAACCACATTGCTCATAGTACAACAGAACTATTTCATGGGATCAGTGTCCTCTGGCACCTTTGATTACCTGGGTTGGCTATCAAGAACAGTAAAGATTAGCTCAAATAAATAACATACAAATAGACACACATCATTTGTGGAGGTTGGAGTTTTAAATTCTAGTCCCACATATATTCCCAATGAATTAAGTGTCTCTAGTTACATTATTTGATATTTCCCATTTATTTTCTACATTACTTATTAAAACTACCAGAACTCATTACCCCAGGAGCCTGCTATAATTTAAAAGATTTTCAGGTTCTAAGGCTAATCAAACACTGGGGAAATTTGTCTGTGATATCGAAGATCTTAGGTCTTGGGAAATAGGTAATATTCTTATCTATTCCTGACTTTACAAAATTTTTTATAAATTTCCAGTTTATAATAAAGTCCCATTGCTTTTTCCATCTCACAACAATAATTAGAACAACATAAAGGTGGGTGGGTGGTAAAATATTTTAGTAGGTAACTTGCTTTTGGAAACATTACCTGGGAAATTTGATATTCCATAAAATGATGGTCAGATTCCTTGGCACCCAGGTCATAATAATCCGTTTTTAATCTTTCTCAATCCATATTCAAGTAGCTCTAAGTGAAAGTAACATAGAAAAGCCATTATGCAGATATACCCATTAAGAGTCACCTTTCTTTAAAGGCCAGTGTACATGTGTATTGGAGGGGGAGGGGTTCAAAATGCTTGTTTAAATCGTCTGATCTTACAGTTCTGTTTATAATTAATGTCAGAACTCTTGTTTTTACTCATATTATAACTCAGCATCTCAAGATCTGAGATTGTGCTAGTACAGTTCTGTCTTTACCATGATATTTACAGAGTAGCTATTATATGTAAGTCCCTGTGTTTATAGAATTTGTACTTGTAATACTCAAACCATAAACAGTAATCCTGGGATATAAAAATGTTTATTTATCCAAATAATTATGAAAGATATCCAGGTGTATAACAGTCCTGAGGCAATTACTTATTTTGTAAATTTCAGTTATTTGGATCTGAGAAATTTTAGGGAATTTTAGCTTAGAATATTTCAAGAAGTTTTTTAACTCAATAATTTAGGAAAATTTCAGTAAAAAAAAGAATTATTTGAGAAGATAAAACAATTTTAAGGAAAATTACATATAAACTTGCTTAACTGACAACTTGTTTCATAATCATATTAATTGATGACACTAACCTGACAAACAGGCTTGCTTTCTTCAGTTAACAGTTCTGCTTTTCAAAATATTGGCTATTCTTCAGTCATGCGTTCACAGAGTTACGTACTTGGTTAACCTAGAGCATGAACTGCTATTTTCTGATTAGAGTAAAACCTTAGTTTGCGAGAATAATTTGTTCTGGAAACATGTTTATAATCCAGAGCACTCATATACCACAGTGAATTTCAAGAACCATTGACTCAATTGTGATCATGTAACATTCAGCATCATCAACTACTTGTATTGCAAGACGTCGCTTGTTTATCAAGTTAAAATTTATTAGAAATGTTTGCTCATCTTGGGAACACTTGCATAACAAGTTACTTGCAATTCAAGGTTTTATTTTTCTCTTTTGAGTTTATTGTTATTCTCAGAGGTTCTCAACTTCCTTTGAAGGCTCTTCCTTCTCTTCTCTCACCCTGCAATATTAAATATTTTACCAGTTTCTTTTTTCTCTCTCAGTATTCTTGAGACATTCATCCACTCACATGTTTTGCTTATCACATATGTGTTAATGACAGAACATGTACACTAATCACTCTCAAAACTACATCTCCAGACTAGATCTCTTTTCTTTAAATTTAAAAAAAAAATTTAATTTATTTTTGAGACAGAGACAGAGCATGAGCAGGGGAGGGGGAGAGAGAGGGAGACCAGAATCTGAAGCAGGCTCCAGGCTCTGAGCTGTCAGCACAGAGCCTGACATGGGGCTCGAACTCACGGACTGTGAGATCATGAACTGAGCTGAAGTCAGATGCTTAACCGACTGAGCCACCCAGGCACCCCAGATCTCTTTTTGATATCTAAATCCTTAGTATTTTCCACATATCTTTACAGGAATATCCCACAGACATTTCAAAAAGGACTATGCACAAAACTCTACTCATGGTCTTTCCCCAAACCTCCATTTCTCCTCCATTTCTTATCTTGGTGTATTCCTCCTAACAGTCATTTTCAACTCTAAGGCTTCACATTCACTCATACCCGAGGCTTAAAATAGATTTCCTTAGGCACTTCTATATTTCAAATGTTATTCTTTTTTGAGACTCTAATTTACTTTTGTTTGGACCATTGCAATAATCACCTAACTGGTCTTCTTGCTCTTAATGGCTGAAGATACCACAGTGCTGCTAAGTTGATCTTTACTAAATAAAAACCATCTCATGTTATTCATCTATTTTAAATCCTTCAGTGATTTCCTGTTTTCTATTGGATAAATTTCAAACTGTTTCTACAATGCCTTGGCTTATTAATTTATTTTTAATGAAGCAGGCATTTTCTATGTTTAGGCACTGTCCTAGATTCTGGGGACATAGAAATGAACAAATCATGAATCTGACCGTTACTTACATCTCTACACTTCCTTTTCCTGCAGTTTTCGCTCCAGCCATGCTGAAATCTCTGCTATCTCTGAAAAGCAACATGATCTGCAAAATGTCTGTGGTCACATGCTTCTTCATGTGATATTTTTCTCATTCACAGATCCATCTACCTACTCAACCTCTAATTATATTCTAAGACTTGGATTAACTAATACCTTCTCCAGAAAATAAAAAAGGGCTGATAAGTTGCAAAAAAAAAAAAAAAAAGTGGTGGAAGAATCATGGAGCTCTCAGATTAGTAGAATGGATAACTCCATCTTCTATGTTTCTCTAGTATTATGAACTTTCCTCTATTGTGGCACCATGTTTCAGGACAAAACACCATTCCAAAGATATTTATAGAATTAAGTTTATGACATGAAATCATGCAGTTATAGTAGGAAAAAGCAGAATCATGGCATGTCTTGATTCCCAAGAGAATCACTCATTTAGGTACCAGAAAAGCTCTCCTTAATGTGTACCAAAGCCAAGTACACAGTGTGCAGAGAGTACACTAACAGAACATCTCTGTGGCCCTTCCAGATTTGTATCAACAACTGAGCATATTCACATTAATAAAAGCCATGTGGTAAAGGCTAATATAAAAATGACTTAGCTTTGAGTGTGCATTCTTAATTGAATTATATAATTTTTTATTATTGTGCACTTTCACATCTCTAGTGTAATGTCATTTTGGTCTTCAGATGACTGATCACAGCTAGGCTTCTGTACTTGTGGTTGACCTTGTGAGGCTTCATTGCTTCCTCTGTACTCCACACACCTGCAACACTTTCTTCATCTTATTTGTTCACTTATGAATCTATCTTCTACTCTTAAGCTTTTCACTCTTTTTAGGCAAAGACAATATCTTGTTTGTTTATGTGATTATGGCACTTAGAAAAAGTCTTAAAAATACACAGAGCTTAATTATTTATGTTGAATAAATGACAAGTCATCTGTGAATATTTATTGAGCACTCATTATATGGCAGTCTCTGTATTAGGTTCTAGGGATACAACAGTAAAGAAAAACAAACTTCATGCCCTCATGGGTATTAACACTCCAGTTTTTAAAGAATAAAGTGGGAAGTTTGCAAATTTGCAAAACAGAACCTTTGCTACTGCTACTCTTTCAGTATCTTGTAAACTGCCCTAGATCACCCCTTGAAAAATTTATGTTTTTATTACTTTAATGTAGGATTGGTTTTGCTTATTTACATGCTACTCCATTTGTGATCTTCCTATGGTTATTGTCTCATTGAGAAGCCTTTTGGTTCGGGGCTCCTGAGTGGCTAAGTTGGTTAAGCATCTGACTTCAGCTCAGGTGATGATCTCATGGTTGGTGGGTTCGAGTGCTGCATTGGACTCTGTGCTGACAGCTCAGAGACTGGAGCCTGCTTCGGATTTGTGTCCCCCTCTTTCTGCCCCTCCCCTGCTTGCGTTCTGCCTCTCTCTCTCTCTCTCTCTCTTTCTCTCAAAAATAAATAAATATTAAGAAAAAAAAGAGAAGCCTCTTGGTTCTTCATAAACAGGGCCACTGTTTATTGCTGTGTACATTGTGCACTTCACATTCACAAAGACTGTGTTGTGATTGGCACTCTTGAAGTTGTACAAATCAACATTTAAGCTTACTAACTTAGCAGACTATCAGAATCACCAGGAGAACTTCAAGTTACAGATCTCTTGACCCCATCTCTTAAAAATCTGATTTGGTATATCTGGAATATAACGTGATATGTGATGTATTTTAAAGCCATGCCCCCTTCCCTCTATCCTTTCAATCCCTCCATCCCCATCTCATGATTTTGATGACCCACTGTGTCTGGAAACCTCTACTTTAAGCGGCTGATGGTCAGCTTTATGGGGACTCCCTAGAAGATCACTGTAACAATTCTGGCTATATTGTGTAATGCTCACTCTATTTCAAGCCTAAAATGCCTCTAGTATGAATTTAAATTAGCTTTGATCTCCATACATCTACCCAAGATAGACTACTCAAAAACAACTTTAACACATTTTTATGCCCCAGTCTCCATATTTAGTCATGAAGCCATTGATTTGGCCACCATCATGAATTTCAAATTCTCCTTTTATCTCATTTCTCATAGCCCCTGCCCTAGTTAATTCTGATTTGTGCCTTTCCAAAACTCTTCCAATTATTTCTTAACAGTTCTCTCTGCTCTACTCCCAGGACATCTCTAATCCAGTTCCTACATTTCCTCATGAGTGATTTATCTAAAAAATAAACCTCATCGCCACCCCCAAGCTTAAAAATATTAATTGGTTCCCCATTGTCTATAGCATTAAGTCTAAACTCTCTGACATGAAATCTAAGGTCAGTCTCAATCTAGTTGAATCTCTTTTTCTATTATGTCTCTAAATATTATATTTACCCTCTATTTGGTCTAGTGCAAGCTATTAGCTGTTCCCTAAATTCATTATGCATTCTCCTCATTCTTTGTTTATGTTATTTCCTCTGCCTGAATGCCACCTTCTGTTTTACATTTTCCCCTCATCCATCAAGGGACAATTAAAATGTTACTTCCACTTCTTGGCTCCACTGTGCCTTTTCTTGTATTTTTTTTTTTTTTTTTTTGTAGATTCATATAGAACTTGATGGCATGGGCACATGCTCATAATTTAAGTGTTAAAATAAAAAAAAATATCCAAAGCTATAATTACTATACTAATCTAATTTTATAATAATTTTACACATACCCACAAATATAGATACCCAGTGTGGTGGACTGTGCTGTAACAATTTGGCTTAACTGGGAACTATGTGGTTCTAGTTTAGTATTTGACAAAGAGGAATTTAAGCAAATTTGGAAAGCAGAAATGAAGTAGCAGTCATTCTCCTCTGAAATTCTTTTTTGAGGTCATATGCAGTGATGGGCAGGCACAGATTGCTTGGCCATTTCCAGTTTGTCCTCATTCTCCTCTGCTTTTCTTCTAGGTCTTCTGATAACAGACATTTGTTTGTGAACCTACTATAAACAGGTAATGAATTTATTACCTCCCATTATGGAACTTTAACTCCATAATGTTCTCCCTGTCTTATTTCACTCATATTGACTATGTTCCAAAAGTGACCTTGACTAACACATACAAGAAGAGAGAGAGGGAGGAAGATGGGAAGGGGATGCGGAAGCAGCTCTGAAGAGTATATATACACAAGAATACTAAATGTGTATCTCTCAAAAAAGGCAACAGACACATTAATTCAAAAGTGACTTTGTGACCCAGGTTGATCTAGTCTTATAATTCGCAAGACTTCTGTTTCCCATTAGGCAGTCTATACGTGACTCTTTGTTTTTGATTACCAAAAGGAGAGTACTTCCACCAGAGGACCACCAATGATTCCTCTTAATGGGAAGTTCAGTCTGCTTTCTGGCCAGTTTGGGATCTTCCAGAGACAGCATGAATAGTCAGAAAGGAGATCACCGCGGGTGGAGGTGATTGACTATGATCAAAAAATTGTATAGTGAGACAGAGAAGAGAAATAAGATGTGAGCCAAAGTGATCTTCAGTGTACCTTATTGTGCCACACTCACCTACAGAGTCAAGACTGTTCAATGTCTGCAACCCTCATCAATTAAAGTTTGAGTCACTCACCAAGAAGAGCCCCCAACCCACTGAGATGCTAACTGAAGAGAAGGGAACAGATGCATGGAAAAGGATGTGGTGAAGTCAAGACATGGACAGACCCTCAAGATCAGTTGTGGAAATAATGAGTTCAGCCACTACCCACTTTCATTTTATTTTCAATGCACTTTTCCTCTTGTTTCCCATGGTCTTATATCAGGTGTATTGATGATTATTTCTACAATGTAGCCAGAAAATAGGTTACAAAATTTGAGATAGTATCATGAAATCTAAAGAGAAATCGACATCTAGTCCAGAGCTAGTCCAGAGACAGTCCAGAGAGTCTGAGCACTGAGATGTACAAATGATCTGATTAGATATTGGGTTTTGTCTCTTTGGAGATACAAAATATTAAACATTTAGAGGCTCGCATCAAAGTAAGACTGTTTCTCCAAATTAAATGTTTATAATTCTAATAGGAAAAAAGCATTTAATGGAATATAAAATAAATGTTTCAACTTTTCTTTTTAAAAAAAATCTTGTTACAGAATTACAGTTCCATTTAGGTTTCTTTTAATGTAATCTTTAAAGAATATTTTCATAGCGTTCTAGTATTTGTGACTATTGACAATACCACCATTCTCAATTCTCTCTCAATACTTACCACATAAGCATTGTCTTGGTATTTTTAATTATTTTTCTAGTCTACTGGCAACTTAAAACCCTCTCCCCTCATTGGCAGCAGATACTGGGTCAAAGTTCTTCAGGTAGAAAAACTGCTTTCATTTGTGTCACTCCCCAGTGCTGAAGACTCTAAGACGTCTCCTACTCTTGCTGCAGAGATGGTTGGAGTTGTTTTAGTGGCTTCAGTCTTAGGGTAGATGACACATCCTTCAGCAGAGACACCAAGCCCTGGGTTCTGTGAGGGAAGGAAATAAGACATACAAACTAAGATTAAGTCTTGTGAAGACTGCTTTGCTGAACAAAGAATTATTTTATTTTTAAAGTTTATTTATTTTGAGAGAAAGAGAAAGCGAGAACACACAAGCATGGGGAGGGGCAGGGAGAGAGAGAGAGAGAGAACTCCAAGCAGGCTCCGCACCATTAGTCTGCCCCAATAAGGGGCCCAAACTCATGAAACTTGAGATCATGACCTGAGCTGAAATCAAGTCAGATGCTTAACTGACTGAGCCAGTCAGGTGTCCCAAAGAATTGTTTTGAAAGAAGTAGCAGTTGAAAACCCTTTAGGGCAGTATCTTATCTGACATAAAGAGAGGGAGACAATGTGGCCCACCCAGAAATGGAAGACCGCAATCTCAAAACTAAATCTGACCATGTCTTTTATTTCTTCAAAATCAAACATTATTAATATGTACCAAACCATAAGTACGTGTGCTTCAGGAAGATGAGATACTCCCTGTGCTTATGTAACATCTGCACTTCACAGTCTCAGCAGCAAGCACTGCTCTGACTTTGAAGTCTGGAACTTGGAAAATGTGCAGTCATTTGATACTACCACCTTCTTTTCTGAATCTGCCAAGCAGTTTCTTCCTAAAGGTAGGTGCATCATATATACATTGAAACAGTTTTTTAAAAGTGAAGTTAGGACAAGAGTCAATTAGAGGTTTCTGCTTTTGATTTTTATTTCAAATGCTTATTCCTATTTCTGACCCTTGTTCTTTACTTTTTACTTAGCTTTAGGGAAAAGTGAGCGTGGGAGTTAAAATTGAAATTGCACTAGTAAAGTCACTCGGACCTTAGAGCTTGAAAGGGATATTGGCATTTAGTGACATTGACTTTGGACTTACCTGTCTCTGTTCCCTTTTATTCATTTTTGGAAGTGCTCAATCTTTTTTGAGGCTTTTCCTTGAAAAACTCTCTCCTGCTTCCCCTATTCACTTATCCCATCCCCAAGTATAAACACAAAACTCCATCATATTAGACCTATCCTTGACCATGAAAATGACTTTTGAAACATTTTCACGATTCCTGAGTATTAGCAGAGGTTTACTTGAGCCCTGAAAAGTGGCATTGGCTGTGACTGCTCTCAAGTATAGATCTGATTATTTTCACTCATTAAAAAAAAATTCTTCTAGGCAAGGGCAGATTCTCTTTCAAATCCTACCTGCTGTGCAAGCATGACAAAAGATTGAACGGATGGGAATGCACTGAAGCAGTCCAAATTCATCCTTTGACCTCTGAGCTCAACTGGCTGTCATGCACAAATTTGATTTTTGCTAGAAAGATCCATTTTTCCATCCCTCAAAGGAAAAAACTAATGAGACTGAATGAGTTGAGGAATTATTTCTTGAACGATTTTTCACAAGTGATGTATAGCAAATCTAGAAGTTTTCTTTTCAATACATATTTTTGTTGGGCAATTTGGGGACTGAGGACAAACCATAGAACTTTTCCTGCTTTAGAAAATAAAATACATGTTATAGAACCCAACCACATGGGCAGCATGGTACAGTGGAAAGTGTCTTAAACTCTTGAGTTTGAAGACATAGCCTAAAATCCTAGAATGCTGACTGTATCAGCATTTTTCTTTTTCTTTTTCTCAGCTTGTTTCATGTCATCTTTTTCTCAGCTTGTTTCCTCTTTTTACCCTAAGAAGGTATAAGCATCCATCCTGCCCAATCTTTCTCCACACAGGAATTTTCCTGAAAAGGGAAGTGATTTATTCAGCCACAAAGCGTTAAGCACAAATGAGTGAGGCTCTTACTTTATTCTAATGAATTTTAATTGAGTTAAACATTACAGCATGCACATATGAAATTTGTACAAGTTGTCATACAATATTTGCTTAAATTCCATAACGAGGAAATTTATTTGCAAGGTAAAATTGTAAAAAAGTGACAAGTCTGAGCTCAATAAATGGGGGAAGACTTCATGAAAGAACAGGACTTAGTCTGTGTTTTAATTCTTGGTAGAATTTTCTGAGGTGAGAGTAGAGGCCATTGTGAGATGATGAAAACTATACTGACATTGAGGTAAACACTGGTTTGAAAACAACTCTTCCATTTGCTAGCTATACAGAAAAGTCATTTAAAACTATTTGATATTCAATGTTCTCATTTATCAAAAGAAGAAAAGATAACTACCTCACAAAATAATTGAGAGTATTTAACAAGACGATGCATACAGAAGAGGCTAGTGCTGTGCCTGGCACATATCAGGTACTCAATGCTTTGTTCAATTCAGGAGGAGGCAAACATAGAAGGAAAGACATGACAGTGGTAACAAGCATATCATACTTAGAGAAGAGTACAGAAGCTAGACTGGCTCAAGAAGAAGAATCATCACTTGAGACAGTGAGCTATAGTGAGAAGACATTTTCTTTTGCATCATAGAGACCCAATATGACCTGCCTAAACTGATGCTCATGTCTTTGTGGAGTTGCCAATGGAATCTAAGTTTCTCAATTTTTCTACCTAATTTTGAATCCTTAGTTTCTTATCTGTTGAATTCACTTGAGCTGTTTGTGGTGATGCCAGCATAATGCCAGACCAACAGATCAATCCAGCCAAAAAATTGATAAAGACAGAGAAGAAAAAATACAAGTGGCGATTGATTATGGGTTGTTGAATGAATAGACAGGTGAATTCAGTAAGAGTGTTTGATATGTTAAAGGCATACATTGGTTCAGTATACATTTATTTTTATTTTGAGATCACGTATTAATTAGCTTTGCTAAACCATGCTGCGGTGACAAATGGTCCCCAAATCTCTAGACTTACAATAGTATTTATTTCCCACTCGTATCTATCCATTGCAGTTTGATTTCAGTTCACTTTATTTGTGTTCTAAATCTGGGGCCCAAGTTGTGGAAGCAGTCTGGTGGCAGAAAGGCAAAGAGTTAAGGCCATTCAATACAATTGCCCTTCATGTTCTACTAACAGGGGTGTTTTGGGCACTTCTGCCTACATTGCACAGGCCAAAGAAAGTCATGTGGAGCAGGGACATACACTCCTGCCACAAGGGGACACTTCAAGTCAATGGAGCGTGAAGTATGATCCTCCTACAAAGAAGAAAATGAACAATCAGGACCAAAAATGCAATCTAGACTGACCACAGATTTCTGAATTAAGGTTCTTTAAGAATTAACCTACAATTATTTTGCCCCCATTCTGAAGTGGAAAATAGCCAAAAGCCAACATGCTATTTGCACTTTGCTCAGGCCACCTTTATTTCACAGATGTACAAAACTGCAATTACCTTTCTTACCTGGTTGCCCTTCTATGGGGCACATCAGAGGCTAATGTCCATTCCTAGTCCATCTTTCAGCCAGACCAGGGGGCAGGCATGTGCTCATTCCCTGAGATTGCGTCTTGGATATGCATATTATTGTTCAGAAAGTTGAGTGGGCTTCACAGAATCCAGATTTATTGGTAAATTCTAGATGCTTCACTTAATATATTTTAGAATGCATTGTGGCATGCATTGTAGTGGCCATGTATTTAAAGAATTGACTCAAGTAAGATGCAAAGAGTGTAATGGGTAAATCAGTAAGTGTCCAGGGGCTTTGGAAAGTGTGACTCTCATTATTTCCTGAGCAATGAGTGAGCTAGGTTTGTTTTTATTTTCACATATCCTTTTGAGCAGTCTCCATCTGTAGCTAATGTTATAAAGCCAGTGTCTGAGACATCTTTGTTTTTATTGAGGCAATATATCTGAGTCCTCTCTTTATCTTAAGTAATCCAGTACCCCTGAAAGATGATGCTGGGACTCTGAAAGAAAAAAAAAAATCTGATAAGATAACAGCTTACAATGACATTTATATAATTGCCCCAGTCAGAACTCATTTCTGGCTGCCTATGTGAAAGCTTACTTCACTGTTGTAGCTAGGAAACAGGGGAAGCAAATAGCTGCTTCTCTTTGGCTCCCACTTTCTGAACTACTTATGCATAAAGGAAAGCTTTTCATCCAGGAATCCTGTACTTAAAATCATACATAGATTTGCCTCCTAAAATCCCAATTTTCTTTGAAACATAATTAGAAGGACCTGTCATTGAGACCAAATTGTCTTTATTTATACCCAACAAGTTTCTCTATAACCAGTAAAACCCCTCATATATTTCTCCTTCCAATTTGTGTATTATAGAGGTCCTCAAACATTTTGACTGAATTTTTAATTTCAAGTCAGTTGGGTTCACACTAGAATGGTAGATGACATGTCCCTCATTAGAGCTAGCAGGAATTTTCTGCAATTTGCAGGACTTATCTAGAAGCGGTTGCCATGAATCCCCATCTGAAGATTTGAGGCAGCTTTTCCTTGTTCCATTCTCCAATCCACACTCTCTATGTTCTTATTCCAGGGACCTCAAGACTGTATAGAAATTGAGAGTCTGCCTCAATGCTCTATCTTTGAACTAGAAAGACCCATCGATACATTATGTGAGAGATGACCAGTAAGGAGGAAAAAGATCTGCCCAAAACTGTCTCTAATATTCTACCTAGTTCAGTCTGATTTTGTTCACAGTAAAGTTTAATTTTATTTCAAAGTTTTGTTTGTCTTCTTATCCCCTGAATATTGTTTGTTTCCATGACTCCTGCTGGAATTGAGGTCTATTTACCTCTGGTTTTCACTTCCTAGAAGGCTTGGGGAAGCCATATTTATTCTAGACTCTCAGAAACACACCCTAGCACCAATCCACATGGTATTTGACTAGTAGCCTAGTTAGGTCAACTGAAAGCAAGACTAGACAATATCATTCCTTAAAAAGTTGAGGTCTTGAAGAAAAAAAACCTCACTTGCTTTCATTCATTTGGTCTTCACTGTGTCGCATTAAGGTCAGCCAAGCAGTGAATTACTCAGGATAATCTTGCAACCTCTGTGTGACTTGGACAAAGTTAGCTTTAAGGAGTTTTCACTGTACTTTGGAAAAATATAATATTTGGGGGAGGGTCTTCTAACATGGTCAGACAAAGGACACATACTGGTAACTTAGTTCCCCCATGAAATATTTTTCACTGTGATGAATGAGATCCCAGAGAACAAAGACTGTCTTACTCATTTATAGTCACAAACTATAAAACACTTTCTGGACTACAGTGAGTACTTAATAAATGCCTGTGATATGAATAATGGATAAATGAATAAATTCAAAAAGAATACATTATTATACATTACTATAATACCATCAATATTTATCATTTATTATTATTATTTTTTTAAACTGAGTTGAATCCTCAGCAGCTTTTTTTTTTAAGTTTATTTATTTTTGAGACAGAGAGAGACAGAGCATGAACGGGGGAGGGGCAGAGAGAGAGGGAGACACAGAATTGGAAGCAGGCTCCAGGCTCTGAGCCATCAGCTCAGAGCCCGATGCGGGGCTCGAACTCACGGACTGCAAGATCGTGACGTGAGCTGAAGTCGGACGCTTAACCGACTGAGCCACCCAGGCGCCCCTATCATTTATTATTTACTAAGCTAACAAACTGTGAAAATGGGGCAAGAAGCCTGAAATCCATTATTCTTCATGGAATTGAATATTTTCAACCACCTTACAAGATGAGAACTATTTTATCTTCATTGTGTCATCAATAAAAATAGAGATTTTTTATTTGCTTGTGTGAATCTTATTACAGGGCCTCACATACTGTTATTATTCTGTGAAGTAAATATTTCTGAATGGAAAACAAAGGGAAGCAAGGAAGGAAGGATGACAGAAGTAGAAGGTAGCAGAGCCAGTGTACCAACCAGATCTGTTTTCAAAGCTTTTTCTCTTGTTTTTTTTTTTTTTTTCAAAGATGTACATTGACTCAATATATAATTTTAGGTATATATTATTTTCAAAGATTCTGGAAACTGGGATTGTAATGGTATAGAAAATGGAACCTCTACCCTGAAGGAATTTCCAATCTACTAGGAAAAACGATCAATCAACAAGAGGAATAGAATAAATTCAAAATATATTCTTGTATTTTGGAATAAAAGGAAAAGCAGACATGAGATCAAAAATCAAGGCCTTTTGCATGTCTAAGTGTATATAAGTCAACCCTCAGGAAAGCTGTAAAGTCAGAAATCAGCGATAGCTGTCTTAGTGTCCAGCAACTTCTCTTCCTGCTTTTTCTCCCCTTAGAGGCAGGTTCATCATCCACTTCTCTCTGCCTTTTTCCAAATTCCCCTCTTAAAAAGGGATATATTATTAGTATTGACACACAATGTGAATTTAAGTCATTATGCTCCTTCTTCATAGTGTGTAAATATTTAAACCCCATCCCCATCTGTGGACTTTAAGTCATCTGCAAGAAGGTGGATGGGATTTCTATGCGGTGAGCACCTTTCTACTCCACTGAAAGATATCATAGTGCCCAAAGAGTCATAGTCTCTGCCAATATGTAAACCTAAAATTAGTTGAGACAATACTATTAAAAAACAGAGGATCATGGCCCTACAGTTCTGATTTTTTGTTTAGCTGATATTTATTCCTCAAATCCTGATTTTAGTGTGGCAAAACTCAATTACTTTGGAAAATACCACATAGGAAACACCCATAGGCATCCCCTGAAAGTAACTACTATTTAGGTATGCACTTCCTTCAAATTTTATAGGTGTCTATAAGAGGATATGATAAAATTGCGGTTATGATATAGACATGAATATTTTTACCATTTTATGGCTATCAATATTTGATAATGTGAGTATATATTAATTTATTTAACTGTTCTTCAATTGATGTTCTCCTAAATCATTTTCATAATTATTCTCATAAATAGCACTGAAATGAACATCCTTATTTATGAAACTGTGTACATGTGACTGATTATTTCTTTGCCATACATACCTACAAGCAATTCTCTCTATACGTTATGCAACACTTTGGATAAACCTAAAATTATTTCAAAATAAAAAGTTAAAAAAGTTATGTCAAATTACATGTATATATATATATATATATATATATATTCACACACACACATAATTACTTGGGTGTTTTCTTATACTTTTCTGATTATTTCTTTCAATAAATGTAGTTAGTGTCCTACAAGAACACTCCTAAAATAAGTAAATGAGTAATGTTGCATTTGGCTCATAGGAAATATTCAGAAATATTTCACGAATAATTAATGAATGGATATAGAAAGAAAAGATTTTGTTCACAATGACTGGTCAGAAATTCGTACCATCTTATATTTTTTCTTTTTCTCTGTCACCTTCCACATCTACCTTATTGATGCATGACTCTTTTTTTTTCACATAATTTACAGATAAAGTCAATAATCTGAGAAATGTGTTCTTTCTGCTTGTAACCACAGCTCCCTGAATAGTTCCACTAATGGAAAATTAGTGACAAAAAATTACTGCTTTGGAAATAATACATCAAAGCTATATGACTCCTCTGTTGGGACAAAATACTATGTCATATGTTGGATTTTCTCTGTTCTGCCTAGAGTTCCTATCTGAGAATTTCTTATGTTCATTTCATATTAAAGAAGATTTAAAATAGAACCCCTGGCCTATTCTATAAGAAAAAAGTGTGCATTATCACCACTTTTATGATACTTCCCAAACTTCTGTGGGACTCCAACGTGTGAGTAGCTTGCAAAACACTGAGAATACTTTCTGACAGTGTCAGATGAAGAAAAGAAACACTAAGCAATGTCTCTGGAAGCCAAAGGCCAAGCCCCATGGTTTCAAAATCTGTCTCTCTGGCTCTTGAAGCCCTTGAACTCTGAGAAATATTTCATTTTTGCTCCTTGTTCCTCTCTGAATGTAAGCTATTGAACCCGCAGTCATTGTACAACTACTTTCCTTCTTTCCTTTGCCTGTTGTTATTAAAAGACCAGTTACTTTTCATTGGAAGGAGTTTCAGTGAAATGTGACTGTTTACCATGGAAAAGAATAAGCCATATACACATTCCTCTTCCTCTTTGTGCCTTTTTAATAAAGATGAGAGTCAGAATTTCAGATGCTCTACAAGCCAGGTGTAAGTCGTTGACTTATTTAACTCTTCCTGTGAAGAAAATGTTCTTGTAGGATCAAGGCAACTTCCTTCATTTCTGATGACTATCAGGCAGCAGCAGAAATCCAAATAATAATCTAACAATTAAATGAATTATGGGGAGCCTGGGTGGCTCAGTCTGTTAAGTGTACGACTTCAGCTCAGGTCATGATCTCATAGTTTGTGGGTTCGAGCCCCGCATCGGGCTCTGTGGGGACAGCTCGGAGACTGGAGACTGCTTTGGATTCTGTGTCTCCCTCTCTCTCTGCCCCTCCCCTACTCGTACTCTCTCTCTCTCAAAACTGAATAAATATAACAAAAATGTTAACAGTTAAATTAATTAGAATGTAGATATGCCCAGAAACAGAGAAAGGGCCTTCACAGAGATACACTGTGATGCATTTGAATAGACTTTCTCCCTAGATTATTATGTTGTGTGTGTGTTTTTTTTATTGTTTGTTAAACATAAACACCTTTTTCTTTTCTCCTTCAAGAATCCAAGGAGCAAAATGTTACCCTCCTTTCAGTGAGGTAATAGTCCCAGAGTGACTCTGCATAAGAAACCTGACTGAAATACTTAAACTACTTTTTTTCCTGACATATCACCTCTTTCTTACATTTAAGGGCCTGAGTTCTAGTACAAGTTGAGCTGTAATTCACTAATATGAATATGAACCTTGATTTTCAATGTTGAAGCTACCATTATCAAACTTCAAGGTTTATTTATATTTTAATGTAGCTTAATTCGACGTGACGGTACCTTTAGTAGATTTTTTTTTCCTTTCCAGAGTTCATCCACTCTTCTTCTGATCACCAAATCCAGTTTTCCTCTGGAGAACTTCTCCTTCCCCTTACTTTACACTTACCATGTTCGGCTGAGGAAGTTCACTCTACACTGTGCTTCAGAGGCAGCCTTTTGAGCAGTATATCTTCCTATTTGCTCTGATTGTACAGTGAGAGGTACAAGATGCAATCAGAGTAAACAGGAAATAATGAGGCATTGCCTAGGAATTCTGGGCAATGTCCCATGACATTGTCTTTTCCATGGGACTTGAGACTAAGAATTTACAAAATCAATAGCAATCTACTGAGTTTCCAGGGTCTATTCATGAAACCAGAAAATGAACCCAGCTAAGCAAAAGAGAGACTCAACGGAGACAAAATAAATCCTGATGTAATCATTTGAGTTCTTATATCCCGTCATGCTTGAAGATAGAATACTTTGGAAAATCTCAGTTGTGTAAGCCAACAACTGCTTTTTTATTCTGAAGCCACGGTATCAGTTTGGATGTTTTTCAATGGGAGTAAAAAAACTATTGCTGCAAATAATTTAAATAATAGATACAACCTATTGACTCATTTACTTTAAAAGTATAAAGGTAGGAAGAGTTTTAGGTTTGTTCCATTTTGGTGGTCAGTGGTGTCAAAACCCACTTTCTGTTGATGTATCTTATCTCTTTTCCATAATAACAGGTTCATACAAACACTCTCTTCCTTAAAATAATAAGATGGACAGTGAAATTTGATTTATACGTTTTCTTGTCCAAGGCAAAAGTGATCTATATTTCTATTAAATCTGTCAGAAAAGCATTTTTTAAAAATAAAATTCCACATTTTTGTCCCATTGACCAAGTTTTGTGCAATACTTATTCTCAGACAACCCCTGTATCCAAAGGAATACCAATGCTGGTTGGCTTAGAAATAGATTTCCTAAAGCACTAACTGTGGTTTGTGGTTTTTAAAAAAATCTGATCTCATCCACCCAGTTGCTGGAGTGGATCAGTGTACCTTCCTTACATGGGTATACATAATGAGGTGGGAGGGAGGTGAAAGAAGTGTTGGAAAGACAACCACAATGCTCCTCACAACCAGGTGAATATGTCACTTACAGTTTCACTTACCTCTTCGAGAGCTGTAGATAAAATCTGGGGGGCAAACTGCTCTACAAGTGCTCCACACTTGCTCTATATCCTTATTCTCCTTGCTCTGACCAAAAGCTTCAGGCAACTCAGATAAACTTAAATGAGATAAAGGGGGATGATTGTATATAGAAAGAAGCTTTCTGGATAGTGGACTGGAAGCCAAATAGGATAGGAAATTTTTTGGAATCTGAAAGCTGAGGTCAATCCTGGGATCTATTCTCTACCCTGTCCCTTGGCCAGCCAGAGTCCGATAGATCTTGAAGCTTCATTAGGGTTTCAGGCAGTCTCGATCCTAGTAAGGTTTGAACATCCCTCTTTAGTAGGGAGGGATATTAGCTTCACCCTTAATCATCATCTACAATCCTGCTTCTGTGATGTGCAGTGTTCATCGGAGACCATATCGTACCAGTTAACCTTAATCCCTGAACAGAATAGGCTGGAACAAGAATACTTTATCCAGCTAATAAGTATTGGAACTAAGGGACCACGTTCTATGTCGTTAGAAACCAGATTTGTAAGTTACACCAAGTAGAGATGCTGAGGAGCTAAAGTCATGGTACAGCAGAAATTACAAACTTGGTGGAAGAAATTTATCTATCAAGAAAACACTAAAGAAGAGACCATAGAAAAGTAAGGAGAAGGGATCTTGTTATCTTGGAAGAAAAGGTAGAGAAAGGGGCTGTCCAAAGATTTTCTCCTTCCTACAAAATAGAATTGTACTGAGGTCTCTAAATTCTTAAAATACCTCTACCCTTACTCTTTACATGTTTGCTAAAGCTCTTCAGCTAAACTGGATGACATTTTCTTTTAATAATGAATAATCTTAATTTAGACAAACCTCCTCATGACAAATTCCAAAAGTAAATATATAGAAGATTGATGCTTCCTGGGGACAGCTCTCTGACAATCTTAAAGAAAAAAATAACACTGACAGAATTATAAAAGCCTTAGCTGGGAAGAAAATCAGAAAGCCATATAATTGATGGTCTGAAATGAAAACAAAAACTAGTAGTTACTTTGCTTATAACATTTCATATGACCTGATCTTATCCTTGTAACAATCATATGACATATATATTATTATCTGTTTTTTTACAGATGAAAAACTAGATTCAAGAAGCTTAAGAACTTGCACGGAGGAAAGTGGTGAAGTAAAAGTTTCCTCCATAACGTAGGGGGAGCCCGAGTCTGTACCTTTTCTCTTCCTCTTTCTGCCTTTCAGAATAAAGACCAGGAATCTTCCTAATTCTAAGTATCTTTGATTTTGCCATTTTATTATTCACACAAAAAGTATGAAGTATTCCAGGCAGAGGCAAAAGTAAGTGCAAAGGCATGTCTGTGTGTGATGGCCAAGCATTTGAGAAAACTATAAAATTCGATTTATAGAATAAATGGTACCAAAAAAGTGTAGTTGCCGATGAAGCCAGAGAGGTGGGGAGGAGGTTTAGTTCATGGGTTCCTTTTATGGGGTTCTAATCTTCTCAGATTTGTCTGTAGATGATATAAATCCGCTCAAAGGTTTTAGAAAGGAGAGTTCTGGAAATCACCATTAAAAGCATGTGTGTGTGTGTGTATGTGTGTGTGAGCTATAAACTCACATTAAACAACCATACATACATCTGGAGAGACAAACAAAACAGCGCCTTGGAAATTTGAGGTAAGACAAAAGAAGCTAAAATGATGCAATGCTATTTCTATGTACTGAACTTTATTTCCATACATACAGATTTGGGAGCAGAGGCTCATACACGTGTGGTAACACTGCAATCTTCACAAGTGACTCCAGGCCTTTTTTGGATAAATTTTTTGTATAATTCCAATAAATTTCCCAGCAAGTTTACAAAACAAAATTGCTTAGAGAACAAGCATCCACTTGATGAATACATGTGAAAATATCTTGCTCCCAAGACCCAGGTAACTTGGGTATTCAATTCCCATTTAACCTGCAAGCTGACTCCTTGGGCTCTGCCTCTCTAGACACTTGCCAGTATGTAGATGGATGGCATTGGTTTCAGATGGGGAAATCCAGTAATGCTGTCCTGAACTCTGCAAACAAGGGCAGACATTTGTAAGAGGTGTAGCCCTCCAGGAAAACATGCGCCTCTTTATCCTGTCTGGGGTGCTCTCCTTTTTTATTCTGTCCAGAGAGTTCTTTAAAGCAATTTTATATGTATCAGGGAATGTGGTAAATATACCCATGTCTAAATCTTCTGTGACTCTCCGCAACTGAAAAAGCAGAACGTTTCCTAGGTTTGGTTAGAGAGCAGATTGTCATTTGGCTAGAAGGTGTCAGCTGTCTGCGGGAGAGCTATTGATATGCTTTCAGGACAATTGGTCAGAGCGGTATGTAGGCTCTTTAAGAAGATCTCATTCCAATAAAAAACTGCGAAATAGATGACACATCTTTGAACACCTCCTGATTTCTTTTCACTCCTCCATACCCTCCCTTCCCCCTCGTGTTTTTATTCTCTTACATAACTGAAGGGTGCTTGCCCTCGCACTATCATCTAATCAAAATCAACCAGTATTTCTTAAGCAGCAGTTATGCACAAAACTGCTCTAGTTACTGTGGTTAAAATAAGGTCATTTCCCTTAAAGAGCTGTTAGTTTAGATGAGGAGACAAGACATATAGGAAAGAAAAGTATAATAACAACAGGAGGTTTAATAATACTGTCAGGTAGCTGTGTGGCAGCTGGGCTCTTGCCCAAAGTCTGGATGATGTCCAGTGAGAAAGGACAATGTAAAACAATCAAAATTTATAGCTAGCATTATATAGCCTAATCCCTCTGTTGCCAACATGGAAACAGATAGAAGATTCAGAAATGACCCCAAGGTATTGGGTTTGGATGAGAGACAATTATTGCATTCTTTACAAAGAGGAAGTCAACAAAGGAGGTATTTTTGACGGGAAAATGAATTTCTAATAAAACTCCTCAAACAATGTTTCTCACTCATCTACTCAAAAAATTCCCATGACTTCTGCTGCCTGCTTATTGCATTTAGGGATAAACTGTTACCTGTATCAGCTGTCATGCTAAAGAGTGGAGACACAAGATTTCATAAATCATTTTCTGCCCTTGAAGCCAGTGTAAATAGAGGAAGTCCATGAGAGTGGATGAGTTCCTTGAGGAAAAAACGCTACGGATCAAGCAAATGTGAATTATCAGGAAGCAAACACAGCAGCCTTCTGGAACAGCATCAGAGGAGAAAACTCCCTGAAATGAGAGTAGAAACAGGTGTGCAGGGCTCTGGGTCTTCTTGCATTTTGTGGCAGCACACAGAAGTCTGAACAGGCTGGGCAGTAGACTCCTGGAGAGGGACCCTGGCTGTTGGTTGTGGGTGCTTCTAAGCTCCTTGACTGGGGAGATGCCAGCATTTCTGTGGCATGATCAGGGACTGAGGTCCAAACAGTGTGATATGGTGGAACCTTGGCTCCAAGCCTAATCTAGCATCTGAGCACTCATTGGCTGAGGAAATACCTGGGCTCCCTCCCTCTGGGGTGATCACAAAACAGAGGTCTGAGTCTTGAGGATACAGTTGTAAGTCTAGTAGAATTCTGTTCCATCACTCCAATATTTGTGTTTGTGGGGATTTTAACTGCTCCACTGGTATTACTAGGGACAGAAGTTCAAGCCAGTGAGCATGTATATGGTTCTAACTATGCACCTTGGTGGAGTCGTTGCCCTGAACTTACCTCGCAGCCCTCTTCCAGGATTGATTGCCCTTAAGTATTCAGTGTCTCCAGTTTCTATGAAACTTGCAGCTGCCAGTGTAGAGAGAATCTATCTTGTAAAAGTTAACCCTAATCTTCAAATGTCAAACGGACAGATATCTGATTCGGGAAATGCTTAGTTTAGGCGTCAGGAGAAGGCAAAACTACTCAAAGAGACAGAAAGATGATCCAGAGAAGTAGAAGGAGAATAGCCATGTTGAGGGCCATGGAGGCAAAAAGAGATTAATTTCAAGTAAAGAGGAATATTTAAAATGCTAAGTGCTACCAAGCTGGTAGAGAAAATGAAATATAAATGAAAGATGTAAGACTTAGAAAGGAGGATATTAGTGGCTATATTTCAGTAGACTTGTACAATCAGAAACCAGATTAAAAGTTGTTAAGGGGTACCTGGGTGGCTCAGTTGGTTTAATCGAACTCTTGATTTTGATTTTGGCTCAGGGCATCATCTCATGGTTTGTGAGATCAAGCCCTGGGTCAGGCTCTGCACTGACAGTGTGGAGCTTGCTTGGGATTCTCTCTCTCTCACTCTCTCTCTCTCTCTCAAAATAAATAAATAAACAAACAAAAGTTATAAAGGGGCACCTGGGTGATTCAGTCATTAAGTGTGGGACTTCAGCTCAGGTCATGATCTCCTGGTTTGCAAGATCCAGGTCTCTGCTGCCAGCACAGACCCCACTTCAGATCCACTGTCCCCCTCTCTGCCCCTCCCCTCCTCTCTCTCTCTTTCTCAAAAATAAACATTAAAAAAAATAAAAGTTGGTAAGAAATGAAGGTGTGATTAGAAAGGTAGAAAAAGGCAGAGGGATGAGAGTGCAATAGCTTGAGATATGAAGAGGTTGCAAGCAAAGATTCTTTTTTTTTTTTTTTTTTCTAACACAAACAAACCCTGAGTATATGAAAGGAGCTTCTGAGGACGGAGAAAGGTAAGAGGGTTGGAAAGAATTTGTGTTCTCTGCCAAATGAGTTCTAGTTCTTATGAGTTAGTATGTGTTGATGTTCAAGGATATCAATGGTGACCTATATCGGGTGATCGTTTTTATTTGATGAAGGCTACTTTTATGATTCTGTCCTCTAATTTGTGGGAATATCCCTAATGGTGGCTTCTCAGTCATCAAGTGAAGCTGAGAGCTGCGTTCTGGCTAAGCTACTTTTTAATCACCATTCACATTTCAGCTTTCTCTTCTTATATACCAGACAGCTCTATTTTTTCCAAAACAGCACTTTCGTGCATCTTTCCTTCTCCCCAAAAGCATCAGTCAGAACAATTGTGGCCAGAATCAGTGCTGAATAAACCAGGCAGGGATTTCCCTCTCTTCCCAGAAAATTATATATCTAACTTCTATTAGTTACAAAAGGAAGAACTAGGGAAAAAAATCAATTCACTTTTTTTTTTCTTGCTAAAGGATCAGCACAATCCAAATAAATGTATTTTATCTTAGTAAGACATTTTGAAGTATAATATTCGGGTACCAAATGAGGAAATTGAAGTACAGAAAATTTAAGAACATTTTCAAGATCACAAGAAAGCGGAATGACGATAACAGTGCTAAATAGCCAGATGTTGCTGATTTTTTTTCTTTTTTACAATTCTAAACTTCTCTGTTGATACCATGTGGCTGAAAATGGCTCGTTTTCAAAATGCAAATCATCTTATCCCAATATTTGGACATGCAATCTTTGGTGGATTTTTTTCTATTATGTATATTTCTATTTTGAGACTCAATAACCATCTTTAAGATATGTCTAGGCAATACCATAACAACTAGTCAGCCCAGGTAATTGAGTGCCAGTGACATCAAAATAATAGCCTGGTATCATGTAGAGACATTAACCAGTTGAACGACTGTTTTTCCTTTCCTTTATTTTTCAACTCATCATTCAGAAACACATGTACACCCTAAAAGATCATTTCACACATAGGATAATTGTTTAATTTCATCATACTGAGCAGAGAGGGCTAAGGCAGTTTCCTGCTTCCTGATTCAGATAGTTAGTTACACCTTTAGGAAGTTTCTCAGCACATGCTGAGGCTATAGATCTTTATTAGTTTATATCTAGGACTAGGGGATATTAACTAGAGCCTGTAATAACTGCATTCAGAGAAAAAGCATATGGTCTTATTCACACTATCACTTTTTTCTCAAGATTGAAAGATGCTGTGTTTTTTAAAATACATGACCAACTCATCTCATGGTGGTCTGTCTGCCAGTTTGAAGGTGACAGGTTCCTCACACACTAAAGTTAGAACTCATGAATACATTGTTGGACATTCCTTTGGAGGTAGAGATGAGGGTGCTGGGACCAGATGGGCCTTTATTCATCATGAAACACAGGACTGGGAAAACCATCCACTCTCTCTCCCATCCTATGGTTCTCATGAGCTTTTCCCTAACATTAAACTAAGTGCTAAAAATAAAGAAGTGCTGTCCTTAAAAGCCCATTTGATGCAGTTTTTTTTCTTTTTTAAACATGTTTATGCTGCAAGGAGAATTATGATTTGAAAAATTCAAACATCTGTTCTCTTCAAATTATTACTATATCCCACTGATTCTACCTCAGAAATGTCTTTCCAGTTGCACTGCTAGTATAGACAGACCCTCAACACTTCCTGCATGGATTACTGCAAAGGTGCATTTCTGTTTCCCTCCTCGCTTTGCCTCTGCATATGGATGTCAAGGTGTGTCACTGAAGTGGGCTCCATGCCTGGGACAACCTCTTTCCTGGGTTCAGATTTTGTATATGACTAAAATTTTCACTTTCCCTTTTCCAGTCGAGAATGTTTCTATTAATTCTTTAGGAAACAGCTCGAATATTGGGAAGAAAATTCATAAGATTTTATCTATAGGAGCATACATATTACCAACTCCATTTTAGCATTTGGCCCCAGAAAATGATTATTTCCTATTCCATTTTGTGATTTTGGTAAGTACTCAAATAATGTAACTATATACTAATTCCTGGATCTAGAGAATATATTTCTAATACCTATACCCTTATCAAGTGATTGAACACATGCATCTCTGCTTTAGGTACATACAAAGCCACATTCTTGGGTGGCACCGTGTTCTGCAATATCATTCCTTCCCCTCGTGTACCTGGTAAAACTACTCTTGGATATATTGTCTAAGAGCCCAGGCAGAGTTAGTTACCTTTTATTTTAGGCACATAAGGTATTTTTTTTTCATACCATAATTATATAAAAAAGATAAACCCTCTGAATTTTTAAAATTAAAGTTTGTTACTCTCCTCCACCACAGCCTATGACTGTTACCTTATGACTCTCATATTGGGTCAGGCACACAGTTGTTTCATAATAAAATTTTGATCATTGTATTAAGTAAATATTCAAACCGATATTATGGTATAAATTTGTAGCTATTCAGGCACTTTAAAGAGGTCATAAGCACTGAATAAAAGTTTAAAACACTGCCTATGTGGAAATAAAATTTAGGATTTAGGCCCATCTTTATCAGGAAGGACAATGAGAACATTGAAATTGAGCACAAATTGTGAAGTTTAATCTAGGAGGCTAATGAGGCAATGCTCTTTTTCTCAATAATAGGAAAAGTTCTTGTTCTGAATTTGCATATGTGTGTGTGTGTATACACATATGTATACACACACATGCGCACTCTACAGATACAGACCTTGGCCTTCACTGTCTTTTGGTCTCTTGTGTTCATACATAAGCTCCAATATCATATTGTTCACATTCAGGGAGACAGAGCTGCATAATGGTTAAAAGTATGGATTTTGGAGTCATCCTGTCAATGTTCAAATTTGGTTCAGACATCTAAGTATATAATTTCTCTGCTTTAGTTTCCTTGTGTGTAAAATGGAATAGCAATAACGTTACAGCAGAGTATGTTGTTAGGATTAAAATTAAATAATATATAAACCTAGTCATTCCTGAAAATGAAGAACAGGATTGGAGGACTTTACTACCTGATTCCAAAATTTACTGTGAAGCTACATTACTATATTCACATAATGATAGACATCAATACCAATGGAACAAAATGGAGTCCACAGAAATAGACTCACACTTAACACAATCAAATGTATTTTGACAAAGTTGACAAAGCAATACAATGGGGAATGTATATTCTTTTCAATAAATAGTGCTAAATATCTGTAAGGAGAGAAAAAAAATAATGAACCTTGACCTATACCTCAAATCATACATAAAAATTACATGAAGTTGATCATAAGCTTAAAGAAAAGAGCTAAAACCATTATACACCTAGAAGAAAGCATAGAAGAAAATCCTTGTGGTGGTAAATTAGGAAAAAGAAATTGAGCAGGACCCACAAAGTACAAAATATGAAAGAAAAAAATGATAAAATTATAGTCATGGTATCTATCCAGATTAAAACCCTTTAAAAGACACAGTTAAAAAAAATGAGAAGAGACAGACTTATCGAAAATGTGTACACTGAATATAAGTAAGTGATGGGCCTGTATCCGATCCGAAATATATAAAGAACTTTTATAATGTAATGTTAAAAAAATAACCCAGTGAAATTAAAAAAAAAAAAAAAAGGAAAAAACAGGCAAAAGATGAACAGACATTTCACAAAGAAGATATATGAATAACAAGTGGAATTAAAATAACTAGTTAAACACCACTTTTCACTAGAGAAATGCAAATTAAAGCACAATAAAAGGATTACACCTCTATCATAATTGGCTAAATTTAATAACACCAAGTGTTGTTGAGGATGTATAGTAACCGAATTCTTAGGTACTGTTGGAGTGAATGAAAAGTGGCCCATTCTCTTTAGAAATCAGTAATACCAGGATCTTATATAGTTAAACACACATCCATTACAGGACTTCACAACCCCTTTCTCAGGAATTTTCCCAACAGAATTGATAATGCATGTTCGCCCAAAGACTTATTTCCTGAAAGATGTCAGGTAAATGCTCAGTATCATTATGCTTAATAGCCCCAAACTGTAAACTACCCGGATGTCCACAGGCTGGCAAATATATAAGCAAATTGCTTTATATCCATATATACAATACTGCTCAACTGTAAGAAGAACAAAATATTGATGTATACAATATGGATAAATTTTAAACTCATTATGCTAAGTGGATAAAGTCAAACGTAGTAAACAATATACCATATTATTAAATTTGCATGAAATTCTCTAAAAGGCATAATTATAGCGACAGAAAATAGGGTAGTGGTCATCTAGGACTTTGTATTGAAAGAGAGGGACAAATGCAAATATGTTTAAGGGAACTTTTTACAGTGATATAATTATTCCATACCTTGATTTTGGCAATAATGACACAACTATATACAATTAAAAAAATAGAACCCAATTGTATGCTAAAATTTATTTTATTTAAAAAAATTTTTTAGATATTTTTGAGGGAGAGAAAGACAGAGTGGAGCTGGGTAGGGACAGAGTGTGAGCTGAGAGGGAGACACAGAATCCAAACTAGGCTCCAGGCTCTGAGCTGTCAGTGCAGAGCCTGATGTGGGGCTCACAAAGAGCAAGAACATGACCTGAGCCCTAGTCAGCAACTTAACTGACTGAGTCATCCAGATGCCCCTATTTCTTTTATTTTTGTAAAGTTTATTTATTTTTTTTAAGAGAGAGAGAGGGAGGGAGAACAAACAAGTGGGGAGGGGCAGAGAAAGAGAATCTCAAGAAGGCTCCACACTACCAGCACAGAACCTGATGTGGGGCTCGAACTTATGCACCCTGAAATCATGACCTGAGCCTGAAATCAAGAGTTGGATGCTTGACTGAGCCACCCCAGGGCTCTGTGTGTCTGACTCTTGATTTCAGCTCAGGACATGACCTCATGGTTTGTGAGTTTGAGTCATGCATCAGGCTCTGTGTTGCCATCACAGAGCCTGCTTGGGATTCTATCTCCCTCTCCCTCTCTCTCTCTCTCTCTGTGTCCCAACCCCACTCACTCTCTTTCTCTCAAAATAAATAAAAATAAGCTTTAAAAATGGTAACTTAAAATATTAAATATTAGTGTTTTCCCCTATCAAATAAACACATTTGATCTTGATTTTTTGCAGTTGAAAAATTTTGACTTAAAACAAATTAAATCTTGGCAAATACCTTGTGTGGGGAGCATACATATAGAACAGCCATTCATAATTAAGGAAATATCATGTCACAATCAGCGCTAAGCCCTTTGAAATATTCTTTTACATGCCAGCATAATATAAAAACCATCACCAAATTTTCTGCATTCTGCATAATGTGTTGATAATTAACCTTATAAACTAATTTTCTGAGCAACTCTCATAGTTGATAAATGCAGTTAAGGGCAAAATCCAACAAGGTTATTGAATAACAATCAGTGCATCCAGAATGAAAAATAGCCCACCTTCTTCAGAAATAAGATATGAATAGACCTTACTCTTATAATTAATGTTGCTGCATTTTGCATGGAGATGAGGTATTTTTCATTTAAAGCCCATGTGTTAATTTTCCTTCACAGATAAGCCAAAAACCTTGACTCTGTCATCAGACCTTTGGCATCTCCTTCTGTTCCAATCTTGGGCCTTTGCCAACACAGTTATTCTGTATGTGCACTTCCATGCTGGGGTTGAGGGATAGATATTCAGAGACATTCATTTTGTTTTCAATCAGATCCAGACTTTAGAAAGCCATATAAAAAACCAAATGCTACTCCTATTAACAAAACATTTGCTAAGTTTTCATCTGAAAGACAAAAAGCCTAAAAGCCTGTATTAATAAAACCTAAGATAAGAGCTATTGGAGGGCAATGATGGTTGGGACCAATCAGTACCCAGGGTTGGTATTTTGCAAAAATCTTTCCAAATCACAATGATTTTGAATTCCAAAATAACTCTAGACAATTAATTGGGGAAACCTGTATTCTAGTCCAGATCTTTATCTGGTCAGTGCTAAGACCTTACAAATCTCATTTAGTTTTGAAGAAGCACAATTTCTTTCTCTGCACAATGTGGAAATTGGTCTAGAAAATCCCTATGGTGATTTCTAAAAATAAAATTTATGTCTTTGAGAAGATTCAGTTGTTTTTTTTTTTCTTTTGGAAATACAAATTAAATAATGTATTTTTTAGATTTTTATTTATTTATTTTGAGAGAGAGAGAGAGAGAGAGAGAGAACGAGCACAAGTTGGGGAAGGGCAGAGAGAGAAAGAGAGAGAATCCCAAGCAGGCTCCATACTATCACAGGGCTCAAACTCACAAACTGTGAGATCATGACCTGAGCTGAAATCAAGAGTCATACGTTTAACCAACTGAGCCACCCAAGCGCCCCTTAAATAATATATTTTTTAAGGCGACAAGTAGTGTGTGTGAGGTGTGTGCTTGTGTGACTGTTTTTACCTCAATTTCTAGCTTTAACTATTTCTCAGTGGCTTGCCGATATCCACAGGATGAAAGAAAGTATTAGCACGGGTCACAGAATCCTGTAGAATCAGATCATGTCTACATTCCAGACTCATCTACCCCCTCCTGCTGTAAATCTGCATTTTGTACTCCAGGTTATTGAACTACATATGGTTTCCTGAATGGCTATTCTACATTTTTCTGTTGTCAACACCTGTTTTTCACCATCCCCATTTACCTGAAAAATTTCTACTTATAATCAAAAGCCCATTTCAAGCAAGTCTTCTTCTGCAAAAACTGTCTGGTCTCAAGAACAGTTAATCGCTCCCTCATCTGTACTATCCCTTTGTCTCATACCTCTTGGTTCTGTCATTTGTATTTATCAGGCTTATCATATTTGATTCTCCATGAAACAAGGTTTATATGTCCTTATATACATTACCTAACACCATGCCTTACACATAAGGAATCTTCAATAAGTTTAAATGAATTTTAAATCCTTGAACTTTGTGATTTTTGGATGGCCACACTTTAAACATACACTTTTCGTTCTATCTAACTTAATAAACTTATTTGAGAATGTGCATAGGATTTGGGCCAGTCAACTTAGTAAATACTTTTAAACCATCAACTACTGTTTGACTGTTAAGTATCAGCCACTACAGTCAAAACTGCAAGAGTGGTAAGTACATTTCTGTACTGTAATTGGATGACATAATATAGTTTCTCAGTAATCTTAAATAAAGTAAATAAACATCCAAAATTTTTAATGCATGGTCAAAAACAAATATTTTTCCTTCATATTTTTAAAAGTAAATTTTTTGATGGATAGAGAAATATAGATGAATAGATAGGTAGATAGATACAGAAATAAATAGATCTGTATTATATATATATATATATATATATATATATACACACACACACACATATATATGTTTTAAATATTAAAAGTCAATTGTTAAACACAGATGTGCCTTTTTTGGTGAAAGTACTATGAAACAGTTTTAAAGTTCTTCTTGATCTATATGATAAACTACAGTTGTTTCTAAATTGACTCATAGAGGATAAGTCTATCAAATTTAAAATTTTTGATTCCAATAATTTAAAATTTAACATGAGAAATTCAAAGCCTTATAAATAATAACCTACAACATATTGAAAAAATAGTCCGGTTCAAAACTATGAATGCCTCATTTTTAGTCACAAAATTCAGTGACTAAAAGTGTGTCTTAGACATCATTGGTATTCAACATATACTTATGAAATGAAGAACCGTTTCAAAATGTATTGCTATTGTGGTGCAACATTTTAAATTTTACTTACTTTTATTCATTTAATTTTTACTTGTTTAAATATTTCCCATTTTTAAAAATATTTACAGGATCAGTTCATACCTTCTCATAACCACAGGTATAATTTCAGAGAGAGCGAAAAGAAGTAATGATTTTGAAAGAATACAAAGATTTGTTTCCTCTTTTTTTTTTTTTTTTTGTACTACAAGGTACGCTAAGTAGAATTGATCATTCTCTACTTTGTGATTCCATTGAATACAACAAATTTTTCTATATTTTTCTTATAACACGTGATTATGCTTACATGTTCTAAAAATCTTTCTCATAAAGAAGGATAGTAGGAGATAATTATTTGTCCCTTATTACTAGCAAATAGGACAGAGCTGCATATAGGGAGGATACTTAATAAGTGTTCATTTAATGAATAGACAAAGGGGCAGATGGATGGATGCATGGATGGATGGATGCATGGATGAATGGATAGTTGTATTATTAAACAGATAATGGGAGAAATAAATTATTACATAGATAACTAAGGCACAGGAGTAATTTAGGGATGGTTGACTAACAGGTAATATATATAGCATCCCAGTCTATGTGTTCACAATATTTCAGGTTTCATTTTTAGGTTTTTCAATCTTTCCCAGATGATCTCATATTAGCCAAGCTCATAAAAACTAATGCAAAATTGAATGCTAATTTAATAACTTACAAAAAGAAATGTAACTGCTAAGCAGACAAGATTTATGGTTTCTTTGACCAACTTATTTTCTTGCAGGAAGTCACATAGGAAGCCAAAACATAAAGACAAGCTTACTTACTAAATATAAAGAATTAGTACAAAGAACATAAGGTGAATAATTATAATGTCAAATCATATCATATTCAGAGTTGGCACTGCTAAATTTGCTTTCTGTTAAAAACTCATTTCTAGGCTTACCAATATTATTCTGATCAACTCACTTCCCTATTTCTCAGTTAGTATCAAATGTCACTTAAACACTCATTTTCTTTAATATGTTGTTCAAACATTTATTATTTGTCATTTGTTTTGTCTAAAAAATGGCATGACATCACAAGAAACATTTAAAAAATGTGGTAATGTATTTGAATGTTAGAAAAACAACAAAATATCTGCATACCCAACATAAGATTTGTTTTCAAAATTTCAGAGGAAATACTCAATTTAATCAGTGGAAAAGAAGAACAATAAAATCAATTATTTCATACCACAAAAATTGAGATACATTGGTTTCATCAGTGCTTTGGGAAGAAGAGTTTAACAATAAGAATGATAAGTTCTTGCTAATTTTTATGCTCTAGATTCATGAAAGAAAATAATGCAAATTATATTTGAAGGAATAATTGAAAATGTTAACTTTGAAACTGTTATTTAGAATTGTTCTGGCAATATGGCATCTTCGATGTTAGAAAAGTATGTACTATTAAACATCTACAAGTGCAGAATAAATTTTGACAAACATATCTTTAAATGTATAAGAGCTCTCATAGGCTAAAGATTCAAAGAAAGCAAAGACGAAAATAAAGTTGAAATCAAGGTGATATACAAAAAATAAACCACAGCTATCTTATAGACATATGATAATACCAGGAACCTAAGACTGTGAGTATTGATCATCATGTAGGGAGAGGAGAAAAGGGCTTGGCCAACAGAAATGAGATCCTACATATATCTGTAATCCTTAAACCCCTATATTTTCAGTAAAAAGTGTAATTCAAAAAAAATCTACCAGTAAAATAAACAAACAAAACAGAAAAGTAAGATAATAAGGAATTTTTTTTTCTGCTTTAAATAAAACATTTGAGGGAACATATATGCGAGTCTTGGCTTAAATTAGGATTGGGTGCTATTAAAAATGAATAGGTTAGAAAACCACAGGCCAAGATATCACTTATATGTATAGGGAGAGTAAGACAAAGAAACAGAGAGAGACAGAAAGAGAGAGAGGGAATTAAAGAAAACATATGTGGAAAAATATAAATAAATATAAAGGCATGTAAAGCAGCAAGAAAATAATACCTATAATGAGAAAATAACAGAGGTAATAAAATTAGTACACCAGAACATTAAAACAGCTGTTAGAAAGGTGTTTCATATATTCAAGAATCAGAGGAAAAATTGAGCATGGTAAGTAGAGACATAGAAGAGATAGAAAGCAAGAAAACAAGAAAGCAAGCAGGCAAGAAAGAAAGATAAAAGCTACCATGAACTGTGCAATAAGCTCAAGCAGCCAACTGTATGTGTAATTGGAATGCGCAACTGGAGGGGTAGTTGAGATAGAAAAAATGTACTTAGAGGGCCTGTGTGGCTCAGTCAGTTAAGCATGCGACTTCAGCTCAGGTCATGATCTTTCAGTTCGTGAGTTAAATCCCATGTTGAGCTCTGTGCTGACAGCTCAGAGTCTGGAGCCTGATTCACCTTCTGTGTCTCCCTCTCTCTCTGCCCCTCCCCCATTCACGCTCTGTCTCTGTCTCTCTCAAAAATAAATAAACATAAAAAAAAAAAAGAAAAATATATTTAAAAATTGCAGAAAAAGTTTCAAATTCAACAAAAATGAAGAACTTTCATATCCAAGGAACTCAACAAACTCAAAGGACAAGGAATGACATGAAGTTACATCATATTCAAATTGTTTAAAATCAGTGATCAAAAGAAGGTCTTAAAAAGAGCTGGAGAAAAAGACTCATTCTATACAGAAGACAAAGATGCGAATGGAGGCAAATTTCCTTTGGGAGAAAACACTAGCCAGGAAACAGTGGAACAATATGTTTTATATTCAAACGGACGTGTGTGGGGGAGAAGTCACTGTCAACCTGAAATTCTATACCCAATAAAAATATCTTTCTAAAACCAAGATTAATAAAGACATACAGAAATATGAAAGCTTATATTTTATTTCTTTTAAATGAATTAGTGAATTAAATAATTCATTACTGGCAGGCTTTTATAACAAGATAATATTAAAGAAAATACTTCAGGGAGTAGAAAATTGGCATTAGTTGGAAATCTGGGCCTACAAAAGGGACTTAAGAGCACTGTCAATGGTAGTTATGTGAGTAAACAAAAGACTTTCTTTTTTTTTTTCTTTTTAATTATATAAGTGCCTTTAAAAGAATGGGCAATTTAAATGAAATTTATATAAATATATTTTGGAGTTTATAACATATACAGAAATAAATTATATGGTAACAATAGCACAAAGTTTAGGAGAGAAGAAATACAAGTATACAATTCTTAGGTTCTTATACTGTCCATGAAATAGTATAACATAACTTAAAAGTAGACGATGAGAAGTTAAAGATGCAAAACCCAGAGCAAACCTAAAGTAACAACAAAAAGTTACAGCTAGTAACCTAACAAAGAAGAAAATAAAATCATAAAAAATATTTAATTAATCCAAAATATGGATGATAAAATACAAAAAAAAGGAAAAAAAACCCAGAACCAATAGAAAATAAATAGTAAGACAGTATTTTAAAATCAGCTATATCAATTACCACATAAAATATGTCTTAATACTTGAATTAAAAGGTAAATATTGTCCGACTGAATAAATAAGGGAGACCAAACTCAATGCTACCTATGAACGACCTATTTTAAATGTGAAAATAAAATTGGTTTAAAAAAAGAGAACTAGTAAAGATATAGCATATTATCACTAAGTAAAGGAAAGCTATATTAAAATCAGAGAAATTAGATCTCAGAACAAAGCAAAGAACATTTTTAGAAATAAAAGGAATTATTCCATAATTTGAGAAAATTCATCTACATTCCTAATTTTAAAGTCGCAGAGAACTAAGAAAGAAGGGAACTTCTTAAAGCTGATAAATTACAGCTAGAAAAGCAAAATAAAAACAAAACAAGCACATAAGACAAACAAAACCCCAAATTATTTCTAATATCACACTTAATGGTGAAAAACTAAGTGATTTTTCCATGAGTTTAGGAATAGGAAAAAATGTTGTCTTTCACCAGTTGCATTAAATATCGTGCTAAAGTTTCTAACAGTATGATCAGCTAGGATAAGAAATAAAAGGCATTCACATTAGAATGGAAAATGTAAAAATCTCTTCATTAGTAGATAATTTAATCATTGATGTTGAAAATTTATGGAATCAACAGATTACTGGAACTAATAAGTATGTTTAGTCATGTTGCAAGTTATAAAGTTAATATACAAATACCTATTGTATTTTCATACACTACCAACAATTAGAAATTAAAAATTTTAATGCCATTTGTATAGCAACAAAAAAGAAATATTTAGAGATAAACTGTGCAAAATATATTCAAGTCCTATACACTGAAGCCCAGAAAACATTACTAAGGGGGAATAAAGAAAACCAAAATTGTTGGAGAGTTATAGTATATCCCTGGACCGGAAACTATAATATTGTTACAACATTGATTCTCACAAAATCGGTAGATAAATTCAGACTAATTTCAACCAAAATCCCAGAAGGCTTTATTGTAGAAATTAACAAACTGATTTTGAATTTATATGGAATTTCAAATAAATTCAGAATATCCAAAACAGCATGAAAAAACAATAGAGAACTTATATTGTCTGATTTCAAGACATTTTTATGGAGCTATAGTAATCAATAGAGTTTAGTATTGGCAAGAGACATTTAAAAAGGTCAATATAGGGGCGCCTGGGTGGCGCAGTCGGTTAAGCGTCCGACTTCAGCCAGGTCACGATCTTGCAGTCCGTGAGTTCGAGCCCCGCGTCAGGCTCTGGGCTGATGGCTCAGAGCCTGGAGCCTGTTTCCGATTCTGTGTCTCCCTCTCTCTCTGCCCCTCCCCCATTCATGCTCTGTCTCTGTCCCAAAAATAAATAATAATAAAAAAAAAAATCTATAAAAAAAATAATAAAAAAAAATAAAAAGGTCAATATAATAAAATAAAATATCAGAAATAAACTCATACCTAAATGGTTAATGGATTTTCAATAAAGATGCTAAGTCAATTCAATAGGGAAATGATAGTCTTTTGAACAGATGGCAAAGTAATATATCTACCTGCAATAATAAAAAATAAAATTTGCTCCACAACTTGAATCATATACAAAATTATTCAAAACAGAACAGAGAGCTAAATTTTAAACTTAAAATAATAAAACTTCTGGATGGAATACATAAGAAAATTTTTGTGACCTTGGGCTAGGCAAATATTTTTTAGTTATGATACCAAAACTATGACCCACAAAAGCAAAACATGGTGAATTAGACTTCATTAAATTTAAGAACTTATGATCTTCAAAAATTACTTTTGGGGAACCTGGGTGGCTCAGATGGTTGAACGTCAGCTCAGGTCATGATGTCACAGTTCATGAGTCTGAGCCCTGCATCAGGCTTTGTGCTGACAGCTCAGAGCCTGGAACCTGCTTCGGAATCTGTGTTTCCTTCTATCTCTGCCCCTTCCCTGCTCACATTCTGTCTCCCTCTCTCTCAAAAATAAATACACATTAAATATGATAAAAATAAAATAAATACATGTTAAAAAAAAAAAAAACCTTACAATTCTACTGCTCATAATCTTGGAATTCTGCCTCAAAAGCACAAATAAGCCCATGCTAAGATGCCGGACAGTGAGAGACTAGAGTGAGGAGAAGCCCCAGTATGCTAGCTGTTCCAGCCATGGCTATCATAAAATGGCCAGCACTAATTGACCCTTCAGTTGATTGCAGCCACATGAACAAGCATAGACACAATCAGCTGAGCCCATCCCATGTGAGTAGTACCAACCAGCTGAGTCCACACCAAATTGCTAAGGTACAGAAACTTGAGCTGAATACATTATTCTTCCAAGCTCAGGGTACTTTGATCAACAGTAAAAGCTAACTAACACAAATGTGAACAAATTACACAAGGTACAGCACAGAGACAAGAAGACGTAGAGAGGGAGAATATGAGGTTGGCCATGAGACTTCAAAGATGGTCTGAAACGATCTCACACTCATTTAACTGAAATTTCAGAGGAAAGCAACAGAATAAGAAAGAGATAATATTTGAAGAGATAATACTTGCATTGGGTTGAATCATGTTCCCTGTCCCAAAGATAATTCCTCTCAGAATCTCAATATGTGACTTTATTTGGAAGATGTAATTAAGGTAAGGATCTCGAGAGATAATCATTTTAGATTATGATAAATCCAATGATGGCTGTCCTTCTAAGACACAGAAAACAAGTAGACACAGAGAGGAAGGCCACGCAAAGACAGGAGCAGAAACTTGAGTGATGTGTCTACAAGCCACAGAACATCAAAAATTCCTGAGCTTTACCAGAAAGTAGGAGGGGTATTGGACAGATTTTCACTGAGAGCTTCCAAAGGAAACCAATGTGTTGAAATGTTAACATCAGACTTCCAGCTTCCAGAACTGTGAGAGAATATATTTCTATTGTTTTCAGACACTTAGTTTGTGGTAATTTGATATGGCAGCCCTATGAAACTAGTGCACTGATTACAAATTTTTCAAAATTAATGAAATAATATTTTAAAACTATGAATTCTCAGATTTCAAAAACATAACCAATGTTAGACAGTGAAAAGAAAAAGAAAACTAGGGGCACCTGGGTGGCTCAGTTGGTTGAGCATCTGACTTCAGCTCTGGTCATGGTCTTGAGGTCCATGGGTTCGACCCTGCTTCAGGCTCTGTGCTGACAGCTCAGAGCCTGGAGCCTGCTTCAGATTCTGTGTCTCCCTCTCTCTCTCTCTCTCTCTCTCTCTCTGACCCTCCCCCCATTTGCATTCTGTCTGTCTCTCTCTCTTTCAAAAATAAACATTAAAAAAATTAAAAAAAGAAAAAGAAAAAAAACTATATCTAGACAAGTAAACAAAACTTTATCTAGGCAAACAAAATGATTAAACTCATTGTCCAAAATAATAGTGTAAGTGAAAACTGTGTCTCATAGCTACCCACCTCTCCTCCTGGAGACCAACTGCTTTACCGTGTCATGTGCATATATATATATATCCTCTCATAGATTTTGTATTTTGTAATTTTTTTTTTAATTTTTTTTTCAACGTTTATTTATTTTTGGGACAGAGAGAGACAGAGCATGAACGGGGGAGGGACAGAGAGAGAGGGAGACACAGAATCGGAAACAGGCTCCAGGCTCTGAGCCATCAGCCCAGAGCCCGACGCGGGGCTCGAACTCACGGACCGCGAGATCGTGACCTGGCTGAAGTCGGACGCTTAACCGACTGCGCCACCCAGGCGCCCCTGTAATTTTTTTAATATGAGAGAGAGAGAGGGAGAGAGAGAGGGAGAGAGAGAGAGCACTCACTAACAGGGGAGAGGGGCAGAGAGAGAGAGAGAGAGAGACAATCCTCAGCAGGCTTCATACTCAGTGCAGAGCCCAACACAGGCCTTGATCCATGGCCCCCAGGATCATGACCTGAGCAGAAATCAATTATTGGTCACTCAGTTGACTGAGCCACCCAGATGCCCCTATTATTTTTTGTAAAGATGTATTTCAGTAGTAATTGTGCAACTCTAAAAAATGTAATAGACTAAAAACAGTTTTAGGTCTTAGGAAATACTCATTTCTTTTTGCCTCTTATTTAGGGTAAAATGGGGGTATCTGGGCATTCTATACTTGCTTAATTTTGTTCAATTGTCTTTTATCCATATAAATTTCTATAATTAGTTCATTAGTCACTTTAAAGGGTGGCAAAGCAATAGTCCTCAGGCAACATTTAACCAGTGATGAATTTGGTGGCCTGGCATTGTGATTTTTATCGCTGTTTTAATTTTAAATTAAAGTTAAAATCCATTAGGCTAGGCTTGTGTTCGGCTTCCCAGGCCCCTACTGTCTTATTCAGAAATTTAAATTACTTGCTTGGGCCCTCTTGGGCATTTAAATTTCTCTCTCTTAGGGCGCCTGGGTGGCTTGGTCAGTTAAGCATCTGACTGTTGATTTCAGTTCAGATCATGACCCCAGGGTCGTGAGATGGAGTCCTGTGTCTGGCTCCACACTGGGCGTGGAGGCTGCTTAAGATTCTCTCTCTCACCCTCTGCCTCTCTCCCTTGCTCACTCTCTACCTCTAAAAATGAAAAATGAAAATAAATTTTCTTTCTTAATATAACAATTTAATAACTCATTATTAATTCACAAACAGATTAATAAAACACTATTACAAGTAATAATGGAGGGCACTTTTGTAATAAGAAAACACGTTCTTGATATACGGATTAGTGGAAAGAAAGTAATCTTTCCTAATCTTTTTTTTTTTTTTTTTTTTTAATTTTTTTTTTTCAACGTTTATTTATTTTTGGGACAGAGAGAGACAGAGCATGAACGGGGGAGGGGCAGAGAGAGAGGGAGACACAGAATCGGAAACAGGCTCCAGGCTCTGAGCCATCAGCCCAGAGCCTGACGCGGGGCTCGAACTCACGGACCGCGAGATCGTGACCTGACTGAAGTCGGACGCTTAACCGACTGCGCCACCCAGGCGCCCCAATAATCTTTCCTAATCTTATAAAAATATTTATTTAACTAATAATATGTAATAAAAAATCTGGGAGAAACTTTACTAAATGTGAATAATAGTTATCTCTAGAAAGGAACATAAATTTCCCAATTCTTTCTTGGCTTATGTAAATTTTTATATAATATTTTTCATATTTTTATATAATGAAAATGTATTAGTAACATAAATAAGTATTAAAAAAGTTAGAGGGATACAAAGATAGCCATCTTTCCTTTTTTCAGTGAACTCTGAAATGTATTTTTATTTAATGACTTTCCATTCTGTGTTCAGGATGATGTTTTGATAATTAAAACAACCAATTTAAAAAAAGAACCGCAAACTGAAATACAATACTTCTTGTAACATAGAAGACAGATACATTTACTGACACAATTTTTCATTTCTGATAGATATTAAATGAAGAAAATCTGAGTGTTATAAGAGACTTCTGTTTCTCTGGATGTTTAAAAAGAAATTATAATTCTGTGTGATAGATGAAGACAGTTCTTAAATGATCCTGATGACATGAGTATATATTGCAATTTTTACTTACTTTCTCATATATTTTCATATTTTTAAAGGTTGGAGACCATGTTTCTCTTTTTTCTGCTCTCCCATACATTTTATACATATTAATACATGGGTAATTTTTACCCATATGGTAGGCATTATATTGATGTAGCATGTAAGCACTTCTCCAGAGTAAGACCTAAATTTCCCTCTCCCTTTATTCTTTGTATCTACAATATATGCATATTCAATAAAGAAAAACATTTTTAATCATGAAAACATTTATTTACCTTCTTCTTGACTCTATCTACGTGGACTTTTCTTCTCTTCTGCAGGTTAAAAATCTCATATTCACGGCAAGGCGTCAATATTTTGAGTCACACTCTTAGAGGAAAACCAAGAAGCTCATATTCAGTTATATGTACAATCTGGTTACTGGAACTCATGCATACCCATTCATTAATGATTAAATTGAATAATCTCTGTGACATAAAAAGACATATATGTTTGGTATCTGCCTCTGGTTCCTGCCACAAAACTCCTAAAATCCTTAGATTTTCCTAAGTGATAGGGATGAGAAAATATTTTTTTTTATTCATAATGAACCCCTTCTAACCACATCTGAGTGAATGCAAATGAAGTGACTGTTTGAGATTGGGGACTGGTTTCCAGAGGAAGCAACCGTGAGATTAGAGGGTTAGAACTTTCAGTCCCACTTCCTGACTTCTCGGAGGGGAGAAGAGCTGAGATTGAGTGAATCACTGAAGGCCAGAGATGTTAACCAAGTATGCCTACATAATGGAACTTCCATCAGGGCCCTAAATGAGACAGGTTGGAGAACGTCAGTGTTGGTTAACATGTCTAGGTCCTGGGAAGACAGCTGTGTAGAGAAGGCAGAAAAGTGCCACATTTTCCACCCATACCTTGCCCTATGCATCTCTTCCATTTGACTCATTCTGTGTTGCATCCTTCACAATAAATAAGTCATATCAAGAAAAGTGTTTTCCTGAGTTCTGTGAGTCACTCTAGCAAACTATTGACTCTTAAGAGGGGGTCGTGGGAACCCCTGATTTATAACCAATCAGTCAGAACTATAGGAGGCTCAGAGTTGAGGTTAGCATCTGAACTTACTGGGGGCAGTCCTATGAGACTAAGCCTTTAACCTGGGGGGGGGCGGTCTATGCTAACTCTAGGTAGTTAGTGTCAGACATGTGAGCACAGGAAAATGTTTTTCTTCTGGCCTTTCATAGCTGGTAAGAAAGAACTGTGCTAATACATAGTTCTGAAATTTTCACCTACCCTTTTATACTAATTTGATTCATGCTGTGTTTGACCTTCTATGATTTGTTCATAGCCTGGGCATTTTATTGTACAAAGAGCTAAGCTATAAGTTCCTATTATGTGCTTGACAAATTCATCATTTGATGAGGGCAAAGATGCTTTAAACAAAACCCTTGAAATAATTAATAACCTACAAAGTTTTCTATTCTATATCTACCCTACTAGCTAGGTACCAGAACCAAGAAGAGAGGAACCATCAATATGTTTTCTCAAATAAATGAAACTACATAATAGTTTTAATGGTACCACAAAGAGTAATTGAGATTTAGTAGCACATTATGGTTTGAACTTTTATTGACTTTCTCCCAACATAAACTGGCAGAGATATTTCTTCATAATGTTCAAATGTGCTGCTCTTTTTTTTTTTTTTTGCAACTTTACTCTAAGCACTGATTTCAGCTTACAGACAATATGTTGGTAACATTTATGTTATTCAAACTATTGTTGCTTTAATAAATAAATCTTTAATCTGTCGCTCTTTCTACATAAACCCTGAAAGAATTTCATTCCTTTGATTTGAAAATCCTAGAAACCTTATGTCTTATTTATATAGTATTGGCAGAGGTCATTCCCTTCCTGGAATCACGGACATCTATAAATTATAGTAAGCACAGGGTGTGTAATGAGTTATGCTGAGAATGGGGATGTTTAATAGGAAACTAAGAAGAGTTTGCTGAGAAAATCAGGTCAAGCATTTATAATGAAAGAAACAATAAATACTTTCTTAAAACTGTAAATGTATTTTTATTTTCTCTTGAGTTCTCACCTTCACTGCTTTGTTTTATTGCATTTTATGTTTGTAATTGAAAGTTGAATTGCAGGATCCTAGTCAGGACAACATTTTGGTTTAAAAGGGTTTGTCATAAATACAAGCAGTCAAGACCAGAATTTTGCAATCTCATTTTGAACCTTTACTAAATCATACACTTGTAGTGTGATTTTGGCAAAACTTATTCTTAACATAGGTTCCTCATCTGCAAATAAAACATTCAGTCACTTCAAAAAGGGTTAAAAAGACAGTCCTGAGAAAAAGTCAGGCATATTGTAGATGCTCACTATGTTCAACTTCCTTTCTTCTGGTTGGATTTATTTCAGGTTAATTAGATTTTATTGAGGACATGGAAAAGACTGATTTCCAATTATATCAATCAGTATTCCATTTGTTTCAACATCCGAGTATTCTATCCCCTGAAGCCCACCACTCCTTGCCTAACTTACTCGAACCAATCTTTTAGTCAAACCAGAGCATAAGTTTTTCCCTTTAAATGGTGAAGTCTTCAAGGCTAACAACTGTGTCTTATTCACGGTTACTACTTTGAGATCTATTAATAGTGCGTGACACATAGCTAGCACTCCTTATTCAGTTCTCTCTCTTTCTGTCTCTCTGTCTCTTTCTTGTTCACTCTTCTCCCCCTCTCTTCTTTTCCATTCAAATTAGGTATTCATGATAAGTATTTTGGTAGCACTAAAATTTCAATGGCACAATGCCATGACTCTGGTAGATATCTATATATCTATATATCTATATATCTATATATCTATATATCTACATATCTATATATCTATATATCTATATATCTATATCTATATCTATCTATCTATATATATATAAAATCATAGGGCAGCAATTGAAATTTTGTGATGTTGCTGTGTTGAGCCCATTTGCACTATTGAGCACACGATAGACATTCAAAACGTAGCTATTGAGTGAATGCAGAAGTAAATTAAAGAATGATCTATCTGTTAGTAGGATTTCAGAATTCAAAGAAGCTCAGGCACTAAAGAAAACATGTAACAAGTTTAGCAATAACTAGAGATAGGGGAATGATTATTTTTGCCATCCATCCATCCAGCCAGCCAGCCAGCAACCAACCACCAAGCAGTTATTGAGAACCTGTTTATGTCACTAGTACTGGGCTTTGAAAGATACAAATGAAATATATAAAATACATGGGAAGTAGTTCCTTACAGCAAATTATTCATAATACTTACAAATATAAACATTGCATCACTTATCCAGAATTTTGAGGACTGCAGGGCATTCCTTGCTTTTAGACCACTCTTAAGTAAGTATGAAGAAGTCACATCAGATTTGTGCTACAGCCCTTGGGTTTCACTGTAATGAAATGCTCTTGATTATAGTTATTTGAAATAACAGAATTGTCTATAAATTAAGACCAATTTTAGCACCGACGAGCATTCCGGTACTCATTGCTTATATAAAGAGACCAAATTCAGGAATAAATAACATAACTAAGTAAATGTGATTTAAGATAAATAATTGACTAAATTTACCATTTAATAAATAATTGATACCCATTTGCTTCAGGAATATGCCATCCCTCAGAAATGTGCCAGGTCAGTTCTGACTCCAATTCCAAATGTCACTCTGCTGTCAGAATATGACAGTCACCAGTGTTAGATGTTCCTTCCAAGAACAAATTATTTCCGGCAATAAAAGCCCATCTGTTTATCTAATTTGTGGATGTGCTCTGCCTACATTATCATTTGCCCAACTAGCCTTGAAATGATCACTCTCATATGACAAAGCATTACAGGCGCTGCATGACAGCATTTCTCTACATAGCCATTGGAAGAGACCAAAAGCTTCAGCTTAGAGAATGAGACTAACAAACTAGCTTTTGAAGCTAACAAACACTCTACAAATATTAGGTGCCAACTTTGTCTGAAATACTATGCTAAGTAACCTGGAGGATTTCAAAGGTGAAGGATATAGCCTAAGCCTTACGAAGAATGCAGTTTTCTGAATAATAATAATAATAAAAATAACATGTAAATCTTAACCGACTGAGCCACCCAGGAGCCCCCTAAATAACATGTAAATCTTTCCAATAATTCAACTGTAAGAAATGGTCCCATGGGGATTTAAAAAATGCTAAGTACAGCAAAGATTTATGGACATTATACATAACAGTAAAAAACTGGAAATACACTACTAACTGACCAACAATAGTGATAAGTCCATAAAATGGAGCCTTTTGAACTCATGTCAATGAAGGCTAGAATAACACACACAAATATTTCATTTATAAGTAATACCAACTAATATATAGACACTAATTCACCTATCTATTATCTATCTATCTATCTATCTATCTATCATCTTTATCTTTAAAATCCAAAATATAGCAAATGGGAAGAGAGATTGAAAAAAAACCCATATTATCTTTAATTGATAGGTCTACTGATCAATGAATTATTTTTTTAAATTTCTTCTCTGAGGTGCCTGGGTGGCTCAGTTGGTTGAGCGTCTGACTTCAGCTCAGGTCATGATCTCACAGTTCGTGGGTTCGAGCCCTGTATTGGGTTCTGTGCTGACAGCTCAGAGCCTGGAGCCTGCTTTGGATTCTATGTCTCCCTCTTTCTCTGTCCCTCCTCCACTTACACTCTGTCTCTCCATCTCAAAAATAAATAAACAACAACAAAAAAACTTTTAAAATTTCTTCTCTTCTGTGTTCTCCAAACTTTTAAAGTTTCTATATAATGAAATATCAGAGTATTATGCCTCACATGACCTTAGTCTTGACCTGCCTTCATTGAATTTTTTATAAGCTAGGACCAAATGCCTCCATACTAGAAGAAATGTATGAAAACAAAAAGGATTTAAATAATTATAGATGGAAATTTTTTTACAGAGCTTCTCAAATAAAAACCAGTATCTTATAGTACTTTATACTATACCATATACTTTCAGAAATATTACATCATTTTTTTTCCACATAATCTTCCTGGACAATAGACCTATTCCTTGTTTTACAATAAGGAAATTCTGACTCAGAGAGTTTAAACCATTTGCCCTGAACCAAAGATTTAGTAAATGTCAGATTCGAGCCTCAAATCCCCACTTTATAACTCAGGGTCTAAGATGCTTTTTCTGCACATATTGTCTTGCACTACAAGTATAGCCTCTGACTTCACTTGAATGTTGAGACAAGTTCTTTGGGAAAAAATATTTTTAATATTAGTTGGCAAGCATGCTTTTCATTATTAGCTATATGCAAACGATTTGCTTTGCCTTTAAATTGAAAAATTGTTTCATTTAAAATAGCGTATCACAAAAAATAATACGAGTATTACAAAGAGGCTGAAAGACAAAAAGTAAAGGTGAGTGTACATTTTCATGACTGACAAAGTTCAGTCTTATATAAGGCATTTATGTTAACTACACCCACTCACCTCTAAGCCAAAACAGAAATTATCTTCCAACAAATTCATATAAGGCATGTATTTTGGGTCCTGCTAATTAATTACTTCTGTATCTGCATCACCTTATGCTTGTGCCACAGAGGATAAAAACAGCCAATTAATTTTACATGATCTAAATGGTATAACTTTAATCAAAAGAAGTTGCTCAGTGGCCAATATACAGCTAATTTTCTGACTTTGATTTTCCAGAGTTCTTTCTAGGCCAATGATTAGCAAACTTTTCCAGACAAAAGACCTGAATGTCACAAATAACTATAGAAACAAGAAATCAAAGCATTAATAGTATCACTTTTTCAGGTTTTAAGAAAATATTAATGATGCTGAGTACTGATAGAAGAAATTGTACAAAAGCTGATTGGCACCAGTGAATGTTTCTGATCTCTATCCAGTGTGTGCCTTGTGGGCCATAGTCAAGCCCTTTATTTGTCTTTGGCCTGTTTTCTCCAATATTTCTTCATTTGTGTTCTAGACTTCTATTTCCCCACCCTCCTACACAGTAGACAGAAAACTGAATCAATCATGTATCATGTTTCTCAAATACAAAGCCTCTCCCAGACTATATTTTTTCTCTTCTTTTTTTTTTAAGTTTATTTACTTATTTTGAGAGAAAGAGAAAGAGTGTGAGTACAAAGGGGCAGAGAAAGAGAGAGAGAGAGAGAGAGAGAGAGAGACTCTCAAGTAGGCTTCGTGCTGTCAACACAGAGCCTGAGGTGGGGGACTCGATCCCACAAACCTTGAGATCATGACCTGAGCCAAGAACAAGAGTCGGTTGTTTAACTGAGCCACCCAGGGCCCCCTATTTTTTCTCTTCTTAACCCTTTTCTCCATTCCCAGACATTGTCTTCCTGCTATTTGAAGGCAATCTACCCTTCTCTACCTAGAGCACCTGACTCCACTTCCTAGGTCTTGCTTTAGATCGCTCTCTCTCATTGCAATTTATAAACATCCTATAAAATTGTCCTTCCCTGAGCTAAAGTCATCTTCCAATAACTGAATCTCTGTTCCATGCTTTTCATCTAAATTTGTCAAAAGAGCCATCTATTCTGATTGATACCACTTTTTCACCTCATATTCGCTTTGCAATCTGTTAAATTCCAGCTCCTGCCCCATGACTCTGTTAAAGTTATCTCTCACTAAAATCACAAGGAGCTTTCAAATTCCAAATTCGGCGGGCATTTCAAAGTCTTTATCACACGTGATCTCTTCATTGAATTTCTTTTTAATTACTTACTTTTTGTTTAAAATGTCATACTTTCTTACTTCTATGGCATCATACTCTCTTTGTCTTCTTTGTGATCTTTAGGTATTATTTTCCCTTAGAATGTCAATGCCTTTGTAATTGTTAAGAAGTAATTTACCAGAAGCATCTCATCAGTACCATTAAATAAAGATCTATAGAATCAGATAGTCTAAAAGTCTTCTAGGAGTTTAAAATGGAAACATGATATAAGAGAATTTATCGAAAACCAAAAATTATTTTAATATAAATTTTGATTTTTGACACTGTGCTTATGTAATAGCCTACAAACAATAGGATAGATGCATTTTGATTGTTTTATTTATTTTTCAGAAATTTTATAACTACATTGGTTGGCTGCATTTCTTCACCTACCTCCAGAGTTTTACAACCTTGGTTTTAATTCCAATATTGCCGCTGGCCTTGTGGCAAATATTTAACCTTTTTGTACTATTTTCTAGATTTATAAGTAAAATGAAATACTATTCATGATCATGTAGATAATTAACAATAAAATAAATTATCAAGAAAGGAGGTACTAGGATTAGTAGAGACTGGAAAATGGGCTAACTTCTAATTTTAATCACTTTAAAGAACTAAAGCATGTTCTGCCTCCCTCTGGGAAGCTACTTTCTTATCTTTATTTCCAGATAGCTTACTGTCTATGCAACCCATTTATCATTTATTACCTTGGTGTATTAGGCTTTAAATCTGTGTAGGTCCTATTTTTTTTAAACTAGATTGTAACTTGCTCAGGAACAGAACAATATTTTATTCTTATTAGCATTTCTCGGGTTGCTTTTCAAAATTAGATGTTCAAGACTATTTTCTTACTACTTTATTGTATAATTAATCTATTAAAATACAGTAATTTAGATCTCCATTTCAGCATTAGATTTTTTTTTCTGCCTGAAGAAAATTCCTGCCTGATTATTCTCTCTAGGATGTGGAGGTAGAGAGGAAATAGCTGTAAGAAGGCATTTGTGAATAAGAAGACATGCGTTAACCACAGAAACTAATGTATTTTTAAATATCCTGGAGAAGGACCATTCAAATAGAACTGTTTGGAAAGAAAAGTGTGGTGTGGATAAGTTTGCATTAGTTTTCTATTACTACATAACAAATTACTCCCAAACTTAGTGGTTTAACCAAAAACTCGGTAACATTTGTTATACCACAGTTTCTTTTCATCAGGAATCTGGTTCAGAATCTCTGGCTTTGTGTTTTTTACATAGCAGAGACTACAGTCATCTTAAGGCTCAACTGGCGTTGAGTTCGCTTCCAAGCTCAGTCAAGTGATTGTTGGCAGGATATAGATCTTCACAGTTTATTCGACTAAGGGTTCTGTTTCTCATGAGCTGTTGGTCATAAGGGTACCTCAGTTCCTTATGGGTTGAGATATTCCAAACAGTAGCTTTCAAAATGGGAACTGATGTCATCAGAATGAGCAAGCCAAAAGAAAGGAGAGAGTGGGACAATATGAATTCACCAGTCTTTTGTAGCCTAATCTAGAAAGTGGCATCTCTGTTGAATCACTAAACTGTACCTGAAACTAATATTACACTGTGTGTTAAACACCTGGAATTTAAGTAAAAGCTTAAAAAAAAGTGACATCTCAAAACTTTGACATATTCAATGTTTTAGAGCCAGCCACTAGGTCCTACCTATATTTAAGAGGAGGAAAGGATTACACTGGGGAGTGAATACCAGGAGGAATTATTAAGAGCCATCTTAGAAATGTGCCTACCACAGTTACTTCTTTATTTCCTTCTAATACCTTGTATTAGAGAGACATCATTTGGGGATGATGAAGCAAGGAGGAGATAAATTGGAAGAGACTCTCTCTTTATGTGGAAAGTTGAAATGGAGAGATAAAGAAAAATGAAAAAAATACCTAAAATAAAGAATAATAAGAATAATATCCACCACTTTATAAAGTAATGATTATATCCAGGCTTTGTGATAGACTTTATATACATTGCTTCCAAGCCTCTAACATTCTTTGAAAGTTAGACAACATAATTCATGTTTTATAGATGAAGAAATGGTAGGAAAGGAAGTGGCTTCTTAAAACCTCATCACTATTAAGTGGCAGGGGCACAATATTAGAACAATATTGAGAATTTTTCTGGTCTTCAAAACTCACAAATTCAAATTCAAAACTAATTTAGAGTTAGAGTATTTCACTTTTTATGAAATGTGAAAAGTCCTATTATTCAAAGATCAATTGCATCCTCTTTTTCTTTTTTTTAATTATAACTCAGATTCTTTAAAAAAATGAGATTCTTATGGAAAATGCATTAATCTGTCATTCAGTTCTCATTATTCTACTTTGATTTTTAAATCATATTTTAAAGCCAACTTTGTTTTGAAGGGACTACTGAGATGCTGCTTAGGATGTATCTGCCCCAGATGTGTGTGTTTGTGTGTGTGTGTGTGTGTGTGTGTGTGTGTGTGTGGTGGTTGTCAGATTCTGACTCCCACAGTGGGAAAACACAGTACAAAAATGAAATCCATGGTTCTAATTCACTCAATTCACTATAATTCTGGCACATTGATCTATCTGGGCAGGGAAGATATACATCTATATCTATCTATATCATCTATCTGCCTGTATAATCAGCTTCATCCCACATTCAAATATTGCCTAATAATCTGTTACTTTATTAATATTAACTGTCATAAAATATTGACTTTAAGCTCAGTAAAATATATTCTTTTCTAGGTTCACCCTTATTTCCAGAAAGTGAGTAAATTTGCATAGCATACTATTACTTGTGAACATAATTAGGCATCTAAAAAAATTGTATTGTGCAAGCTACTGCATTTATAATTGCCTAATTGTGCTTGCATGTATCCAATTATCAGCATGATTGGCCACTTACCCTATCAACAGCAAAAGTGGTTAGCTGCATGTACAATTACCTATATGGTTAATTCAGAATGTTCAGTTGCCCCTACATTTAGGTTTCTTGAAACTGTATCTTCAAATAAGGAAGCAGTGCAACTGCTAGAAACAGATCAATAGCAAAAAAGTAAAAATAAATCTGGAATTTAGTCGTTTTATTGGTTTTGGTCATAGTATGATTAATTAACTTATAATTTGTATTATACTAACAATACTCATTGTATTACAGATTTTTTAAAATCACTCTTCCTCACATCATCTTATGAAGAATTAATGAGGGAAATTTACAAATGCAAAAATAGATTTTTAATGGTAACTAATGATAAATAATTAAGTTACTTGGGTATCTAGTATGTAGTATGTTGTTTGTGGTATGATTTCAGAAATCTTAATGGACCAGGATAGAAAATAGTCTAGGAAATACAATAGACTAAGGATAGTTGAAGATGCAAATAGGTAAAACTAGGCTTAATTTCTGTATTGGGATTGACACAGGTAGAACAGATACAACGATGGGAAGAATTTTATATCTGTAGTGTATTCAGGCACAGGACTAATGAAAATCGGCAGAGTGTTTGGCAGGTAATTAGAACTTGATAAGGACCTCAGGAATAATGATTTTCATCTATATAGGGAGGTAATCAAAAAAGGTTGAGAAGTCAACAGTAGAAGAATATGGGATTCTGAAGTGGAGGTTTGTTAAATAGAGCAGCCTATCTTTTAGAATGAAAATAAAAAATTACCATTTTTTAAAATAACAGAGTGTGAAGCAGCAGGTACCAACAGAGGACTCATGTTATTATTATTATAAACTTGGTTTGTTTGCTTTACTTTATTTTCTACAGGATTTAAAATGTAAACGCAGAAAAATACTAATAAATTTATCTTAAGGATTACGATATATAAAAATATAATTTGTGACATAGTTACCAAAAGTAAGGGTGTCTGTGTTGTAAAAGAGTACAGTTTTGTATGCATTTGAAGTTAACTGGGTATTGATTTAAGAGAGATTGTCATAATTATGGATGTTATAAGTAATCCTCATAGTAATCACAAAGAAAATATCTATAGATTATACACAAAAGAAACACGAAGATAATCAAAGCATCTTGCTAAAGAAATCACCTAAACACACACAAAAAGCCATAATGGAAGATATAAGAATCAAAAAGGAATAAGACATTAAAAAGAGAAAACACACAAGTTAGCAAAGTAAATGCTTTCCTACCAGAAATTACTCTAAATGGAAATGGATTAAACTCGTAATCAAAAGACAGAGATTGACAAAATTAATATAAAAAATAAAGGAGTTGTGTAGTGTATATTACTTTAGGGGCGCCTGAGTGGTTCAATTTGTTGAACGACCGACTTTGGCTCAGGTTATGATTTCATGGTTCCTGCATTTGAGCCCCACATCAGGCTCTGTGCTGACAGCTCAGACCCTGGAACCTGCTTTGGATTCTGTGCCTCCCTCTCTCTGCCCCTCCCCCATTCATGCTCTGTCTCTCTCTCTCTCTCTCTCAAAAATGAATAAACGTTTTAAAAAAAGAGAGACCTACTTTAGATCAAAAGGCACACATAGATTGAAAGGATAGAAAAAGATATTCCATGCAGAAATAACCAAAAGAGACCTGAAGTGGCTATAATAATATCTGACAAAATATACTTCGAGTCAAAAATTAAGAGACATGCAATGGAATATGATCCCACCTCAGAAAGGAACATCTGACACATACTACAACAAGGATTAACCTTGAAGACATTATGTTAAATTAAATAATTCAATCACAAAAAAGACAAATACAGTTGATTCCACTTAAAGAATATACCTAGATTAGCCAAGTGCATAGTCAGAAAGTAAATTAGTGGTTGCCCAGAGATGGGAAGAGGGGATTGCCAAAGCAACCGAAACTGGAAAAATCAAGATTTCAAAGAGACAAGAAACACAGAGAAGTGAGTCAATGATTTGTCAGCCACTTTCTCTCTATGGGCATTTCATATTTCTTGGCCATGATGTAAAAAATAAGAGCCCAGGTAGAAGCAAGGAAGAGAGCACTTTTGCCAATCTCATGGAATTTTCTTATCATCAAAAATTAAAGGTTATCACTGCGATGGAAGCCAACAGATGAGAAGCAAAGACATTGGTGAGAAGGGAGGAATAGAGAATGAGTCCAACATTCAGTTATTTCTCCTTGTAGCATCTGCTGGCATAGAAATGAACTAAGAAGTTAAATGGAAAACTGTTGAAACAGAAAAGCTTTTTCTTTATTCTTATGATATGAAAGAGGCAAAAACTAAAGTTCAGGATCTACAAAAAATAGGGAGCCTCTATTAAGCACACTAAGCTCTCTGCAGGGATCCTTGAAAAGTTGAATTTTAAGAACAGAGCAAACCAGTGGTAAATTGGAGACTTACAAAAACTGCAACTTAATTTGAAGAATTTTAGATTTGGTTAATAATAGAAAAGTGAGCAGTATGGTTTATCACAGTAAACGATTAAAGTAGAAAATCACATGATTATCTTAATAAATAACCAATATTTTTTGGAAAATTTAAATACCAAATACTGATAACTACTTTTAGCAAATTAAATTTAAAAAAATTCTTTAATCTGTTTAATAGGACCTATGAAAAATCGGCAGCAAACTTCAGGTGAGCTATCAGCAACTTTTCTCTGACATGAGGAATAAGTCAAGAACACCTGTTATCAGCACATCTATTCACCTTGAATTTGAGATCTTAGGTCTATGCAGTAAGGCAAGATTTTTAAAAAATGTAATATGAAACAGATAATAATTGGAATGGGAACTAAAACCTGTAATTGTTTATAAATGACATAATGATGCATATGTGAAGCCAAATGAATTAATTTGACTATATTGCAAGGTCATTAGACACACTGTTAAAATAGAGAATTAATTATATTGCTATGGATCAGTCACAAAAAGGAAATTTACTTTTAAATGATATCACTTATAATGCCAAAAGAAATAAGACTACTAATTTTCCAGTGAAAAGTATGAGCCATCTACACTGAAACAAACTAACAACAACAAAAATGCAGCCAGAAATATAACTGAGATTAACTGAAGAAAACCTAAATAACATGAAAGGAAATGCCATGTTCACAGGTTGGAAGGTTCAATATTGTAAAGATGCCAAAATCCCACAGATTTATTTATAAATGCAATACAGTCAATCAAAATCCCTACATCATTTTCTTGGAAATTGACAAGCTTACTTTAAAATGTACGTGACAATATAAAGAGCTAAAAACAGCCACAACAAACTTGAAAAGAAACAAAGCTGGAGCACTTATGCTACCGGAAATCGAGATGTATCATAAAGCTACATTAATTAAGATAGTATAATATTAACACATAAAAAATACAGTAGAACAAAGATATGGGGAGGAAAGGGGGAAGGAGGGAGGGAAGAGGGAAGAGAGAGAGAGACAAAAATAACCCAGATCCACATGATATAGTTATTTGTTTTATGATAAAGTCACTTGTATTAGAACACTGCATTGTATAGGGATAAGGATGACCTTTCAACAAAGGATTGCCACAGGGATGGGGAGCCTGGGTGGCTCAGTGGTTGGGTGTCCGACTTCGGTTCAAGTCATATTCTCACAGTTCGTGGTTTGAGCCCCATGTTGGGCTCTGTTCTGACAGCTCAGAGCCTGGAGCCTGCTTCCGATTCTGTGTCTCCCTCTCTCTGGCCCTCCCCCACTCACGCTCTGTCTCACTCTCTCTCTCAAAAATAAATAAACATTAAAAACAACAACAACAAAGGATTGTCACATGGAAAAATAATTTAAAAAGTAAGTCCTTACCCCTACCACACACCATAGATGAAAATCAGTTCCAGTTGAACTGTAGATCTACACTTAAATGGTAAAACAATGAGCTATTTAGATAGAAATAGGATAACATCATCCTGTGTCTGAAGAAAGTAAAAATGTCTTAAATGGCACACAAAATGTACTAACTATATTGGAATATATTGATTAAGTGAACTTTACTAAGTCTTATGCTCATAAAGGACAACATTAGGAGCATAAAAATTCAAGCCAGTGTGAGTGGATATATACATATATACATATATATATATATATATATATATATATATATATATACCTCACAAAGGACTCATGTCCAGTATATTTATAAAAAATTTTTACAAATCTGTAGGAAAAGTACAGACCATCAAAATAAAAACTGGCAAAAACTTTACCAGGCACATTCAAGATATTCATGACTATTAAATTCATGAAAATGCTCAGCCTTAGACATCAGAGAAATATAAATTAACAGTAGAGGGAAATACCTATCAGAATTGCTAAACATTAAAGAGACAGACATTATGAAGTGTTGCTGAGGCTGTGGAAAAACTGAAATTCCCATACACTTACGGAGATGATGCATCTTTTGATACTGCACAGTACTGTCTCCTAAAGCTGATCATAGGCAAAAGTTATAAAATGACCTTCCTACTCCTAAGAATATACGCAACAGAAATGCATGCATGTGTTCACAAAAAGACACATAAAAGAATGTTTGTAAACTGCACTAATTATAACAATTACCCATTGTTTGTCAACAATAAAACTGATTGATAAATTGTGATACATTCTTATAATGCAATGCTATATATTAGTGAGAAAAAAACAAACTATTGCTAGAACCAAGGATGGATACACTTGAAAAATGTAATACTGAGAAAAACAAAGTAGAAACATACTCTATGATTGCATTTATAAAGATCTCAAAAGTAGGCAAAATTAATTTATGATGTCAAAATACAGAATAAGAGTTGTCACTGAAGGGGAATAATGATAGGAACAGGCATGAGGGGGACTTGTAGAATGCTGGTAGTATTCCAGATCTTAATCTGGGTGTTGATTACAAGGTTTCTTCACTTTGTGTGAATTTATGAGGCTGTATTTTTATGATATGAGCATGTTTACCTAGTATGTGATATTCTAATAAACTGTAAATGAAAAAGGAAGATGTTACACAAGCAATCTCCCTCTTTCTCCTTCCTGCTACTTGCAATGTAAATATGATGGTTGGAGGCCAGGCAGCTGTTTTAAGCCAGCAGGCATGTGACAATGTTCTCAAGAGGGCAGAGCGAGGAGAGAGGAGCTCCATATCCCAGATGCCATGGAACAGCTACACCAGCCCAAAACTGACCACTTCTGGGCTTCTCTTACATGAGAAATGTATTCGATCTTCTTACAAAGTTAAAGCACGGTCATTTCCTGAGCACCAAACAATATGATGAAATTAGTGCCCATACTACCAAAGAGTTTTGGCTGGATAAACTTCATGACAGAAACAAGTAACAACAGGAATTTAAAAGTTAACCATTCTGCAGACTCGTTCTTGAATGTCTCGACCATTTCCCTTAGAGATAAAATCTCCTAAACAGATTGATAGGAAATATACAGATTTAATTCTTTTCTCATGTACATGCACAAAAGCGGAATAGTGTGTTTTATTTATTGGGGCTGTTCTCTGCTGTCACAATTCTTTGGAGGACTTTCCTCATCAGCATTCTTTGCCTGAGAAGAGTGATGACTTTTCTGCTAAAGTCAAGGTAATTCCACAACTCAGCTTTAGTGAACACCCCTTAGCACATTAATGAATAATATTTGTGCATTAGCAAACATGCTCCAGAGACAAAATCAAATCAAATGGGCTTGGATGTTCATAAATTCTGACACTTCTAAGCTCTCGGTAAGAAACTGCTTTATAATGAATTGCATGGGTTACATGCGTTCCACAGGGAGATTTAGGCTCAACTTTGCTTAAATGGAGTGAAATTTAGCTAAGGATAAAACAGCAACAATAATTAAGAATTTTCACAAATCCATGAGGATTCTAATTAAAATCTGACTTTCTAATCATCAGCTGTGTATATTCAGTGCTGATGTAAACTACCCGAACTTTGGCGTTGTTCTAGGTACTGTGTTATATACAGTGATCACAGTCTTAAAAGCCTCCTATCCCCTCCCAGTTATGTGAATGCCTTTTTGGTGCTGTGATGATGGTAGAAGAGTCTCCACAGGGTGGCTTTGAGATTCAATTAATCTCACAATGAATAGTTTGCAGTTCTTATTGCTTCTTAAGAGGAACACATGAGATTTATTAAAAAAAAAAAAAAAAAAAGAAGAAGCCAATAGCTGAATACAGGTCTAGGCACATCTGTGGTCTTGATTTCTTTTTGTATATTTTCCCTCCCACTAATGATCTCATCTTTTCAAAGCCTCTTCTTCATATCCTTTCCTGTTCCTGTCTTAACTTCTTCTCTGTCCATCCAAACTTCTTGCAGAAGATGCTGATATTTACCATCCTTTTTTTCACACCTGCCATTCCCATTTGGATTACAATCTGATTTACTTCTCTACCACTTGCAGAAATCTAAGTTTGCTAAAGTCTTCCATACTCTCTTGCTACTGAGCATGATAGATACGTTTCAATCTGACTCAAACATTTGATACTATGAATACTCTTTTAGTAGAAACTGCAGTCTCTTGGCCTCCTTATGGCCTTGGTTTGCCATGGTTTCAATGAACCATATTTCCTTGGCTCTGTGAGTTCTTTTACTCCAGATATCACGTTAGCTTTTTGTTACTTAAGCTTCTCTACTAAGCTCTTTCACAGTCCAAGTTGGTTAACATGCCTAGGAGAAGCTCATCCACTTTCATGGCTTAACCTATATTCATGCCATCAATTCCAAATTTTTAAAAATAATTTGTAATGTTTACTTTTGAGAGAGAGAGAGAGAGGAACAGAAGATCCAAAGTGGGCTCCACACTATAACAGTAGAGATCCCGATGTGGGGCTCCAACTCAATGAACTATGAGATCATGGCCTGAGCCAAAGTTGGACACTTAACTGCCACCACTACCCCGGCAACCCACTAATTCCAAATTTAAGTTCCCCATGTAGCCCTCTCTTATTATTATTATTATTGTTATTATTTATATATAGAGAGAGAGCCAGGAAGAGGAGCAGAAGGAGAGAGAGAGAATCTTAAGCAGGCTCCACACTCAGCACAGAGCTCCATTTGGGGCTCAATCCCATAACTCTGGGATCATGTCCTGAGCTGAAATCAACAGTCAGATGCTCAACCGACTGAGCCACCCAAGCAACCCTTGCCCTCCTTCTGTAAGCCACACTCCTAGATACAACAAACTAGACACCATTTAAACATTAAAAATCCCCCCAAAAGAAGTTAATTAAAATCTGAATTTCTTGTTTTTATCTGAGTATATTTGGTATTGATTTTAAAGACCTAACCTATGGCAATGTTCTTTTTTCTCAAATATCCTAATCTAGTATTGCCTATTTGAGAAAAAAAAATACTATATCAGACTGAATTCTACCTATAAATCAGATAGGTATCTTTAATTTTCCTCTTCCCCACCACAACATCCAACCATGTCATCACCAAATTCTTTCATCTTTTAAGTAGCTCTTGAATATATCTACTTATTTTTTTATCTGTTGACCTACTTCAGTTCAATTTACCACTTTATCTTTTCTAAATTATATAGTAACACATTATGATATGTACTATTTTTAAAAAATCATTCTAGAGGTATCTTTCTACTTTCTAGATGGGATGCTGCCCAATTTGTGACTCACTTAATAAAGCCAATTACATCTTCAAATTTATATATACATATATATAAATGTATATATAGGTATAAATATATATATGTATGTATGTATGTATATATATATATGTATATATATGTATAAATATATATACAAATGTATATGTAAATATATTATATATATAATGTATATATAATGTATGTATAATGTATATATAATGTGTATATATATAAATATATTATATATATAAATACATATATAATGTATATATGTATAAATAAATATATAAATGTATATATATGTATAAATATATATATGTATGTATGTATATATATGTATAAATATACACACACACACACACACACACACACACACACACAAACACACACACACATACACAGGGCACCTGGGTAGCTTAGTTGGTTAAGTGTCCAACTTCCACTTCGTGAGTTCAAGCTCCTCATTGGGCTCCACAATGACAGTGACAGCCTGCTTAGGATTCTCTCTCTCTCTCTCTCTCTGTCTCTCTCTGTCTCTCTCTCTGCCCCTCCACTGTGCACACATGTGTGCGTGCTTTCTCTCTCTCTCTCTCTCAATTTGTCTCAAAATAAATAAATAAATAAATAAGCAAAAAACATTTACACAAATGTTAAAAAATAAAATAAAATAGCAGCACCTGGGGGATCAGTTGGTTAAGTGTACAACTCTTGACTTCAGCTCAGGTCATCACCTCATAGTTCCTGAGTTCGGGACCCACATCAGGTTTTGCGCTGACAGCATGGAGACTGTTTGGTATTCTCTGTCTCCTCTCTCTCTGCCCCTCCCCAGTTCATGCATGCACATGCACTCTCTGTCTCTGTCTCTGTCTCTGTCTCTGTCTCAAAATAAATAAACTTAAAAAAATAACAAAATGAAACCAATAAAATAAGTTCTACTAACCATATAGGATATGGTTTCTCTTCCTCCATGGATGCATCACTTCATTTTGTTCCTCACTCTACAAGGGTGATTATTCTAAAACTACATCTGACCATGTCACTCCTCTAATTGAAATTATTTATTAAATTATTTTTTTCCTTAAGAACAGTTAGGAGTTGAAGTCTTTCTGTCCATTCGTTCTGCAGATACATTTCGTTTGGCATCCTTTAGCTTTTTAAGAATATTGGATTTGAATGTATTCAGTCAGTGACCTCATTCACCCAGTTCTGTACTGGCAGTGTGGTTTTACAACCCTTTGGGATTTTGCCCCTGCTTAGGCCTAGTCCTAACTATTGCTTCACTTTTGGTATACTTTATAATCAAGCCAAAATTACATTTCCCTTCAAAAGTATACACCAGTTCATAATGCTATGCTTTTGTATATACTGATCCCTCTGTTTTGAATGCATCCTGACTCTCTTTCATATTTAAGGAATATCCACTCATTTTAATGCTCAGCTCACATCACAGACCACCAGAAATATTTATTTCTACCTGAGATGTACATGACCACTTCCTCTTTTGTGCCACTACTGTGGCACACTTCATCAACACACTTCTGATTTCGTTCTTGAACCATCGTCATGATGTTTAAAGATATGTCCATCCATATACATCTAACCATAAGGTTCTTGAATTTCTTATAGTCTCAGCTCATAGCACAATGTCAGGCATACAGTGGGTGCTCAATGAGAGTTTGTGGTTAAATAATATATAAATGGATCATTTAACACCCTTTTCTGCTAAAATCTTATTATTCCAAGCTCCAACTTCTGGTCACTTCCTCAAGCTATGGGCGTGAATCCCTGGAGCTTCAGAGGAACTATTAAGAATTGTCTTTGTAGAATCAACTTATAATGGGTTTATCACAACCACAAAGCTCCCTGTAGGAACTCTGAGTGCAAGGATGAATGCCACAAAATTAAATCACTCAAATGTCTCTAAAACCAAGCTTCTCCAGCAAGAATGAGTAATTATTTAAACTCTTCAAAATGTGGGCCATAGACAAATTTAGTAAGTTAGGATTTTACAACTTAATTGGACTCAGTGCTGGAAAGCAAGTCTTAGGCTCTTTCCCGACAGCTGTTAGCTAATGGAGGAGTCATATGGATATCATTTGCATTGTTGAAACGGTGTCTCTTATAGCATCGAATGGTACACAACTTTACGACTTCCAGACACTTTTTTTATTGTTTTCCCCACAGGAAACATTATCCATATCAAAATAAATGTCCTGCCTTCCACATCTGATTGTTAATCGGGAAAAGCGTAGATTTACAATAATTGCCTAAATAATCGTTTCTTAATTAGTTACCTGTTTTGTGTGATTTAGTGTGAGCTTATGTTTTCCTTTAGAAATAATGTTTTATGCAGTCTCTTCTTGGCGTTCTAAAAAAGCAGCAGGCTGTGTAAATAAAAAAAAATGTTCTGTGCATTTAGGGTTTCACCTGACTATGAACATTTCTTGGTGCTTCTTAGGTATACAAGACACAGGAGTCAGTTTGGGCAACAAAAATAAGTACAATCCTTCTTCCTAAATATATCTGGAATCTACTCACTTTCCTGTCTCTCCTGGCAACTACTCTACCCAGGCCAATTTAATTTCCTGCTTGGACACCTGCTATAGCTTGCTAACTGGGCTCACCAATTCCTATTTTTCTGCAATCCATTATCTAATAATCACAAAGTCCTCTTTCAGACATTTTAATGGTTCTTAAGATAAAGAGTATTGTTCTTTACCTGAACTCTGAGCTATTGCAGTATCTGGCTCCCACCTTGTTCTCTAGCCTTGTTGTGATGCCCACCAGCTGCTCCCTCTGCCTAAGTTCTGCCACACTGGTGTTTTTGAGATGGGTCCAAGTTCTTTCCCACTTCAGGCCTTATACCTTTACTCTTCTTTTTCTTAGAACCCTCTTCTCACTCCACCCCTACCAGCGTGGCCATCCTTAGCTACTTGTCATGTTTCAGCTTAATTATCACACATTCAGAGAGCACTTCCTGTTTGCACACAAAAGGCAAGGCCACACTGGCATTTGCTTTCATAATAGGCCCCGCAATCATCCAGATGACTAGAAAAAAGTTAGTTAAGCAAGTGACATGGACTTAAACATTAATATGACAGTTATCCAGTACCAAAGCCCTTGTTAAAATTAGCAACTTCTGGGGGTTCCTGGGTGGCTTAGTTGGTTAAGTATCTGACTCTTCATTTCAGCTCAGGTCATGATCTCCACAGTTCGTGGGTTCAAGCCCCATGTTGGGCTCTGCACTGACAGTGCAGAGCCTGTTTGGGGTCCTCTCTCTGCCTCTCTCTCTCTCAAGATAAATAAATGAACTTAAAAATTTTTTTAAATAAAATTAGCAATCTCCGGACATTAGTCAAAGTAACATGTGAGCAAACATTTTAAACCTTTGCAACTTGTTGATTTACATGATACAGCCTTTTATTCTCATAATTTTGGATGGAGTACATTCTAAATTAAATTATACTGCATGTGCTTTAAAATAAACCATATTGAGCAAAATTAATTGCTGCAGTAATTTGGTGCTACAATATGAACTGTTATGGAGAATACTAATAGTTGATAGGATCTCTTAGGGATCCTCCAAGAACTATCACTCTTCCTTCTTGATAAGGTCCTAAAAACTTGAGTAAGAAAGCAGAGACATGAAAGAAAGCCTGAAATATCAACCTTATGACCAATCATTGCTAACGTATCTGATGTCAGTTTGTGTTAGAGGCAGTTGAACCTGCTTCCTGACCCCCAGAATCCTGCGTGCTTATTAACTCTCTCAACTAGGATTTTCTCTAGAGCTTCAATGCTCCCAGTTGGAAACGACACTGAGAAAAAGGACAAAGCTGAACCCAACATGGTAAATTATTCTCCCCCAGTTTACCAATAGGTAGCTGTTGGGAAATAATTCTCCACGGGTTTTTCATGTGCCTTAATAGTTAGGGACTCCTCAGAGAAAACATGTTTGAATAACAAACAGCTTTGGAAGTCAGGTTCTTCCAGAAGAATTTGAAGACGTACTTCCCCAGAAACATCCCAGGATAATAATTATAATGTCTCCTCATTCCCCTTCCCAGAGCCATTCTTTTTCATTCCAGGGTGATGAGTATTCTCTCTCAAGGGCCGAAAAGGGTGGATGTGCCGCCAGCCCCATGCAAGTTCAGCCTCCTCACGTCAAGGTTCCTGTCCTGAAATGCACTTCCTGCCTTCCTCACATTGACCTTTGGGAACCGGGGTGTGAGGAACCCATACTGCTCTGGATGTTCTTCTCTGTAATAAGTGGTCTGTCTCTCTGATCCAGGGATTTTTTTATCCTTTTGTCACAATTTCTGACTTAACGATAAATCATCCCAATTCCCCAAAAGTGGAGAGAGTAAAATCTCCATACAATGTACTCGGGGACAACTCCTAATTCTAGGAATTAGGAACAAAGTAAAAAGGTGTTTCTCCTTCACTAACTATGATGGCTTTGGTGATACGGATATCAGTAAGAAGAAGAACAACAGTATAGTACTTACCCTTTTTTTAAAGGAACTTTTATAAGGAACTTTACTGTTGTTATCTCTCTTTAACAATTTCATGGGAGAAGTACTGTTATTATCTTCATTTTATAGGAGAAATTACAGTTTAGAAAGCTTAAGAAACTTGCCCCAGGTCACAATAATATGTTCAAAAACAGAACGAGAGTCAAAGAATGTGTGCCCTTTTTTTACTAAATAATAAGGAAAACATCATTAGGATAGAAAATGTGCCAGTCTTGCTTACCTCTAAAGTTCCAGTCTACCACACCCCCAGACCCTTGAAGTATATTGGGGAGATATATGTGTGAATATATATTCCATTTTTAAGCTGTCACATTTTGATGATTTCCACTTGCCTCACCTACCAGCCCTGTATTACTCAAATGTGGAAAAATCAACAGTGAACCAATTTTAATCATATCTAAATAAGTGCAAACAGACTTTGAGTGAGACTATGAGGAATTTGTTGATCCTTGGGTTTATTCTGAGACATTAAGAGTGACAAATAAATGAGATGAGGTTAAGTAAGGGATTATGTATTTATCACTTCCTCAGAAATTCCCTGCAAAGAGCAATTGCTTCTTGAATACAAGAAAATTTTCAAACCAAGCCACTCTCACTTTGCAGTACTTCTTAGGGAATAGCAATTCTCACTTTTGTCTTCCAAACACCAGAAGCTTATAGCAAGTGAAATTTGAAAGACTCTTTATATGGACATGGTTAAATATTTCTGTTAGAATACCCAGTGAAATGTACTGTTGATGCAAAGTTACATTCTTTCTTTTGCATTGCTTCCAACAAAATGTTGTAAAAAATGGAAGTAGGAAGCTGATATTACCTCTTTCTTCTCTAAGGCTTGTCTGGGTGACTCTTCTGGACCACATGGCACAAGCATATTGACACCATACAGTATTTGTCCTTGGCCTCACTAAGTGTTTGCCCTCTAACTTTATGCAACTGAAGTCCTGTGTTAATGGCATTTCCTTCTCACAGAGTTCCTGTAGGTAAGGGATCTTGTGGCTTAGCTGGTTAGGGTCACTCACAAGGCTGCCAGCTGTGGTCACATGACTGTCCTGGGGAGGATTTGCTCCTAGCCTCACCCATATGTTGATTAGCAGGATTCAATTCTTCATGGGCTCTTGGAATGAGGGCCTCAGGTCCATGGGGGCTGTTATCTAAGATGATGCTCATTTCCTTGTCCGGTGAGCCCCTCCATAGGACAGCTTCTAATTCAGCAGCTTTTGTCCTCAGAGTGAGTGAATGAGAAAGTGAGAGAGGATGCCCCAATGAGAGACCACAATCTTGTTATAACCTGTCTTCATCTGTTCGGGCCGCTATAAAAAAATAACACAGAATAGGTGGCTTAAACATTAAACATTCATTTGCCACAGTTCTGGAGGCTGAGAAGTCCCAGGTACTAGCAGATTCAGTATCTGGTGACAGTTTTCTTCCTGGTTCATAGATGGCCATCTTCTGGATGTCTCCTTACAGGGCAGAAGGGATGAGAGTACTCTCTGAGATCTTTTTTATAAGGGGTGATGTCCACATGAGCTAATCACTTCCTGAAGGCCCCACCTGCAAACACCACCACTTTGGGGATATTAGGGGGACATAAATACCCCATCTATAACATAACCTAATCTTGGAAGTGAAATCTCATCATTTTTACTGAATTCTAATAGTCAGATTAATATATGCTATGTATAGCCAGAGGAACGGGATAGATTACACAGGATATGAATAAATGGAGGCAGGGATGGTGGGGAGCCATTCAGAAGCCGTCTATCACAGGTAGTAACAGCACACCTTCCCATTACTGAGAGGATACTTGGTTCCTGCTGCAAAGCAGAAGGCATCATACTCCTGGCTTAGTCTTCTGCCCCCTGCTGAAGAGAGGTAGAGGCACCCATTATCTCTGGGCACTTCTCTATTCTCCCGCTTTCGTAATGGACTCAGAAGCCGCAATTTTACCACTTTAACCGTACTCTCCTCTTGCATCCTTCTTGGCTCTCTAAAAATAATTTCTAAGAAAAAAAATTATAAAGAGTGCACAAAAGTTGTGTTCATTCTATTTAAATTATACTCCCACTGGACTAACCTTTCGACCATTTCTTTAAAGAAATTTATTTAACTTGAATTTTTTTTTTTTCTTGAGAGAAACACAGTGTGAACTGGGGAGGGGCAGAGAGAGAGAGGGAGACACAGAATCCAAAGCAGGCTCCAGGCTCTGAGTTGTCACAGCCAAACTTGTCCACTTAACCAACTGAGCCACCCAGGAGCCCCTCAGTCATTTCTTTAAAAGCTTAAGCACATTCAGGGGCTCTTGGGTGGCTAAGTCAGTTGTCCGACTTTGGCTCAGGTCATGATCTCATGGTTCGTGAGTTCAAGCTCCACGTTGGGTTCTGTGCTAACAGTCCAGAGGCTGGAGTCTGTTTTGGATTCTGTGTCTCTCTCTCTGCCTCTCCCCTTCTCATGCTCTGTCTCTCTCTCAAAAATAAACAAACATTTAAAAAAAAATTAAAAGCTTAAACATTCAGTAATTAACCAATAGTGCTTGCTGCAAGAAGTAATATTTTTACTTTTTAATTTGGTGGCAATGATCCACAGAAAAACTACATATATTGCTACTGAGTGCATGTGTGTGTACGCCTTTGTATATAATAAATGTGGGACGATGAGCTAAATGAAATTACACCACAAATTCTTCCTGGTTGAAGACTTCTAACTTGTTCCTTCACCCTAAAATAGAAGTTTCAGTTTGATTTTCTTTTTCAAACACTTCAGTTTTTAGAATGATGAATGTTGGTATTTATTTAAGTAATCTCTTCACCCAATGTGGGGCACGAACTCACAACCCCGAGATCAAGAGCCATGGGCTCCACAGACTAAGCCAGCCAGGTGCCCCAAATGTTGGCATATATTTAATGCCAGTTCATGATTTGGTTTGACTTTTTTCGTGCCCAATTATGAATCTGTCCCTTACCAAACAGAAACAACAAAAGTGCAATAAAATAAAATAAATAAAAAGTACTCTCAGTGGGAGAACTGTATTTCAGTTTTGCTGTTCAAGTTTGCTTTTTTATTCTGTTGCTTGCTTTCAAATGAAAACATGCCTTATGCAACCAGAAAATGGATAATTCTGGGAATTCATTTGTTTTGGTTTTAAGTAAATTACCAAGAGCTAGAGGTGCACACTAAAAACTGAGGTTTGGGGAAGTTCTAAATTGACATGAGCCTCTAGTCTGTGTTCAGTAAGGGGAAGTCTGTCAATCAGCCTGAGTCCCTAGTCACTCATGAGCAAAATTCATCAGAAGAAAAGAGGCTGGGTTACGGTCACTGAAGTCAACTTGGCAGTCAACCTCTCTTTTCAAAGGAAAACAAAATTCAGTGAGTTTGGGGCATGTAAATGGCTATATAAACAATTATTTTTAAATGCTTTCTGGGCTTTTTTTCAGACATGGAATACTTCTAACATATTTAAGATTTAATTAAGCAAGCAACTATCTTTCCTCTGAATGTCAATGACTTTAATAGGACATGAGGTCTCATAGCTGCTTTAATTGCTTTTATTATCAGAAACTAGCCTGATAATTCAGATAAAATCCTGACAATCTTAAAATAAAGAAGAATAAAATTTTTTGAAAGCACTAATTCTGTATAAGCTAACTACATTCTATACAATGTATTATGCTTGGTATTGGAAAAAGAAAGATAAACATATACTTTTAAGAAGCTCACAATCCAAGGTGGGGGCAAGAAATATACACAAATAACTCTGCTACAAACTTCTCTTCTTCTGGAAAAAGCCATGCAGAAAGTTTTTACTTCCATCAATCTCAAATTCAGACCTATGAAAAGTGGGACTTAGAAATAGTTTTGGTCTTAATTTTTCATTAGAATTTTGTGACCGAAAATTTTAAATTCTACTGTGTCTCACTTATTAATGTGCTTTTCTAAATCATTCTCTTTGGAATCAGTTGGGTTGGGGGAAACTTCCAAGGTCCGCTAAATTAATTAGAAAGGGTAATGTGGAAAGAAGTGGTAGAGGATTGGGTGGAGTTCTAGTCAGTTTCATCTAGATAGTGGGTTAGACAACCAAGATTTGTCATCTAAAGCCAGCCAGCTATAAGTTCTTGTAAATAAACTCTTATTGGAACACAGCCCATGCTCATTTATTTACATACTGTCTGTGGCTGCCTTATGGTTCAGCAGTACTTATGAAAAGTTGCAGCTAAGACCATTTGCAACAGAAATCAACAATATGCAAATCCTAAAATGTTTACAACTCGTCTCTGCCCAGAAAAGCTTTGCCCACCTGTGACCTATACTCAGTTTCACTCATATTTGGCAATTTTATCTGTTTTACATATTGGATTTAAATATATAAGTACAGGAAAAAATATGGGAAAAGAAAATAAACTACATTTGCTTCCATGATCAAGAGGAATTGTAATAATTGCCTTAGAAGTAGAAGTTGCTTATTTTAGAAAATACCTTAGTAAGTTATTTTGGTTGACAAAGTGAGGGCAGTTGGGCCTGATCTAAATGAGAGTTTTATACAAAATATGCAAATTACACTGCATTATATAATACAAGACGTGTTCAGTTTCCTTCTGTGATGGTTGTGAAACAGAATGTGGCCTGTATGGTTGGGGGGGGGGTGGAGGGTGCATAAAGAGAATAAAAGGATAAATGGACGGGTAGACATGGGAAGTTTACTCCGCGACATCAGGTATCAAGTAGAACCAAGTAGAATCTCAGAAGTTGACCAATAATTTCCTGGTGGTGGAAATGGTCAGTTAATTTTAAAACTCATGTTATTTTTTTTATCCATTTTTTGCTAAAATTATCCCATCACCACCAGCCATGATCTGAAAACTTCAATAATAGCTTGATTCTAACAGCCACATTTATGTTAGAGGGGAAAAGAAGTAACAACTGATCTAATTTGGGTGAAATGGATGTATGGAGTGGATATTTCAGAGGTGTTGAGGCAGTGTCTATGAGCTGGGCAATTGCAGAAAAGTAAACTGCAGACATTCAGGAGGTAGACTCCAGGCAAGTCCACTTTTCTCCCAGTATAGCAAAGAAGAAGATAATCAATGGGAGTTGAGATAGAGAATATAGATTCTAATTTTATGTGGGGCAAACCTTAAACCTTTCCTTCATTTTCGCTTCTTTATTTTCTTTCTTTCTTTTTTTTTTAGGTGACAGGATTTTGAACTATAAATGTAAGAGACTGAATATACAAAGGGAAAATGGTCATACTATATATAAAAATAGAACTCTGACCCACAACCTGTAGCAACCTGACCAGGAAACTGACCTCCTTATCTACAATAAACAACCCAGGAAGGCATTCTGCTATAAATGAGAATTACAGGCTGCTATAAATGAGAATTACAGGAATTCAAATTGTTATCTCTAATGACAATCCAAGAAGCTAAACCACAACTTCTGTAACAATTGGTCCCAAATGTCCAGGACTTGATTAATAACTAACAGCTTCCCTAATTTTTGTCTCTCTATCCAACTCAAGATCAACCTGTACCCCTAACCAATCACATATGATGCTCTACTTCTAGTTAACCCCACCTATAGCTTCTCCAGAACAACAGCCTACAGTTAGGCTGCACCTGAAGCCTTCCCTTTTTCACTCTAAAGCTTTCCCACTCTTCTGCCTGCTCTTGAGTCTTTACCAGAATTCAAGTGAAGGTGGCTGACTACCTTACGGTACGGCAAGCTCAGAATAAATAGCCTTTGATTTTTCCATTTGATTGGTCTTTGTTTATTTCCACAAATTTAACATTGTGTTTGAAGAATAAATTGAGATTTATGGCTCTCTCCCCCAAAATATTGAAAACCATTATGTAAACCAACATTTTAGTCATATAGATGGGAAACTTGATTTTGGAGAGTATAAGTAACTTGCCTTAGACCAGTGATTCTCCACCTCCTGAATTTTAGAATCACCTGGGGATTTTGACAACATCTGATACTTAGGCCATATCCCTAGAGAAAATGAGATGAAGCCAAGTGTAAAGCTATATTTTGAAGTTTCCTAGATAATTCTAATGGGCCACAAGAATCTGGAATCTCTGTCTTGAAAGTTGGGAAAAATCAGATGTAAATGCAGGAAATGGAACTGTTCACCTATTTTCAACTCTCTTGTGGCATTTAAAACCTTTCATCTCAACGTGAAATAAGAAAGGTGATCCAAGGAAATATGGTAACATTCCTCCTGGCTAGAATCTAAATCCCAAGCAGGTTCACCTGTCTAACAAATATGACAAAGAAAAGCGAAAATGACCTCTAGGTAGTCAAAATAGTGTCGCTTAGTCATAGAGGATTCCCTCAAGCCTTCACTCAGAAAATAGGTATTCTTATTTTACACACACTTCTGACAGGTTTGGAAATCTCGTTTTCAGATTTACAACTTCTGTGAAAGGGGTGATGTTTTATACAGGTTATTTGATTGCCATGAGAAATGACACCCAAGAGCAATCAAGGAATTGGGAAACCTACAAAAGCCACGAAACCCAGGCCCTGCATAACCACTAATGCTCCACATCACAGTACGTCCTGGAGTCACAAAACAACCAGAGATCCTATATCTGGAAAAAAGAAAAAAATCCCAACTGTAATGATTGAAATATATATCTACTATAGCTTGACTAAAGACATCAATTCCTAATTATTCAGAAACCTGGGTATTTCAAATGGCACATTTCTTCAGATTTTTGCACAGCAGAGAGCTTTCGAGTTTTACCAATACAATGTTACATTTAAACTAAAAGAAATGAGGAAAACTGTTCCAGCTTTTGATCCGAAAAATGCTCACCCACTGAGGTATATTTTGCAAAGACCAATATGTCAGTTAAAGCTATATGAACTTTGCTCCTTCTTAATGTGCCATCTTTAGCAACTACCACTTTTGCAAAATGTTTTTCTCCTAGAAGTATTTCTAAAATGGGTTTTCGCGATCTACAGCAAGTAAAAAGCCCTTGGTTATGAAAGTCTCACTCCCTCTGTTTAAATAAAATCCTTAAAGATAAATCACAACTGAAGTCAACAGTTCGTACAGAGAAAATGTCCTCTACTGAGACTTGGGTTTCTGTCAGTTCTAATCTTTGCAGTTTGCAGCCTAAACTAATAAACCATTGCCCTTGACTATCCTCCTTGAACAGTGTTCATCTGAATGACACAAAGGCAAATGCAGACAATATGTATGTTCATTTAATATTTAATGTTCCTTCCTGCATATACTTTAGGGAACACTTAGCATACTGCCTATAATGGTGCTTGAAATGAGGTGGCACCTCCAGAAATAATAAATGTAAAAATATATGTTTTCATGGAGATAAAAATAAATTTGAAACATTATAAGCAATGTTTACAAAATCCCTCAATCCAGGTATGGAAAATATTTGTGTTAGTGTCTCTCTTCATTCAAATGTCTCCCATCAAAAGACACCTCTGAGACTCTGCAATTTGCAGCATTCTAAGATAAGCATCAAGTGTCACCCTTCTTAGCCCATAGACCGCTCCCAGGCTAACCCAGAGGAATAAAATTAAAAGGTATTAATTATTTACATTACTTACTTTAAGTGACTTTCAAAGGGATAATTTAAACTAGTTTGAGTGGCACCTTCTACTTGAGGAGTCCTGTTCCTGGTTAAAAACCTTCCCTGATTTTTCAGGCCTGACAATAGGCAAGTACAAAGGCTTTACCTGACAGATCTCACGACGGAAAGCTTTCTTCCCTACACAGACTTTGTGCATGGCCAGTGGGCCAGTGCTTCGCAGTCTCTCAAGGGAGATATGATAAAAGGCACAGGACCCCTCGGCCAGTCACACTCTGACACATATGGTGACCCTGGAACAATGGGGGTTGGGACGCCAACGCCCTACATGGTCAAAAGTCCTTGGATGACCTTTGACTCCTCCAAAACTTAACTACTAATAGCCTACCATTGATTGGAAGCCTTGCCAATAACATAAAAAGTAGATAAACACATACTTTGTATATGTATTATATACTATTTTCTTATGATAAAGTAGAGGAAACAAAATGTTATTAAAATTATATGAAAGACAAAATACATTTACAGTACTGCAGTGTGTTTATGAAAAAAAAAAAAACTGGATATAAGTGGACTTGTGCAGCCCAAACTTATTTTGTTCAAGGACCAACTGTATTTGCATTCTTAATCTTGAGGTCCTCGTTTCTAGGTCTTTTTATCTGAAGCTTTCGGCAAGGGTCCTGTTCAGGTGCCTCTGCTGAGATCTCCTTATGGGGGTGAGGGAGAAAGAAGAAAACCTTGAAGACACTTGCCCCACTCTGACCATTACCTTTTATTTTCCCACTTCTAGCCTTCCCTCTTCCCCCTATTTCCCACCTCAAGGTCTTTAAAACAGCCAGAACCTCTGTTTGTGGCTCCCTCTACAGCGAGACTACCCTGCGTCTGTGCTGATCCGCTGACCCTCACTTGGTGCTTCATTCCATAGGGGAAAATGGAAGAGGAGAAGCTGGAGTCATCTCTGGTTTTAGACCTTTTCTTATACCATCATACTAAATGATTAAAGTGATTAGGCTCTTTCATTTTTGGCTTGTTTCACTACTGTGACACCAAACAGCTCAGCTGAGCTCCTGACTCTAACCTGTATTAGTTGCAATCCATATTGTTATCCAGTCCCTAGAGAAGGCTCATGACAAAACATTTCCACACTATTGATAACCTTTGAGAATTTAGTGTTGGTGTGCTTACTTTCTATAATTTTAGGGGAACACATCGTATCAAAACCCATAATGCTTGAAGAGCAACTGGATGCCTGAAATTTGGGATTTCTCCACCCTTCACTGAACAGCTTTATTTTTCTCTTTTATTAATCCCTCCACCACATACTGAGTAGTCTAGTGTAATCCCTGAGCAAACCAAGACTTGCCACTCTCATAATCTACCATCTTTGGCATTGCCAAAGCCTGATCTTTGATTAAGTGTGTCATTTCTGACAAAACTTTCCTCTTTAATCTATGCTCTTCTCTCACTGTATACCCATTGTGTGACAGCTTAATCTTACTGAGCCACATAGAACAGCCTGGTGGAGAATTTTATTTCAGCAGCCTTTCAGCAATATTTGCATCCGTTTCTATAGACAAATACTCCTCATCTTTCTATAATCCCTATATTTGGATCCACACCTTCCTGGGAAAACCTCCAGCATGGTTTATATATAATGACTATTCCAGATTGACAAAAAGCTGTTGGATTCCAGGGAACTCATTCCCAGGGCTCTGAGTCTATAACAGAGAGGCTGCTCCACACATTTGGGAATAAGAAATTGATTATATGGAAAAGCGAAAATAAAATACTGAAGTGCTGATGGTGTTGGTGGTAGGGAGCTTTGGTGTTAGATGCTAAGACCTGACAATGAGTACTTTGTATCAACAGGCAATTTCTGCTGATAGCTTCATTTGCAAACACAAAAATAGTTTCACAAAGCTCTTATAATAAAAGAAAATAGCTTCAAACTATAAAGAAGCAGCTTGCTTGCTTAAGCAGAGATTTTCTCAGGACAAGAGATGACAGAGAAAAGGCCGTGAAGCTTCCTGGTCCCTGAGGCATGTCCTCAGTTGTTTTCCTCAGTTCTGAGAATTCATCGGGAAGGGGCATCATCATGTCAGGGTTGAGCCTTTTTTCGTGGGGTAAGTGAGCCAAGTCATGTGTAGTACAGCAGGATCTTTTGAGAAAGTAATCATTGCTTGTTTTTCCTAACACTCCATCCACTGGTATTATTGCCTCAAATTGGAGTGTACATCAGCTTACAGCATAGAGGACACAGTAATTTCGCAGTCGACTTTTTTTGAATGCATAGGGGAAAAAAAGCACAGCACTTTTTATTAGCAAGCGCCTGGTTTTAATAGAGTAAAAGATTTTTGGAATTCTCAAAATGTGGCTTTGAGTATTATGAGGAAATTCTAAAGGAGTTAGAGTTTTTTTTTTAACTTTTTTTTTCAACGTTTATTTATTTTTGGGACAGAGAGAGACAGAGCATGAACGAGGGAGGGGCAGAGAGAGAGGGAGACACAGAATCGGAAACAGGCTCCAGGCTCTGAGCCATCAGCCCAGAGCCCGACGCGGGGCTCGAACTCACGGACCGCGAGATCGTGACCTGGCTGAAGTCGGATGCTTACCGACTGCGCCACCCAGGCGCCCCTAAAGGAGTTAGAGTTTTGAAATGATGCCATAAAGAAGAAAGAAAAAGTTGTCGAGTGAAGAAGAAATTGTGATGATAGAAGAGCAGTTTTCCCAACCTCAAGCGAAGAAATGATACTTTAAAGATGTCTTCAGGATTCTGCATAGAGAGGTGACTCAGTAAGATTGAGTGATAAGAGGTAAAGAATTTAGAAACCAATTAGGGAGTTGTATCAATACCGATGTGTTCTCTGTACTTGAAACCTTGTTTAAAATTTCATTAAAAAAACAAAAAAATGGAAATGGGAAGACAAAATTATCTGTCATTGGACTAAATAGTGCCTCACAGGTTACTTTGAATTTAATTATAGTGACATAAAACAAGTTTCCAAAATACACCTGACTCTGGATGATATACCTATTTATATTTAATATATAATTAAGTATATGTTTGCATGACATTTTATATATTTATATTAAATACATTTTACATTAAATATAGAATATTTAATATAAATTATAAAATGTTATACAAACCTATAACTACACAAAATAAATATATAAATATAAAATCTTATATAAAGTATAATTAATTATATATTATATTATATTATATGATAATATAAATTTATATGTATTTAAGTCCCTATTTGATATTATACTTTCACTTTGGGTGACAGAAACAAGGGAGCAATTTGTCAGGACTTGTGTCTAATGACCAAAGAATATATTCTGTGAAAGTTTTCCAAGGATAGCTACATGTATTGGTTTTCTAATGCTGCTGTAATGAATGACCACAAACTTAGTGTCTTAAAACGCGCATTTATTTGGCATGTCAGAAGGTCTAAAGTCAAGGTATCAGCAAGATCTCATTTTTTATAGGGGCCCCAGGGGAGAGTCCAATTCCTTGGCTACTGATTCCTTTCATGCTCAAGGTCCCCAGCTTAGCCTTCAAATCCTCTGTCACTCTCTGAGTTCTGCTTCTATTGTCATATATCCTTCTTTGAATCTGATCCTTTTGCCCCCCTCTCACAAGGACCCTTGGAGGCTCAGCCTCATGCTCCATGATCATCTTCCTATCCCAATATTTCCAAAGTCTGAAAAACACTTTTCTCATTTAAATTAACATACTCACAGGTTCTGGGATGGAGAAGAGGCAGATTTGGTGGCCCATTCTACCTCAGTATACTTCAGAGCACAGTGCATAACCCTCATAGCAAACCACTGATCAGAATCAAAGGTGTATATTTGGCATCTTACAGCAAAACCTAATGTCTTCTTAGAGAACATGAGGTTTTTGGAAAACCCAATTAGTCATTTCTAATTTAATTCTTATACCAATTTATGGTTTTATTCTTCCCAAACAGGCACACAAAGAAAATTAGCTATATTGGTAATCATTGAGGAACAAAAACATTTTCCTCCATAGATTTAATTAATGTGAGAGAAACTTTGAAATACAGGGCTGAAGAAGAAATTGTGATGCTGGAAGAGCAGTTTTCCCAACCTCAAGCCACCCTCATGCCATTGATACACTACTCATTTATACTCACCCCATAAATGATACTCATTTATCATTCACCCCATTTGAAGGCAAAAAAGGTAAAAGGCAAAATGATCTCCAAATGTCATTAAATATATAGTGTTTGCTAAAATTAAATCATTTTAAAATTAAACTTCATAAGTTTACATGTTTTTATATAAAAGATTATTTTAAAACATTCTAGATAGTTACATGGTAAGTCATTAAATAGAATGATTTACGCTTTTACAAACTTATTAAACCTTTTGACAGCCAATCTTTTTCCGTGAAAGGTTAAAGCAGACCATATGTTCCATTGGGCACATGACAGTCCTAACTATTAACAGTGTCACCTTTAACTTTCAGAATGGTTTGATGATAAATCATATGGTCACCCCACTATTAATTCTTCCTATATCAAAACACAAATGGGAGATGATTCCATTCATTGTCTTTCTTCTCCACATTACTATACATAGAGGATAAAAAGGGAAAATGTGAAAATGTCTATAAGTAAAAGGGGATGTCTTGAGCAACAGGTGTTGTTAAGGACACGAGAGACTGCAGGCAAATGCGGTCTGACACAGGAAGAGAAAAGCAGCCTAGGACTCTTGCTGACACTTGGGTGAGGTCTTAGTACTGAAGGACTTCTTTCTTTATTTTTTTAAATGTTTATTTCTTGAGAGAAAGAGAGTACACACAAGCAGGGGAAGGGCAAAGAGAGAGGGATACAGAGGATCTCAAGCAGGCTCTGTGCTGACAGCAGAGAGCCCAATGAAGGGCTTGAACTCATGAACTGTGAGATCTGACCTGAGTCAAAGTCAGACATTTAACTGACTGAGCCACCCAGTCGCCTCAAATACAGAACGATTTCGTAACTGTAAACATTAATGAAGAAAAGACCAACAGACATCCAAGAAACACCAGCACCTAAAGAAATTAAAAACAGACAGAAGATATCATATCCAAGGAAACAGATGACTGAGTAGCCAGAATAGGAGTCAAAGTAAATGAAACTAATGATATCAGAAAGGTGAGAAGAGGTACTTAATCAATAGAACATCGGTAGGAAGTGTCAGCAACAGTAAATAATAAATATACAAACTTTTCAGAGATCTTAAACAAGAAAAAGATGCCATTTTAAGTTTATTTTTTTTAGTAATCTCTACACTCATTGTGGGACTCAAACTCATGACCCCAAGAACAAGAGTTGCACACTCCTTTGAATGAGACAGCCAGGTGCCCTGAGAAAATGATAACATTTTAGTTTAAAAAATAATCAGTAGTTGTGCTAAACAGTAGACAAAGCCAAATTTGGATTTAGGTAATACTTTTCAAAGTATCATATCAGAAAGGAATTGTGAGATGAAAAGTATAATATAAACATTAGAAAGAAGAAGGTAAAGAAGTGGAATTTATTTATTTAAAAAATTTTTAAGTATTTATTTACTTATTTATTTATTTATTTTTGAGAGAGAGAGAGAGAGAGAGCATGGGAAGAGCAGAGAGAGAAGGAGACAGAGAATCCCAAGCTGGCTTCTCACTGTCAGCGCAGAACTCAGTGTGGGGCTCAAACCCAGGAAGTGTGAGATCAGATCATAACCTGAGCTTAAACCAAGAGTCAGAGGCTTAACCAACTGAGCCACCCAGGTACCTCAGGAAGTGGAATTTAAAGACAGAAAAGAAAGAGTATAAAAGGAATTACTAATACAATCACTACTACTTTTAATATATCGATCTTGTATTCAGATACTCTGTTAAACTTTTGTTGTTGTTTTTGTTTTCAATGTTTTATTTATTTTTGAGAAAGTGCAAGTGAGGGAGGGGCAGAAAGAGAGAGGGGACAGAGGATCTGAAGTGAGCTCTGTGTTGATAGCACAGAGACAGATGTGGGGCTTGGACTCAGGAACCGGGAGATCATTATAGGAACCAAAGTCAGATGTTGAACCTAGTGTGTCACCCAGCTGCCCTACCCTGTTAAACTGTTTAAAAAATAATTCTTATTTACTTAAATTTACCCATTTATTCTTTGGATTATCTACATAGATGATAATCTGGAAATAACAAAACAAAACATCTTCACTTCTAATTATTATACTTTGACTTTCAAATGAATATAAGACGATATTCACAATAATCATAATAGCAAAAAAAAAAAAAAAGAAAAAGAAAAAGAAAGAGCCTCCTTTCCATTAGTGAGGAGATAAATCGACAAAAGTATGATGAAATGCAATATAAACAGTTAAAAATAATAAACTGACTTGTAAATAGCACATGCATGGATTTAAAAAAATATGATATTGAGGACAAAAGTTGCCAAAGGAAACATGTGCTGGGATACATTTTAATATAACATCTTAGACTAAACATTAAGTATTATTATTCATGGTTTGTGGATTTCACACATATAAGTAACAGCCAGAGAAAGGATGAGAAACATTTACTTTAGATACATTATAATGGATGTTTGTTGGAAGAAAGAGAAAGAACTGGGAATGAGGGATAAAGCACATAAAAATCAAAAATAAAAAGTGGGGCATTTCTTGGACCAGTGTAGATGTTATGCTACCAACTAAGGAATATTGATTAAAACAGTGCAATCCTTCCCATCTAGAGCTTGGTGCCTCAAGACAAAAAGAAACCAAACCCCAAACTAACAAAATAGAAATACATACATACATACATACATACATACATAAATAGGCAGATTCATTTAAAAAAAAAAAAAGGAAAACCAATGATAACACATTGACTGCCATTTCTAGGAGACACTGGCAAAGAAAGTGACATATGTGATTCTCCACACTTTTATAACTAGAAAAGTGGCTACAGTGGTCCCTCCTCAGAATAAACTCTAAGAAATGCATGCTCTATGGGCTCATACCATAGGGATGGGTGGACACTTTCTCATTAACACCTCCAAAGCATAAAGAAATGGAATTCAAAATTAATACAAACTTTGGATAGCAATGTGATTATAAATAAATCTGGATTATTATGATAGATGATGTTAAATGCTGGTTCTTATAGTGCTGTCTGATAATTATCAACATCTTGACCATGAAACACAATGTAGTGATGGTCATTATGTGAGCAATAGCATAAAAGGTGCCAAGCTGACTCATTCCCAAAGAATTGTGCCTTGTTGAAGATTACCTATAATGCAGCAACTTTAAAATACTGGTATGCAAATATTTATGAATTTAGAGGAAAAAGGCACCCAAATCTCATAGAATTACCTGAAACTAACAAAAGTAAATGACTTAGTAGAGTGACTGAAACTTGTATTTAAGTAACTTAAAGTAAGGTTTATATCCAAGAATTGGAAGGAGGGAGTTCTAAATGTGAAGACCTGCTTAAAATAAACTTCATTTCAGATCTAAGATACATGACTTTTAGAATAGGAATTTGATCATATTTGTGGTTTAGCCTTCCTCACCTTCTGACTCCACGGAAAATAATATAGTAGTGATTGGGAAAGTCTGAACACACTACTTGTGTTCAGTATTAGGAGTACCAATATTCAACATGCTATAGAGTTGTTTGCTCCCAATTTAACTTCTGTCTTTCAAATAGTGTTTGTATTCATTGGCTCATCTGATGATTTCTGGGGATTTAGATGCCAGGCTTGATTAAGTCACTGCCAAAGCTTTGCTCATAGACAATCTGGACTGGGACTATTGTTTCCCCAAGGGCTTCTCCTCAGTGTTCGCTATGTGAATCCAAGAGGAAAACAACAGGTCTTGTTGATCAATAGATAGAATCAAATACAGCTGAATGGCAGCCTGTGGGACAAATCCAGGCGACATTTTGCTTAGATAACTAACTGGCTGCCTCTTTTTTTTTTTTTTTTACAAACTCCACTTGTCAAAATCTCTGACCTGGATAAAATCTCCATGATGCTCAGAATTAGGGAAAGGAGATTGAAAAACTCCCTTCGGTGTTACAGGCTGTGTTTCTTAAGTTTCAGTCTGTGAACCACCTACTTTGGATTCACAAAGACATGTTTTTTTTTTTATTAAATATTCAGTTTCCTGGGCATTAAGGCCAATTAAGTTATCTGTAGTAGACACCAAAAACACACATTTTAACAAGTTCTTCACATTCTGAAATCGTAACTTAGAAGACCTTAATTTTAATTCAGTAGTCTTGGGTTTTTTATTTTTTGTTTTTTGTTTTTTTTTTTTTTTTTGAAAGAGACAGAGAGAAAAAGAGAGAGAAAGAGAGAGCATGGGGAAGGGCAGAGAGACAGGGAGAGGGAGAATCACAAGAAGTCTCCATGAACCATAAGATCATGACCTGAGCCGAGATCAAGAGTCAGATGCTTAACTGACTGAGCCACCCAGGTCCCCCTAATTCAGTGGTCTTGGTAATTCCTTATCATTTCTTATTAGAAGTTCTGTCAAAGTCATTGTTTATTATCATGCAATGAGTTCTAAAATTATAATGAATTTTCCTGAATAGAAATCTACCTTTGAATCATTGCTCAATTGTGCAGCCATCTGTTTTCATGTATTAAAGAACAATGGGTAATTCCATTGGGTACAAACTGGATCTAATCCCACAGCTCTGTGTAAATGACTAAATGTTTTAATATGTGAGAATTAAGAAACTTTTTAACAAATCTCATAAAGTGATGTTTTGGTTGAGTCTACTATTAGTTCAGAGAGAATTTTGGTCAGGTACTTGATTACATTATCAATCTCATTAGGAGATGAATTAATGGTTTAGCTTTGGAAGACTAGGAGACTAGGAGCATCCTAAATGAATAATTGAAGGAAGGAAAAATACACCAGTCTTGTTGTTCAAGATATGGTTTAATTCTTAGGGCTAAATTGAACATGCCCAGGTGTTCTACTTACCTCATTATTAAAAACAAGAAGAAGAAGAAGAACAATAAATTTAGACTAAAAAAGAAAATGAATTCAAACAAAACTTTTTTTTTTTTCAACGTTTATTTTATTTTTGGGACAGAGAGAGACAGAGCATGAACGGGGGAGGGGCAGAGAGAGAGGGAGACACAGAATCGGAAACAGGCTCCAGGCTCTGAGCCATCAGCCCAGAGCCCGACGCGGGGCTCGAACTCACGGACCGCGAGATCGTGACCTGGCTGAAGTCGGACGCTCAACCGACTGCGCCACCCAGGCGCCCCTAAACAAAACTTTATAGTTATAAAAAGTTAATTAGCTAGGCTAGTCTCATAATCCTAAAAAATAATGTAAAAAAATCTAAAAGGTGGGAGAAAAAAAAGAGAGGAATAAGATAAAACAAGATAAAACCATTAATGAATACTTAAAATAAATTGGAATAGGGTTTTTAAAAAGGAATAGAAATCTGAAGAATAAAATAACAGAATATATAAGAACACAAGAACCGCTTATAAGGATCCGAACTAAAAGAAAATCTCTTTTGTTGATCTCTCATGATTTAGGGCTTCCCAGGAATATTTCCCAGAGCTCCAGACTTGAATATCAAAGGCTTCTTGGCAACTTTGCGCCCCAAATTTTATCTCACATTAGGGGACAGAGTGGGTAGATACCATGTTTTCCACCCTCTGATACTCCAAAGTGAATCTTTTCCATCCCTCTCTGTCCCTGGGATCCTTATATTCGTGCAATGCAAAAACCTCTATCTCATTTAACAGTCCATCTGGAACAATGGTCTCACAATGAAAACTTTTAAAGAGATTTTTGCCAGTATTATTAGTATCTGATATTAGTATCAGAAATATTTGACATTATTTGATTTCATTTCTTATTGGACTACAGCTATATATGAAGCAAATATATACCCAAAATAATTTGGCACAGCCACCATTTCAAATCTTGTACCATTTGTCAGATATCAATCAGATCTTGAGTCTCAATTTGGGGTTATAAAATATGAATGCCATAAACAAATACTAAAAATTAAAAGTAAAAAATTGGGTACCTATTATGTGCCATTTATTTATTTACTTACTTATTTACTTATTTTTGAAGTATAGTTGAGATGCAATATTTTATTACTTTCAAGTGTACAACATAGTGGTTCAACATTTGTATTCAAATACACTAAGACTAAGACACAAAATAATGCTATAAGCTACATATTATTATTTCCATTGAATATATGAGGAAATGAAGACATAAAAAGGTTAACTAACATGTCTAGGACAGCATACCTAGAAAACACTGGCAATCTGAACTTAATTTTAGGTTTCTATGACCACAAACCCATGTTCTCTTCTCAGTAATGCATCTTTCTAGGCTTGTAAAGGCAGGCAGCCTGGGCCAAGCAATGCTAATTTCATTCTCCATAGAGCATTTCTTAAATCTTTTTCCTTCTGTGCTACATAAGGCATGTGATCTGGTACAATGGAGAATAACAAATATAGGAATACAAATGAAGTGTGCTTATATCAAACACCAAACTTCCCTTAGGGTATTTTCCTGTTACACGAAACTAATGTTGCCTTATATAACACATTTGAATGTCATGTTTTATGCAAACTGGATTTTACAGCATGTGGATAATAATGCTGAGTTTAAAAATAAACTTTATTTTGCTTTATCTAAACTTTGTGAGTATAATAGACAGATAAGTGTTAAATAATAAAGAAATCCCCATAGTCCTTTTTATACTAAGTCCTACACATATGTGGGACTGGTTTTCTGTTCTGCAATATTACATGGTTGTTATTGACACACTGCTCAAATATCACAATTACCATAATTTTAGCTAATTTTGAATTAATTTCTCTACTTTTGATAAACTTCATTTACATTGGGTACATATGAAATCATTGCCACATTTTCAGATAAACTCATAGCTTGTTCATTGGTGCCCAATACATGAAGTGTTGGTTTGTTATTGTTTTTTGTGGGTTTGGTTTTATTTTTTTGCTTCTGAGAAAAATTCATATCACTTTGCATCCTTCTGCACTCATGCTTTTCATTGTATATTTTAAGAACACTAGTAGTAAGCTGCATGGCAAGTTAATTAATCAAGCTTTGTACAGTAAAACATAAAGGCCACATTTTGGGATGTTTACTAGTTACAAAAAAATGTTAATGGTACGTAATTGCATTTCACCTAATGGCACATTTCATGCTCTTAAATAAGGAAAGATCACTCTAAGAGCATTCCATATTCCGGAGGGGCCATTCCTTCTTAAAAGGAAGTTTGATGCACAAGTTTTTCTTCCAAAAGGATTTCACCAGAAAATATAGTATACTGAGATGGGCAAAATACGGCTTTTTTGCTCTCTCTCTATACATCATTAATGTCAGCTGTTTAAAAATGGATGCCTCTGAGCCAGTTTGCAGCATGTTTTATGGCTGCAAAAGTGTTTAGTGTGGATATAAGTCAGAATATGATTTGTTCCTGACACCAGATGCTGCCTGTGACGTTCTGTGAGGAGAGAATAATGAAGGGAGGCTGCTGCATAGAATCTGTTCATTAGGCTTTTCGTTTTAATCAGGTCACAGTTTGGGATGTTCTGACAAAGCAGTGCCACTGCTGTAATGATCCAAGCATGATCATGTTTGACGGACAGTGAGTGCGCCACCTCACCATCCTTTGGGCTGCTGAATTTGGCTTACAGTTTGCTAATGCGGCATTTGTTTTCATATCAGAACATGAGAAGGTGGAAGACTTCACTGAGTCATTTGCTTTTGGTGATTAATTCAATACAAGGAGAACTCTTAGAAGTTTTCCTGCCACTTGTCGACTCGCCTATTAACCAGAAGGGAGAATGAATTGATACAGTTGAAAGTGAATAGGTTTAGCTTCCTAAGTTTGAAGACTTCTATTTAAAGAGCTGCTACAAGACTGCTAGATTTCAGATTTGAAAGCCAGGGTAATATGATGAAGGGGGAAGAGTTGTGATCAACTACAAAAACTAGTGTGGATTAAGGACAGCAATGGCTCACGGCTAGAAATTTGCATACAGCTAAGAAGCAGTTATTTCTTTTTAATACACTGCAGTCAAATCTGAACATTCTGTTCAACACCTTAAGACTTAGCTACTTTCTAAGGGAGGTCAATCCTGATTACTTGGAAGCACTGATCATTCCTCTCCGCTTCTCTCTCTCTGAATAGGAAAATCCCAACTATCCTAATCAGCTTGCGACTCTTTCTCCACTCAGTTATAAGTTTTTTACTGTCATCTTTTTGGGTAATCATTTATTAGATATGACACTAAAAATACAAATGACAAGGGACACCTGGGTGACTCAGTTGGTTAAGCATTTGACTCTTGATTTTGGCACAGGTCATGATCTCATGGTTGATGGGATCAACCCCAGTGTTGGGCTCTGCACTGACAGCGTGGAGCCTACTTGGGATTCTCTCTCTCTCTCTCTCTCTCTCTCTTTGCCACTCCCCTACTCACATTCTCTGTCTCTTAAAATACATAAACAGTAAAAAAAATGGCAAGAAAAAGAGATAAATTGGATGTTACTACAATTAAAATCTTTTGTGCTAATTTTGATACCATTAGAAAAGTGAAAAGGCAATCAATCCAAAGAATGGGAGAAAACATTTATAAATCATATCTGATGAGGAACTTGTATTCAGAATATGCAAATAGCTCCTCAACTCAGTAATAAAAAGACAAATGATCCATTTTAAAAAATAGGTTATCTGAATAGCCATTTATCCAAGGATGTACCAATGACCAATAATCACATGAAAATGTGTGAAACCATGCTTAGCATAACTAGTCATTAGAAAAATTGCAAATCAAAACCACAACATTAATACAACTCTACAAGGATGGCTACAATAAAGGAGATGGACAATAATAAATGTTGACAAAATGGTGGAGAAACTGGAGCACTCAGACATTGCTGGTAAGAATGTGAAAGGGACAGCCGCATTGGAGAACAGTCTGGCAGCTGCTCAAAATGTTAAACAAAGAGTTACTATATGACCTAGAAACTTCACTTCTAGGTATATACTCAAGAGGAAAAAAAAACATGTTCACACACACAGAGATGGACATGATTGTCCCTAGCAGCATTATTTATAATAACCCAAAATTGAAAGCAGCCCAACCGTCCATCCACTAATGAGTGCATAAAGAAAATGTGGTATATAGTTAAAACAAAATATTACTTAGCAATAAAAAGGAATGAAGTGCTGGTACATGCTATGACATGGTTAAATCCTGAAAACATTATTTGACATGAAAAAAAGCCAGTTATAAAAGACTATAGATTATTTATAGGTAATGTCCATGAGAGACCAAATTATAGGGTCAGAAACTAAATTAGTGGTTATCCAGACTTGGCACAAGGAAAGGCAGTTGGATATGGCATGACTCTCAGTAAATAAAGGATTTATTTTTGGTGATGATGAAAATGTTATAAAATCAAATTGTGGTGATGGCTGCACAACTTGAAGATTATACTAAAAACCACTTCATTACACACTTTAAATAGGGGAGGTTTGTTGCATATCATTATATTTCAACAGTGCTGTTTTCATTTTTTTAAGTTTATTTATTTATTTTGAGAGACAGAGAAAGCACAAGTTGGGGAAGGGCAGAGAGAGGGAGAGAGAAAAAGAAATAGAGAGAGAGACTCCCAAGCAAGCTCTGCATTGTCAATGCAGAGCCTGATGTGGGGCTCAAATTCATGAACTATGAGATCATGACCTGAGCCAAAATCAGATACTTAACCAACTGAACCACCCAGACACCCCTCAACAATGCTGTTTTTTTAAAAAAAAATCTGCTAGCAACAAGAGTATATTGACTTTTAACTGCTTCTTAAAAATAACTGCAAGTGTATAAATCAATCTATACCAATTGATTGCAATTCGTTTCTGGGTCACAATATCAATATAGTTTGTTTACTCTACTAGCATCTTTTTCAACATGAAACAGAATAGAATAAATTAGGATGGAATGGAATGGAATGGAATGGAATGGAATGGAATGGGATGGGATAAGGAAGAAGAAGAAAGGAGAGGAGAGGAGAGGAGAGGAAGGGAAAAAATCAGAATATATTAGTAAATGTATACTAAATTATATTTAACTGTGGCTCATGATCAAAAAATGTGTGAAAAGTACTGACCTATATATTCACTATTAATTTACTGCCACTTGCCCTCCCTGCCTAGCCAAGTACATGAAATTATTTTATCTTCACAAGAACTGTCAGACTGAATTTAAATGACCATTCCCCTTCACATTTGCTCTTTGTTATCAGTGAATGGGATTCCATCTTTCTAAAATTCTAAAGGATTTTGGGAAATAGAACACTATACAGGACTGTTACCAGAGAAAATAACCTGGATTTCAGCTCATGTTCATATGAATGACAATACTTAGACCATATCCTTTGACAGGAAATTTAATTGTTCTTGTTTCTTTGTTTGTGTGTCTGTCTGTTCTTTTGTTTAACTTTGATGTTCCTTCAAGTGTGATACTTTTTTAACCAAACAATACAGATTTATATTTGGTTGTGTCATTATTGTCTACAGCATAGCACGTGTGAAATTGTTAAACAGCAGCCCACTATATCTGGCAAGTGATTTATTCTAATATGGAAGTATTCTCTATTTTAAAACCAGGATAAAATGATCTTGTCTTGGTATTCCAGGGAGCACACAGCCAGCAAAGGAAACAAAAATTAACTCAAAGAAGGTACTCCAGTTGGAGACAGAGGTATCCAACATCACAGCTCTAAATAGCTATCTCATTAATTCATAAAGCAGGCAGGGTTTTATAGAGTGTATTTGAGGGGGAAGAAAAATATTCCCCCATAAATCTGTTAATGACAAGGTCTTACATAAGATTAGACTTTGCACAAGGGCATAAGCAAAGTCCAAAATCTCTCTGGGACTGGTTGTAAAGCTCTCAGGCACAACCTGGACACTTCATTAGCTCCAGATGGTGTCAAGGAGGAGTCAGCCAGAAACAAATACAAGGAACCTGAAACCCATGAGATGAAACCAGGGCAGGCAAGACACTCACAGACTGTGTCTCGCCTCTATCACTCCAAACCACCATTATTTCATTTTAGAAAAAAAAAATAATAGACAAATATCACAATCCAAAGCATATCCTTTTGTATTCATTTTAGCATATTAACCTTATTTTTTCAAATAACTATCAAATTTAGAATAATGAAAGCTCAGTTACTCACAAGGCTATTTTTTTTCTGCATTGAAAAGTCCTAAACGGGGTGCCTGGGTGGCTCAGTTGGTTACGTGATGAACTCTTGATTTTGGCTCAGATCATGATCTCACAGTTTGTGAGGGAGCCCCATGTCAGGCTCTGTGCTGACAGTGTGGAGTCTGCTTGGGATTCTCACTCTCCCTCTCTTTCTGCCCTCCTCTCTCTCTCTCTAAATAAATAAATAAATAAATAAATAAACTTAAAAAAAAAAAAAAAGAAGGAAAAAAAAAGCCCTAAACAGAAAAATAAAATCCCACCCTCCCCACCTTCAACTGGCCATTGAAAATGTTATTTGTCATCTTTGGGTCATGTGGCTCTTCAGATTGTAACTATGAATATAGACTTAAATTCAAACAGTTTGCCCATCTTTTAAAGGCTGTCTTCATAAGGCTTATTTCCCCATAGATGTTCTACTGAGAATGACACAGACCCTTGAGATAAAATAACTGCTTCCAGGCTTTTCAGTGCCCGGTCCATATTGTTCCATTCTTCTCAAGGTCAGAACAGAGCAACACCTACTGCCAACAAAGATCTTAACTGTGACACAGTAATTTGAAATATTTTCAATCAACAGCTTGATGTTTTCCATTAGCCTGTCTCTGCTGTTTCACACAGCCTGGGAAGTGCTAGACAAATGCATGGGACCAGACAGATCTGGGTTCAAATTTTATTTCTTCTGTTCATCACTCATATAACCTCAGGCAAGTCCCTCAAATTCTGTTTCCTCGTCTGCACGATGAACATAGTACTACCTGGTAAATCTTGTAGAGTCATCAGAGAGCGTTAAAATATGGTAATTTAGGTAAATCTCATTATTTAATGAATTTGTTGCTTTGGATTAATAGTAGTTTTCACTGTCTGTGTCTTTGTATCTTGCTGATTTTTCCCTCTTGTTACCTTTTTCCTCTAGGATCTGGTTGTGATCTTTATTCAACCATGAACAGAAAGTACTCTTACTTTTCCCTCAGATAAAACAGAAAATATGCAGAAATTAAACTGAAACCAAACACAAGATCAGCTCTTGGAACTAAGATGTACAGAAAGAGAAGGAAAACTAAATAAATATATTGCTGCTCTCAAACTCTGTTCGTTGCATAAGCCTAAGCTAGAGTTTCTAAAACCTCAGCATGCTATTGACATTTCAGGCTGGATGATTTGTTGTGGGGGGGACTGTCCTGTATATTATAGAATGTTTAGCAACATTTCTGGCCACTTTACACTACATGCAAGCAGCACCTCCCCTTTCCCCTATATGACAACCAGCTTACTTATTGCCTGAACTTACAGCCCAGAGAAAGCCTCCCAACTGCAGCGCAAGGAGAAGATGTCAGGCGGGGCCCACTGGAATTCATGAGTTGAGGAGATGGAGCTGAGGTTCCAGAGAGACCAAGGCATTTAGAGTTTGCAGAATAGAACAGCTAAGAATAGAGACCTACGCACAGAGCAGAGAATACATGGAAACCTGAGAGTCAATCAAGTCACTGAGCTCAATCGATCAGAGTTCTTCGGAAAAGCCACAAAGTAAATTGAGCAGATAGAGGAAGAGAGTGAGCAGAGTGAGACCACAGTCACTTGAGAGCAAATCAAAGATGTAGACCAAAGAAAAGACTAATTTTGTTTTTAATGGAAAAGTAGGGTAAGCCAGGATCTAGGGAAGTAGCTGGAGCAAGAGCCTCGAGACACCAAATGCAGGCAGGGCACTACATGATAATTAGGCTATCATTTGAAGCTCAAAAGGAGTCAGATATTCTTCTCACTATTCTAGAAGTAATCTAAGGGCCTGCAGTGGCAGCAAATGAATAAACTGATGGGACAGCAAGCTTCTGAAGACTGTGATAGATCTTTACACTTAGCCAATCATTGATCTATAGAGTTAGTGGATGATTGAGATACATGGTGTTTCTACATGGCACATAACAGAGGGATTATTATTATAGGGGTCAAGCCAGCCCTTAGATCTTTCTTCCATTAGAATGCATGAACCTCAATACTTTTTTTGGTGACTTTCCAGAATTTTTAATTTTTATTTATTTTCTTGTTTTTTGTAGATCTGACACTTCACTTTGCTGCCCTGTCTGGTTATATAAGTGTTCCTGTCAATATGTCTTGTCTCCTCAACTAATTTCTATGTCCCTTAAGGTCAGCGATTTCATCTTCTTTGCATTTCCCATGCTGCCATGAAAAATGCTAAGTATTTAGAAGATGTTCTGCTAACCTGTCTAGAATGAATAATGAATATCACTACTCCCCAAGTGTGACCATCTGTTTTAGAAAATGACACGAGACAATTGAAGGGTTTGGGAACACATTTGATGGCATTGTGGGTGTGGGGGGTCATTGTTATGGCACTAGAAATGATATTAAGTTGGTCGCCAGGGTCTAATTTATTATGTAAATCTTAATGAATATAAAATGATATTAAATTGAACAATGAATTTAAATGAGGAGATTTAATGAGAAATTTCCATCTGCATATTTCATCTGGGCCACTGTTTCCCAAACTTGGTATTAAGGTACTCAAATAGATGAACCATAACATCCTAGACTTTCCCAAGCAACTTAGCCTTTTTAAGATGACACAAAATAACCAGTGAGTCAACAACAAAACATAAAGAAAAAAAGGTGGAACATGTGTGTGGGGGTGGAAGAAGATTCACAAGGGGTATGTGATTGCATATGTATGTGAAGACACGTGAAGTCCTTTATGATTTCACATATATTTAGGAACTAAATCCACTTCCCTAGTAATTCACCAAGAAGTTTCCAAGAATAATGTACATGTTTTCTTAGGCAAACACAAAATACATGTGCTCAAATCTATCTTATATAACTTGTCTGCAATTAGACCGTACATATGTTGCAAATGGTTGGGAAAAAACTGACTTTGGGCTACAAATTTTAAGGTTTTATGGGAATGGATAAAATTGATTTGAAGGTGAAACAGGGTCATTCTCACTAGATCAAAGTTTCAATGTGAGTCATGGCTCTGACAAACTAGGCAAAACCAATGACAACCATAAAATTGATCCAACAATTAGGTTAAAGATATTTCATTGAGTAAAACTATCCTTTAACAATAGCAACAAAGTCCGCAAATTTGCTTATAGTTTAGCTCTCTTCCTCTGCTAAACTTACTTTTTTTTATTACACGTATGCTAAAAAGGAATTTAAAATATATGAAGAATGTGTAGAAATGTGAATGAAGTTTTAATTTATTACAAAATATTAAATTATCACATGGTACACATGCTATGGTTTTAATGATATGAAATTTTATAGGCAAATGGATAAAACATTGGAGGTATAGGAACTTTAAAGTAGTTATGTTCTGTTGATAAAGTTATAGGTCATTTGAAATGCGCTTAAATATGTTAACTTGTAGTTTGCCTTGTTAAAAACTCTCAGGTAAATGTTAAAAAAGAAAAGTAGATCACCACCTATTCTAACCAGAGACCATTACAGTTTTAATGGAACTGCCAACACTAACACATTAATCAAAGAGAATGTCCATCACACATCTTTGGTGTCATTGCTTTATCTTTTCATTTGCTTATATTGAAGGCAGGAGATCAATTTTAAATTGTGCCAAGCCCTTTGATAAATACATTTAATTTATATGGGGACATTTAACTCATAACTCTTCACTTCTTTTTTTTTTACCCAAGGAAGTGGCTGATAATAAAAAATGTTCCATTTTCATAGTACAAGCTCTATGAATTTGAGCTTGTTGATAAATTTAAGTGCAATGACATTAATTACACTGGCAAAAGCTCTGAAAGTGCACTTTTCTTGTATAGCAAAATGCCTTTTCAATGAAACATTTTCAAACCTAGCAAAAAAAAGTTGGGGGGAAGGGAAAGATAAGCTTTTTTGTTAATTAAAAGTATTATAAATATTAAACCATTTTGTGTCATAAATTATGGATTCTTAAAAATGAATTACCAGCTTCAAGCTAAAATGATTTTTACTTCATAGTGATACAGCCCAGAGTGATGTGCGTGTAACTGTAACTTCTGGTATGTTTTTAGAGTTAAATTTTGATTTGAGAAGTTAAAAAAATATTTTGTCAATCTCACTTGAGTTCTCCATTTTCTTAAAAAAAAAGATTGTATATTTCATCACCATGCAAGTGGTGATTTAGAGCACAATAATTTTTGATCTTTGGTAAAGAAACTCTTGTCAAAGGATGAGTAGAAAGCCTGTCACAAAAATATAAGCTTTTGAAAATGCCAACTCATATAATGAAGACAGTTTTAGTTCAGAGGAGGAAATAAACTAATGTGTTTATATTTCTTCACTTCCTCCTACTCTATGTGTATAAAGAGGAGGGTCAATTTGCCTTCTACTAGCATTCAAAAAAAGAAATAAAAAACAAAAACAATTCACAAACATTTTGTTGGATTTATGAGAGTTAAAGATTAGAATTTATCTGTAGAAATACATATCCCCCTCCTCCCAACACTATCAAGCACATCTCTCTTCTCTACTTCCCAAGCTGGTTCAGGAATTACCATGCACTCCAAGGCCACCTACCTCTGCAGTGGTGAGGTTTTGACACAATACTGCCGAGAGAAACCACAGTTCTTTTACAAGCAATGTGTACCAGAACAATTTACCTCAACTCTCTTAGAATTAGGATCTTCTTTCATAAAATGATGACAATGGTATCTATTTTTTATGGTTGTGTTAAGTATTAAGAAATAATCCTTAAGTAGGTAATCAATCAAATTTATTTTAATACTTGCCTGTCCTTCATCCTTAATATCCAAAATGCAAACAAATCATTTGTGCTCTAACTTAAGCAATTGTCTCTCATAGCTAAAACCTCCTTTTATTGCCAAGTGTGTCTCATCATCTTCCATCTCTCCCTCCTTCTATTCACCTTCTGCAATATTGCTAGTGTTCTCTCACTCTCTCAAAATCTATCTCTTCATGTCACTCCTAGGCTTAATTATATTCTGCAGATTCCTCATAGTTTACATTCAAAAAGTCAAACTCTGTGTGCCATTCAGAGCTCATTACTGTCTGGACTCATCCTACATGGTAGGTCTTATTCTGGCCACACCACAGTTAGTGTTCAGCAAACACTCATATATTGACCCAACCAAGTAACAGACTTAACTATAGAGAACAAACTGATCATTACCAGAGGGGATGGGCAAAATTGTGATGGGGATTAAGGAGTGCACTTGCTGTGATGGGCACTGAATGATGTAGGGAAGTGTTGAATCCTATACTGTATACCTGAAACTAATATTACACTGTATGTTAACTAACTGGAATTTAAATAAAAACTTGAGGGGCGCCTGAGTGGCTCAGTTGGTTGAGCGTCTGACTTCAGCTCAGGTCATGATCTCACGGTTTGTGGGTTCAAGCCCCACATTGGGCTCTGTGCTGACAGCTCAGCCTGGAGTCTGCTTTGGATTCTGTGTCTCCCTCTCTCTATGCCCCTTCCCACTTGCGCTCTGTGTGTCTCTCTCTCAAAAATAAATAAACATTAAAAAAAAAACCTGAAAAAATTATTATTTCATCCATACAAATCTCTCTACCTGAAATACTATTTTCCAGTGTCTCATTCTTCACGCCCCAGATCAGTCATCTCTGTGGAACCCTTCCTTATTTGTGCTTCTATAGTATATATTTCTAAGAGAAAAATTTTAATGACATATTTGAATTTATAAAATATTTTCTGAAAAATATTTCCAATAGCCCCTGGCGCTAGACAGTGAATAGAAAATATCAACGCATAGAAGTTTTTAGCTAAATAAATAAAACTAGTTATAATATACTTGCTAAAAGAAGAGAAAGATTTTTTCTTTTTGTATTCTCTTTCCAAATAAAATATTAATAATAAAAATATTTGTTAATAATTTATTTATTATAAATAAATTAATAATTCAATTATTTATTAATAAATTAATACTAGAAAGGTAAATCACAAGGGTGTCTGGGTGTCTTAGGTGGTTAAGTGTTTGACTCTTGATATCGGCTCGGGTCATAATCTCATAGTACTTAAGGTCTAGCCCCAAATCAGGCTCTATGCTAAAAGCACAGAGCCTGCTTGGAATTCTCTCTTCCAATCTCTCTCAAAGTAAATAAATAAACATTTAAAAAAAGAAAGGTAAATTACACCAAATTGTCTTATAAGTGAAATTTTAACCATTTTTAATTATTTAACACTTGTTAAAATTAATATTAGGCAAAAATCTAAACTGCAATTTCAAGTAATTGGAAAATAATGGAAATTATTAAACTCAAAATATATAAGGATTTTATTCTAGTTAACTATTGTATTTTTTAATGCAACCGTCTATTGTTTATCTTCCGAAATCCTGAAGCAGCAGTTCTTGACTGATTCCCAGTCATCTCTCTTTGAACAACATCCAGGTTGTTCAAGGAACACACACTGAAAAAATTACATCACTGACAATCAGTTAATATGTACATAGAGGAATACTGGTAGTCTTAGAATCATTTTTTTAAGGGATGAAAAATAAATTACACATTGAGGTTAATACATTTCATAAAACTCACACAAACTGAAATCAAAGAAAACATAAAAGAAAGAAGCAAAGATAAAAGAAAGATTAAGAAAATGGAGAATAAAAGGCATGCCAATTAATAAATAAAATAAATTCCAATGCTTCCAAACTATTAATAAAACAGCTGTAGCTGACCAATTTGTTTAAGGAAAAAATAGAAAATGAATATATGATGGAATTCAGAGTGAAGGACAATGAATGAGGTTAAGTAATCATAACAATAGTATGTGATATATTTTCATAATGACTAATTTGAAATTTTAGCTAAATTTTAATATACACATTATCATAATTTACCCAAGGAGCTGAATGACAACTATAGCAAAGAAAGAAAAGAAAAGAAAAAAACAAAACAAAAAAAAAAAAAACACAAAAAAAACAAGAGAAGTGAGGTGAAGGAAGAAAGAGAGGAGAGGGAAAAGAAAGAAAAAGAGAAGGTAGAGAAAATACATTTAAGAATATACTTTTTCTCAGGGGAATGTAAAAACATTATTATTTTACTTTAAATTGCCTTCCAATGGAAAAAGCATAAATTTATCTTTGCATATTGTTTTTGAAAAAGAAGAAAGTGGTCTATTTGAATGGAATCAGTTATCACAGTTATTTTGACCATCTACAGGATTTCAGAATCCCCAGAAGCCTCAAGAATAAGCAGTGAAACACAAAAGACTAGTATTCTGGTAAAAGTTTCTTTCTAGAAGGCAAGGGGACACTTTCAGCACTTGAATTCAGTGGTGAAAATTGGAAAAGAGAAAAGTAATTTCCTGTGAGAAAAGTCTAGCCCTCTACCATACTCTAAAAATGTCTTATTCTTCTTTGGGTGAAATTTTCTACAGTAAGACAAGGGATCTCAAGAGACAGAATTGAAACAGCATATAAGCCTGATCATGTCTGCTACCACCTCAGGAATCAGGCATTTAAAGCCTACATGAAGGAAATTGATCCAAGGGACAATAAGTAAGCCAACTTACCAAAAACACCAGATCACTGTCATGAGATGCTTCAAGATGATCATGTTCCTTGCCCAGTATTGCCCTAAAAGAGATCCTCCTATGTCATGACTCTTCTCACTATGCACAATTGCCCTTCTTCTCTGACAGGACATTGTGATCCCAAAATGGGCCTTCAGACCCATTCTACTGGCTTCAAATGGATCTTATTCACAACCTATTGTTAGAGTCCAGTCTGATTACTGCCTATGGTCATACTTATCAGAATCAGATTACTAAAGCAAAAATGTTTTTATAAACAAAAGGCAAGCAGTCAGGTGCAGGACAAGGACAAGGAGTTTTAGCTCCTTTCAGAGGGCTTATTTAGGAAAGGAGTATCATCAAAGCATTCTAGAAGTGAATAGAACTTGCAACTGTAACATAATCTCAAAGAAACATGACTTAGGATATTTCCTTTTTGGAATAGTCTAAGCACAAAGCTAATATTTTAGGATTCTTTTCTTACTGTTATTCTTTAAAATGCATGTTCCCAAGTAAATTTCACATTTTATACAACTTTAGGAGAGTCATGTTCTGCCAAAATTCATCCATTAATCTATTTCCTTAGATAACTATTCTGTTTAAATTATATATAAATCATTTATACACACATACATGCATACTATGGAAAACAGTATGGAGGTTCCTCAAAAAATTAAAAATAGAACTACCATATGATCCAGCAGTCCAGCTTCTGGGTATATATCCAAAGAAAATAAAATCACTGTCTTGAAGGAATAACTGCACCCTGATATTCATTGCAGCATTATTCACAATAGGCAAGACATGGAAACAACCTAAGTGTCCATCAATAGACAAATAGATAAAGAAAATGTTGTACATATAATTAATGGAATATCATTCAGCCATGAGAAAGAAGGAATCCTGCCATTTGCAACAACTTGGATAAATCTCAATGGCATTATACTAAATGAAATGAGCCAGAGCAGAAAAACAAGTACTGTATATAAGATATTACTTATATTTGGAATCTAAAATACCCAAACTCAGAGAAGCAGAAAGTAGAGTGGTGGTTACCAGGGACTGGAGAGTGGGGCAAATGGGAGATGGTGGTCAAAAAGTACAAACTTCCAATTATAAGATTAACAAAGTCTAGGGATCTAATGTACAGCATGGTGACTATAGCTAATAATGCTGTTATATATATGAAAGTTGCTAAGAGAGTAGATTTTGTATGTTGTCACTACAAAGAAGAAATAGTAGTTATGTGACAAGATAACAGGTATTAGGTAATGCTATGGTGGTCATCATTTTGCAATATATAAATGTATCAAGTCAACATGTTTCAACTTTAAACTTACACAGAATTCTATGTCAATTAAACCTCAATAAAGGTGGGGGAAAACAAATAAATAATTGTCACCAATTTAATACATTAAAGGAAGAAACTATGAATATATAATAGATATTAAAAGGTTCTTTATAAGATATAGCAAATACTCTTGACATAATTGGCAAGAAACTTAAAATAAATGAAATATTTCTGAACATTATGAGACATATTCATATGAAATCATTATCAAATATCATTTGTTTTTTCAAGTATAAAAACATTTCCATTAAGTCAACAATAAGACAGTGGTATCTGCTTCAATGATATTAGAAACTCTACCAGGTCTAGATAAATAGATAAAAAAAGAACTATGCACATATGATCATTTAAGATATGATAAAGGTGACTCAAATCTTCCTAGAAGAGATTTTTTTCAATAGAATGTTGATACAATCAATTATTCACTAATTATATCTCAATGAGTGTTGTGTATGTTGTCTATAGGCCCCTTTTATGCCCATACATGAGCAAGAATTACAAATGGAATTAATATGTAAATATTTAAAATAAATAATATTTTCATTAAGAGGTGTCTGGGTGGTTCAGTTGGTTAAGCATCTGATTCTTGGTTTTGCCTCAGGTCATGATCTCAACGTTCGTGGGCTTGAGCCCCGCATTGGGATCTGTGCTGACAGTGCAGAGGCTGCTTGGGATTCTGTCTCTCCCTCCCTCTCTCTGCATCTCCCCTGCTCTCTCTCTCTCTCCCTCCACTTCCCCCTCTCTCTCCCTGTCTCTCAAAATAAATAAATAAATTTGAAAAAATAAAATATTAATTAGAAGAAAACACATGACTTTAAAATATCTTTACGAGGATAACAAATCTGACCAAGACCCAATATTAAGGAGAAATTTAAAAAATAGCCAAGTTTTAATAATCCATATGACAAAAATTATCTATACACAAAATTAACAAAATATAGACAGAAACAAAATATTTTGAGCACATATGACAGAAAATCTCTTTGACCCATAGTCATGTAGGGCCCGATATACAAAAAGAAAATGGCAAGCATCACTTAGAAAAGGTAATGAAGGCTAGTAATGAAACTGTTATAGGAAAAGAATTTTAAATGTTAAATAAACAGGTGAAAACTCACCAGTTGTTAAATATAAATTAAGTATCTTTTGCAAACCACTAGGGTTTGCAAAAACTTTTTAAAAAATGATATCCAGTGAAGAGACACTTAGGAAAATGTTCTCACTTTCCTACACTGTTCTCACTTTCCTACACTGTTTCATGGACTGTAAATTGATGTAAACATTTTGGAGGTTGACCTGGCAATGTCCTCTAAAATGTGCTCATGCTCTCATCCCATAATCTAAAATAAAAGAGGTTATAAATGTGGAGTTCAAGTAGTATTGCAGGAATAAGTAGACTTGTCCATCGGAGGAATACGAGCTTGCATCAAAAACACAACCACAAGCACCAGGATCCTTAAAACACACATAGATCAATTTAATACCAACTGAAAATAAAAATGCCAACTCTTTATATATTTTGGGCAAAAAACACATAGTATGATTTTCACTTCCCTGATGGGGAAAAAATTATAATTAGCTTTCTCACAGGGAATGACTGCACAGGAGACAAACAAGGAAACATAGACACCCAGTTACAAAAACATGACCATATAAAGAGGATATAATGCTGTAATTTGTAAATGGAAGTGGGCAACAGTATGAGACCACTCAAAGAATAGCCACTGGTAAGAAATTAGGATAGAATCAGAAAGGCAATATTGACAACCATAATGACAAAAGAGGTTTTAGTTTCCCCAAAACTTCATATGTGTGCTTAAGAACATCTGGATTATCTGGGGCGTTTGGGTGGCTCAGTGGGTTAAGTGTCCCACTCGATCTTGGCTCAGGTCATGGTTTCATGGTTCGTGACTTTGAACCCCAAATTGTGCTCTGCATTGGCAGCAGAGAGGCTGCTTGGGATTCTGTCTCTCCCTCTCTCAGCCCTTCCCTCTCCCTCTCTCTCTCTTTCTCAAAATAAATTAAAAACTTTAAAAAATACTTTTAAAAAAATCTGTATTATTACAGGCCAATAGCCCCTTGTCCTGTCCCCAGTCTAATCACTGTTCAAGGTAAATTAATCCATAGTAGTAGATCCCCATTGCTTTGTTTGGTCTAACTACAGATATCACGGCTAAGGCTTGCTTGAGGCATGGGAGCCAAGAGAGGTTTCTCCCTTCTCAATGCCAGGGAGATGAATTGAGATAACGTAGCCACCTATGAAAAATGGCATTACTACACAGGGATCAACCACCAAACCTGCTTTAGATGGTAAGATGCTGGTGAGGTGTGAAACCAAGTCCTGAAGGAACATATTTATGCTTTATCATACAGAATTTATGATAAAGATAAGGTTTTGGGGTTAATTTTTGCATTCTTATTTGAGACTTTCAGATTTTAAAAGATCAGCCAGGATACATTATAGATCAGAAAAAAAAAACCTGGTATATTTTTAGAGTAAAATCTGAGACATCAAATGTATTCATGCTTTTGACATGCTGCTTCAAGCCATATCTCCAGGCTCATTTGGAACAAGTCATACCCTGGTATCTTTTTGCTTCTAGAAGTATTTTGGTAGACAGGTTAAATGGCCGCTCACAAGACGGGAAACATTACAGTGCTTTACAAATATTGCTTACCACCTTCTCAACTGAAGAACTAAGAAGTGTGCCACTGATTTCCCTTTCATGCCTACCCCCTTTCTGTATTCATCTTTCTTGAAGCATCATATTTGTTGGGAGCACACAATGACTTTTCGTTTAGTTGTATTAATTTTGAAGGCCTCTAACTACCCCCTCCCCTACACAGATGGTCTTTGCATTGCTCTTGAGCAAGAGCTTTTTTCTTGAGGCCCGTCTCTTCATGCCCACAAATAACCAAGCAATTCTTCATGCCACAGCTTCCCTTATGTCGATCTGCTGCTCAGCCCTGTTCGCTTTTTGCTTCACTCAGAGTCCGATCTGCCCTTTCAGGTCCAATTCAAATCACCCTTGTCCTTAAAATGCCTTCATCAGCCATGTCAGCTCACAAAATTATACTGTACTTTGAAGCAGTGGTATCTTCAATTAGCACAAATTTAATCTTCAACTCTTTATTTTCCCTTGTATTACAATTCTTCCTTTTGACTAAACTAAGATACAGACCATGGTTATAACTTTGTAATATTTCCTCAGTCACTCTATGTTACACTCAATTACCCTTCAATATTTCCCATGCAATGCTTACCAAAATCTTTATTATTGAACAGTTGATATTCTAGCCAAATGTGCACTTTAAAAGCAGCAATATTTACAGTGAGAATTTCACTCTGTTAGAGATGTTTTAATAATGTTTCTCTGCATTGATCATGACCTTCCATTTTTCATATTGGTCAATGAAAAAAAAATGCATCGCTTGAAAAGAAAACAACCACAAACTTCAAACAGCAGATGTTAACCATGTGCAGGTGGCTGAATAGCTCATGGGATGGCTGATTGGATTTGAGACTTTTCACCTCATGGTAATCAGTCTGGATTTGGCCCATGGTTGACAGGTCACCCTACAGCTGTTAAAAGGATGCCAGGTGTGATAAGCTCTCATTACCAGCATGGTGGGCAGGTGTTTACATCACAGTGAGCGCCCTTGTGGCCACTTTTAGGGGCAGCGAAGGCCCTGGTTCCTGGAAGGTACAGCTACCTGTCAAGAGTAATGTGGGTTGCTCTGCATAATGGCTGCAGCATTCCCCAATTGTACCAGAAATGCTATCAAGTGAGAAATGGCACCTCAATGTGACTTACTAAGATGTGATAAATGCACATTTGGAAATAATCTGGTGCATTTTGAAATACGAATATCAACTCCAATTTAAGCCCATTATTCTTTCTAAATGAAATGGCTTTTTTTAGATGACTAATTTACATGAGTTATTCACTTAATAATATTTAGGTTGTGTTGTTTAATTTTCCTGGTTATATCTGCTTTGCAAGCGAGGGTCTCTATTTTATGGAGTGTCATCTGGGAACATTCTGTAAACTTGAAACCACAAAGGAGGCAGAGTCAATGTGGTAAACTCATTCATTAACCACTAAGATTTCTGGGTAAAGCCTCTTAAAATTACGTCTCTTGCCAATAGAAGCCACTGAATAAATGCCCATTAAATTAATATATGAATACACTTAATTTCTATTTTAAATAAAGGGATTGGACTTAATGTCTAATAGTTTTCTATTCTCACATGCTGTCTATAAATGCTCAAAAGGAAGTAGATTCCTACAGTGTATAACCGAAATTATGCACAGTGATTCATCCTGCTAGAAGCAGAATAATTTCCCAAAGAAGGGAGATTGTAATTGGTTTTTTCTTCTGTTCCCAGAATTCTTTCTGCCACTTTCTCCTTTATAGTCCTCTGAATTTCCAGTGCCTCAAGGTAAGGTTCATTAGTGTGGCTCCTTCCATTATAATTTTCTCTTTAACTAATGAAACTTAAGTAAAGGTGGAGGCTATCCCCAGAATAAGTGACAAGATGAGTATTATATGCTAATAGCAGATCGGGAAAGACAACAGTATATGTATGACAGGATAGTCCCAGTTATCTGGCAGTCAACGTCTATATATCAAGTATAAAGTAACCATATTCTCTATAGAGAGCTTCCAAGGACATTCTTGAATCCCTCCACGCTTGTTAAGAAGCTGTTGCATGAGTTTGATTATCTTCAACCATCACCCCATCCTCTTGACCCCACACCAGTATATATAATCTGAGTGGGCACAGGAAAAAGAATAAAAAGTAATCATTGAATTTATATACATACCCTCAACCTCAGAGGGGTCTCCAGATAGTCAGAGATGGAGAGATGAGGTGTTTCACTCTATAGAGGGATACTGGCCACGCTGTGGAACCCCAGATTATCCAAGGCTCTAATGACAAAACACTGCACAGAAGAGAATTATTGTGTACCTGAGATGTGTATGTCCTAGAATTGGGTTCACAAAGAGTTCTCATGTCTGTTTCCCTCCAGGAAAGTATTGAGGAAGCCAGTTGGCATAGGCCACACCAGTCAAGCAGTAAGGGACCATGTTATCATATGTCTGGGAAGAAGACATCAGCAACTCTCCACAGCATCTAAGAAACCTGGTTACTTTGAAGAGCACAGAAGAGAGGCTCAGCAGTCCAATGACCCCCCTCTCTGAAAATGCCCTCAACAGAGACACATGAGACCAGAGATTTTTTCACCTTACTGAAAGGAACCCCATTATAGGAGTCCATTTTGCCTATTTTCTCATCCTAGTCTCCACTGCCAGAGAATTAGAAAATGGAATGGACAATCAAATTCATTCTCCTACACATTGGACCCAAGATACAGGTCAAGTATGAGCTGGGAGGGTGAGAGATGACAATGAAATTTTAAGTAGTCTTGAAGTGGTGATTTTAATAGCTGAAAATGGCTAGAAAGTTACAGTGTCTAGCCAGAATGCCATTATGGATCCAGGAAAGAGAGAGTCAGAAGAGCTTATCTGAAGGCAGCAGTTAATGAAAAAGCATAACTATTTTATATTTGTAGCCTGCTGGCTTCCAGTCGTTCAATAAACTAGCTGCACATATATGGAGTGAGGACACATTGATGTGGAGTAGAAAACCAATAATGGGGGGGAAAGAGGAAAAAAAGAGTAGTAAAATCCCATAATTAGTATGCATCCATTAGAACCTTAATATCCAAATATGGCATATGGACCAGTATCACTGGCATAACCTGGGAACGTGTTAGAAATGCAGAATCTTGGGCTCCTACACATCTAAACAGAGCTTTACAAAATTTAAAGTGCATCAAAATCCCAGGGAGACTTTGATAAAACAGATTTCTGGGTCCACTCCAGAACTTTTGAATCATTAGGTCTGGGGTGGACCCAGAGATTCTTAATTTCTAATAAGCTCCCAGGTGATACTGATGGTACTCATCTATGGGCCACATTTTGAGTTAGTAAGGCAGGTAGAAGCCTAAAACTTGTGTTTATCTACTTGCTTGATTTTCCCAATAATTAAAAATTATCTGAACAAGAGGGATGAAGGGATGTATTTCTCTTTACTTCCCTCCAAAAATCATAGCCACTTTAGCATGCAGCAAAGAGCTGTTCTCCTCCCTTATCTTGTAGAAACGTGAAAGAATTGGGGAACAGATATCTAGCTAAATGCAAAAACACATAACATATATATAAAAAAGCAGATAACAAGAAAAATCATATCTTTTTAAAATTTCTTTCACTCTTCTGTTCTCTTATTAGACTTTTTGTATGTATATACAGATCTTCCATGGCTTATGGTGACATTACATCCTGATAAGCCCACCGTAGACTGAAAATATCATAAGTCAAAAAAGCATTTGCTACATCTAACCTACTGACCTAGCTTAGCTCAGGCTACTTAAAAAATGCTCAGAACACTGATATTAGCCTACAGTTGGGCAAAATCACACAAAGCCTACTTTATAATAAAGGGTTAAATATCTCATGCAATTTATTGAGTACTGTGCTGAAAGTGAAAAACAGAATGGCTGTATGGCATAGAATGGTGTAGAGAAAAAGAAAAAAAAAGACAGTGTAAGATAAGAGCATCCATTGTCTACCCTCTTGCTCATGTGGCAGACTAGGAGCTGTGGGTTGTCTGCTGTTGCCCAGTGTCAGGAGAGAGAATCGTATGCATATCACTAGTTGGGGAAAAGATCAAAATTCAAAATTGGAAGTGAGGTTTTTACTGAATGCACATTGCTTTTACATCATTGTAAAGTGAAAAAATTGTAAGCCAAAGCCTTGTAAGTTGGGGACCATCTGTAGTGCGTTCTCTCCACCATTTCTTGTGGCAATTTCCCATTATTTTACTGCCTTATTAGGCTCTGAGTGTATTCTTTTAATGTCTCTCTTTTCTCCTTCATGGACTCTAAAGGAAAAAAAAATAGAGCTGAGAAGTATCTAATAGAACTGAAAAAATTACATAAAATCTGCCATGTAATTTGCAAAACTCCCACTTCTATTGTTTTATGAAAATGTAAAACTTGCACATTTTTTCCATCAGGCTAGAGAATAAAAACCCATGACAAATAATCAAACCATGTCTCTGTTATGAAATCTCCCACAAAGAAAGCAACTGCCATTTCCTTTTTGTGTGAGGAAATGTTCAAAGAGAACATTTTGATGAGGAGTTGGATGAGGTATCTGAGAGAAAAGATAAGATAGAAAATTCTGCACAGCCTACCCTTACCCCAACCGGCTTATCTGAGATTCTCCCTGGGGATCAGCTAATGCTTCCTCCGCTCTCAGCAGGGAAGCTGTAGGAGAAGCATGTAAAAGTTCCTCTCAGCAGCTTCTTTCCCCCATGGCAGTCATTACCATTAACAATGGCTGAGGGTTTCATCACTCTGCAGTTTAAACCCTTTGAAATAAAGTTCACAGATAAACATCTAATCTGCTGCATAAACCAATAATTAGATGATGATTCCAAATAGCATAGCTTACCACGTATTGGATGGACATCTGAAGAAAAAAACTAAGGGGAAAATATCGGTCCCCAACATTTATTTTCTATACGGTGCTGAACAACCACCTGGATTTTTGATATAGGAGAATCCCTGTGTTTTGTTTGTGTGTGTGTATTTGTTTTAAGGTTAGAAATTAAGACTATATTTTTCTTTTAGTTAATATTTGCATTTCCCTAAGACACTGTTCTTGTGCTTAGAACCAGTGGCTATTCCATAAGTAGTTTCTGAACAAGCTTGATGTCTCTCCTCCTTTGTCTCCTTCACTTACAAAAATCATTTATCCCAAAATAAGATGTCAGGTCTCCAAACTGTAGTTTCCACCCCATCTAGGTACCAAACTAAATGAAACCCAAGATTCAGACTTCTCAGGGTCAAGTGTCAATGAAATTCTCCACAAAGACTGGTTGACAAAATAAAGCATCCCTGTGGAAACCTTATAATTCTTACAACACAAGGAAGATGACTTTTTCTTGTCTTCCTGAACCAAAGGTGCTGTTAGAATAATCTTCATGAGTCTCATTATATGTTATTAGCTTTAAAATGCAAGCTGTATCTTTAATAACACGATTGTATTTTTCTGTTGCCATTTTATTTTAACTAGAGAATTTCTCAAAGTTCTGTGAATGGTAAACAACTTTATATATTAATAGATGCATATTACTATTGTGCATTCAGAGCCCTGGTGCTTTTAAAATAGGGTATGCATTGACTTGACTCTCATTTGATCATAGAAAAAATAAAGAATGCAGCCCCTTGAAATATGCTGAAGGTTTGTGGTGTTTTTTGAGGGGGTGGAGGAGAACCATAATATGTCTTTCACCACTCTCACTTTGACCAAATCTGCTATAGAACTAAAAATTTTCTAAGGAAAATAACTTCTTTCCCATGCTATTCATATACAGTTCATACAGCAGACAGAATATTTTGTTAAGAATGTGAATAAGGTCGTATCACTGTCATGTTTTCAGTGTTCCAATGACTTCATATCACTTATTACAATCTAAATATCTTACCAGGCCTAACATAATCTAGGCCTTGATTACCTCTATGGTCTCTACCACTGTGCCCTTTTTTCTGCCTCAATCCCACTTGTCTTCTAATTATTTTTTGAATATGCCAATTGCAATCAGCGATGCCTGGGGTGTATTCTCAGGGCTCAAGAACTAAATAAAGATAGTAAACTAAAAAAATATAGATTGATAGCATTAGTCTGCTCATAGATACCTTTTTTTTTTCCACTTGTGAACTAACTTACCACACCCTCATCTTGAGAAATGGTGTTGAATTACTATTATTCATTATTTCCTTAAAAAATTCTCAAAGCCAATGCCTGAATAGATATTTGCCTAAAGGACTTGCACATTGAATACAATGTGAAAGGTCTCCCATTGTACCCATTGTCAGGAGTCTTACATGTCTGAAAGAAGGTAAAGCAAATGGAGTATAAGATATATCCATACATTTGATTATCTGATACAGTTTAAATAAATAAATAAACAAATAAATAAATGAATAAATTTCCTTCCCTTTCTAGCAATAGCTTGTATAGCTTGTATCATACTAGCCCTTCTTCTAAAAACAATTATAAACTCAGGACAATATATGTAAAACAAGACCTATAAAGCATTGGACAGCAACAAAAATAGGGAAAAATAGGCAAAACTTGAGACAGTGAGAACATAAATGAGGGTGAAATCATCTTGGGGAAAAATTCCAGTCCACAAGGCATGCAGCAGATAAAGATCAAGCAGAAAGCTGCAGTCCCTTGGGTTGGGTAGTCAGATATTAAATTTTAAGGCAGCCTTTGTAGCTGGAATTTAAGGGAAAGAAATCCTTGGAAAAGAAGAATCTATAAAGTGCACACATAAACTCACACAAATTTGTGACTGACATCTGAATTATTTGCACACGGGATGAGATTCCATACAGTCCTGGAGAAACAGCAACTCTAATGAAAGGAAGATACGACTAGAGATTTGAATTGTTACTGGCTGCTGGAGAGACAGATTTTTATGTTCAATTCATGCCAAACTAGAGGGCCTTGGTAACCATGTCAGACTTCCCACTGAATTCCCAAAAAGGCCATGTCTTATAATTAGAACCCATATTCCAGAACTAAGCTATTTTCTTTAGGGCTAAGAGAAAACAAACAAACAAACAAACAAACAGATTGACTTATAGAAAGTACAACCTAAATTCAAGTCTCCATAAAATCAAGATAACTCACTTGTAACAGTCTGCTAAAAAAAACTCAACACAATTTGGAGGGAAATAATAATCTTCCGTCTTAGCACATCACTTAAAACACATAACCACCAGACATGAAAATACACAGGAAAATATAACAGTGTATGATGTAGAGGAAAATAGGCAATAGAAGCAGATAAATGACCCAGATTTTGGAATTAGCAGACAAGAATTTCAACATAATTATGCTAATTCTGTTATTGACCATCCTGACGTAATTGGAGTAGTCATGCCTATTGCTGTAAACATCTAAAAAACTAGACACAATATTTAGACAATGGCTTTCAGACATTGGAAAACAGTCATTGCAGAACTTTGATCCCTGAAAGGAAGAGAAAAGTGAGACAAAATCTCACCTAGCATTCTGTCTGAAATACATTTCAGAATACTGTGCAGATAATACAAATAATGTATGGAAATTTCTCTAAGTTTAGGAGTGAGAGATCAGAGTTCAGGGAGGATAAAGTGGTTAAAATTTCAGAGTAATGAAAATGAGGTGGCTAAATAGAGAAAAAGGTCAAGAAAACTGCTCAAGATTCCCTTTGAGTTGATTGCTAAATTGTATGCTGTGGATGTTCAGACTGAAACTCCATAAGGACAAGAAAAGAATGACAAGGAAGCAATAGACTAAACAATTTCCCCTAGGCTGGGGGAAACTGAATTCTAATTCATCAGAGTGGACATTCCTTGTTTATTATAAAGGGTGCTCAGTAAAGACTCTGGAAAAATCATGCTTTGGTAATGCTAAACTAGACCTGGATTAAAAGCTTTTCTGTGCTCACCATAACTAAATTGCAAAGATAATTTGAAAGGGTCAAGTTGCTTGGTATATAACTGAATTGCCTGTCAGAACCAAGTCTAATATTAAAAAAATAATAACAAACTACATCACTCAATAATGTAAAATTCACAATGCACAATGTCTAGCAAAAGAAAATTTCTAGTAATAATAAGGAGATGTACATGAACAAGTCAGTCAATGGAAAAAATGTAGACATGGTAGAAATATAAAATTAACAGAAAAGGCTTTTTAAAGCAGCTACTAAAAACACGTTCAAGGACGAAAAAATAAGGAGAGAAATGGAAGCTTAAAAAAGAGCATAAAACATAGTAATATAAAAATACAATGTGTGTAAAGTATAAAATGAATTAGAAGAGTTAATAAATTCCAAAGAAAATATCAACAAACTTAAAGACCTATTAATAGAAATTATAAAAGCTAAATCACAAACAGAAAAAAAACCAAGAGTAAACAGAGTTTTCATGACCCATCTACTAATATGAACAGGTCCAACAAATGTATAATCAAAATCCAAGAAAGACAGGAGAGAGGATTTAAAAAAATAAAATTTGAGGCATGCCTGAGTGGCTCAGTCGATTAAGTGTTCGACTCTTGATTTTGACTCAGGTCATAACCTCCTGTTCATGAGATCAAGCCCTTTGTCAGACTCTGCACTGAGTGGGGAACCTGCTTGAGATTCTATCTTCCTCTCTCTTTATCTCTTCCCTACTCATACATGCATGCACACTCTCTCTTAAAATAAACATTTAAAAAAGTAATAAAATTTACAAATTTAATGAAAAGTATACATCTACTAATTCAAAACTCTCAATGACCTGTAAACAGAACAAACAAAAGAAAACCACATAAAATCATGTTGAAATAAAATTTCTGAAAACCAATAATAAAGAGAAAATTTTAAAAGCACTGAAAAAAGACACTATGCAGAAAACTCTCAAGTGGGAATTCTACATCCAGGGGAAAATGTTAATGAAAAAAATATAAAATTCTTTCAGACAAAAGCTAAGAGAATTCATCTCAAGCTGACTTATGTTATATCAAATAATTTTTTAAAAATCAAAAAAAAGGGGCGCCTGGGTGGCGCAGTCGGCTAAGCGTCCGACTTCAGCCAGGTCACGATCTCGCGGTCCGTGAGTTCGAGCCCCGCGTCGGGCTCTGGGCTGATGGCTCAGAGCCTGGAGCCTGTTTCCGATTCTGTGTCTCCCTCTCTCTCTGCCCCTCCCCCGTTCATGCTCTGTCTCTCTCTGTCCCAAAAATAAATAAACGTTGAAAAAAAAAAAATAAAATAAAAAAAATAAAAAAAAAAACTATGCCAACTGAAAATTTGAATTTATACAAAGAAATGAAGAGCACCAGAGGGATGCATCCATGTAAAATATCAAGTATTTATCCATTTAAAAATATGATTTAAAAGGTAACTAAGAACTTCTAGTTGCGTCTCTGACAAGTAAATATTTGGAACGTGTCATTCCTAACCTTACAAAAAGAAAAAATTGTATAAATTACAAACCACAGTTTTTTCACGGACTCATCGGAGGACTGAAGTCACAGGGAAAATATCCCCATTCCATCTAGAGAAACTGGAGGAATATAGCAACCAAAATCTGCTTACCTGGAAAAGAAGCTGCTGAAACCTAAAATGGGAGAAACACTTATATGGTCTTTTGACTTTGTTGGAGGCTGAGTGTACATTAGTGTACAATTGAGAAATTCCTGGGAGTTGCAGTCTTAGGGAGGGCATACATTTTTATAAGTGTTTCTCCAGGAGCTCCACTGCATTCTCACAGTGAGGATCCAGAAAGAGCTCCACATGGCCTTGACAAGGAAAAGGAAATAGTAAACATTTTAAAGTCTGGCAGTAATAACACGAAGATGAAATTACAAATATTCTGGAAACTTCCATATCATTCTGTTAATAATAAATCAAAACAGCAGAAGATCAGTAACTTAAATAGCACTGTAAATTAACAATCTAACTGACATTTATAAAATACTCCATCTAGCAATGCTGATGAAAGAAAATATACTCATACACAATATACAAGACATAATATACAAGATTCACTGTATCAAAAACAAAAGAGATTTATTAAAGAACATTACAGATTATATGAACCTTAAAGAGGACAATAAAAAAATATAAAATACTTTATGCCAATAAATTCAGTAACTTAGATAGACCAGACAATACCCTTGAACAATACAATTTACCAAAATAATATACACTTACAACATTTTAAAAATGTGAATAATTTTATAACTATTTAAAAAAGTTGAATGCACAATTAAACTTTCAAAAATAAAATTCCATATCCTGCCCCAACTTTTAATTAGTGAACTCTATCAAATATTTGAGAAAAAAAATACCAAAATTATACGGACTGTTTCTAAAACATAGGAGAGAACTAGTCTCAACATGTTTTATGAAGCCAGATTACATAACAAAACATGGGAAAAATATCATGAGAAATAAAAATTACAGACCAATATTCTTTGTAAATATAAAAAATAATACAAAAATAATTAAAATAAAATACAAAAAAATTCTCAACAGATATTAGATAATTAATTTCAGCAATGTATAAAGCATATAATATACTGGGTCCATGTGTGATTTATCATAAGAATGTAAAGTTGATTTTACTTTCAAAATCATATATAATTTATCATGTTACTAGGATAAAGAAGAACATAATTATGGTAATCTTGATAAACACAGAAAAATGGATTTGACAAGGAGTCAACACTTATTTATCTTCAAAACATTCCTACTGTTAGAAGCAGAAAAGAATGCACTCATTCTTTTAAAAAACATGCATACACATTAATTAAAATGTCACTGAATGCTGCAATACTGAAGCTTTTCTGAGTTTGGGAACAAGGCAAGGATATATCCTCTATTTATTTTCAACCATGTACTGGTGATGTTATCCAATGAAATAAAATAAGAAAAAAAATTAAGATTAGAAAGGATGTAATAAAACACTCTTATAAATGATGAGATGTTACATAAAAAAAAACTCTAAGGAATTCTATAAAAAATAGAAGAGTATTTTACAACCTTAGACTGGAAAAACTTTACTTACATAAGATAAAAAAGTAAAGCAGTATCCATAAAGAAAAAAACTTAATAAATTGGACTTCTACATAACTAAAATTTTTTGCTCATCAAAATTGCTGCTAAAAGTAAGTTAATAACATACACTGTCAATATTTAAAAATTTAAGGATAAACAAAAATAGATTAATTGAACCAACTGAGCATTCAGGAATAGAACCACACTTATATAATGAATTTATTTTTAATAAAGGGCCAAGGTATTTTGGAAAGGAAATTCTTTTTCAACCAAGAGTTGTGGAACAACTAAAGAGCTTTATAAAAAATAATATGTGTCAACACTTACATCAAACCATACACAAAATTTAATTGGATGGATCATACACCTAAACATATAGCTGATACTATAAATCTTCAAAGCAAAAAAAAAAATCATAGGAAATATATTTTTATATTGAAGTAATAAAGATTTCCTTAGAACAGAAACAGCACTAGCCATAAAAGTTAAAGATTAATTGAACTTCATCAATAAAATGTTCTGCTCATTAAGAAAGTAAAAAAACATAAACCACTATTACAGAAAAATTTGTAATACATTTATCATAAAAAACTAGTATCTGGATTATACAAGGGACTTTCAACTCAATAATAAAAAGGTAAACAGCACAATAAAAATAATAGTTAAAAAGTGTTAGACACTTTATAAGAGAAAATTTGTGAATTTTCATAAAATACTAAAGATATTCAAATTTAATAGTCCTTAGGAAAATTAAAGTTGCAAGTTAAAATTACAGTGAGATACAACTATGTATTTACTAGAATGGCTAAAATTACATAGAATGACAGTTTCAAATTTTGATGGGATGTAATTCAACTATCATACATTACTGACATTAGAGTGCATTAGTTTCCTCTTGCTGCTCTGAGAAAGTACCATTTGGCTTAAAACAACACACATTTATTCTCTTATAGTTATGGAGATTAGAAGGCTAAAATCAAGGTATTGGCAGGACTGTGTTCCTTCTGGGCATTTCAGAAAAGAATATGTTTCTTTGCCTTTCCTATTTTCTAAAGACAACCTACATCCTTTGGCTCATGACTCTTTTCTCCTTTCCTCTTTAAAGTGCGTTCTTCTAACCTCTTCTTTACCATATCTCCTGTACCTGTTTCTCTTCCCTTCCTCTTAAAAGACATTACTTGGAATTACTACTTGGAATCACATTGGGCCCATCAGCATAATTCGGGATCCGAAAATCCTTAACCAAATTACATCTGCAAAATCTCTTTGTCACCATGAGGTAACATATTTACAAATCCTGGGGATTAGGACACAGACATCTTTGAAGGTCCATTATTCTGTCCACCAGAGAGCATAAAATGTAAATTTATTTTAGAGTACTATTAAGTTGAGAATATACCTACCCTATTAGCATTTCTACTCTAAATATGAAAGCATATTTTTAGGGGTGCCTGGATGGCTTAGTAGGTTGAGTTACTGATTCTGAATTTCAGTTTAGGTCATGATCCCGGGGTTGTGGGATTGAGGCCCCTGTCCGGCTCCATGCTGAGGACGTAGCCTGCTTGAGATTCTCTCTTTCCCTCTGCCCCTCTCCCCTGCTCACTCATTCTCTCTCTCTCTCTCTCTCTAAGAAATAATATTTCTAAAAAATAAATGAAAGCATATTTTTATAGAGAATTTCATTCAAAAATGCTCATAAAATCTTTATTTATGTTAAGCCCAAATTAGAAACAGCACAAATGTCTATCAATAGGTAAGTGCAAAGATAAATCGTACTAAACTCATAATAGAACACACTTATCAGGAATAAAGTTGCTTTAGCAATACAATACCAATACAATAATGGTATTGTAATAGCAATGTATAGTCACAGATGGCAGCTTCACTTGTGATGAGCACAGTGTAATGTATAGAATTGTTGAATCACTATGTTGTACACCTGAAACTAATATAACATTGTGTATCAGCTATACTTCAATTAAAAAAAAAAGCATTATCAAAAAGGAGAATCAACTAGTGATACATAAACAACATGGACAAATATTTAAAAACAAAAACAAAAATATTATGCTGAGTGAAAGAACTCTTACATTGTGGATGGTTTTATTTACACAAGTTTCTAGAAGTAGCAAACTAATACATCCTGATGTAAATCAGACCAGTGGGTACCTTGCAATAGGAGAAAGGCAGGTAGAAAAGGAGATCAATTGAAAAGGGCACAAGGGAAGTTTCAGGGTTTTGAAGATGCTCTATATTTTGTTTAACATGGTGGTTATATGGGGATTTACATTAATCTAAACTCATCAAACTCTGTACTTAAAATTGTTACATTTCACCGTATAAAAATTAAAATAAACTGTCTGTTTCCCACTCAAATCCTTAAAATCCTCAAGGGGAAAAATCTTTTAATAATGTTTAAAGAAAGAGAAGAAAATCCGTTTGTAAAAATTCTGAACCTTTCTACACTTATATTACCAAAGCAGACTGCAAAGGGATGTGGTTATGGTACAAAAGGACCAAATAAAGGGACCAGGGATATTGCAGAGGCACTAAAAGTTTATTTTATATTTACTTTTATGTGTCTGACTGTTAATTTTAAACTCTTCTGGAGGTTTTTGGATACTGTGAAGGAAGGACACTGTACCTCTCAACTGACTGCCTGAGGAGAATGCCTGGGACAGTGTGTGCCCAGGTAAGGAAAAGAGAGAAGAGCCCTTCTGGCTCTGAGGCTGAAATAGTCTGCTCAGCAAGACCCTCTGCCAGTTCCACTCTCCCCCACAACTCTCCACCCCAACCCCCCCACCTTCCCCATCCTGCCTTCTTGTAGGTACTGTTGTGATGCCCTCATGAGTCTACATATACTTACAAGTGGTCAAGAGATTGAATTTTCCTGTAAGCACAAACTATTACACCCTACCCTTTTACTGTAAGTTTTTTTTTTACTAAACCAAATTTCATCTCATTATATCTTCTTAATTTTATAATCTTGCTCTCATTTCCCAGGTTACCATTTTTTACTTTGAGCCTCATATGTAGATAATTTAATGATACACCCAATGGTATTTCAGAAATTATTAGATTCTCAATATTCTAACGAAAACAATGGTAATCTCCACCCTCAGAGTAGCACTCGTAGTGTATTTTTCTACTGCAAGCCTAATAACCCTGACTTACCTTCTTACTATTCACATCTTTACACATCACTTTTTTTTACTTTCCAGCTGCATCTTCCCTGATAAAACTGTAAAATACTTTTATTCTTTTTTTCTTTCTTTTTGCAGATATTCCTTCATATATTTACTTCATTGCTTTAATCTCAATACCAATGGCCTCACTTTTCAATTTATTCATATCAAGGTAATTTGACATGGATTTCCTTGATTTTTTTGCATTTCTGAAAACAAAAAACAAAACAAAGAAATGTCTATTTACCAATTGTCAGTTTGCTTAATCTTTCCTTTGTTTCAATGTTGCTTCTTACTTGCATTGTTAACTATTAAGTTTTTTTAAAAACTAATAGAATATTTTTCACCTTTTTTAAATTCTAAAACTAGTGTATTTGTATTACAGAAAAATAAAAAATTTAGATAATCAAGATGATTCATTTTTATACAACATATATTACCGAGTAGCTACTATGTGCTGAGTATTATTCTACAAGATAAGATACAGTCATTGCCCAAATATATAATGAGCTAATTCTAAAGGGATTTATCTTTTATTTCATTTGTTATTAACACTTTGTCTCATCTCTTTTTTTTTTTCTTTGTTATACTCACTGGAGGCTTATCAAATTTATTTATTTTCTCAAAGACCCAAATTTTAGTTTAATTGATTTTTTTAATGTTTATTTTTGAGACAGAGAGAGACAGAGCATGAGCAGGGGAGGGGAAGAGAGAGAGAGGGAGACACAGAAACAGAAGCAGGCTCTAGGCTCTGAGCTGTCAGCACAGAGCCCAATGCAAGACTCGAACTCACAAGCAGTGAGATCATGACCTGAGCTGAAGTCAGACATTCAACCAACTGAGTCACCCAGGTGCCCCGTTTAATTGATTTTTTATATTGATTTTTGTTTTTGAGTTTATTGACTTCTACTCAAATTTTTATTATATCTTTTCTTCTGCTTAGTTTGGATTTAATTTACTTTTCTTTTTCTGGTTTCCAAAAGTAGGAATTTCAATTATAAATTTTAGATCTTTCTTAACTTCTAATATATATATGTCTAATATAAGTGCATTCACCATAAATTTCCCTCTAAGCATTGCTTTTGCTCCACCCCACAAATTTTGATACATTATATATTTATTTTTATTTAATTAAAAATATTTTAAAATTTCTCTTAAGACTTCTTTTGTGGCACATGTGCTATTTTGAAGTATGTCATTTAATTTCAAACTGTATGGGGATTTCTAGCTACCTTTCTGTTCTTGATATACAATTTAATTCCACTATGGTCTGAGAACATACTTTTTATGATTTCTATTCTTTTAAATTTATTAAGGTGATTTTTATGTCCCAGAATGTGGTCTGTCTTGATGAATGTTCCATATGAACTAAAAAGAATATGTATTTTGCTGATATTTTACAAAGTATTCTATAAATGTCAATTATATCAGTTGATTGACGGCACTGTTCAACTCAACCGTATCCTTATGAATTTCTGCCTGCTGGATCTGTCAAGTACTGATAGAGGGGTATTGAAATTTCCAGCTGTCATAGTGAATTGTTATGTCTTCTTGGAGAATTGACCCCTTAATCATTATGAATTGTCCATTTTTATAGATCTTATTTATCTTCTGTTGGGAAAAATAGATAATAGTCAAGGTAAGTAAATATCAAGATAATTTCAGGTAAAGTTAAAGACTGTCAAACATAATCCAGGACAATGTGCAAATGGGTAGGGAGACAGGGAGATATGAAGGATAATTCGAAAGGGTGGTAAAGAAAGATTTCCTGAGGGATGGTAGTTGAATGTGAAGGAGGCTCTTTATGAAGAAAAGGAGGAGAAAGTATCCCTGGCACATTGAACAGAAAGAACAAAGGCCTTGAGAGCGAAGCAAACTTCATGAATTCAAAGAACAGAAATTCCATGTATGTGGAGCTTCATAAGCATACAAGATTGTGGTGTGAGTAGAACATACTTATAAATTCCCAATGTGCAGGTACGTCACCGTTGGTAACATTCACACATTTTCAAGTGCAATTTCTGTTACTTTCAAACCACAGAAACACATTCTGGCTAAAGTAAATAGAACATATATTTACTGGGTATTCATGGGGAGCTCAGAAAAGTGAAATGAGTAAAGAATCATAGACAGAAGAGATAGAACCCTGACAAATCAGGGTGACTGGGTAACAGGAAGAGATGGCAGTTCTCACTTGGACCCAAGTAGCAGAAAATATCCATTATATGTAATAAATTCACTTTTCTCCTCTGTATCTAGAATGGTATTAGCTGTGTACCATCTTTAGAAGAATTGAGGAAATACTCACATAAATCAGTTTCTGTAAAACTAATTTGATTACAGACACTTGGTTAAGAGAAGATGAAAGGTGTGCCACTGAATAATTATTTTTCACCACAAGGCTTAAGATTCTCCTCCCTGAGATTTGAGTTAGAAAAGCAGAATACCCCCCATCATCCTACAACAACTTTGAAGATTAGAAAAAAGTAGTTTCCTCAGGAACATTTAGTTAATCTAGAAAGAAAAAAAAAAAAAGGAAATGGATTCAGAACAGCAAAATGCACACATGATTCATAGTTATATATGCACATAACCATTTTCATTCAGACATAGATGGAAATTCATTAATTGAATATTTCACACAAAAACCCCACAAATATTTATTACTGGATATTAATGTAGGTTTAAATATTCTGAAATCACACAAAACATGGCAATGAATACTGACATGTATCTGAGTCCACAAATGCAGCCTTACTTTTTTTCCTAAGGAATGACTATTATTCAACCTTTGTAATTTAGTTGTTGGTTTGTCTTCCAGAATTCAGTCTTATTAGCCAAGGAAGAGACACCTTGTTTCCCCATAAATTCATTGTTTAACGATGTATATTTGATAGGTATCTATTGTTTCATTTAAAGTCAAGCAAATTTAATTTTCATTTCTAGGTTTAGAACTAAAATTAAATATGTTATTCAAATATAACATGCTTTTTTTCCTTAGAATAAATTTCCTGTTCATGTCTGTTATCAATTTTCCAATTAAGATCTTCATCTTTTTATTGCTTTTAAAAAAATAGACTGTTTTTTAGAAGTTGTAGAAAAAATTGTAGAAAAATTAGAAAGATAGAACAGAGAGTTTCCACCCACAATCATTTTCCCCTCTTAATAACATCTTACATTACTATGGTACATTCTTTACAAATAATGAATACATATGGCTATATAATTATTATTATTGACTGAAGTCCACAGTTACCCAATTTCTTAAAATTTTGCTTAATGCTCTTTTTGTGTTCCAGGATCCTGTTCAAGATACTACACTACATGTATTTGTCATGTCTCCTTGGACTTTGCTTGGCTATGGCACATTCACAGTCTATCTCTATTTTTGATGACCTAGATGGTTTTGAGGAGTATTAGTCAGGTGTTTTATGGGATACCCTCTATTGGAATTTATGTTTTCTCACTATCAGACAATAGTATTGTTTGCCAGATTACTCCCCTGTTAAATTATTCTGCCCTCCTTATTTTTTAAAATATTTAAAATAAAAAATATTCCTACATCTAGGCTATTTGCTTTTTATTTGGCCTATGATTTACAAACATTGCTCCAATTTACTGTTTTGATCTAAATTTTATTGTTGATATTTTTATTGAATAAAATTTTTAAATACTTGGAGAGCTCTTCTATTTGATGCTCTTTACTTTTTTTTTTTTTAATTTTTAAATGTTCATTATTTTTGAGAGAGACAGAGCATGAGCAGGGGAGGGGCAGAGAGAGAGGGAGACACAGAATCTGAACCAGGCTCCAGGCTCTGAGCTGTCAGCACAGAGCCCCATGTGGGGCTCAAACCCACAAACTGTGAGATCATGACCTGAGCTGAAGTTGGACGCTTAACTGACTGAGCCACCCAGGTGCCCCTGATGCTCTTTATGTTAAGATTTCTAGCATGTAAAATTTTACATTCACTTGTTTTCTCTTCATAATTTTATACTTTTCTCCATTTATTTAACCTATCAATTTAAATTATATTTGAAATGTATGCATTCTCAGCTTATGATTAGTACTCTCTTTCCTCCTGGATGTCCTTAACTTTCAACTCTATCTCCCGATGTCATGAGTTTTCAAGATCAAACTTCAAGTGTACATTTTATGAGTTTTCCTAAGTTACTTCCATTAAGTTTTAGGTACCCTGCCCCTGTGTTCCGGCTGGTACCTCAAACTTCTGTAGTACTTATTGAATCAATATTGTTTTTTAAAGTTATTCATCATTATGTTAGTCATTCCCTCTAAACTCTGAGCCCTGGGAAGCAAAGGGCATGTCTTATTCATGTTGTGCACTGCGTGATGCATACAATCGTGCAGAAATTCCATAAATACTTCTTGAATTGGATCATGTCCTTGTCCTTTACTCTTTTTTGTCCCTCATTAAAAAAAATGTTCCCTACTGCCAACAGAATATATTAAAATGTGTCAGCCAAACCTTCCTCAACTGGTCCAAATACAACTTTCTAATTATTTTTCCTGCTATTTTCCATTATGTGCATAATCCACAATGGGCTATCTATGCGTCCCCAAACTCATAGAATTTTCCTACTCTCATCTCAGCTGTTACCTGGTAAGTGTGAATATTGTTATAAATCTCTCAGAAAGCAATTTGACAACGTTCAAGAGTTTGCAAAGTTACTTTTGTGACCAGAATTTTTCCCTCTCAAATCTAACAAGGAAAAATAACCCTAATTATTGTAGGGGGAAAGGAAAATCTCTAAGACAAATAAACAGAAGATTTATATATACATTAAATTTTCACTGCAACTTTATTTATAATAAAGTAATTCACAAAATAGAAAAATGAATATAAAGCTTAAATGTTTATTGTCATACAATTTAGATAGACTTTAAATTTGGTAAATACTCATTTTTAACATTCCAATGTTTTCCTCTGAAAAGAACATCAGGTAAAGTCGTACTGCTTTCCCCTTTGTTTTGGAACTTGGGGCAGGTTATGAGATCCTTTGAGTTGGTACTTACAACTATTTTATTTATTATTAGTCTCTTTTTCCTTTATTTATTTTTATTTTATAGAGAAAGAGAGCATGTGAACCGGGGAAGGGGGCAGAGGGAGAGAGAGAGAGAGAGAGAGCGAGAGAATCCAAAGAAGTCTCCCACACTCAGCATAGAGCTGATCAGGGCTTGATCTCATGACCTTGGCTGGGATCATGACCTGTGCTGAAATCAAGTCAGAGGCTCAACCTCTGACTGAGCCACCCAGTTACCTTGTTCATTAATCTCTTTTCTATGCAGAGCCTAAATTACACTGTGTTGAGCTAATTCCCTCTCTTTTTGTCTCCTACTGTCCCAAATGAAAGCATTAGATGCAAATTATTTTTTAAAAATCACAAAACTATAAGAGATTTTTAAGAAAACAATTGTCTTTCCTCTCCTTCCTACTGCATCCCACTCTTCAGGTACAGTAACATTTAATTCTTCTTGTATTTTTTAAGATATACACGTTCATATTCTAAATAATAAATGTATACTGCTATGAGATTGTCAAGACAGAATCGTGATATATTTTAGTGAGAAATGCTAACCTAGTTAGAAGATAGTGAATTGTTTAATGGGAACTTATGAAGATGGTGTCACAAAACAGAAGACACAGCAGGATGCTCCCAGGTGAACGCATGACTTTGCAGTTTCTAGGACATAGAGCTGCCTATGACACTATCCTAGGCAAGTGGAGAGTCCACCAAGAGGCACAGGGACACTTTAATTTCCTTCTGGGAGTAGCCTGTCCATTCAGATGCAAGAAAAGAGTCACTCACTATAAAAAGTTGGGATTGAAATCTCTGTGTGATTCGGCAGTGCTGATCAAGGGAGCAGGAGGAATTCATTACACAATGGCCGGCAGCTTTTTGATCAGCAGCCTCCACATGTCAGTGTCGTTAACTTTAAAAAAAATGTTTAATGTTTATTTATTTTTGAGAGAGAGAGACACACAGAGACAGAACACGAGCAAGGGAGGGAGGACAGAGAGAGGGAGACACAGAATCTACAGCAGGGTCCAGGCTCTGAGCTGTTAATCCAGAGACTGATTTGGGACTTGAACTCACAAACTGTGAGATCATGACCTGAGCTGAAGTCAGACACCCTACTGACTGAGCCACCCAGGTGCTCTAATATCAGTAAGTCTTAAGAAAAGGGCTTCCTGTCTTTCTTCTTGATATTTACCAGCCCTGCTGTTGGTTTTCTGGAGTTGTGTGGGAGAAAGTACTAGAAGGCTTTACTAATCAGAAAGCAGAGTTTTATTCAGATCCTCATTTGCCAAAATGAGTCTTCAATTTTCCCTCTTTAATGACTAATATCCCAAGCCAGAAGTCCCTTTGATTCAGTTTCATAAAGGAAAATAAAATCAAGTCTAGAAAGTTAGGGAACAAAGGCTGGGAGCCCAACTGGCTTCATTCTACACAACCATTCAAACTCTTAGTTTTTAGCCCTTGTCTCATTTCTACTCTCTGTAGTACCAGCAATTCCTGAGTCTGCGATATCTAAGTCCTAAAGGAATTCCAGAAGAGAAATCAGTGATCTCTTCATTGGTACTTCCCTGATAAGCACTTGGGTTCCTTTCTCTGTAACCATTCACCACTCTTCTTTTTGCATTCTATATAGTGCAAGTTACAGAGGGCTCCTTCTCTTCATCAAATGTAAAACTTCTGTATCTTATTCTTGTGTAATATATAGTAGAGTGATTCTGGAGCAGATAAGTGTGGCATTGTGGGATAATATGATTTATAGTAAGAAACATATTTGGGGCACCTGTGTGGCTCACTCAGTTAAGTGTCTGACTTTTGATTTCTGCTTGGGTCATGATCTCATGGTTCATGAGTTTGAGCCCTGCATCAGGCTATGATCTGACAGTGTGAAGCCTGCTTAGGATTCTCTTTCTCCCTCTCTCTCTGCCCCTCCTCTGCTTGCTCTCTCTCTCTCTCTCTCTCTCTCTCTCTGCTCCTTCCCTGCTCACTCTCCTCTCTCTCTCTCTCTATCTGCCCCTTCCCCATTCATGCTGGCTCACTCACTCTCTCTCTCTCTCAAAAAAAAAAAAACTTAAAAAACAAACAAGCAAACAAACAAACAAACATATATTTGGTTTCATATCCACTTCTGGCACAGACTTCCTAAACCTCTGGAATTTCTTAAGTCATGAGACCATAAAGGTGTCTTGCTATGTGAATGAGGTGACTTTTGGGAAACGCTTAAAGATGAAGACTGGTTGCCAAGAGAAGCAACCAATAACAATTGGAAGATTGGAATTTTCAGTCCCATTCCTCTGACCTCTGGGAAGGAGGGAGGAGCTAGAGATATAATCAATTATGAATGATCAGTGATTTAATCAATCATGTCTATGTAGTGATACCACCATAGAAACCCAGAAGAAAAAGATTGGAAACTTCCGGGCTCATGAACACATGGAAATTGGGAAGAGTGGTTCATTCAGAGACAACATGGAAACTCCACATTTTTTCCCCATACCTGTCCCCATACCTGACCCTACTCACCTTTTCCATCTGGCTGCTATTCAGTTATATTCTTTTATAATAAAGTGTTCATCTAGTAAATATGGTTTTTTGAGTTCTGTATTTTTCTCTGAGTTCTGTGAGCTGCTTTTAGCAATTTAATTGAAACCAAGGAGAGAGTTGTTGGAACATCTAACCTGTAGCAGATTGGTCAGAATCCCAGGTGACATCCTGGAATAGCAGTTGGTGTCTGAAGAGAGACAGAGAGAGGTGGGAGAGAGGCAGAGTCTTGTAGAAATAAGCCCTAAACCTGTGGGACGTGACCCTACCTCCAGCTAGATCATGTCAGAATTGAGTTAAATTGTAGGACACGCAGCTAGTGTCTGAGCAGTGCTTGGCGGATGGTGTGGGACATGCCTCCCCATCCCTTTCCAACACCCCCCCCCCGCTTGCCCCCACACACGCTGGAATTGGTGACCAGACCCTTTAAATTGCCTTTACATTGCTAACTTGAATCAGAAGTTGGCACAGTCATATTTAAACATGTGGATACTGACTCTGAGATTCCCATCTAGACAAAGTAGACATAATACCTCAGAGTACTGGACATCTGATTATCAGAGGTCCTGAAATGCATCCAGTATTTTCATGGTCACAATGCTATAGTAAGAGCATCAGATGAAAAAATCCAAACAAAATTAAAAGCTTCGTCTCTTCTTTTCTCTTCTAATGGTCCTTGCTAAATAATGTGGGATATAGATTTTTATAATGGGATTGAATTGATAAAGATAAAAAAATAAAGTCTTGACTGAAACTCAGATGATATATTATTAGGAAAACTGTTTTAGTCCATTTTTCTGGGGTTTAGAAGTCACATTGTCTGTCCCCATTCATGCCAGTGGGCATTAGGAGTTCAATAAAGTTTTCTCAGTTTCTTCAAGACTAATTGGTCTCTATCTTCTCTTTATTACCTTTGGACCCCCAGGGAGACTTCAGCCACTAATGGAGAAGAGACTCCAGGGTCTATTAATAATGCATTTATAACAAATCAGTTTCATTAAAGCTGTGGAAAAATGTGGGAAGATGCTTATAGAAGAATGACAAGGAAAGAAATCAGAATAAGCTACATAATCAAATATTATTATGTATAAGAAGACTTGAAGTAAATATACCAACATACTAGTCATAATGTTTTGTTATTTTTTCCATATTCTTGAAATTATATTTAATGATATATGACTTTTAACATGCACATTATTTTGGGGGGACACCTGGATGGCTCAGTCAGTTAAGCATCCAACCTCGGCTCAGGTCATGATCTTGCAGCTCCTGAGTTTGAACCCCGCCTCGGACTCTGTACTGACAGCCCGTAGCCTAGAGTCTGCTTTGGATTCTGTCTCTCTCTCACTCTGCTCTTCCCTCACTCACATTCTCTCTCTCTCTCTCTCTCTCTCAAAAATAAACATTATAAAAAATTTTTAAATGCACATTATTTTTATAAAGGGTTTGATTTTACATATTTCGAGGTCTGACTCAAATATAACTTCCCTTTGCTTTTCTGGTAATATCCTCAGTAGAAATAATGTTTTCCTCCTTTTAAAATCTACAAATTTGATTTGGTACAGCTTCTGCGCACTTATCACATACTGCCTAGTATTTTAATTAGCTGACTATTTTTTTTTCTTTCCATTTAAGAGCCAGCATTCAGTAGCTTGTGTGCTAGCTATACTAGCCAAGGCTCCAAGCAGTGTTTAGCATAGTAGTTACTCAGAGACACAGGTATAGATGAGTGAATGAACTACCTTCCCCAGCTCCACAGTCATTTTGGTAACTTGCTGGACACTATGAGCACATTGCCTAACACTGATTTTCCTTCCAAAGCATCATGCAGTGAAAGCTTCCCATTACAAAACTCACCATATTTATTATACCCTGAAGGTAGAGATTTTTTCCCATTTGCCTTTATCAAATGTTTATCCTCTTTTATCCATGTCTGTTGCCATGGTAGCAGCTCAAGACAGGGCTGAGCAAATCATAAGAATTCTTACACACAGAGACTGGTTACTACAGTGGTGGCAGCTTGCTTACGATGCCGAATGAGTGTTTTCACATGTCCTGGACTGCCCTTGTTTTCAAGGCCAGATGTCTTACTGCCTTTGTGAAGACGCTTGCCTTTTAAAGCTGTAAATAAGCAATCAAGTAGAAAGATCCACGTAGCGTTGCTAAATTCCGAAGTGCATTTGTTTTGATCTTTTTAGACACCATAATAATTATAATTTTTTTAAATTTTTCATTAACTACACAAGTTCTTTCCTTTATTTAAACCCTGTACGTGGGGATGTGGCTGCTTCTACATTTCCTAGGGGAAAAATAGTTACTTAGTAACAAAACACTCAAGGTCCTGTGGTCTAACCTCACATGTCTCCCAAAAGTACTGTACTCTTCGTAACCAGATATATATCTATTGTTTTCCTTCAATTTTCCTGAGAAAGCAGTACTAAAGCCATCCTAATATGTTATCTCTGTGATATGTTCCTAATGTCTTTCACTTTGTATTTTTCTTCTTTCTTGTTCAGCCTATTGAAAATGGCGATTTTAGAAGTTAAGAGTCAAGGATCATAGAATGTTCTGTGATGAAAAGGACCTCAGAGAATATCTACTGCAACATTTTCACTTTATTTGTGTGAAAATTGAGGCATAGAGAGGAAAAGTTAACTTTCAAAGGCCATGCAGTGATTTAAAGGTGTATTTTGTTATAACTAGAATGATCTGATTTCTAACCCAGCGCTACTCACTCCTTATGACTGGACATCAACATGAGTTTCAAGCAAAGAAATTGGATCTGCTTTAAATATAAACAACAGCAACTACAAAACCTTCACTGTTAAGGGAGATCTGGGAGTTTGTCATGAGAGATGCAAGATGGGTTTGGGCTTAGAGAGAATTATACCAGATCCCTCACAGTTCTAAAAGGTGCCATATGACAAGACAATGTCATTTCTTGGAACATCTTCCTTCTTCTTTACTGCTAGTCCCTGTCCCTTGTCATTTGAGCATCAAGTCAAAGTCCAATATCTTTTTGTGAGATGCTTTTGTTATGCCCCTTCATACCCATTTGGTTCCTTTCCATCTAAGCTTCTCTATTGTAGCAGCACTTCATCATGGCACCTTATTCACTCATATTTTCATACATCCATTTTTTCAAGTGTTTATTAAGAACTTACTGTGTCCCCCCGCCCAGAGTTGTAGGTGCTACGAATACCATGAAACCATGATGAATAAAAAAAATCACTGTACTCAAGAAATTTCCGTTTAGTTGGGAAGTTCATAGCCCATTTTCATATGTTTCTGACATTAGACTGTGAGATTTTTCAGAACAGCAATTGATCTTTCTGCATTATTATATTCTCAAAGTGTAATATAATGCTTGGAATTTAATGACAATTTATTGAAAGAACAAGTGAGGGGCACCTGCATGACTCAGTTGGTTGAGTGTCTGACTCCTGGTTTGGGCTCAGGTCATGATCCCAGAATCGTGGGATCTAACACAGGGTCAGGCTTCACACTGAGTGTGGAGGCTGCTTATAATTCTCTCTCTCTTCCTCTGCCCCTCTCCCCTGCTCATGTTTTCTTTCTCTAGGAAGAAAGAAAGAAAGAAAGAAAGAAAGAAAGAAAGAAAGAAAGAAGAGACAAGAAAGAAAGAAAGAAAGAAAGAAAGAAAGAAAGAAAGAAAGAAAGAAAGAAAGAAAAGGAACCAGTGAATGAATAAATCAGGTACAGGATGTAAGAACCACAAACTACAGAAAAAGAAAATGTTGATACATGCCAAAGCATTTTTAGATAACTTCATGAGCCACTGGAAACTATAACTTCATATTAAAAGTACAGGAAATATTGGAAAGGAAGTAAAGGAGAAAGAAAAATTCAAGGCAGAGGAAGAACATGAAGGCTAGAACATGGAGGTTTAGATTCAAGTGATATTCATGGAAACAGATGATGACAGTCAATGCTGTTAGAGAGATGACAATAGAAAGATGGATGAAAGCAATTTGAGAAGAAATGGAAATACTTATTTTATTAGTATTTAATGAAAATTATTTTATTTGCAATAACAAAATTCCTGGCTTGTTTAGGTATATTAGGTAAAAATAAACAAAAGCCTATTTTTAGATCAGTATTTTAATATGTGCCTTGTGAGGAGGTGTTAAGTTTGGTCTTTCTAGTCACTCATTCAAGTTATTCTTGTTTGTCTACCAAGATCAACCTACTGACAGATACTCATTCAATGGGCAGCCATTCTATGTGAATTATTTTTTCAAGGATTTTAGATATATTGGTGCTAATCAACATCATTTGATGTTGTTCCAAATTCATTTTTGCCAGGAGTTCAAATTTGGTAGCAAATTACAGACATTGTCCATGACCAATACAAAACAAAACAAAACAAAACAAAACAAAACAAACATCAAATCAACTGACCACCCAGGGAAAGAAACTAGACTAGATATTTGATGGATGTATATATATAAGAAAAATTATGTAAAATCCTAAAGAGTTAGAAAAAATAATCAACAATTTTGTGTTAGGCAGAGAGACACTTATTTTTATTTCTTTTCCTATTCTAATATTTTTTTCTTCCTAACTTAGAAAATAAATATAGAAGAGAAACTTCACTAGGACACGAAGTTTCTCAGATCCTCTTATAGCCAAGTATAGTAACCATAGCCAAGATCTTGTAACATTGACTCATTGTATGCCCATTTGCTCTTTTCCTTGGATAAGATCTAAGAATTTATGTGAGAGATGGAATATTTGAAATAGGGGAGGGTTATGTTATTTTATGGTGTATTCACAAAATCCTCATAATATAACTAAATTTTTACTCAAACAGGTTTAAAAGTTGCATGGTCACACACACACACACACACACACACACCCCAAAAGCAGTCATCATTAGCAACTCAAATGAAAAAGGTAAGATGATGATTATATACCTCATCATGTAACATTTAAAAGCAATTAAATTACAATCATTTTATGTATGTTTCACGGGAGAAATACCTCTGAGATAGCACACTGTACCAATACATAATGTCTAAATAATTGAACTGGACCTAAAACACTCATTTGTGGGGGCAAAAATGCTTCAAAAGCTTGAAAGAAAAAAAATTATCCGAATTGTATATCTTTATTAAAAACTCTTAAATGTCAATATGCATGTCTGAAAGTGGAAGAGGAGGGTAATTTTTCCTTCTTAAAAAGGTAAGATTAAACAAAAATTATTTACATAAGGCTAATAGTTTTAGAGGAAAATTCTAGCTTAATGTATGTAGCTTTGATTATGCGAAAGACCCCAAATGGCTTTGCCTGTGGTTTAATTCTTTAAGTCTATCCTTTCAAGAGCAAAAAAGATTGACACAGATTTTTAGCCTTTAAAAAGATCAATCCCAATAAACTGGACTTACCAAATTTAATGTGTTGTTTTCATTCTTTAGTAATTCTTTTTATAATTAGTGCTAAATGGACATAAATTACTAAAACACAATTGTAGTAAAGTCTTGGTTATTCATACTGAATTTTCTACTTTGTGATTTATTTATGGGAAAGTATTAATCCCATAATAATTTCCCCTAATGCCCCAAATCTTTAAGCCATTCTCTCCTTAGGTGACACTGACTTTGAAAATGAAAACTAATTTTGGTCTAAGTTCAATATAATTTGAAAAGTAACCTGAATCTAAAGAAGTAATGTTATATTCTATAAATACCACACATACACATACATATGTGTACACACACATACACAAACATACACACAAAACCTCCACATATTATGGAAAGAAAAAAAAACAGAAATAATTTCCTCTCCCAAAGCTTTCTCAAAACACCGACTGCCCCGGTAAACTATGTTGATTTAGAGCAGAGTAGAACAAGGGTCTGATAGTAGATTTGAGGGGGTGGTTAATGCTATTGTAAGGAAAATAGGGAAAATGGAAGGTTAAGAGAAAGATACATTATGGAGAAAAGTCGAATATAAAATCTGCAGGTAACTAGTGTCTCTCTTCCAATTCTCCACTCATGAAACTGAAGGGTGGTTTAATAACTTGAAATGGAAAACTATGACATTATCCTCTTTTTATATTTCTTTTTTTAATCTACTCTCTAATCTACCAAAATCACAAATAATTTGGAATTCACTTTACCTTTTCCTTAAAATAAGAATACCATAGGTGACATCTCACAAATGAATAGACTGTCTCCTTGGCCATAATGCATTTTCAGTCTTCAGGATGCAGCACAGGGCTAGAAAGGTCAAGGTTGTATCTACCACCCATAGGTGGGGAATCAGGAGGCTGGGATTTGTTCATTTATTAAAAATTTTTATTTGTCCCAGACATTATTCTGGATGTTAGAGTAAAATAAAAGACCAAAATAAGTCTCAGAAGAGCTTGGGAGAAGATAAACTTGAGAATTACAGGTAATTTTTTTGTTATACCAGTTTAATGGTGACATCTGACACTGTCACTCACACGTCACTGTTTAGAACTGATCACTCAGCCACATGAACATGCAGGAGTCCTGAGAGAGCATATGAATCATAGAACAATTATGTCACACTGCCAGTGAACCTAAAATGTCATCTGTATATTCCAAGGACAGAATTCAGATCAACATTTAAAAAATGCACTGATTAAAATCAATGACAACCAACACAAACAAACAAATTAAAAACATAAGATTATATCCTAACAATTGATGATTTGCTATTTGTTTGGAGGAAGAGAAAGAAGATGACCTTTTCAGTTCTGTCACATTAAACATTACTGATGTGCATTTCATTAGTAATATACATTCCTCAAGACTAGTCATTAAGGGTGTGAATAGAAATAACCCACAGAATCAAAGCAGCGGAGTATGAGCAGGATCATAAAAAAGATATTTGCATTCTGGGGAGAGGAAGATACTTACAGTACAATGGGAATCTGATTTGACAGGCAAATATTCCTTAAACCACTGATAAATTGCTCATTAATCCAACAGTTTGTGTCATTGCATGGGAATCTTTAGTGAATCATAATTCTCTTAAAAGAATGCTGACATGAAGTACATTATATCATAGAAATGTTCTAAAACTTCTCATTTTCTTATCTGTGGTCTCTTTGTTAAAGGGGATATGGACGATGCTGCAATGTCAGAGGGATTGGTCTCAGTGCCTCACAATGATAATTCTGGGAAAAGTTCTCTAGAAACTTGCAGGTGAATCTACTCTGGGTTCTTTATGCATTATTGGCAGTCTGGTGTACCCTTGTGGGATTAATAAGGCAAACTGGGGTTTTAACCACAGCTCTTTTGGCAAATTACTTAACCTCCTTCAAACTTACTTTTCCCATATGTAAAATACGGGTAGTTATCCTTATCTTTTAAAAAGGTAATGTATTTATTATAAAATATATTTAAAGTATATAGCTAAGCACCTGATATACTACAGATCCACAATCTCTTATAATACAAATCTGAAAGTCAAAAGCTCTGGAAACAGAAGTTTTTGTTTTCTTTTGTTTTCAATTACTCACTTAGTGGCAAAATCTGACCTGACCTGAACTGCTTTTGGCAGAGAAACTTGACCTCAGTTGATGTGTGGCTATTTATAGTCTATTAATCCCACTTAGCATGAATGCTCATATTTTTACTAGAGAAATCGCATATTTGATTTTAGGCTGCTGTCTATATCCCACTGGCAGTATTATATAAAATACAATATTTTCATGTATTATTCTGAAATCCAGAAGGTTCTGCAAAGGATTATGAAACTTTATAAGGTAGACCTAACAATTATAGAGCTAGCAAGCAGACAACTAGGGTATCATCTGTCCTTGTTTCTGAGTTCCTGGTTTCCATACCCTGTGGATACAAAGGTTTGACAGGAATGATAAAAACAGCCCGGAAGAGGGAGTTCAACAAAATTATTTTGTGTACCGTAAGTTTGCGTAAGCTCAAGGAAGCCTACAAGAGCAGAGAGGAAAGGTCCCCTGACCTAGAAGGGGAATAGAATAGTAAATATTTAATACTTTGGTAGCTTGGGGCACCTGGGTGGCTCAGTCGATTGAGAGTTCAACTTTAGCACAGGTCATTATCTCATGGTTCATGAGTTTGAGCTCTGTGTCGGGCTTTGTGCTAACAGCTCAGAGCCTGGACCCTGCTTTGGATTTTGTGTCTCCCTCTCTCTCTCTGTCCCTCCCCCACTCAAGCTCATTCTCTTTCTCTCTCAAAAATAAATAAACATTAAAAAAATTAAGTAATACTTTGGTAGCTTAATTCATTATTGTAAATATTTAGATATAATGGAAGATGAGTACTTATGTGTACTTTTGGCCAAGATTTTGCAAATCTGTTAGAAGTAGATCTGAACAGTGATTAAATACGTTACCTTGCATCAGTTGTGTAGAAAGTTACTGCTAAAACAGAGAATGTGAGTGTGATATCGATGCTGTAAGACATTCTGCTGTTTATTTCCCTTAATGCTGATCTCTGATGCCTATCAACTTTAAATTAGAAGTATTTAAAGCCTTTAGAGAGTATACAATAAATATTATTCTTCATATGTAAATGTATTTCAAGCAGATAATAATGAATAATAATTAGCTTTTTTTTTTTCTTGTTAGTAATGCCTGGAGCTGTTGCAGCCATTTTGACTATAAGCACACAAGCATGAGAGTGAAGCCAAACTGAGATTGGTAGAGTAAAATATGAAAAAAAAAACTAGTTTTTTTAAATGAAATATATCACCTCAAACTGTTTACCATGCAATCTTACTTACATCATTGTTAGTGGGTTACCACAAACTGAATTCATCCTACTTGATTCGAACAGGAAGGCCATTATTGACTAAATGTAAGAAATGCCATATGAAATCAATTACTGCACTTACAGCAAAGATGTTGTTGAAGATATTGCTGATTCCACTTCTCTCATGCCCTCTTTTTAATAACTTCTAGGACAAATCACTTTTAGAATTCAGGGTTAGGAAAATTCTTTCTCCTGGAGAACTGTTATCCTTCCTATTTCAATATTGCACGTGATAGGTACCCTTTAACCGTTTGTGAATGAATAAAAGAACTACTAGAAAACAGAGAAAGACAGATACCGTATGTTTTCACTCTTATGTGGATCCTGAGAAACTTAACGGAAACCCATGGGGGAGGGGAAGGAAAAAAAAAAAAAGAGGTTAGAGTGGGAGAGAGCCAAAGCATAAGAGACTCTTAAAAACTGAGAACAAACTGAAGGTTGATGGGGGGTGGGAGGGTTGGGAGGGTAGGTGATGGGCATTGAAGAGGGCATCTTTTGGGATGAGCACTGGGTGTTGTATGGAAACCAATTTGACAATAAATTTCGTATATTAAAAAAAAGAACTACTAGAAAGCTTATCAGTGCTCTTTGAAGGGATATCTATGTCAACTCACCGGTAAAACTAAGACAATTATAAACCCTATTTTAGTCTTTATTGCCATTGTATTTTTACTTGTGTTTCCTTTGATCTTGAATTTTTACTTATGTTTATATTTTGCTAACTATTTGTATGTTCTTATTGTTTCAATTTGCCTGAATATATTTTATAGAAAGGAAGTAGGGCAGAAAATTGAAATATATAGATAAACATGAATAAAAGCATTTTTTTTTTGTAATTTGGGATAATGGAGTTGCAGGCATTCTGACACATAATTCTGCACAAAATAATTTATATTGAATATAAGGTTCAATATATGGGTTCTCTTATTGCAAATTTATCATTGTATTTTTCCTTTTGCTGAGGAAATTAATGTATAATTGTCAGAATTCAGAAAAGAAAGTGATCAAAATAATCCCACAAGAAGCAGAAAATACATTTTTTTGTGATTAATCTTAAATAACAATAACTAACATATTTTGAGTGCTTATTATGCCCAGTCACCAATTTATTTTTTTGTATATTAATTCATTGATAAGGTAAAAAATATGATTTTCATTTTCAGATGAAAAAAGTTAGGCCTACAAAGGTTAAGTAGATTTCCTGAGATCTCAAAGCTAAAAAGTGTTGAAATTGGAATTCAAAATCAGGCAGTCTAAGACCAGAGTTTAGAGTTTAAACCAACCACACTGCCTCAGATGAGATGCTTTTATTCATTCAAAAATTATTTGTTGATGGCCTACTATGTTCCATGTGTAAAAAAAGGCACTAGCAACATATCACTGAACAATAATCCACAGCTGAAAAATTGAGAAATTATTTACAGTTTATAAATTTGGTATCACTGCTGGTCTATTGCTATATGTATCCAAATGCAGGCTAAACATGATGAACAATAAAATAATGTTCATTAGATGTGTAATTGAGATTTTCAGATTTTAGCTATGTGTTTGATCACAGAACAGGCATAGGCACTCACCATATACAAGTTTAAAGAATGTGGTTAACTTGTTTCACAAATAAAACTTTCCTTGTTTGTTATAATGATGGATATCAGATTACATTTTTTTTTTTTGTCAGCCTGCTTTGTTGGTCTTATGTAAGTGTACTTGCTTTGAGTTTTTGTTTACTTATTATTTAATAGATTTTTATGCAATACTCTCCCCAATTATATGATAAGCTATCAGAGGGCAGGGACCCTTAATTTGAGACAAGCCTAATCCATGGCCCCAGTGGATGCTTGGATAGCAAGTTTAAATGTGACTTGTGTAAACTGGTGGAGGTTGGAAATGAAAAGCTTTTTTTGTTCAGACTGATGGCAACTGAGTGGTAATATAGATTTAACAGTTAATATAAAAACCAATTTCCCTTATGACGAAACAGTAAGAGACTCAAAACTACGGTGACAGCTTTGAAATATCAGTTCCCTGAGACAAACTCTCAAATGATAAGCTTGCTTATTTTAAAAGGAACTTAGGGAGGGGTGATTTTCTTTCTTTTCCTGTCAGATATTCACATCATTTGAAAACTATTAGTAAGCAACTAGGGTACTAACAGTAATGTTCAAAATGCTTAGTGAAACCAACCAAAAGTCCATTTTGGTCATTAAAACACTAAGTAAGGATGTTTTGTTTTGTTTTGTTTTGTTTGTTTCCTGTCAAGGTGTTTTTAGGGAATTTAACTCACTAAATGTTATATTCTTAGCTGCTATTAATTTATGGGATCTAATGTTGGCAAGAAAGGAATGAGGCTGAAATTAGACCCTGCAGCATCAATTTGAATACGTTCAATGGCCATCTTAGCATACCAACCAATAGTCTTAATGATGTCTACAGGCTAGAAGATTGCATCCCACCTCATCTGGTGTCATATTTAGTAAAGACTTCATTGATTTAGTTGATTGAGATAGAAACAGAAAGATGCATAGATGCAAATCGTATATGCTTTCCATGACTTTTCTGCATTAACTCTTAATGATCTAGTGAAAAACCCACATTGGAATATTCTAAAGGCAATGCCAGGGCCTAATATTGCCCAACCATTAGTACATGTTTTCTTTTTCTTTTTTTGAAATTTATTTATTTATTTTGTAAAGGAGTGTGAGCAGGGGAGAGGCAGAGAGAGAGGGAATCCCAAGCAGTCTCCATGCCCTCAGTGCAGAGCCCGATGTGTGAGATCAGACTTGAGCCAAAATCGGAAGCTAGATGCTTAACCTACTGAGCCACCCTGGGGCCCCTAGTGCATGCTTTCTACCATGCCACATATAAGTGCACACCAGACAGTTCCATAGCACTCAAGGATTCTGTCACAAATTTTGCCCTCAAAAGCTGCCAACTTCATCTTCAAAAAAAAAAAAAAAAAAAACCCTAGGATATTCAACCATTTTGGAAAAAGTCCATAATTGACAGTCAGGTTGGAGAAATGTCATTCAATTCCCTCTTCCTGACATTCTTTTGTGCTAATTGCACTTCCTGAATATTAAATAGAGATTTCCTCCATATGAGAGCAATTACAGAACTTGTTAAAAACACGCAAGTGGCTTGTAAAAGCAATGCACACATTAAAGACAACTTCCTAAAAGGACTTTGGAAAGGTCTTCTGAAAACATAAGTAGATGAGTAGGTAATGAAAATGCACAGGATCTTTGATGATTATGCTGTTTGCTAGAAAATGGTATGAAGTAGAAGGCAGAACAATGTCAGAGCGAACATTAGTTACCGAAGTCTGAAAACATCTTCACTGTGACTATGAGGAAGTTACACTTTCAGGTCCCATAACACAACATGATCAGAGGGCCTTAGGGTATTGAGGGAATAAAAAATGAAGCAGAATAATTAGCAAGTCTCCTTACTGGATGAGAAATTTTGTATTACTATTGCAAAAATTAAATACACATCTACATATCTAAAGTATATTTTAGCAAGTCGCAGAATTGAAAACTTTATTCATTTCTTTATTCAACAAATACTGCCAACCTGTGATCATTTTATTCTATAGATTGGGAAATAATCATTTGTTTAAAAAAATTATAAATGTACTTTGAATTCAGGCAGATCTCTGCTGTCTTAGCTCTGCCACTTACTAGCAGTTGATCTTGGGCACATGTAGAAGATTGAATTATTGGCCCCAATACTTTACTTGTCTCTGTATCCATCCCCTGTGCAGAGTTATATTTTATCTCACTAGAGGTAGGATATATCACTCTGTCCCACTGCTGCCGGGCTATGGCATGTGCCTTGCTTTTGCCAATGAGATATGAGCAACTATGAGACAAGCTGAGATTTGGCAAGTGTTTGCGTGGTTAGGCTTGCCCTCTTATACTTCTTTCATATGATGAGAACATACTTCTGCTGGTCCCTGGTCAAAAGCAAACAATATGGAAGAAAACTGGATTTAGCGTGTAACTTAATCTAGCCCAACCAACCTAGATCAATTGATTCCCAGGTAATCCCCAGGTGATTAGCACATGCATGAAAGAAAAGAAATCATTGTTTTAAGGCACAGGAAATTTTATTTTATTTTATTTTATTTTATTTTATTTTATTTTTTAATGTTTATTTATTTTTGAGAGAGAGACAGACAGACTGCGAGCAGGGGAGGGGCAGAGAGAGAGGGAGACACAGAATCCAAAGCAGGCACCAGGCTCTGAGCCATCAGCACAGAGCCTGACGTGGAGCTTGAACCCACGAACCATGAGATCATGACCTGAGCTGAAGTCGGGCTCTCAATTGACTGAGCCACTCAGGTGCCCCAAGGTACAGGAAATTTTAAAGTTCATTATGTAGTAGTAGTAAGTGATATGGGATATAACTCAATCATTCTTCTACTCAGTTTCCACATCTGTAAATTGATGTTAAAAGAAAAAGTATGTAATGGGGTGCCTGTGTGGTTCAGTTGGTTAAGTGAATGACTCTGGATTTTAGCTCAGGTCATGATCTCAGGGTTGTTAGATCAGGCCCAGTATAGGGCTCTGCATTGGATGCGCAGCCTGCTTGGGATTCTCTCTCTCCCTCCTCCCCTCTACCTGTGCATGCTATCTCTCTCTCTCTGACAAATAAAAAAATAAAAATGAGAATAAGTAAATAAATAAATGTATGTAACATATAAGGTTGCCATGAGGACTATTGTTGCTTTAAACACCTAAGTGTAAATATAAGAAATCAATTGCATTTCTATATACTAACAAAAAACACATGAAACTGAAATTAAAATTAAATACCATTTACAATTACTACCAAAAAAAAAATGACACTCTTAGATGTAAATTTACCAAACATGTGCAGGACTTGTATGATGTAAACTATACCATGCTGATGACAGAAACCAAAGAATTTCTAAATAAATGGAAAGGGTAGGGCACCTGGGTGGCTTAGTCTGTTAAACATCTCACTCTTGATTTCGGCTCAGGTCATGATCTCACCTTTCATGAGACGGAGTCCCAAGTTGGGCTCTGTGCTGACAGCACAGGCCTGCTTGAGATTCTTTCTCTCCCTCTCTCTCTGCTCCTCCCCCACTCATGCACACTGTCTCTCAAAATAAATAAATAAACATTTTAAAATAAATTAAATAAATAAATAAATGCATATGCATATTGTATTGATGGATTGGAAAACTAAACATAACATAGATGTCAATTTCCACAAATTAATACTCAGATTTAACATAATTCTTATCAAATTCCCTACAAGATTTTTTGTAGATATAGATAATTCTAAGATATAAATAAAATTATATATGTATATCTGTCTTTATATCTATATATGCTTAGATATAAATATATAAATAAATTAAAAGAAAAAGAAAAGCCAAAAATTTTTGAAAAGGAAGAATAAAATTGGAGGAATCAGTCAACCTGATTTTGAGACATATTATATAGCTACAGCATTGAGACTGTTTGTGCAGGGATAGGTATAACAGATGAATTGAACAGAACAGAGAATCCAGAAATAGACCAACAATAATGTGCCCCACACAAATATGACAAAAGTGCAAAAGCAATAGAAGAAAGATAGGTTTTTCAGAAAATGGTGCTGATGCAATTGAAGGTCTGTAAGCAAAAAAAAAAAAAAAAAAAAAAAAAAGGAACACTGACCTCAGTCTCAAACCTTATTCATAAATTAATTTAAAATGGACCATAGACTTAACAATAGGATGTAAAACTATACTTTTATTCTTTTTAAGTTTATTTATTTATTTTTGAGAGAGAGAGAGAGAGAGAGAGAGAGAGGGAGAGAGAGAGATTGTGCAGGGGAAGAGAAAAAAGAAAGAGGGAGAGAAAGAGAATCCCAAGCTGGCTCTGCACTGTCAGCACAGAGCCACACATTGGCTTGAACTCACAAACCATGAGATCATGACCTGAGCTGAAATCAAGAGTCAGGTGCTTAATTGACTGAGCCACCCAGGCACTCCTATTTTTTTTTAAAATAGGAAAAGAAATCAGGGTCTAAGACTAGGAAAATAATTCTTAGACTTGATACCAAAAGCATAGTCTATATAAGGAAAAACTGATAAACTAGACTTTATCAAAATTCTAATCTTTTGCTCTGAAAAAGAAAATCTTGTTAAGAGTATGAAAAAAAAAGCTATATAGTATGAGAAAATATTTTCAAACCACATGTCTGTTAAGACCAAACTGTGATATCTCTATATATCTATCATTAATGGGTAAAATATAAAATAGTGGCAACTCTAAATGACGCAAGGACACAGAGAAAGTAGGTCACCCACACATTGCTGTTGGGAATGTAAAATGGTACTGCCACTCTGGAAAACAGTTTGGAAGTTTCCTTAAAAGCTAAATATGCACACAACCCCTATTGAAATAACACCAGCATTTTTCACAGAGCTAGCACAAACAATCCTAAAGTGTCTATGGAACCAAAAAAGACCCCGAATAGCCAAAGTAATCCTGAAAAAGAAAACCAAAGCTAGAGGCATCACAACTCCAGACTTGAAGCTGTATTACAAAGCTGTAGTCATCAAGCCAGTATGGTACCGACCCCAAAACAGATACATAGATCGATGGAAGGAATAGAGAACTCAGAAATGGACCCACAAACATATGGCCAACTAATCTTTGACAAAGCAGGAAAGAATATCCAGTGGAAAAAAGACAATCTCTTCAGCAAATGATGTTGGGAAAACTGGACAGCAACATGAAGAAGAATGAACCTGAACCACTTTCTTACACTACACACAAAAATAAACTCAAAATGAATGAAAGAACTAAATGTAAGACAGGAAGTCATCAAAATCCTAGAGGAGAAACCAGGCAACAATCCCTTTGACCTCATCTGCAGCAACATCTACATGTCTCCAGAGGGAAGGGAAACAAAAGTGAAAATGAACTATTGGGACTTCATCAAAATAAAAGGTTTTTGCACAGTGAAGGAAACAATCAGCAAAACTAAAAGGCAACTGATGGACTGGGAGAAGATATTTGCAAATGACATATCAGATAAAGGGTTAGGATCCAAAACCTATAAATAACTTATCAAACTCAACACCAAAAAACAAATAATCCAGTGAAGAAATGGGCAAAACACATGAATAGACACTTTTCCAAGGAAGATACCCAGATGGCTGACAGACACATGAAAAAATGCTCAACATCACTCATCATCAGGGAAATACAAATCAAAGCCACAATGAGATAACACCTCACACCCATCAGAATGGCTAACATTAGCAACTCAGACAATAACAGATGTTGGTGAGGATGCAGAGAAAGAGGAACCCTTTTGCACTGCTGGTAGAAATGTGAACTGGTGCATCCATTCTGGAAACAGTGTGGAGATTCCTCAAAAAATTAAAAATAAAACTACCCTACGACCCAGAAATTGCACTACTAGGTATTTTTCCAAAGGATACAGGAGTGCTGTTTTGAAGGGGCACATGCGCCCCAATGTTTAGAGCAGTACTATCGACAATAGCTGAAGAATGGAAAGAGCCCAAATGTCCAATGACTGATGAACGGATAAAGAAGGCATAGTGTATATATATATATATATATATATATATATATATATATATATATTGGAATATTACTCAGCATTTAAAAAAATAATGAAATCTTGTCATTTGCAACAACATGGATAGAACTAGAGAGCATTATGCTAAGTGAAATAAGTTAGAGAAAGACAAATATCATATGATTTCACTCATATGTGGAATTTAAGATACAAAACAGATGAATATATGGGAAAGGAAGCAAAAATAATATAAAAAAAGAGAGGGAGATAAACCAAAACCATAAGAGACTCTTAAATACAGATCAAAAATTGAAGGTTGCTGGAGGGGTGTTGGGTGGGGGGATGGGTTAAATGGGCAAGGGGCATGCGGGAGGAAACTTGTTGATATGAGCACTGCATGTTATATCCAAGTGATAAATCACTAAATTCTATTCCTGAAATCACTATTACAAAAAAACCCCTGAAACATGAAAACATATACATGTATGTAGGTATAAATATATATACATGTATATATGTATTTCAAAATGGAGTTTTTACTAACATTAAAAAAGGAAGGATTAATTTAAAAGTATGCATTTTTAAAAAATACTAAAATTAAAACCTATTATCTCTTTTAAACAAATAAAAATAAATAAGGGCAAGGAAGATGATTAAAAAAAAAAAAAAAGCAAAAAACTATACACTTAACATATGACCCAATAATTGCACTCTTGTTCATTGATTCCAGAGAAATAAAGATTTGTGTTCATACAAAAATCTGTATACAAATGTTTGTAACAACTTTATTCATAAGACAAGAACTAGAAAGAACCCAGATGTGCTTCCACGGGCAAATGAGTTAACAATCTGTGGTACCTCCACAGATTATCAACTACTAAGAAGAGCTGCTGGTAATATGCAATGATCTGGATGTATATCCAGAGAACTATGCTGAGTTAAAAAAGGCAATCCCAAAAGTTCTATACTATATGATTCCACTTATGTAACATTCTTGAAACAACAAAATCACTTGAGTAGAGAATATTAGTGTCAGGGAAGGGGATACTCAGGAAAGAAAGTTTTAGTAAAAGAGCAACATGAGGGATCTCTGTGGTAATGGCACTGTTCTGTATCTTGACTGCATCAGTGACAATATCCTCTGTGATATTATAAGACAGTTTTGTAAGATGTTATCGTTGAGGGAAATTGAGTAAAGTGCATATGGGATCTCTTTGCACTATTTATTTATTTATTTATTTATTTATTTATTTATTTATTTTTGAGAGAGACCATGAATGATTGAGGTGCAGAGAGAAAGTGAGAGGCAGAAAGACAGACACAATCCCACAAGGGGTAGAGAGAGAGGGAGAGAGGGAGAGAGACGAAATCCTGAAGTGGGGCTCAAGCTCACCACAGACAGGACTCGAGCTCACCCAATATGGGGCATGAACTCAAGAACCGTGAGACCATTACCTGAGCCAAAGTCGGATTCTTAACTGACTGAGCCACCTTCATGCCCCAACTCACTGTATTATTTATTATAATTGCATGTAAGTCTACAGTTATCTCAGAATGAAAAGTTTAATTAAATGTTTATTTATTATTTTTTAATGTTTATTTTTGAGAGAGAGAGACAGACAGACCGGCAGAGCATGAACTAGGGTGGGGCAGAGAGAGAGAGGGAGACACAGAATCGAAGCAGGCTCCAGGCTCTGAGATGTCAGCACAGAGTTCCAGGCAGTGTTTGAACCCAAGAACCACGAAATCATGACCTGAGCCAAAGTTGGATGCTTAACAACTAAGCAACCCAGGCACCCATAATTAAATGTTTATTTAAAACTTGAGAGCAAATGATACCTTTTAAAAGTTTTCTAAAAACCTTAGTAAATGCGACATAACTATTTTTTTTTCTCAAAAATGTTTTCTGTTCTTCAATTTAAATGGTTTGTCCAGGTGCTGAACAATCCGAGTTTTGTTTGTTTTTTTGTTTGCTTTTTTTCTTTTTTTTTTTTTTTTCTGTCAAAGAGAGATGCATCAGCTCACCAGGCTGCTGTTAGCCTAGTGGATGCACTATGCTGAAATCAACATGTGCAACCAGCTGCAAATTCCGTGTTCCAAGGCTCTAATGTGCCAGCCGCATTTACTGGACTCATTTAAGGCAGGCACATTGCTTCTTTAGGCTCGTTTCCAATCTGAAGGGTCACAGCTCTGCATTTGTTCCAGTTTACACCAAGGACTCTAACACATTCAGGGTTTGCTGAAGAGAAAGTTGTCATTTAAGACAAATCAGTGATTTTTTTCTACTCCTGAAGTAATTGGAATTTAGATATAGTAAGAAACTGCCTTTGTGTGAGTTATATGAAAGGATAGAAATCTCTGCTTAGCATATAGTAAGTACTCAGCTACATTTCTTTCCCCTTAATGAATGGGATATGTTTAGGAAGTCCTTAAATAAGAACACATATCTCCAATGGACTGAGATGATTTATTATATCAAATTCATTATCAAAATGGACTGATAGCATCCTTCCTAGAATTCTCAGATTAAAGTAAAATTAACAACTTCATTTTAGATGTGTACCTTTTCATTGTCCTTGAAAGAGTCTTGAGCCAGGAATCTACATAATTGATCGCATAGTCACAAATAAGTCCACAATCTTTTCCCCTCCTTCCTTTTTTTTTTGGAGCATATTTTGTAATCGTTTTTTAAGAATATGAATTCCAGGGGTTTCACTTTACCATAATCTAACCTAGATGATCTCTGACCAAATACAAGGTGCTCTAAAGCCCTACTATCAGAAGGTAAAGCCCAAGTTAGTTCCTGTTGAGTCCATATGATGGATCAGCTTTCTCCAATGTTTCTAGATGTGAGAATTTGAACAAGCCACTTACTTCTGTAAGCCTCCCTGTCCTAAAATATAAAAATGGATTTTGGTGACTACACCAAACATATTTTATTTACAATTTCACAGTCTGTTTTTCCATTATGGCTCTTATTTCAGCTGCTTGTTCCATGTGAGCTCTAATCAATTTCATGCAGGTGCACCAGACAGTGCCTTTCCAAATGCCCATGATGCAACCTTCCCACTTGCATCATAGAGCTTCCAATTTTTGTTGATCTTTCTCAGAGACCATACAGGTATAGTATAGAAGAGGCAGAGTTGATAATAATAACCCTGGGGAAATTTCTGACCAATGGGAAATAGAAATGCAATTGATAAAATCTTCTTTCCTTCTCCCCATGGGTAGATAAGCCTGAGATAACATGTCATTCCTTGAAAAACTATCACAATGGACTGAGGAATTAATTGTACCTGGTCATGTCAGGACTTGATAATGCCACTCTTCCTATGGTCTTAATTCATTTTTTATTCTCACTTCCTGGGATTGCATTTCCTAATAAAGTGGTAACATATAAAATGTTGGCACAGGCTCTGCTTTCTGAGGGACCCAGGTTAAATGGTTAGAGGAGTAGTGATTAAGAAAATCTCATGATGAGGGGCACCTGGGTGGCTTAGTCGGTTAAATGTCCAACTTCAGCTCGGATGATCTCACAGTTCGTGAGTTCTAGCCCCGCATCGGGCTCTGTCCTGACAGCTCAGAGCCTGGAGCCTGCTTTGGATTCTGTGTCTCCCTCTCTCTCTGCCCCTCCCCCACTCATGCTCTACCTCTTTCTCTCAACAATAAATAAATGTTAAAAATTAAAAAAAAATCTCATGATGAGATTTTTGGAGAACAATTCCTCATCAGTAGAATGGCAAAAGTCTCCATCACTGGTGGCATCACAGTGACTAAGGCTTCACCTGAGATTAACTGGGATAAGGAACATACGGGAAATGTGATAAGGGGATGTGCAGTGGTTGTGACATGTGAGCTATATGAGAACAATTATATGTTTGAGGATTTCTAGTAGGCTTTTTTAAAAAATTTGTTTAAAATTACCTTGAAAATGCCAATTTTTAAAAATCTCTAGACGTCACCTGCCAACTAAAGGCAAACTGGAAGATAGAAAGTCTTTGACTGCAACTCATAAAATGCACTTGTACTTTTTAAAATCCTCACATGCTACCCTTATTGACTTCAGACTAGCATTCAAAGTCAGGTATCAGCAGTAGTAGCATTGGTGAGACAGTAGTGAGCATAGCTGCCTTCCAAAGTGAGGTATCAGCAAAACCTAAGTAGTTAAATACAATTTTTGTTAACAAAAGAAATCACTCACACAGTGAATAAATTATACACACTTACTTTCCGTACTGCCAGGGACCATAAGCAGATGCAACAGTGGGTCTTGTGGGTTAGGAAATAGAGCTATACATGGGATATGTAAAAATTTATTTACATGAGTCGCTCCCCCATGACTTGGGCTTCAATGCTCTGGCATATTAAGTTGGTTTTTGTTGTTGTTGTTGTTGTTTTTAACATTTTATTGAAGCACAGTTCTGAAGATGGTCAATAGTGATAAAAGACTTCCTGAAAATAATACTGAGAAAGTAGTCAGTAGGGTCAGAGAAGGTGGCCATGTTATGATGGATTTACTATATTAGACTTGAGAACCTGCCACCTGTCTATGTTTCCTTGTTGGCCCAAAGACACTCTCATTACTAAAATAAAAGAGGAATTTTATCATCTCTGAAAATCTCGATATCGTCTATTCTTTGTAGCACAACAATGAAAAATGCTGCCTTGGAACTGGGCTCCCTGGTAACAAATATGGGTGATGGATACCAGAATTATGGAGATCCAATGGCTGTATGTTACTCTCAGGGGAAAGATGAACACAATTGCCATAATGGGCAGCAAAGCTAAGTGGCAAGGAGGGCTCCTTGACCCACAGGGATCTGTGGCAATGAATAATAGCACATGGTATTCCTAAGAGTGAGAGATAAATGGACAATAAGCCCAAGTGTTGTTAGACTTGTGTAATAATACTAATCTTTAAAAAAAAATACTGATAAACAGAGGCTGGTGTCAGCTGCCACAATGGAAACTGAAGTATTCCATCCAGATTCTTATCTATCCAGATTACAGTTCCAAGTTTTCCAGAGACAGAATCCATTCATTTAAGTATTTTAGGTTATCCCCTCCAGTGAAAAAAATAAGTTATTGCCCCGCATACCACCTACCATGATGAAACAGGACTCCTTGGTGATGTTTGCTTATTTGTTTGTTTGTTTGTTTGTTTGTTTGAATTTTAGAGGTAGCATATACCACTCTTGGGAAATATCACTGATCCATTTATAAGGTGACATGGGAGACTTCTAGATTGGAGTCAGGCCCAGAGAAAGTGAGAGGTCTGCAGCAATACCAGGCTGTTCTACCACTCAGGCCAGGTATCTTAGCCAAGCTAATGTTGCTAGACGTGGTCTCTGGCAAGTCTTGGTAAGAGTCTCAGTGAAAACCCCCTAAAGCTCTGGAGCAGGGCCAAGTATTCTGATGGATGAGACAACTCTGTATTTAAAAGTGTGTCCTAGGGGCACCTGGGTGGCTCAGTCGGTTAAGCATCCGACTTCAGCTCAGGTCATGATCTTGCAGTTCATGAGTTCAAGCCCCATGTTGGACTCTGTGCAGACAGCTCAGAGCCTGGAGCCTGCTTTGGATTCTGTGTCTCCCTCTCTCTGCCCCTTTCCCGCTCATGCTCTGTCTCTCAAAAATGAATAAATGTTAAAAAAAAATTTTTTTTAATGGGTCCTGATATGCTACTGGGACCTGGGTAAAGCTGATCACCTGACCTCGGGACATCAAGTGATAGGTGAACTGGGGCTGCCCACCTTTGGCTGAGTAATAACAGTTCCACTGTGTCTTTGTTGGACTACTATAACAAAATATCATAGAGTAGGTGGCTTAAACAACAGACACTTATTTCTCACAGTTCTGGAGGCTAGGATGTCCAAAACCAAGGTGCTGGCAGATTCAGTTCCTAGTGAGAGAGCTCTCTTTTTGGCTTGGAAATGGCCACCTTCTTTCTGTTGCTCATGTGACTTTTCCTTCCATGCAAAGAGAGAGAGAGAGAGCTCTCCTGTCTCCTATCCTTCTCATAGTGGCACTAATCCCTTCTGAGGGCATTACCCTCATGACCTTTTCTAAACCTAATTACCTCTCAAAGGCCCCACCTCCAATACTATCACATTGGGTGTTAAAGTTTGCAACATATAAATTTGGAGGGAGAACAAACATTCAGTCCATACTAATAAGGCAGAGCCACAGTCCATAGCATGGAGGAAATGCTTTATTTGGGATTAGGCCTAAGCACTTTCAAAAAGTGTAATAAATTACATGAAGTGTTTCAGAATCCCATGTTGCCTACCACCACTGCATCACTGTGTCTCTTCAGTTTACTGTTATAAACTTACTGAGGATTAACAAGAACTAGCTATTGAAGGAGGAAAGAACTCACACTGGCTATTGATGTGGCAGCAGTCCCAAATAGACACAGTACATTCGAGTCCCACTTATGGGGATAAGGAGTGCGGTGAAGAGAAATCCTCCCAGTGGATAAAGCTGTGAGAAATATATTCAGTCATCTGCTTTATATATAGATAAAAGTGGTCTGAATTGGGTATACACATAAACTCTTGGGAAGCAACACCTAGTTTGGCCGGTTACTCAGGCAGGAGTATTCCTGGCAGGGATAAGATTCAGAGACTAGAGACAAGGAGGCCTGGAAAAGAGGTTTCAAGACTGACCCATGGTAGTGAACCTAAAGCATGTAGATTTTTATATCTCAAGGCAATGCCCTCAAAAGAATGCCTAGGGTAGAAAAATTTCTTAACAAAAAAAAGGATAGGGTAGTTCATCTTGTGGAAGCCGAGAAGTCTCTCTTCTTGACCATCTCAGTGGTAATGCAATGGTCCCATGAATAGAGTGATCACTTTGGTATGATTGGAGATTATATACAGACTCAATAGCATGGTCTCCCTCTAGCTGAGATTGATGTAGCTCCTGCCATTGAAGAATATCTAACCTTCCAGCAGCAGAGAAAAACAGTGAGCTCCCTGTGTGTCACTATTCTTCAAGGAGACCCAGCCAGCCCCTTGGTATTAGGTTGAATGGATTGGACCCTTACTGTCCTGGGGGGAAAATGCAGTTATTTTCCATACCCAAACTGACATCTGGTCTAATTACAATATTTTTCCCAATTCCAGTACTGGCACAAGAACAAACTTCAGAGGACTTACAGAATTTTTGATCTATCGGCATGGTTTCATATGCAATATTGACTCATACCAACAGATCCGTTTATAACAAAAGGAGATGTGACGGAAGATATGTGACCAAAGGATTCATTGGTATTGCCATGTAGTTCCCACCCCACCGAAATCCATAAAAATATGGTTTGTTCAAAGCATGGAATGGCCTATTAAAGGCTCAATTATAGCACTATTTCAGGGGCAATAGCCTTAACATTGGGATACTGGCCTAAGGACATACTAAGATACAACTGATATAGGGTGTTAGATTACATGGATACTAAACCAAGGGTAGAAATAAAAATAAAACTTCTCACCATTACAGCCAGTGATCCAATTTTCTTTTTGGCTCTGGCAAGTTAAAGGTTTATTTTCTATCTTAGGGGGGCTATACCTTCACTGTGCTGGGAGCATCTTTAAGTCGAACTTTAAGCTGTAAATCCTTCTTGGTCTTTTGGGATTCCTCTTTCCAGAAAAGCAACAAAGAAAAGAGTGTGGAAACTAGTGGGACTAACTCACCTTGATTAGCATGTGGAGCCAGGGTTGCTGCTACACAATGTGGTAGGGAGGATTAAGAGAAGAACAAGATGAATCACCAGAAATCAGTTAGTTCCTCCTTCACCAAGGGAGAGATGAAAACAGTGCATGGGCAATTACAGCAACAATGGCCCAATAAGAACAAAGTGACCATAGGCTCAGGCCCCTTGGGAAAGGAACTCTGGATCATCCTGCTTGGACCAGCTGCAGTGCTGACTGAGGGTAGGAAAACCTCACATGCTTGTTGTGGGTTATTACAAATAGCATTATGCCTTGTGATCAGTTACAGCAGAGTGGACTCTAGCTGGTTCCACTAACCTCGTTTTAAGTCTTTATTTTATTTACATTTTTTTAATGTTTATTTTTCAAAGAGAGAGAAAAAGAGAAAGAGAAATAGAAAGAGAGAGAGAAAGAGAAAGAGAGAGAGAACATGAGCAAGGGAGGAGCAGAGAGAGAGGGAGACACAGAATCCTAAGCAGGCTCCAGGCTCTGAGCTGTCAGCACAGAGCCTGATATAGGGCCGGAATTCAAAAACCTTGAGATTATGGCACTTAACCGACTGAGCCACCCAGGTGCCCCTCAAGTCTTTTTAGAGATTACACTGAAGAAAACTCTAGCTCATTGTACTTGGATCTCCTCTTTCAGGAAAGAAGAGAGGACATCTTATTCTGACATGAGTGGGAGTCTTATGTTGAGGTATGAGTCTTATTTTGAAAGACGAATATAAAGGAAGATTTGACCATATTTAATTGGTGCCAAAAGGAGTCTGTTCAGACACCTATTAGACACCATTTCCAACTCTTTTACATAACTTGTCTCTTCTTTGTTGTTATGGAGCTATATATGGACTTTAATTGACTTCACGTAGGCCCACCTGTTAGGTTCTCACTTCTACTCTGACCTTCTCTGTGGCTTCCAAGATATGATAAGTCCAAGACTCCCCTAGTCATCTTTTACACATGACAACAAGGGAACACAGGGGAGTTAGTATTTCATGGTAAACTGTCGAGCAATGGGTTGCAGATAGTATCCTGAGGATAGATGGTTCTCAGGTGCAGTTTCAATCACTTCTTTGAGAATGACCTTAGAGAATTGAGTAGTCAGTTATGTATTGATTTCTGTTATCAGCTTTACCTTCATCCCCATCTCACTGCTCCAGCCCTTCACTTTTTTTCCCCCTGGGATTGCACCCCCTAAAAAGTACTCACAAAGGTTCCACTTTCAAGGACGTCAAAGCCAAGACAGTGGATTAGATCAATGGTCTTCGGAAGTTCTCTCCATGCATCTGAAAAGAAATTGAAAATGATTTATCCTCTGCACATTTTTAAATATTTTCATCACAATAGTTGAAAAGATGTAATTTCTCTTATATTACCGAACAAATTTTGTCATTGCATAAAATAGTTTTATACCTTAGAGTCATTTATTGATTAACCTATTACATTTGGATAGATAGATGATAGTGTTTGTACATATGGATTTAAATACACACACACACTGACATTTTAAATTTTACTTCATTTTTTGTGACCAAACAGCCTGATTGCTAATTTTTTCTAATTTATCATTAAATTTATTACTTTCTAATTAATAAAAAATAATATAACTAAATTATAAATTATGATAAATGATGAAAAGTGACAATAAAATTTATTGATAGTGCATATTTTAATGAGATAAATTATAATCAAGCATCTTTATACATTTAATATAAAATAAATAAATACAAATGTTGCTAAAATCTAATTATCATAAGAGCCAGCATTTTTAATAGGGGTTAAGAATACTAAGCACTGTAAATAATAAAATAAAATGAGTATTGCTGTAACTGGAATAAAGCTTTAATAAAATAAGTCCTAACTACTTTAATGAATAAAACACAAAAAATCTGAAAAAAAATCAAAAGGAAGTTTTCTCCATGGGTTTTTCTTCAGTATATTTTGAAATGTTAGCAGCTTAGAAAATAGTACTGTAATATTTAAAAGATTCTGTGTTGCTTACCCATTCAGCAATTCAAAGATGTTTTCTTTCCAATTAGTGCCTCTTTCTAGTAATTCTTATTAAGTACAGTTAAAAACAATTTCTTATATTTATATATGAAAAGTAATTTAGTGGACATTTTTTCCTACCAATATTTCTTTGCTTTGTCTTCACAAGGTTGTTCCTCAAAAGCAGCTCACCCTTTAATTGAGGTCAAGAGATGAAAAAAGACAAATGTTTTAAAGGAAATTATCAACATTCTGAATTAGTTTTCTATTTCTACTAGAACAAATATCACAATATTAGTAGCTTAAAACAATACCCATTTATTATTTCACAGTTTCTGTAGGCCAGATATCCAACAGGTTCTGCTGGGTCTCTGCTTAGAATGTCACAAGACCAATAATGAGGTTTCTGCAGAACTAAGTTCTTTTCTGGACACCCTAGGGGAAAGTCCACTTCTTTGCTCATTCAGGTTGTGGGCAGCATTCATTATCCTGCAGTTGTAGGCCTAAGAGCTACTTTGTTTGTTGGCTGTCAGCTAGGGAGGATTCTCAACCTCTTCAGGCACCTTGCATTCACTGAGCTGTGGGGGGCTCCCTTTATCTCAGAACCGGTAATGGCAGGTTGAGTCTTTATCATTCTTTGAAACTCTCCTACCTATTTATTCTTCAGTCACTACATCTCTGATGGGCTCTTCTGCCTCCAACAAGGAACTGAAAAAAGAGCCCAATTAGGATCCAAGAACATCTAGTGCTCTTCCACTGTTAAAGAGATTATATTAGGCCCACCCAAATAATCCAGGATAATCGTCCTATCTTGGGGTCCTTAACCATAATTCCACTTGCCAAGTCTCTTTTGTCCTGCAATATAACATACAAGTGCTTAACAGCAGGAGACAAAAATCACAGAGGCGAAAATTCTGTCTACCACATTCTGTGTCTGCACCACACCATTCCATCATCCAAAATCTCACATCTCATTTCATTCTTAAAAGAAATATATACTCTAAAACAGGAAAACAAGTCCTATGCAATTGTAGGATCCTCATGAAAGGAGGATTCCCCTCTCTTTAGTGACCTGGAGATTTTACACACTAAACAACGCACCATAGTAAGATTGACAATCAGCATATAATATCTTTCTTTTGTAAAAGAAAAAAAAAAGTTATAACAAATGGAATAATGTACACATACATGCATTTTTAGTTGTATATATCTGTTATCGAGGATGGAAAAATTAAACTTCTTAAAAACTGTGTCCTGAAAACTCTTTAAGTACCTTTCAATACTTGAGTTCTCCCTGCAATCCACACCTCCCTTTTGAAGACCACTGAATGACATCTTTAGAACCATTCCACTTCCAAGTATTCTAGAATTTTGCAATTCTGTCCCTGAATGAATGAAGCATTATTATTTTTCAAGGCAGTTGTTCAAACCAGGGGGGAAATAATCTGTCAAGCCAAATATTTTGACGTGGGTAGATCTAAAGCCTTTGTTATATGGGAATCTTGTAGTTATAAATCATAACTGAAAAGGCTATCAGATAAAAACTATCAGTTGAATTCTCTGGTTAGGTAATGAAATCACTAATATGACTAAAAGTTTTATCACTGAATAGGTGGTTCAGTTGAGCTGATTAGAGTTGAATGGGATTATATTAATCCACTGGTGGGTTTTAAATTTAATGTTACAACTGCACATTGTATTACATGTAGGCAAAGCCCATGTGAGCTTTTAAGATACAGAATATTTTTCCAGACAATCAAGTTGGCTAAAAGAATTAGCTCTGGAGACACTGTTTGTTCTTGTTTTCTCTAACCTAGCCACACAGTCAAACAAATACAAAATTCATAATATCAGGCATTATAAGGCTAGAAAGAGAATTATTTATTGAGCTTATCATAAAACAAAGATGTAGCATTAACTATTTTCCCAAGTCATAATAAACAGTCTGTTTATTTATTTATCATTAGAATAGATACAGTCGGCACTGGGTGTTCTTCTTGGACCATAATTGGGCTCCTTTTTTCAGCTCCTTGTCCAACAGAAAAAAGTTATGACATGTAGGCCTGTACTATCCAATAGGGAGGCTCCAGACACATGACTTATTAAGCACCTGAATGATGGTTATTCTGAACTAAGATGTGCCATAAGTTTACAATGCACAGTGGATTTGAAAAACTTAGCTCAAATAAAATAATTGAAAATATTTCATTGAAAACTTTTTACATTATCATATAGTGAATAATAATTCTATCTATATTTGGGTAAATAACTTATTATTGAAATCAATTTCATCACTTTCTTTATATATCTTAATATGGTTATAAGAACATTTAAAATTACATATGTGGCTCATATTATATTTCTCTAGTATGGTGCTAGTCTAGACCATATCCAGCCTCAAAAAGTCATTTAATCATGCTACACATGTGGCTGGAAGTCTAGCTTTATTAAAAATGTTCCATCTTCATAAAACGTTTTCTCCTTCACCTCTAATGTCCCAGAGCAGCACAGCCATGCTGGTCCATCCCCACAAGTCTAGTAGTTCAGAAGAGATTTCTAGTCTTTTCTTACCCTCCTTTTTTCTAAGACTCACTTAGAGAATCAGGGGCTCAGCTATTATTGGTACACAGCTTTCCTGGGGAGATAAAGTTTAGCGATACTAGAAACCAAAATATTTCTGTGATCAAATCTTCCTGACCAGTGTGAGGTTTTTGATCTTGATTTTTATTCACAGTACTTGCTCTTCATAAACAACCTGACACTTGCTCTCTTTTCTTCATTTCCCAAGGCAAGACAACTATATGTGATTAAAAATAATAATTACTACAGAACTGCCTACACTTTCAGCACTAAGTTGCGCTGAATTCATTTTTGATTATCGTCTGAGCTTCAGAATAACTGCTTCTTAGACAGGAGGTCAGCCTGGAGCCTTGGCGCTAGCCAGGAGCATGGACAGCAGCAGCTATGCTGTATACAGCTGTGACCACTGGACTACTGAGATCTGTCAAGCAAAGAGGAAAAGAATCGCAGCCAAACCATAGCCAGATTTGGTTCACTAATCTTTTTGGTAATCAGTCAAAATTCGTCTGTGAAGAAGAAATGGCAAAACAATGTCAAGCAAAAAGGATGTGAACCCAAATCACACAGTAGGGTACATCCTGCACATAGTAGTGTGCATAAGGATTTGTGTTTGGTACAGAAATGTTACCAGGTCAAAAATTTCCCTAATTAAAAGAAAAATCCAGAAAAATACATGGTGGAACAAGTCACCTTCAATAACACTGGAATCTGTTGAATGGTATTAACATTGATCTACGTACATATATCCATGTATCACGGCAAGGCTAGAGTCAGATCCAGGCAAGCTGGAGAATAAGCACATGCAAGGAAGATGAGGCAGAGTGATTATTTGTCAGGAAATAAGTGGGCAGTTAAATAGGTAAGATGATATAAGCAGAAGGGAAAACAGGAAGGTAACTGAATTTCCAGAACAAAAACAATCAGCCAATCGAACAAACCCAAAAACATTCTATAGAAGCTGACATGACAATTAAGGCTGGAATATTTCATTTAAAATTCCAAAGAAATTTTCAAGTAACTAAAACTGAAGGTGATTATAAAACCAATTACCAAAAAGATAAGAAGCACTATTATGATGGAAGAATCTTAATAAAAAGGAAATTCTTGCAGGACAGGGTGAAGTGCCATCAGTCTGAAGACAGAGATTGAGGGAACATGTGGATGGAACACCAGGAGGGTCTAAGATGGGCTGATTGTGAAACTTGAAGCTCGAGTGACCTGTCACCTGCAGGGGTTTCTCTGTGTCCCACAACTTCACAGTAGTTTTGAATTTTACTGGATCATGAAAGCATTTGCGATCTGGGAATGGTGTGGGGTTGGGGGTAATATCTTATCTTGCCTTTTTTTTTCTCCTTTAGCTCAAAATATTTCAGGTGTTCATGTACTTACGGACACCATTCCCTGTGACAATTTAGCTCAAGAAGGAAACCTGTCTAGAATGCTGTAATCCATGGACTTGTTCAGCAGCTCAGTGACGGGTGATGGTCATGAAGAAAACCAATAAGGGCAAACAGATCAGGCCAATATAAAGACAAAATAGAGAACAGAACCACAATTTAGAGACCGATCAATGTTCCATCATCAATCCTTGAGTTAGGCTGAATAAAAATGAATAAAATACTTTCTCTTTCAAATTTGGTCCCTTCTATGGAAGCAAATAATATCAAAGGAAAAGATAAAAACTGAGCCATCAAAATGGTATTTTATGCTATAACTGAATGTAAGAAGTACAAGTTAAAGCTGGTGAATCTTTAATGGTTATCTTTTTTTAAGCTTTTACATTTAAATTTTTTACAATTTTATTTTTTATTATTTTAAGGTTATCTTTTATGTAATAAAGGAATAGCTCAGATGTTTTAAGAAAATAGGCTAAAGACACACAATGTAGTTAGTGCTTTGCAAACATTACTGTGTATCAGATTCACCTGGAAGTCTTCTTAAAACACAGGTCACTGGGCCATCCTCAGAATTTCTGATTCAGTAGCTTTGGTGTGGGGCCCAAGGATACGCATTTCTAACAAATTCCAGATGATGACAACGGTATTAGTCTAGGAGCCTGACTTTGAGAATTACTGATCTAGTCACTGGGCCCATCAAGACTGTGATCATGGCTCTGTCTAAATGTATATATTTATGTATTCTAAGAGAAATTTTTCATTTTTCCAGACTTGACAAATAAACATTACTTAGTACTTAAGTACTTAATTACTTTACTAAGTAATGTTTGTTTGTTTCACTGGGGAACATTCTGAGTAAGCTTTTTTGTTTTTTTTTTTTTTTAACAAAACTCAAATTTCCCCATGTCCAAAGGAACACTGAGAAGAATAACACCTGTCAGTATCTCTGTGTGAGCTCTCTGCCTCTTCTCTTGCTGATACAACACTTATTGTGCTCCTCTCCTGCAATTTCAGGACTGCCATTAGGATAATGTGGATTACACTTTGGCAAGCCCCTGTCTGGATATTACATTCAAATCTGTCGCTAACAGGAAATAGAATCTGTTGTAAGAAATGATGGGAAATGCTGGCCAGAGTCTGTTGAAAATAGATATCTGACTTAGCCAGACACAAAGGAAGATAACCCTGAATGTAGATTAAGTCTGCAGTACACACAAATTCTTGATTCTGTCAGGTTCATTAAAGACAGTAAATCCAGAGAGATTTGAAGCAGAACTGATTATGAACATTTACCTTCTATTGAATTCCATGGTGCCTGTGAATATTTACCCTTTGCTCTATGTTAAGGCTTCAGGCAGAGCAATCTGGAAACTATTCTCCTGAATGTTACTCAGAAATATATGGTCAAAGTTTCCTAACATAAAGTCTAAGTGGCTTTATTGTCATCATTATCATTAAAAATGCATGTGGCTATATTCATGTGGTAGGATGACAGGTGATATGCAAAACAAGATGCATTCATAATCCATGCCCTTGAAGACCTCTAACACAAAGATGAAGAGAAGCACTAATTTACAGACAATAGCCTAATGCAACAGATTAAAATACCATTTTTTTTTTTTTTGCACAGAATATAAGTGAAGAAAGGCTGTTTTTGTAAAGCAATTAGTTGGAGGAGTTGATTTCTCCATTGGGTAGAATTTGTTGATTATCTGATACATGTGTAATACACAAGTATATATTCAAGTATGGTTTATCCTCCACTTTTTCTTCTAAGTAGCCTGCCCAGGTTCCTTGTCCTGGGGTGAAGGCATGAAGAAAAGGAGCGAAATGTTCGGCAATTTTAAATATATATACATATATTTATATGTTATATATAAAGGGGTTTATTATGAGAAATTGGCTCATGTGAATATAGAGTCTGAGAAGTGAGAAGTCCCACAATATGTTATCTGCAAACTGGAGATCCAGGAAGGTCAGTGGTGTGGTTCCGGTCTGAATTTGAAGGCCTGAGAACCAGGGGAGCTGATGGTGTAAATCCCAGTCTGAGAGCCGAAGACCCATGTCCCAGCTCCTATACGCAGGCAGGCAGCAAATAAGGACAGAGTCCTCCTTCCTCCTCCTTTTTTCTATTCAGGTCCTCAACAGATTGGTTGATGCCCATGTAAATTAGGGAGGACTATCTACTTTATGAAGTCCACTGATTCAAATGTTAATCTCATCTAGATACACCCTCACAGACATACCCAGAAATATTGTTTAATCTGGCACTTCTTGTCCTAGTTAAGTTGACACAAAAATTTAATCATTACACCTGATTAGGTCTTGCCTCAATCTCCATATGCAAAATAGAGGAGTCTACCCATAAATTTATGCTAACTTTTTGGGAAGTCATTTCTTAAACAAAATACCTAGCATAGTTTTTTTTATTATATATTTGGAGTAGAGCTGTTATGAAATAGTTCTAAATACACTTAGAGAAATGTAAACTAAAGGGCATTTAGGAGTCATCAATTTTTTTTAATTTTTTTTAACATTTATTTATTTTTTAGAGAGAGAGAGTGACAGAATGCGAGCAGGGGAGGGGGCAGAGAGAGAGGGAGACAGAATCCCAAGCAGGCTCCAGGCTCTTGAGCTGTCATCACAGAGCCCGAAGGAATCATCAATTTCTAAGGCTTCATTTTACAAGGCTGGAGAGAGGAAGTCCTATGGCCAGAATGTGAGAAGCTAGTCAGTGAAGAAATAATAGATTTCCAGACACATACACCCCTTCCCAGCCAATTTCGTTTTCCATTCAAGGGACTAGATCAGTCACAATTAATCTGTATAAAGGCATAAATTGAGCAACTTTTATTTCTAAGACAAAAACAATCAAGACACATTAGACAGAGAGTTCAATCTTCTTTATAATTAGAATTTGTAATGGTTTGTCCTCTAAATCAGCAGACATAACTGACATAAGAGATAATAAGCTAAAACTACCACAGTCAAAATTTCTCAGGTTTTATTATTAAGAATATTCAAAGTATTTATTAATGATGCAAGTCTTTTTCAGACATGAAGGCATTTCTTACAGCAGTAGAAAATTCTGTTTGTTCCATCCCTGTCTTTTTTCTTGAAGCATTAGAGTTATTAAGTACAACATCTGCACAGAACAGGTTGTTTGCTTTTCAAATAACTTTAGCAGAAAGAGATATTTGATGAATTAGTAATGTGTTTGACCTTGAGAAACTGATAAAAATATGTGGTTCTTTGGTCCTTTGCTTTGATGCCTCAGTACCTTTTTAAAGCTGGATTTTACAAGCCCCTTAGCAAATTGGTTTGGCAACAGTGTTTTTCCTTGTGTGTAGTATATTACTTGGATGCTGAAAAACCTGCTGGAAAAGGGAAAAAAATGGAGGTCTGAGTAACTGGTACCTCTGCGGTCATTATAGATGCCCAATGAGAATTTCAGGGTCCTTTAATTGAAAACAAATTATGTAAGTCTATTTACGTGTGATGAAAATTTATAAAAATAACTCTAAAGATTGAAGAACCAGACTTACTAGCACAATTGAAAGTTAACTTGTAAGACATTAAAAGATGTTCCTAGGTCTGTAACTTCTTGTTCTTTGTCCAGGAAATTTATTTTCTAGACAATTACCTCTATAGGGAACACCCAGGCCTAGAGGGAACAATTTTACAGAATCTTACTGTTATTCAGTCAGCACTGCTAGCTATTAAATAACAGGTGGCAGGCTGTGATTTATATGCAGAAGTCACATAGTACAGGCATCCAGTGGACACCCTGGCCCTCAGAGAAAAAAGGCGAAGATGGTATATCAATTACCATAAAACTAAAGCATTTTGCTTCTTAGTCCAAATGTGCTTACCTATTAAGCTATAAAAAATATAATCCATGCGCTAACGCACAAAATCACAAGTGTACACTCACTCTACATACACATAACATTCTTCCGTCCTTACATCACATTTTACTTGTTCGTCACACATCTAAAAAATAAAAGAAAAACCTATGTGGCTTCTTCCTGAAGGAAACACTTGGCATTCCTAAGTGCTGCTTATGGAAGTGAGCCACAAGGAACTTGGATCAAATGTGTTAATTGAATGGAAGGGGCCCAAAAATTTATTCAAAGAATGAATTTGACTATTTTGAGATTTTTTGGCGGGGGGAGGGGGGTTGGTTTTTATTGGTATTATTAGATTTGGCATTTGGTATTCTTTTAATCTTCTAGGAATGCTGGATATATTCCACAATCTGTGCAAATTTTCAGTTCATCTGTGCTGTGGGTATTATAAGTAATTACGGTGTAGATTAATTTTCTAACCAGATACTGCTCCTAACCAGGGAGCATTTGGAATCATGTGGGAGTGTTCTGGTTTTTGGAGATGATACTGGAATTTGTGGAGTGAAGGTCAGGAACACAATTCATAGGACAGTTCTGTGCAATGAATGGTGGCTTCCCAGGAATATCTAGAGTACCACTGTTGAGAATAATACCTGAGAAACCAACCCTCTGAAGAAAGAAAAAGCAATTGACTCTGGCATCACATCTCACTAATGGGCCCTTTCCTATCATTATGGCATGAAGGTCCATTCTACCCTATAGCTGGGAATCCATTGTTTCAGGGTAAAGTAAAAACAAAGCAAAACAAAGTCAATTAGTGATGAGTGAGCAGATTCCTTAGAGATGTTACTGGCCACCACATATACTCCATGCCATAGGAGTCAAAAAACACCCCAGCCCAAGCTTAGAGAGGAATTTCTAAAACTTACAGAATGCATAGTTTGTGAGACTCCTTCCTTTAGTCCACATTGCCTCTCCCTATATGACTTGACAAGGGTAAGGAATGATGAAGAAGCATTATAATGAAAAATTGCACTCTTCATCTTTTGTCCTGAGAAGTTCCCTCCTTCTTTGTGTAGTTAACTCTTGCCACACAAGATGACTTCTAGTATCCACCCATAAATACCGAATTAGTATCAGGATGTTATTAGATATTTTCTAGATGTTTTGTGATTATGCCATAGCACATTTTCTATAAAAGAATGAATGAAGGGTAGCAGATTTTCAAGTTGCTGGTCAAGTTGTTTTTTCATCAATATGCAATAAATATTAGTGATTCTTCATATAGAAATCAACATGCACTAATTGTGCCACCACCAAGGTCTAGCAGGCATAGCCCCTGTCCCTTGCTCCTCCCTCTGCACTGTCTTTGAACTCTAGGTCCAGGTGTTCAGGCCTTGGTGTGGACAAGTCTTTCATTTTCCTTTTTCCCTTTTATCCAGGAGACTAACTCCAGAAATTTTAGATGAAATTTACCAAGAAACTGAAAGTATAGATTTCTGAGTCTGAGAAGCCAGATATCATTTCTTTTTTTGATCCAATTTATTAGGCACAGAGAACATTGTCTACTTTCTCAGTATGTCTAAGGAAACCCACACCTGAAACAATAGTTGTGTGGCTTCGTGTTTAGAGCTCATGTTCTCTCAGTCTCTCAAATATCATTCATGGTGATTATGTTCTACCGTAAATAGCACAGCTGTTGTAATACGAAATCCTTGAGAATATTCTTGTCTTTTAAATATTTCTTGGCTGCTTTATATTTGAATGAGAATGGTCCATCCAAAGTAAGTTCACCTTATCCAGTGACTCAATTCATCCTAATCTATAAGCACCTCAATTTCCCCTTCTGAAATGTCCAGGTTCTAGGAAGTATTACTTTAATCTTTAGTATGTTTTGGTTTTACAAAAGAGTCAAAGATTCACAATTTGGGGAGAAATGAATTTTAAAATATTTTTATAACAACCTTCTTAGCAAATTACCATATTCACTTTAAAATATATCTGTTCTACAAGAATTCAGCTTCTTGTTTGATGCTATTAGCGATGATTAAGTCAGAATCATCTAGATAGTTCAATCTTCTGTGTTTTTTTTTTAAGTTTATTTATTTTGAGAGAGAGAGAGCTTGCATACACAAGTGGGGGAGGGGCAGAGAGAGAAAGGGGGAGAGAACAAATCCTAAGCAGGCTCTCTACTGTTAGCACAGAGCCTGACGTGGAGCTCCATCTCAGGAACTGTGGGATCCTGATCTGAGTCACAGTCAAGAGTCAGACACTTAACCCACTGAACCATCCAGGTGCCCCAACATCTATCTTTCTTGATGTCATATCCAAACTATTATAACCCTTTATAGAAAGGCCATGTGGCCAATAGAATCTTAAATTAAGGTTTTTTTTTTTCTCTGAAATGTTTGCTACTTGCAGATGATAGATGGGATATAAGTTATATATATATATATGAAGTCTAACACAAAGTCTAAGCCTTTTGATATTAAAAGTAAATTAAAATAGTTGGTGAAAGTCTTCCACTATTCTCTTGTGATAGTTCACACTGGGATATTTGGGTCTCCCAAGGATGCTGTCCTAGAACTGACCCCACACATTCTAGGCCTGCTTTTGCCTTTGATACCTCTTTTGGTTTTGCTCTAATTTCAAATTTCTAACTTTCCACCAAAAAAGTAAGATTTTAGGAGCTCCAAAAAGGAAAACCAGTTTTGCAGACCACTGATAAAAGTCACGATGGACTACTCAATGCTGCAGAAAGAGCTCCCAAATCATAGAGTGACAGAACACAAAAAAATTTTTTCTCACTCTTACTGTATATTCCAATATGGGCCAATGGGTCTCTGCTCATTGTAGATCCAGATCAACACAGACTTCATCTCAACACAGGCATCATGTGGGAAGGGAGAACAGAGCATGCTTTGCTTCACAGGGTCAATTAAATAACCCATCTTAGAAGAGAAAGTAAACCATCTCTGGTATTTCCACTCATATTTCATTGACCAAAGTAAGACCCTTGCTAACTTCAAAGGGGGTTGGCAAGTACAAGCTATAGAAGAACAAGAATGTCTGTGGAGAGCCCTAATTATTAGCTCCCCACTGAATATTCTGCCTCCCAAATCTGGTTCGTAGCAGCCTGGTGCCTCAAGACACTTCTGACAGCACTTTCCCAGCTTCTGTTTCTGTCAAGTCATATCACACAGACAGAACAATAACATCCATGAAACGTGTATTTTGAGACTTATTTCAGACACAATATGAGTTTTAAGTATATTAGTCCAAAGAGTAAGTGTTACGTTTCCATATCGCTCAGGGTTCAACTTTTCATTTGCTCCCAATCATACGCCTGGGGCAATAAGAAAGTATATTTAAAAATCTATTCAAAACATATGGTAACTAGAAAGAAAAAAAGACGCCCTCTTTTCAGGTTCTCTTTATACTCTGAGGAGTCTTTTATAACAAACTCGTTATAATTATTCTCCGTGATCATGTAGTTGGCAATTTCTTCATGACCCCTTCCATCCCCACTTCCAAACTCAACTGGCACTGGTTTTCCTTATAATTGTTTACGTTACCTACATTCAGTGCATCTCCCAAACTCAATCCTATCCCAAGCCCTATTATCCAAGTCGTCTCCTCCTCTACTTCAACATAGCGCTACTTCTTTTCTATGTTAAATACGGCTTGTCTGAGAAAAAAGAAACTAATTGTTGTAACTCCCATGTGGAAGCTGCATAGGTTGTTAGAAACTGCTCTCTTCTGCTCCAGGCTACAAGCACTGCACTGGGTCTTACATGTTTGTTTGACAACCTCACAGCAGGAATAGCTGTGGGGAGAGGAGGAAAGTGAAATAACAAGGAGATGGGATGTCAAACTCTTTTTTATACAAGATCTCCTAATAAGAGTATTACCTCATTGTCTGATGTTGAAGAATTTAAAAATGTGTCTGACCCACACCTTTGACAGCCTTGGAATATGGCCCTCTCTCTGAGTTAGTCTATCTCATTAATTTATTTCACAGAACATCACCTTTTATCCTGGGCTGGGCCCTCAGCAATCACCTGTGGATTACTGCCACAGCCTTTCAACCATCTTAGTTCCAGGTTGCCCCTCATCCAGTGCATCCTGCTGACAATAATTAACTTGCTTAAACACCTGTGACAGAGTAATTATTGAGATGTTAATTTTACTTTATTCTCTCTATTACTGGAGATGGGAAATAATTAGAGGTAGATTTTCTCTCCAATCCCAAAAGCCTTTTGTGTTGAGCCTGGGCTGTTTAGGTTAGAGATAATTTCTGTGAAGTAGGGCCACAGACAGAAATTCAGAGAAATCCAGAGCAAAATCCAGGTTTTTGTGAAAATAAGCTACTTGGTGGGGGTGGGGGGGTGGGGGGGCGGAGAGCTAATGCTTATGATGAGGAAAACGAAACTGGTTCAACTGGTTCAATAATGAAGCAGGTATACTTTGTTTTAGCAAGATGGTAGAGCGGCCAGAGTTGGCAGGCTTTTAGAGTGACATGGAACCAATGTCCCACTCCCACACAGTGCCCCAAATGTCAAAAACCATCATGATAGAATAAACAAGGTGACAAAAAGCAAAAAGGTCATAGTGTTGGAGGCACAGAGAAAGTGCACGTCTTCATCCTTGGAGAAAGGGGAACAGTAGCAGGCTAATTTGAAAGGACCACAGGGGCTTGGACAAGAGCATGTCAGGAACCATCACTCTGGTTTAAAGACTAGAAGCCTCCTTCCCATCTTACAATTTGTACATGATTCTTAGGAAGGCTCTCCCTGCCAAAATTTTTTTTTATATATGTGATCGAGTTAGAATTTCTTGCACCTCTGGTAGATGTTCAAGAGTTCAGAGTTCAAGTCTCATTTACCTTAGAAAGTAAAATTAGGTGAAGTTTTCCTCATTTGGGTGATGTACCCTAAATTTATAGCCACTATATACTATTCTCAGCATTACAGTGTCCTACTCAGAAACCTTCACAGGCTCAGAGTACTTGCTGTGTTAAAGCTACACCCTTTACCTACAAACCTACAACCAAGTGAGTGTTCAGACACCTTTATACTTGGTTCCCACCTTAGCCACCAACATTAATCTCCCCTTTCTTCCAAATATTGGTTCTCTGCACTAGTCTGCCTCACATGTTTACTTTAGCCTCGTGACCATTATTTACTTATTCCTTGAACTCTGATAGTTCTTTATCCCCATGCAACCCTGGCATATAAAATAAACCACTTTATTTATGCAATCGAAAATTATTTATGGGTACTTCATTAGAGTTAGTATTCTTAATGAGATTAAAAGCTCCTTTGGAGCAAGAACCATGTCTCATATTTTTGTTACCATCTAGTGTTTAACAAAGGGCTAAACACAAACTAAAGACTTGTTAATTGATTGTATTATCTGTAAATGCCTCTTGCATGGAATCCTGTATCTCATTCGGGAAGAAAGTGGACCATTCAGGATAATAAACGTATACAACAGAAATTATCATAGCAAGAAGGACTAAAGACAGTTGATTGGTAGCTTCATCTGCAGAACACAGATGAATTGGTTCAGTTCCTAAAAGTGCAAGTTGCTTGCCTGGAGTGGGAGTGTGGGGGTAAAAGTTGTTATGCCTCTTCTGAGAAAAGAACTGAAGCTCAGTGAAAGGTGTCAGATGTTCAAATCCCCTAACAGTAAGTCCAAAAGCCTGACCCTTATTTGCTCTTGGCGCTACCTTAGTAATTACTATATCAAGAGAAGTAAAGACTTAGGGATATAACTACAGGTATGATAGAAAGGAAAAGACCAGAGATAACTGATAAATTACTTGGTTATCTGTGTTGTTTGGAAAAAAGACAGTAAGTAAGTAGCCTCCTTTGCATTGCAAATGCTAAACCAGAGAATTACTATTGTATACTGATGCCATTTTTATGTAGGATAATACTAAAAACCTTGTAGACTAGTAGACTACTAATATCTAGCTGTGTCGCAGCATGAATAATCACCTTTCAAATATGCCCTGAAAAGCAGAACCAGAAACCTGACTCAGTATTTCCATAGACAGAAGCATTTAAAATATGAAATCAAGTAACTTGCCATTGTCTTCATATTGTAATTCAATCTTTATTAAAATGCAGGCAATAAAAATTAGTATTGCCTTTGAATCTGCTTTTTGCTATACCCACTATATCACAGGAGTTCTGTGAAAATGACAGGCTCTCCCAGGCCTTCCTTTTCTGCTAACCTTTCTTGTTATGAAAGGCATAAGACAAGAACAGTCATTGATTGGGGAATTGAAGCTCTCCCATAAAAGATGAGTATGTCGACAGAAATTCCATCAGTTCCCTGGCATGCAGGTCAAATATTCCTTAATCTCACTTGTGTCGAGGGATTGCATGACCACCCTCAGACAAGGGCAGCCAATATTACCTGCACTGGGAATCAGACCTGTTGATACGTGGGGAAAAAGGACAGACTAAACTAAAGAACAGCAGTGCCTCCCACAGACACGTGGAATCAGGTCTGGCTGTATTTCAAACCCCAAACAAACTATATTTTCAATTTTACTGTCTGACACTTACCAGAGGGGAAAAGATACATCAGTAATGAGGCAAAAAGGCATGATGAGCTGAGTGTGTATTTTCCCATTACATTAAGAACTAAGCCTAGCAAAAATTGTGTTTAGAATTCAAAATTAAAAATAAATAAATATTTTTCACATTTGTCAGAGCATCCTTAACAGTTTCAACAATTCTAAATGTATACAACTGTGGTTGATATCTTTTTATGCTTTCCTCTAGCAATATTGGCCATTTGTTTCCACTGCTATGCTGCACATTATTTTAGGTTGTTGTATAAACACTGGAATCTGTGTCAGTCTCCTTCAACCATGTTATTTTCTTAATAACAACAGCTGTTGTCATTATCAACTGCGTAATATCTGCTAGGCACAGTCTTAGTACTGTACATGCATTCTATAACTTAATCTTTAACAAAAATTCTACACAATAAGTGTTCTCTCCATCTTTTTATTAAGGTAAATAAATATAAGGAAGCATAGCACATTTACTAGTAGAGCTAGTCTCAGGAGTACAAAATCAAATCTTTCTTCCTTTCAGCCTCCCCTTCAGATCCCACCACAAATTCTACCCCTCTCTGAGTTCTTGGTAAATATGGCGACTACCTGAGTTTACTTTCTTTCTTTTTTTTTTAAGTTTATTTATTTATTCTGAGGTAAAGAGAGTGTGTGAGTAGGGGGAAGGACAGAGAGAGAGGAAAGAGAGAATCCCAAGCAGGCTCCACGCTGTCAGTGCAGAGCCTAATGTGGGGCTTGATCTCTCCAACCATGAGACCACGGCCTGAGCCAAAATCAACAGTCAGATGCTCAGCTGAGCCATCCAGGTACCCCTGAGTTTACTTTGACACATGAACAAAACCACATGTTGAAGTATCATTAACGATACTGTGAGTGTATAGGTAAATTATCAGACCAGCCACTTTGCTGTGGAGTTACACACACACACACACACACACACACACACACACACACACATTTGGACTATACATTTTGGTCTTAAGCACACAGACGGATTCCTGATCATGCAGAATGACTTGAACTAGAATTATTTTTCTTTCTCTCTCTCTCTCTCTCTCTTTTTGTTACTTGCAGTTGGGCAGTCATCTGTTTATGATACCCAAGAGGGTATATGCAACCAAAAGGATAACGGATTCTGATCTAACGTCTACAAATGTTTCTTGGTAATAAATAGATGTTTAATTTTCTAGCTTTAAAATCCCAAAACACTAACTCTCCTCTCAGGATTTCCTGGTCCTGGGGTGGTTGATGTGACAAAGAGTAGTGCAGGCCATCAGGGCTGTAATTATGCTCTAATGAAAACTGCTATTTACAGTTGAAAGGCACCTCTGTAGTCTGGCACGGCTCCAAGAAGTTAGACTTTCTTAATGCTGTTTCCCATAAAAAAAATAATAAACCTCTCCCAGCACCTGTATAAGGTGCTTAAAATGTCATTACCACCTGTAATTACATGGCGAATCCAATTACCACAGCTAAGGAATCAGATTGGTATGTACTATTTGTACATGTTGACGGTGTTGACTATAAAATTGTAACTGGAGAAGCACACATAGTGGGAGATTGTGTGCATCTTGTATAAAGCTCCGAAGAGCAATTAGAATATAAGAAAGTAATGAGGAATAATAAGAATAAATGAGTTTCACTGAAGTAATAGCATTTTATAAGCTTTAGTTGAGAGTTTCTTTGGCCTCAGAAAAGTAGGAAAAATTATCCTCAAATGAAAAAAAAAATCATATAACATATTGGAATAAACAACAAAGAAATATAATAATTTTCTAATAGAGATGTATTATAGTTTTCATGTTCACTGGGCAGACTTGACTTATGTTACATAATAAAATTGGAAAATCCTTCACGTTCACTGAGAGGTTTCCGGGGAAAAACAGGCTGGTTGGACCTATCTGAATGTTGGAATCAGTGAAACAGAGCCTTCCAAACCCCTTGTGACATTCATCATAGCGGTTACACGAGTTACACTAAATTATGATCTTTTTTCTTATAGATGGAAGAGTGATAAATGCAGAACTGTCTGCCAGCTTATTATACGGTCGGTAGTGGTGAAAGAAATGGAAAATGACAGGAATAAATAACATAATCTGATCAGTTAGTGTCACACAAAGACTTCCGGGGCTCTGACTTGTATAACAGTCTCTGGTCTCCTGAGAGCCACCTTAGAAAGACTGACTGTTGCCACAGATAAGTTCAATTGCGTGAAGGACAGAAAGCATCAAGTTTTAGTTGCTAGTTGGGTTTGCTCTATACGGCTTGCCATATGAAGTCAACGGACTCCATATCATTGCTCCTTGAGATAAACTAAATTACCATGCCAGATTGGAAAAAATAGGCAGGTTTCCCGATCTAACTGTAACTTCTTTATGGATAGGGTTTGTGACTATTAGTTTCTTTTTATTTAAAAAGAAAAATTTTTAACGTTTATTTATTTTTGAGACAGAGAGAGACAGAGCATGAACGGGGGAGGGGCAGAGAGAGAGGGAGACACAGAATCGGAAGCAGGCTCCAGGCTCTGGGCCATCAGCCCAGAGCCTGACACTGGGCTCGAACCCACGGACCGCGAGATCGTGACCTGAGCTGAAGTCGGACGCTTAACCGACTGAGCCACCCAGGTGCCCCTATTAGTTTCTTTTTAAAATATCTACAGATATTCACAATTTTATAGGAAACACGTGATAAATGTTCTTTGCTGGATTTTTAGATATACATTCTATGACAATATGAATAATTCTACATGCTGTCTCATGAAGAGTTCCTGGTCCAGACACAGGAAGTAATCTGACTTTTCAAAATTGAAATAAGTGGTAGATACTGAGATTACACGGCCCAATTTAAGTGCCAATTGGCTTATTACAATAAGCTTCTTAAAACCCTTGTTTGATACTCCCTGTGTATCCTTCATATTGTCATGCACTGGTGAGACTCTCTTTAAAACTCTATACTCTCTTTTCTCATGACACAATTTTCTCACAGTTTTCCCCCCGAACTTCAAGCCATCCTTTTCAGTCTTCTTTACTGACTTTGCTAGTGTCTTCTGTCTCAGAGACACCTCTGGCCAATTTCATATACTTCTCTGGTCTGAACCTCATCAGCTTAACCTTATCCTCTTCCACTTTTGGATATATGTTTCCAGCTGAGTCTTACCTCCCACCAGAAAAATATTTATTACTGTTTGCTAGGCAGGTCCTCTTAATTTTCTAGAGCTCGGTGAAAACCAGATTATATTAAACTAATTGTTTTTCTTCCCCATACTATATCTTCTTAATCTTGATTCTTGGCATTACCACTTATTAAAAAAAAAAAAAAAAGGAAAAAAAATGCCCTAATCCATCCTTTCCCACCCTCTTCCCATCACCCAGCCTAAATTTCTACAATCTGTATTGCTTTTTTCTCTAAGTCCCATTAACATTGCCTGGGTTAAGGACTCAAGCATTTCCCAGATTTCCTATAGAATCCTAACTAATCTTCCTCTTCCAATTTTGGCTCACCATCTTAATTTATTCATCAACATTATGTAAATTTGATTGTGTTATTTTCCTACATAAAACCTTTAGTGGCTCTCCATGCCACTTTAGGCAAAAGCCAAACTTGTAAGTATGGTTCACTGGGCCCTTCCCAACACTACTGACCCCTGTCTTTCTCCATAATCTTTTTTATCTCTGTAAACAATCGCATTCTGCATTTTACCAACTATGTTTACGTTTTTTTTCAAGTGTCAGAAATCACGTTTTATTTTTTATCTGCTTGACAAACTTAATCTCCAACCTTCGAGATTCTAAACAAGTGTCACTTCTTCCCTGAAAAATTTAAAATGCCCTTTGTCAAACCTAGATGTGTCTTTCCCTGTGCTTCCATAGACCTCTCTGTAGATAACTGATTATGGGACTTAGCAGACCATATTGAGATTATTTATTTATCAATGCACTGTAAGATCCTAAGTCAAGAACTATTTTTCACCTGATTCTTCATCTTCCTAATTTAGCACAGGACCCGCACATGGTGAGGCTCTATCACTACTTGTAGAACAGGTAAATGCATATTGGTTATTCCAAAGTTGTTGTTGATTGTTAGTAAATCATTAGATGGTTATTCAAAGATCTGCCCTATCCCTTTTGGTAGTTATGTCAGCTAAAAGCAAAGTATTATTGTATATTTTCCTTTAGAAAGGAAAAAACAGTGCACTAAATGTCATGTTTTTACTCATTCCCATTTTTGAGAATTTGAGAATTTCCTCCATACAATAGACATGGAACTTCAAATTGCACAGAAAGATCTGTATAATGTATATGAGGTAATTTCTACAAGTTAGTATGTAGTGTAATGTAATGTATGTAATGTAATGTACATTGTAATGTAATTACAAGTTACAAAATGTCATGTAATGTTACAAGTTAGTATCTGACCAATATCATAAGAATATAACAACTTAAGAGCTGCAGAAGTTTGGGAAAAGAGGAGCTGGGATTTACTCTGAGCAGGTGGGGGAGTTTCCATACCAGTGGTAACACCAAAGTTGGGTATTGATATCTCAATAAAGTTTCCATAAAAAGAGAATGGCAGAAAGATCTGCTAGGCAAGCCAATCATGAAGGCCAAGGGAGGAAAGTGGGTAGCAAAAGGTATTAGTAAATCCACAGTAATATGCCCTCAATTGGGTATTTGTGAACTAAGGGAAATGTTGGACCTCCAAGAACAGGAAAGACAAGAGGGCAAAAATTGCAAAGGCCTTCAATGCAGCCTAAAATTGAGTTTCTGAAAGCATGGAATGTTGTAAACAGGAAAATGACACCAGAAACATATCATTTAGAACCATTAATATACTAGTTGTTTATAATCCATTCAAAATGCAATTAGAATCAGTTAAAAGCTATATTAGTCAAGATTATAAAGTTAGAAATATTTGCATTAAGCTGGATTCTTAGGTATGAACGCAAATAAACTTAAATCTACTTAATATAGACATAAAGATTAGTTTAAAAGAAAAATACTTGCATAAGATTTAGGAAATATGAGTAAGTTAAGTTCTTTCCTTGTATCTGTCACAGAGTAGGAATTAAATATATGGTAGCTCTCCAAAGTTTATTTAAACTACAAATAGTATAATTTCTACTGTGTCCTGTAGTTCTACATTTTTCTTGATAACCAATTACTTACAGAGTGGCATGCCTACAGCAAGCAAACCCTTATCATTGGATAGTGACTAACACAAAATTTTCTACAAATAAAACAAAACAGCCTTTAATTAGCATTGTTTGATTAAATCTAACTTCTTTTCTTTTAACCAATTTGCCTCATTGGTGAAATGTTCTTTATGATCATAGGTAACAGAAAAACATGGGGCATATCATCAATAGCTAGAGACTTGTGCCATATTCCAGTTTTGTGACCTTGGATGAGCCAGTTCCATGATGTCTGGTATATATCAGTTTCTCAACCAATGTTAGTAGCATTTCTCTTCCCCTGTCTAAGCCTGTGTGAAAAATTTTAACATTTGGTAAGTATGTATGTCTAGAAGGAATAGAAATTCAATTCTGAAGGCTTTCATCAGGGTAACCACTCCATTGTCTACAATTGAAAAATGACTGAAAAATCGTGAATGAATTTAAAGCTTCAAATTTCCCTCAGGGTATTGTTAAACCGAGAAGGGGTTTGTCATATATTAAACATAAGCCACAGCGTATTTAAATTTCTTTTCCTGTAATCTCTTAACAATGCAAAAGTTAATGTTGCATTTCTCAAGAATAGGAACTTTCAATTTCACAAGAGGATTAAAAGAATGAATACCTGTAAAAAAACTTACATTAGTGACTGGCACATAGAAAACACTAGAGAAAGATTTGCTATTATCATCATCATTACTAATATGGAACAATTCATATTCCTTGATGAGCCTCAGAGAAATCACCTGTTATATTGTGTTTATACATAGGTTAGAATATTCTAGAAATAGGTTCTCAGATGCCAGATTGTAAAAACTACTGTAAAGAGAAATGGTATGTTAGTCACATTTGAGTTAAACTAGCCTTAATATAAGCTCTGTGTTTCAAAAACAGGTTTCCTGAGGTGAAATAAAAGTAAATGTAGGGAAATGGCCTCATTGTCTTCATTGAAAAGCCAAAGGAAGCCAATCCAGGAAAAAAAAAAAATCAAATTTACACTAGTGGTCATTCTCTCTTTTTTGCTCTCTTTGTTCTTCATATTTTGTTTTATTTCATTTGTCTCCAATGAAAGAAAAATCTTGAATTCTTGAATTGAGGAATTTCAGAAACGCTGATTTTTATGGACCATTTTGTGTCCCTTTAACATTCATATGTTGGAATTCTAACACCCAGTACTTCAGAATGTGACTATTTAGAAATAAGACCTTGAAAGAGATAATTAAGATTAAATGAAGTCACTGGAGTGGGTCCTAATTCAATATAACTTGTATCTTTGAAAGAAGAAAAGCTTAGGACACAGACATACACAGAGGAAAGATAATGTAAAGACACTGGGAGAAGATAGTCAACTACATATCAAAGGGAGAGGTCTTAGGAGAAATCAACCTTGCTGACACCTTAACTTCTGACCCCTAACCTCCAGAACTGTGAGAAAATAAAATTTTGTTGTTTAAGCCATCTAATCTATGTTACATTGTTATGGTGGTCCTAGCAAACTATTATACTGATCTAAGAATGTTTAGAATTAAGATATAAATTAGTTTTTATTAGAATAATTAAAGTCTCAATAGAAATTAAATAAAAAAGTGAAACTGTTAAAAGGCCTCAGAGCTATGTTGAGACAAAGTAAAAACAACAATAGTCATAGTAGTTCTGGTAAATGTATGCATCAACAGACTCAGATAAGCTCAGAGAGGGTAAATATCTTGCTCAATGTCACACAGGTTGGAAGTGGAGAAACGCCAATTAAATGTGTTTTAATTCCAGAGTCCATGATGCTAACCAAGACAAATAGAAATATTCTAACCAATTTGGAGTTCAGAATGAATCAGCGATTGTTGGAAAGATGAAGTAAGCACCTGAAAAGAATATTTCAAGATCCAAAAGAGAAAATAAAGGGTGTGTAATTACAAGGACACAAAATAATGCAGACAGGTCATTTCTATACCGACTTATAACTATAAGACATAATGCTGATTATACACCTTTGCATCATTTGAATTAAAGAAACATAACGCAGTGTACATACAACTTGGAGGAAAGTCAAGTGACAGAAAAGAAATGCATGGGCACTGAATATGGGACACAGTGAAACAGAACCTTACCTAGTTATTATGGTGGCATGGAGACAAGGAAGTGACATAGGCAATGTTGGAAGAAGATTCTTGTTGTGATTATCACCATGCAGAGCGAGGTCCTAGGTGAGAACCTGGCCAGAATCAAAACAGGAGACAAATAAAGTGGGGTTTGAGGGTTTTATAAGACTATATAAACTTGAGCATGCGTGTTAGAGACCTTCTGAACAATGCAGACTTACTGCTTTTGTTGATTGTGACCAAATCAGTGATGCTGTTCTCTGCATATGGGGCAAAGGCAGCCCTCTGAAATCATGGCAATGACAAACTGAGCAATTTAAATAGCAGCATCTTAGATCTCTGTAGTCTCAGTCTTGAACTTTCTTATACAGGGAGCTAGGAGAGATCTTCCCCATGCATTGTTGTCTCAATATTCAGTATGGAGTACATTTGGAGCAGATGGAGTCACGTGGCATCATCTGGTTATAATTCAAACTGGATTATATGAAATTCAGTAAGAATGATTTCTTTTTTTTTTTTTTTAATTTTTTTTTCAACGTTTATTTATTTTTGGGACAGAGAGAGACAGAGCATGAACGGGGGAGGGGCAGACAGAGAGGGAGACACAGAATCGGAAACAGGCTCCAGGCTCTGAGCCATCAGCCCAGAGCCTGATGCGGGGCTCGAACTCACGGACTGCGAGATCGTGACCTGGTTGAAGTCGGACGCTCAACCGACTGCGCCACCCAGGCGCCCCAGTAAGAATGATTTCTACTCAGTCATGTATGCAGAGTAATTTGTGGAAAATGGAGAGGGAGAAAAAGTAAAGCTAATTAATTACAATACTTCTTATGGACAAAATAAATGCATTTTGCGTGCATGTGTGTGTGCAAATAATATATATAAATTACTCATAATCCATATAAATCTATTTTGCAAATATTTAATAAAATCATTTTAAGTGATCACATAGACAACTTTTTATTATTCAATGAATAAGTTTATTCCAGGGTTTTCTTTTTCCCTTGAAGATTTTAGCTAACTTATTTTTAAATTTTGACCCCATTGTGTCCCTAAAATACTGTTTTTCTTTATGAATCCTTGTTCGTGATGAACAGAAAAATATATACCTAAAAACAGGTGTTACTCCTTCATGGTACCAAATGCTATTGAGCACTAAAGAGAATTTGCCTGTCACTCTTCCCTTAGCCTTGAGCATCATTAATAACCTTTCAACACCCCATTTCTGTTCTACACTGCCTTTTATCTCCTAATCTCAAACACACAGCAAACATTCATTTTCCACAACGGCTTGGTGAAAGCAAGCGTTTTATCCACAGTATTATAAATGAGCAAGACGAGCTGGAATGACTACCCAAGGGGACTCGCAGAGAAGGGCAAAACATAGAACAAACCTCTATTGCCAAAAGCTAGCCTAGGTAAGAACTACCATCCATATGTTATATTAAATCATGCCTCATATTAGCCTAAGATTTGGGGAGGCATCTTTAATTTTTTTTTTCCTGGAGAATCTTCTCTCTTTTCAATTCACCTTGTCCAGCAAAGTTCTAAGTATTGGGTATATTTCGGTAAAGAAAATGTATGTGAGCTCTAACTAGTGCCTATGTTTCTTTCCCAAACATTCCCTTTGTGTGCCAGCATTCATGATTCTACATCAATATTCCTCTGATAACATTTTCCCCTCCTAAGCACGAGGTACAATAGTTTTCTCAGTTATCAAACAGTGTGAGAAGTATCTGAAGTGGAAAACTGGGACTATATCCTTTCCGGCTTATAAGTTGTGTAAGGAATTTTGGACTTGACCTCAAGAGCAATGGGAAGTACATTGAAGGATTATACACAGGAGATCTCCAACATCAGGTTTAACATTTTTAAATGTTTATTTATTTTTGAAGAGAGAGAGAGCACATGTGTATGTGCATGAAAGCACAGAGGGGCAGAGACAGAAGGACAGAGGATCTGAAGTGGGCTCTGTGCTGACAGCATTGAGCCCCATGTGGGGCTCGAACTCATGAACCATTAGATCATGACCTGGGATGAAGTCGGACGCTCAACTGACTGAACCACCCAGGTGCCGCATCAGATTTAACTTAAAAAAAAAAAAATTCACTCCAACCTTATGGAGAGCTGGCTGGCATAGATGTGGAGATACCACTTCAGAGGCAGTTGTGGAAGTTATGGGGATAGAGATGAAGTTGAAGAGCATAGAATTTGTGCCATAGGAAGATGTAGAGAAATATTCAAGAAACAACCTTTTCATAACTTAGAGATTTATTGAACATGGGGCATCAGAGAGAGGACATAGAAACAAGGTGCTCAGGTTTCTGAAAGTGAAACAAAAAATATATATAGGCTTTGATATTGTGGCTGTAAACAAACAAAACCTGCATGAGCCAAGTATATGGTATGCTACTATATAGCAAAGTCATTGGCCTTTGTACACCTTATTCAACCAATTTTTCTTCAATTTCCCACTTTGAGAATGCCTTTATACAGTAGACAGAATATTATCTTGCCATATTTTTTTCCTTCTACGAAAAAATCACAGCTGAAGGAAATTTGACAATTTTGAGCCAGTGATATAGAGAGGCATCAATGAGCAAAGGGGGGGATAATTTTAGTTTTGGTGCCTCTAATACACATGTGGGACACCGAGTTAAGCAATGGCAACCTAATGTGATTTGTGGCACTGCATGGACTCAGGATGCTCAGGATTCACTTACAATTTTTGGTGGCAGTAAAATGTTATAGTAGGATTAAACTGAATGTATTCCACATGCCAGTTTGTAAATTCCTACTCTCATGTTCACTTCTTAATATAGTTGAGGTATTTTTAGCTACCCAATCACGTTTTTCAGCCAGCAAGCAGAAGGGTGAGCCCCGTGATTTTCCAGAGAGTAGATAAACTTTTTTTAAAAAATGAATCCGTTGGATATATATGAAAACTATATAATCCTTAGTAAATTATGGAAGTTTAATTTCCCTATCTTGCTTTCATTCATCCTCTCAAAACCCTCATGATAACTCGACATTATGCTCAGCTTTCAGTATGTTCATGTTGCTACAAAATTCCCCAACGTTTGCCATAAAATTCTACCAGGTAACAGCCCCTTGAGGCATATTACAGACTTGAGGAACCATATAATTTCCCTCAATCAAAACTAGACCTTCTCATGCCTTATTTGCTCAAGGTTCTTCTCTCTCTTTTCACAATGTGTGATAATTAGAAAAAGTAAATCTGAAGATTAGAAAAAGAATTCTTAACGCAATTTAAAGCTGCACCTCTAATGACTCTCCTATGAGTTCATCTGCTAAGAATTGAAAATATGAAAGAAAGGAGTTAGTGAAGATATTGTGAAAAAGATAGGGTTTTTTTTTGTTGTTGTTTAAAATAGAAAATGTGTGTGTGTGTGTGTGTGTGTGTGTGTGTGTGTGTGTTATTGCGTCTTGTTTTTGTTTTATGGGTGTTATGGGAATTGGTGTGGTTAAGCTATTGCTAACCTATTAAGGATTTAAAGAATCGAGTCCCACCCTTGATAGAGGGAATGCATGGAATGAGTGTCTCTAAGGGCTCATCATAAAGTCCTACTGATCATTTGAGAAATAGGTGTATCATTAAAACAGAAATCCCCCTCATTCTTCATTAGGAAATGGAATCTTACGCAGAGCATGTACGTTTACAACGCAGATATTAACCAGGAGGAAATTCCTGTGAGATGCCTGTAAAATATGACTAGCCCATGGCAACCATCTCCCTCTCCTGAAAATGAGAAAGTAGAATATTAAGAGGATCTCAACCCCTAGTAATAACCCACCTGTGTTGCCTTGTCAGCTAGGTTATAATTAACTTCTTAAATTCATTTTGCTTCCCTCTTATTATTTTGCAAGGTGCTTATATTTGATGTCTACCATCTCTTATATGTTCCAAAGTAAATGAGTATTTTTGTTCATTAGCAGAGAGTGTTACAAGCAGAACAGTAGACCTAAGAGGCGACTTTAATTGTTAACAGCAATGTTTCAACTAGGAAACACTCAAGGAAAGATAAAATGTAGGCACTCAGATACAAGCGCAGTTGGTGTACCTCCTTGCTTATGAGGATATTTCTGTTCCCAGAGTAAAGATTGTCATTTCTGAGGTTTATATTGTAAGAGTAGGTTACAGGAGCTTTTGTGTTCCACCTGGATTTGGTGCCTGTCATAAGTACCCAGAAAGCTTTCTGCCCTGATTGTCTGAGAAGAGCTTTTTGCTGAGCTGTAGTTGCCTAGTTAATTATTTTCTCAGAGTTGTGATCTAGGAACTGAGTTGGGTTTGCTTTCAATTTGCTCAATTTCAGAGAAACCACAATACCTACTGATTTCACTGTCACCTCCTGCATTGTTCTTTTCTGAAAGAGCTGGAGACTGAGCTCTAAAACAATCAAAAAGCAGTGAATTTTTTATATTTCTGGTCGGTATGGGAAACTGCCTGTGATTGTTTTTGTTGCATCGTGTGTTGATATCGCTTATTCTTTAATGAATAAAGTCTAACTTCTAAAAGTCTGGTCAGGAGGAAAAAAAAAACAGAGTTGTCACAGAACTGTCATCTGTATGCTTTCCCGAAGTTCTCTCACTACCTCAGAAGTGCCATTCTCGCTTTTCACTTCTTGAGCTTGGCAAACACCACTCCCTCCACTCTGAGCCCACCCTCCTTTCCTAGATACCTTCTACTCGTCCTCCAAGTTCTTTTTTGTTCTGTTAGAAATGCTGAACTCTAAGACCTCGTACATCAGGATTTTTTTTAAAGATTATTTATTTACTTTGGAGAGAGAGAGAGAGAGGTAAGGAAGAGCAGACAGAGAGGGAGAGAGAGAGAATCCCAAACAGGCTCCATGCTGTCAGGGCAGAGCCTGACTCAGGGCTCAAACTCATGACTGTGAGACCATAACCCGAGCTGAAATCAAAAGTCAGATGCTTAACCAACTGAGCCACCCAGGAGCCCTTCCAGTTCTGCTAACAGTTAAATTAGCCTGAAAATTACATGCATCATCATCTAATGCTCATAGAACCTCTTTTAATCTTCAAAAGTAAATGCTATTTGCATTAATTTCCCAGGATTGCCGTAACAAGTCATCACAAATGTGGTGGTGTAAAGTCACAGGAAATTGTTCTTTCATAGTTCTGGAGGTCAGAAGTCCAAAATCAAGGCATCAGCATGGCCACACTCCCTACAAAGCTCTAAAGGAGACTCTGTCCCTTTCCTCCCCCAGTTTCTGGTGGCCACCGGCGTTCCTTGGCTTGTGCTGCATCCCCTCACACTGCATCTTCCTGTGGTGTCTCCCAACATTCCTTCTGCTTCTCACAGTGATTGCAGGCGGTATTCACAAGGATAATCCAGGATGTTCTCCTCCTCTCAAGATTTTTCATCTGATCACAGCTTTTTGCAGTAAAGGCGACACCTGCTCTTTTACCATGCAAGGTAATATTCACAGTTTTGGGGGATTAAGACACAAACATATCTTTTGGGGGGCTACCACCAGCACTATTAATGTATCATTTTTAAAGATAAGTTAACTAAATATCAGAAAGCTGAGCTAACATGCCTGAGACCACACACCTAGTAAAACGATAAACCTAGAATTTGAACCAACATCTAACTCCAAGTCCTTAACTACTAGATATAATTTCCCCTCACCTCGAGGCTGATAGAGATGCCCTTCTCGGTGTGCCCTGTGCTTACTTATCCTGATTCTTACACACTGACGTGTGTGTGCCTGGTTACCGGTATGTCTTCTCTACTATACAGTCAGTTCAGGAGCCATGCGTCCCCTGGTCTACAGTGGCTCCCTGGCACCCATCACAATGCATGGCATATAACAGTTACTCAGCAAACGTCAGACATACCTACCTCTTCATTGTGACCAAGCAACCCTGAAAGAAACTTTGAACATCACAACCTAGTCTTCTAAGTCACCTCCTTTCTGCTATTAAATTATGTTTCATTTTGCCACCTTAGCTTTATATGGGCTTTTTAAGCTACATTTATTATGACAGTAATATTAAAATGTAGCAATATGAAAAACATTAAAAATGAGCTAATCTGTACAATTAATCTCTTTGATATTATTTTCTGAAAACAATATATAGATTACTGAGTGTGTAATCTTCTCTCAGTCTTATGATAAATATTTGATATTCTTTTTTTTTACATTTTTTTTAACATTTATTTATTTTTGAGACAGAGAGAGAGAGACAGAGCATGAACGGGGGAGGGGCAGAGAGAGAGGGAGACACAGAATCGGAAGCAGGCTCCAGGCTCTGGGCCATCAGCCCAGGACGCGGGGCTCGAACTCACGGACCGCGAGATTGTGACCTGAGCTGAAGTCGGACACTTAACCGACTGAGCCATCCAGGAGCCCCTGATACTCTTTTAAGTTCAATTCCTACTTACAATTGTCAATTGTCAATTCTGACTGTACAATTGTCAGACTAATACCTTCACTATAACAGGTTCAGCTTGGTGCTTTCAAATAGAAAATAAATACATGTTAAAAATGATAGATTTTAAAGTCTTTATTTTGGTGACATCAAAACCTGCTTGTTAAAAAGATTTTATTATTATTTATATTCCTATTTAATATCTATAGGATGAAGAGGAAGAGAAGAAACAGTATTTTAATGGGACAAAATGAAGATGAGTTTCACCACTGACATCTGTTTGAAAGATTGGACATTTAATTTAAATCATTTGTTCCATGATCTGGAAATGGCATCCATATTTCCTAGACACAGAAAAACATGAAATGAATGAAGGGATTAGACAGTGGGCAGTCCTGGAAAATACTCACACTCCATGCCTTTCTTTTAGAAGGCATATCCAAGTAACTAAGATAATTCAGGATAATTAACTCAATTTTTCAAATGAAAATAATAATTATTTAAGAAAAAGGGATGTAAGAGCATGCCTGTATAAAAATGATTTATAACAATGATTGGTAAGATTAAGGGACACCTGGCTGGCTCAGTCAGTAGAGCATAAGACTCTTGATCTTGGGGGCATGAGTTCAAGCCCCACATTAAATGTAGAGTTTACTTAAAAAAAAAAAAGAAAAATGTGGTATGAATTATCAAACTATAAAGAAAATAAGCTTCAGGAAAAGGTCTTGCAAAGGAAAAGGAAAAGGTAATGCAAAGGAAAAGGTAATGCAAGAACACGTTACTAGATAGGATTTACATCAACAAAAGACATTTTGTTCATACATTTCCCACAATATGACCATCTAAATCCCACACGGATGATACACATTTTTCAATAGTCCTGCCTAGATGCCAACATGCTCACAAAGTAAAAACGTTAAATATTATCAAGATGTTTGATCTGCTTGATGCAAAATAAGCAAATTTTTAAAAATACTTTCAGTGTTTTATTTAAAAAACCGTTTAAGTGAAGGGTCAGATATTACATAAGGTACTTTACTTAGAATCAAATACCGTAAGTTCCCATCTTTAAATCAAGCCAGTTATGTAAATCTCAGGAAGTTCTGTAACTTTTATGTGCCTCATTATGCTAGAGTCATGAAGGTGAAGGACTCCAGGCTTATCTTGTCTACTACCAACCTAATGTCTGACAATCAATCAGCGTTCAAAACTCAAATGCCTTCAATAATTAAGCAAGGGACATAAATGTATAAAAGTGTGCAATTGCTTTGTGTAATAAACAAGAAGTGATGGAATCACTGGCTAGTTTAAATTTGCAAATTTGGCCTAATTGTCATCCAATGTGAAATTTGAAACGTGGTTGCCCAAATAATTGCTCTGCTGTATGATATTTTAATTGGTGGTTTTCCATTCTGTGTACTGTGCACAAAGAAACAAAATACTCAATTTTTTTGCCATCCAATACTCGAAAAAAAATCAGTGAATACACGAAAGAAAGACAGCGAACTATCATTCAAAGTGGATGAAGTCTTTTAATAAGGAAAAGTGTCAGACTAAGTGGGCTCTAAGAGTACTTCTAGATCTAAACTTCTATGTTTTCTAGACCAGTGCTATTCCGAGTATGGCTGTTGGACAAAAGGCATCAGCATCACCAGGGAATTTAAAATAAATAAAAGACCTGAGGCTCCACCACAAACCAGCTCAATCAGAAACTGCATTTTTAATGAGGTCCCTAGATGATCTGCATGTATTTAAAATTGGAGGGTCCTTGTATTGAAAGATATAATACAAAAAATTAGACTCAACTTGCTGAGAAATAAGTCATCTGTTAGTATTTGTATAAAGAATTAAGAAGTGATGCTCTTTGTAGGATTTATGGAATCTTCGTTATTTTGAGATTTGTAAATCATCTCACAGAGTCTTACCGTTTTGGTGTGGATTCAATACATTCTTTCCCAAAATAAGGGAACAGACTACCTGACCTCTTAGTTTTGGTCCAGCCCTGAATTCTTAGGATCACATGTGTTCACTTGAAATTTGGCATTGTTTTAAATGACTGCATTCACAGAATGGTTTCAATTTCTTCCTTTCCTTGGGGGAGTGAAGAAAGGTTGAAAGTTCAGCTTTCATTTACACATACAATTTAAGCTGAACACTTCATAAGTCCATTGGTTTTAAGGAGAAATATTTTGCAAGCAATGTAGATAAAATTGAATATTCTTGGTAAATATGAATTTAGGCCATTGGTGAAATGAGTGCTTTTTTATCCATTAGTCAGTTATAAGCCTAAAATAGCCATGCTAGCATACTTTCTCAATTCTGAATTTTTTAGGATAATTTTGTGAATACAATTTTCCATACCTTTGCAGAGAAATCTTTTCAGGCAGTTCTGAAACACATTCTTTCAATATTAAGTACAAGATAAGTCTTAAATATTCCGTTTAAAAACTGAGCATATTATTTTAAATATTCACTGGGGAAGTGCTCAATTCTAGATAAATAATGATCTCCCCAGTTAATTGTTCAGGACCAAATTTTCAAATGTATTATTAAGTGTCATTAAACATTTTAGGCATGTTGTTTTCATCCGTGAACTGCGTTTCCCAGAATAGTGGTTGAGGTTACCTGCCTAAGTGCCTTTTAAATTTTTTTTTTCAACGTTTATTTATTTTTGGGACAGAGAGAGACAGAGCATGAACGGGGGAGGGGCAGAGAGAGAGGGAGACACAGAATCGGAAACAGGCTCCAGGCTCTGAGCCATCAGCCCAGAGCCCGACACGGGGCTCGAACTCACAGACCGCGAGATTGTGACCTGGCTGAAGTCTGACGCTTAACCGACTGCGCCACCCAGGCGCCCCCTAAGTGCCTTTTAAAGTGAATAAGGATGGCCCATGAACCCACCTCTTCTCTCTGTTATAAGAATACATTTTAGGTGGAGGGGTAGGAAAAATGGGTGGAAGTGATCAAAAGGTACAAACTTCCAGTTATAAGTTCTAGAGACACAATGCACAGCATGAGTCATATACTTAACAATATTCTATTGCACATTTGAAAGTTGCTAAGAGAGTAGATCTTAAAAGTTCTCATCACAAGAAATATTGTAACTGTGAGGAGATGGCTGTGTTAACTAAACTTGTGGTAATCACTTCACAATATGTGTGTATACATCAAATCACTATGCTGTATACCCGAAATTGATACAATGCTATATACCAATTATATCTAAATAAAGCTGGAAGAACAAAAAGGAATATATCTTATTGTTGGTATGTTGACTATATTGGAAAGTGAGTCTCACCCTTTTAGTCAAACTGGGTGGTAATGGATTACTAAATAAAAAGTTAATTCAATAAAGATATTCAACCATTATTTATGTAAACGTAACTTTTAGAAAAGTCTTCTAAGTAGTCAAAGAGGACAGTTGCACATGAATGCCATCCTCATTAGGAAATGTCTAGAAGCCAGCCGGAAAGATGGTATTTTGACCTTGCAGTTACATTAACCTTCTTTTCTCTTTTATCATCTGCTCATACCAGCAGGAAAAATACTACTTATCACTCCCCAATTTTCCCTATATTAAAATTTCTTTTTTTTAAATTTTTTTTTTCAACGTTTATTTATTTTTGGGACAGAGAGAGACAGAGCATGAACGGGGGAGGGGCAGAGAGAGAGGGAGACACAGAATCGGAAACAGGCTCCAGGCTCTGAGCCCTCAGCCCAGAGCCCGACGCGGGGCTCGAACTCACGGACCGCGAGATCGTGACCTGGCTGAAGTCGGACGCTTAACCGACTGCGCCACCCAGGCACCCCCCTATATTAAAATTTCTTAACAGTTTACTGGGCATTGAGGAAGAGATACAAAGAAAATTATTACTTTTTAAAATGATAATGAAATTGTAGACTGGCATTACCTTTTATGGAAAGATTGTTATTGTTCAGAAAACTAATTTTGGAAAGAAATTTTAACTTTGGTCATTCTGAAGAGGAAACGATTTTTGTTAAGCAAGGGTAAGACAATTTGATATTGCAAGTCTCCTAAAAAATACACAATTTATTTATCCATTCTTATTCAAAATATGAAGAGAAAAAAATCAAAATAGTCATATGTCTCCATCCAAACATAAAGTGGCCAGGAAATGCAATCTTGTACACACACACACACACACACACACACACACACACACAAATACTTTATACTGAAAATTATGAGAATCCTGGTCATCTACCTAATTTTCTCTATGCCTTTATCTGACAGGTACTTCAGCCAAGTGACGAAGGAAAGGAGAGTGTGAGCCATGAATGACAATCCACACGAGGTGCATAATCTAGAATTAGCTATAATAATAATTTGGCTTAGGGGCACCTAGGTTGCTCTGCTGGTTAAGCATCTGTCCCCGGATTTTCACCCAGGTCATGGTCTGCTGGTTGGTGAGATCAAGCCCTGCACAGGGCTCTGCATTGACAGCACATAACCTGCTTGGGATTCTCTCCCCCCCCCCTCCACCTCTCAAAATAAATAAGTAAAAACTTAAAAATAATAAAAATAGTAATTTGGTTTAAAAAATTCATATAGGCTGAGAATGCAAGCTGGTACAGCCACCCTGGAAAACAGTATGGAGGTTTCTCAAAAAACTAAAAATAGAACTACCCTACGAGCCAGCAATTGCACTACTAGGCATTTATACAAGGGATACAGATGTGCTGTTTCAAAGGGATACATGCACCCTCATGTTTATAGCAGCACTATCAACAAGAGCCAAAGTATGGAAAGAGCCCAAATGTCCATCTATGGATGAATGGAAAAAGAAGATGTGGTATATATATATACAATGGAGCATTACTCGGCAATCAAAAAGAATGAAATCTTGCCATTTGCAACTACGTGGATGGAACTGGAGGGTATTATGCTAAGTGAAATTAGTCAGTCAGAGAAAGACAAAAAACATGTGACTTCACTCATATGAGGACTTTAAGAGACAAAACAGATGAACATAAGGGAAGGGAAACAAAAATAATATAAAAACAGGGAGGGGGACAAAACATAAGAGACTCATACATATGGAGAACAAACTGAGGGTTGCTGGAGGGGTTGTGGGAGGGGGGATGGGCTAAATGGGTAAGGGACACTAAGGAATCTACTCCTGAAATCATTGTTTCACTATATGCTAATTAATTTGGATGTAAATTTTAAAAAATAAAAAATAAAAGAAATAAAAGAAATAAAAAAATTCATATACCCACTGTTTGTTGACATTCCCATAATGAGCCATTCAGCTATTTCTACTAGAAATGTTAATTAATTTGAATTGATAATGGTGCTGTGGGTTGAATTGTTTTCCCCAAAAGACAGGTTGAAGTCCCAATCCCCAGTACCTCAGCATGTGACCTTCTTTGGAGATGGGGTCATCCTTGATTACAGAGGTAATCAAATTAAAATGAGAGCATTAAACTGGACTCTAATCCAATATGACTGGTGATTTTAAAAAGGGGGAATTTTGGACACAGAAACAGACACACATGTAAAGGAGAACACAATACGACAGACGAAGGCAGAGATCAGAGTGTTGCCTCTATGAGCAAAGGAATGCCAAAGATCGCCAGCAAACCTTCAGAAGCTAGAAGAGAGAATCTTCAGAAGAAAGCAACACTTCTGGCACCTTGATTTCTAACATCATTTCCAGAACTGTGAGGCAATTGTTTTCTGTTGTTTAAGCCACCCAATTTGTGGAACTTTGTTATGGAAACTCTAGGAATCTCATTCAGACAGACTGTGATTCACATGAGTGTATTATAGCATTAAGTTGGATCTCTTGGTAAACAGAAAAATAATACAATATAAACTTATGAGTGAAAAAGTGGTACTTTTTGAGGAACCAAAAATATATATGAAGATTTTTGAAGCCGGCTAGTTATCAGTCTTGGCCAAGGATAGATGACTGTATTTGACTCAAAAAGATTTGTTATAGAACTCCATAAAATCCATATAATAGAGTGAACATAAACACTCTATTCTAGTGGACCTCTTGAAATGTATCAAGACCTTTTTTTTAACATGCATAATATTGATAATTTTAAAGATTCAATATGTTCAGTAGACCTTAACAAAGTCAGTTTAAGTCCTATAAGCCTTTTTTATCTGTTGTATAAATTTTAAAAATTTATGAAAATGATACTTCTTAGAGATAGTCCTTCAATCTTACATTTACGAGGCTCTTGTTATGGATGAAACACAATTGGTGGGCTAGATTATGCTGCAGTAAGGGACAGCTTCCAAATGTAAATGGTATATCATACCAGGATGTCATTACTCCTCATGTAACACACCCATCATAGGTCAAATGAGATACTAGCTCAGGTCTCTTCATTTCTGGACCAAGCCCCACATTAAAGCCACGATCTACATTTACCTTGAGAGAGGGAAAGGTATTCAGGAGAATGTCCTCAGACAATTAAATGCTCTAGCCTGAAATTGATACATGTAACATTTGTTCATAAGCAATTTGCCAGAAATAACCATTTGTCCCCACCCAAACATGAGGGAGCAAAAAAGTGCAACCCTACCCTATGCTTTAGAAAACAGCATTAGTAACTATCAAAATGATATCATTTAATTTTTATGCATTTATGAATTATAGAATTGTAACCCTTAGCCAAGATTATATACCTGGTAAGTGGCAGTTCTGGTCTTTGGACCCTGATCTACTTAACTCAAAAGCTTCTAACAAAGATGCTACAATGTGTTTCTAAAGTTGTTTTTTTCTCCAGATCGGAGCTTTTCTATGAAAATCGAATTAAAGTTGAAGTAGAAATAGAACGAAAATGAAAGGTAGACAGTGGAAAATACAATTTGTGAACTTGTAAAAAAATAAAATTCTACCTTTATTAGTGATCAACCTCTTCCGTGAAATCTCAGTTGGTTTAATTTTCACATATGTGAATATTTTTATACTTGATATTTGATATGTACAGTATATTTCATTCTTTTCTATATCTATGAAGGAAAAAATGCTTTTTTCCCCTCTAAAATCACATCCTGTGCCCCACAGTATTCCATGATGATGTGGCTTATTTCTGTAAAACAAATGACTCCCTGCAGTATTACTTTCAGATGAGATCATATCAGATCTCATAAGCTGAGCCAAGCAGGGGTTGTGCACAAATGAGATCTCTAAGGAGAATCTAAATACTGTAAGAAAATATTTTCAGGGACTCAATAAATAACATTTGGAGGTGATTAAATAACAAAAACAAAAAGAATGCCTCACCCTTAGCAAGCTGTTAAAATTCAACATCACAGCACTTATATTAGATGAAATTAAACCAAAACCCTGGATTATAACAACCTTTGTGCTCATTTTCATTTGTGTAAGTTAAGAAAGCTTTAGGACCTACCTAGATTTAAATATAACAACAGAACATCATTATTTGCCTTACACTAATTTCTTACTTTTTCCTTCAGGATTTTCTCCCCTTTGTTTTCCAGGAAAGTACAGCAGTATACCCTTACCTGCAGGGGAGACGTTCCAAGACTCCCAATGCATGCCTGAAAATGCAGATAGTACTGAACCCTATATATATACTATGGTTTTTTTTTTCCCTATATATACATAGCTATGATAAAGTTTAATTTATAAATTAGACACAAAAAGGATTAGCAATAGCTAAGAATAAATTAGAAGTTATACCAATATACTGTATATAATAGAAGGTGTGTGAATATGGTCTCTTTCTCAAAATATCTTGTACTGTACTCACCTTTCTTTTTATGATGATGTGAGATGATAAAATGCCTATGTGACGAGATGAAATGAGATGAGTGATGTAGGTGCAGTGATGTAATGTTAGGATACTACTGATCTAGTGATAAGAGGATCACCGGCTTCTGGACTGCAATTGACCATTACTAACTGAAACTGTCGAAAGCAAGACTGCAGGAAAAGGTACTACTGTATTTCTCTTTCTCATTGTCTGTACACAACTAAATTAAGAACTAGTTTATATACAGATATCTAATCTACATGCACAATGCTCCTACCATTAAACTATATAAATGCAACAATTAATAAAACATTATGTGAGGACAGTTTTATATCTTACAAAGGCACTTTGATTTGTTTTTTTAAATTGCCTAAACACAGAAATGGGAAGTTGTAGTTCTTGATTTTCCTGCTCCATATAAGAATATCTTTATAAACTTACAATTGTCCAACAATACAAATGACTTCCATGGATATTAGTGAGCCCCACAATCTTAGACGGGCTTTAAACAGAGATTAAACACCTCCAGAGAGTTACTGGAGAAGTGATCATGACATGGTATCGACCAGATGACATGTAAGTTGTTTCCATCTAAGATTTTATGATTTAGATAGTAAATATGCAACCTAAATACTCAATAAACACTATTCAGCACTTCTGTGACTGAGCAGCTGGCCATCAAAGAAAAGACCTAATCAATTATAGAAAATCCTGTGAGGTAAAGGGCAGGCATGGTTCCCACATAAGGTGACGTCAGTTTACTTAGCACCAACAACACCTGACAAAACTCTAATGGTGGAGATGGGGCTTTGAACACTCTGAGCCCCCACACTCTGAAGACAAAAAAGTGATCAAATTAAAGAGTGTAGAAGTTGGGAAGGAAAAAAATCACATTAAATGAGAGAAAGCAGGAAGTTAAGAAAGTGGATTTCTGAAGTTGAGAAAAGGGACATCCAACTGTCAGGTTGTACCCTATTATCAGGCAAGGGCTTTCTGAAGAATAATGAATAAAAGATTAAAATCCCCTTTCAAAGGCTGAGCTCATAGTAGCCCCCTAGGGAGGGGAGAAAGGGACTTAGCTATTATGATGGCAACTTTGAACATCTCAGGCACTTAGCTAGCACCCTCCTGAGCCTTAACCACCAAATCAAGTCCATTAAATACTTAAGTTTTTAAAGCTCCCTAAATTTTATTCTCTGAATGCATGGATTTTAGTGATGGCTTGACAAAGTTCAATAAATAGTTCCTAGGGGTACTCAGATATACAAAGTACATAAATGTATTGTTATTATTCACAGTTTAAAGTACCTAAGTACCTCTAAAATAAATGCATTTGCACTCTGGCATTTTAAAAGAGCTTGTTTTGAAAAAAGACATTTATATTATTTTAAGTCAAGAAGAAGGAGATTTATGAGAGCCATAAATCTAGGGAAAAAATATTCTAGTAAAGAATCAAAGAAAATACCAGTATATTATTAATAAATTACATAGTGCCTTCATTTCAGAGATAAAGTCCTCAGCACCAAGGACAGAATATGTATAGAAAGAGATCAATTTACACATCATTTTAATTGATCCACTTCCTCAACATTTAGTAGTGTCAGTGACAGGTGAATAAAGGAAGCAGAAGAAAACTTACCTGGTAAATCTACCAGACCATGTATAGATAATACATAAAAATACCTCTGGTAAATCACGTCCTTTCTTTTCTCTCTCCCTCTTCCTCCCTAAATGACTAAGCTTTGATTAAAAAACATGCTAGAAGAAAGGAGGAAGTGGGTAGGATTCAATATGAGAATATTTTCATAGGTGCTGTGCATTTCTCTGGGTGGTGTGCAAGGACCTAGTACCCAAGAGCCACAGCAGAGAACTACAGAGCCCCCCACCCCTATTGCAGTCACTGAAATCCCGAAACCCTCACCACTACTTAATATGTATCAGGCATATCTGCTTCTGTGTTGTTCATTGTCCCACTTCCTGACACACAAGCACTGGACCCAAGTGAGAAACCAAGCCCCCGAAGTCATCGCTCAGAAAGCTGGCTTCAAATGTACAACTTATTATTCATGACATCATCTAGTAGGTTAAGCAAAGTCATAACTGTCATGGCCAGTTTCTGTCTCTATAGGTCATCGCAACTACCTTTCTTTCCCATTACAACTACAACTTAATCTTTTATTCATATTCCCTCATAGATTTCTAATCACTTAAACTCTGTTAGTGTTTGGGAATCACAATATCCTTATAAGATCAAAAAGATGATCAGATTGTATATTCTTTATATTGATACATAGGTATTGACTGTTTAGTAGTTTTGGTCTCTGAGGGATCCTCAACTCAATCCTTATGTTAAGTGGAATAGAGCTCAGTCATAGTGAATTTTGAATCTTAAAATAGGATTTACAACACAGAAAAGCAAGGGAAATGATTATTGTTGGATTTGTTTCCTTCAACACTGAGGTATCTTCTTTCTTTTGTATACCCTTCCTGAGTTCACACACCTAAGAACCAGGCAGGATCTGGGTGATTAAGAAATCCCCTTGGTACCCAACTGGAGCATATTCAAACAGAGAACCTATGGATTCTCTTGTTTCTAAGTCAGTCAGGTGGCTAAAGCAAGTATCATAGTAGTTAAAATATGGGGACTTCATCATACAGAAATACATGTTTTCATTTACTGCTTCTAAGAAAAAAGAGTGAGTTAAAACAATTCATCTATAGTCATTTATCTGGCAAGCTTTTAACAATTGTTTAGTTCAGAATTTCTATACCATAGTTCAGTGAAGCTTGAAATCACAGTATTATTGCTCATTTTGCTCATATGTTATCTGTATGCTTGAATGTATTGCTAAATAGATTTGAATGTGAACTATCAGTACTAAGTAGAAAGTTTCTTTTGCATGATTAGAATATCTTTCATGTAAGTATTCTGGGTTGTGCTAGAACATTTTATTATGTGGTTTAGATTATTGTGTCATACTGCTTTCTTTAGGATTTTTGAGAATTAAAGAGGGCTCTACAGTAACAATTTAGATAATGCCACAGAGCATTTTCCCCAATAGTTTGTGTTACATTAATTAATGGATTGAAAATGACATGTTTTTTAACAAGCTTGAAATATTTCTCTGCAGGTGAGACACTCTTACAAAAAGGTCATGTGTTGGATAAAATTTAACTTCAAATTATTAACATGCATGGAGGTCTCACTCTTGTCTGTTCCTTAACAACATCAGTAGACACAAAGTCACTAGAAAGCCGCAGGAGCTCAAAGGTGCATGATTCTAATTTGGGATTATTAAGCTACCTCCTTTCTACTGGGATAGGTATCATCCAATGTATCACTGAATTGGGGATAAACCACTGAGGCATATTCAAAGGCAAAGCAGCAAATCAAGTTGGAAGAGCAGAGTGGGAGTTATAGTTAAATACTGAGACACCTAAGTAAACCCCAGCTGACCAGTAGATTGTGAGCTAAATAAACAGTGTGCACTACTGTGGCAAAACTCACTAAAACAGCAGCTTTACTGATGCTGGGGAAAACCATGTTGTTCTAGCTCTCTCTCTTACCTACCAAGAAGATGATATCATCTGGCAAATACCAAGGATAATATGGGCTAGAAGTTCAGCCTCTCAAGCATAGGATTTTCTTCTGGACAGACTTGTAGGTACAGGTAGGCTTAAAAAGATGGAGTGATCAATTAGCGGATGTTCCATCATAGTTTAATACAATTAGATTTATATAATTCTGGTCTGAAAGCACAAAGTAACTACTTTTTAATAACTTAATTCTAGTAAATCTGGTAGGGAAATATGAAGATATTGTTAAGCAGAAGACTGTTGCTTAATAGCACATAGAAACTTCTTGTGTTTTTCTTAATCCTCGGGGCACAAAAATGTCACCATGGATTCTTTGCCTTTACCTCTGTTTGGTGAGCAAATAGAACATCACTAGCTTTACACTTCCCTTTCTCTTGAGTGCCTTTATTATTTTAATAAACCTTCAATGAGAAGGGTATCATACATTAATGATCCTCCTGTTAGAAAGAGAAGAGAAGAAAGATGATTTGTTTGCTGATATATGCTAAACATCTACAACAGTACCTATCACAATGAATATTTGTGGCATTCATTATTTAATTAATTTTGTATTGGACATAGGATCTATGTATTTGAGGAGACATCTTACTTTTTACATAGCCACAACCTGGAATTTCGGGAAGGTATCAGCGGTGTAATATTTTTGCAATGTAAGAATTTTTTGAACTTAGTAGTATTATTTTTGTTTAACTTTCAATAATTTTATTGGGCACGTACAGGACCCTCAGTTTATGGCACATCCCTCATGCCTCAGAACCTCGATGGCATTAGTTCCAGACACCATATTTTCACCCATTGTCCTTCAGGTGGTTGTCTTGTGGATGGATTACATGTAGTTGCAGGTGAGAGCAGTCGATCTCTGCCTCTGGGTTCAACAGGAGCCTATTTAGATGTTGTGTCTGTGTGGCATTCATCTCCCACAGGCTATTTTCTAGCCTGGTCTTCATATTTGTCATTGAGTCAAGGTCAATCTCCAAGGTCTCCAAGGTCTGTGCATCTTGGTGGTGTTTCTGTTATTTGAAAAATGAGCCCTATGGCATTCTCTTCAAATTGCCTAATCAATTACTTGTCCAGTCTTTCCCAAGTCCTTTCATATCAAGGAACAAGAGACCTGGATACTGGTCATATTCATACAGACATTCTCAGATTTGGGGGCATCTATACCCATGGTCATCCCTGAGCTGGCAATATGGACGTGAAGACTCTTCCCTCTTCACCGTGGTTCTTTTTCATGAAAAATAGTTCCTTCAGAGCCTCAGTCATCTCCGTTTGAAATCTGTGGAGAACAGAGACATCTCTTTCCTCAAAAAAGGTACAAAGCCAGCTTGGCCTTGTGCTTGACTCTGAAATTGCCAGCAGCCACATATGTACTATCAGTCTGTAAGATGATATAAGCATTGTATAAAGTTTGTAGACATCTGATCTACAGCTCTTAACCAGTCTAGAAATTATGTCCCAATTCCGCTCTAGAGTCCCTTTTCTATTTTTTTTTTTTTTACTTATTTTTAGTTATTTCCCCTTCTATTTCTAGTTACCTATCTCACTTATTTTCCCAAGTCCAGGGAGAAGACTAGGTTGTTTTTCAGATATTCCAGTGATATTCTTTCTTGCTTTGAACACCCCCTGTTGTTCCAGCCAGGTTCTCAGTCCACTATACTCTTACCACACCAGAATCTGGTAGACTGAAGAGCCTAAGATCCCAGTCTCAGCACAGAATCTGGCCATGAAGCTGTAGCAACGGATCAGGACTATGAGCTCAGCAACCAGTAACTGGTGAGGAACGTGATCTAGTGTGCAGGGAAACTCACTGAGAGGAAGGAAAAAGGCAAGTGACACGCCATCTTAGGCCACAGAGTTTTTAATCAGAAGTATTATTGAGGCCTATTGCAAGAGACAATATGATAAATGTTTATAAAGAAACATATACATATGTATTTATATTCATACACACATTGAGCTTAAATTAGTTGTATAAACTATTTAAAACATAAACAGAGTCAAATAAAGAATCGTAAGGTAATGAACACTATTGCTTCATCAATTATGTGTTACACAAAAGTTAGTTAATATTTTATAGTCGCTTCCACATTTGTAAATGATGTTGTTGCTCTCCCTTTCTACTGCAGTGCTGATAGCAGAAAGGACATGAGCTTTGGAGTGAGAGTATCTAGTAAATAGTAGCACCCTGGCTAATCACATCTGTAAAATGGGGATGACATCATGTGTCATGTAGAGGTGTGCCAATAAGAAACAAGATTATAAAGTACCTGAAAATTAGCAAATCCTGAAGAATTGTACTATTATTATTTTATTTTGTTTAACAAGTATTTAATATATTCTTTATAATAAATTTGAATGTGTTTAGGATTTTTTTAAAGATAACTCAAAAATTTGACATTACAAAGTATTTTATTTAGATGCTCTGATATTCTGTCTCTCATCCTACACTCACCATATCGCTAGTTTCCCTTTTTACACACAGTTTTCACAAAACTATGCAGTTGTCTTTTTATCTAGGCACTAGGAGATAAGTAGCCTTTGATACAAACACTTACTTAACTTAATGATCATGTGAATAGCAATGTGTAACTTCCCAAATTCTCTAACATCTAATATGCTACTTGAATCACACAACAGCTTCAGGTAAAAAATATTGAGACGTCAAGGAGTTAGCAACCTTGACAAAGGTCACACATTATAATGTACAAAAACTAGAGTAAAAAGTAATTGTCCCCAGCTAGTGTCCTGCTGTCTTCTGGAAATGTTCCAACAACTGAGGGTAGATTTTTTTTTCTTAAAAATTATAAAAAGAAATAGCAAAACAAGATTACCATCTCCCATGTTTTGGGAAATTAGTCTAAAGTCTTACAGTTTGTTTAAATATTTTCTATGGCATTGTTGAGAAAAGGCTCTCACTTAAATACAATTAGACATAGCATTCATTCACCTTCTCTCAAAATACCTCTTTCCATTGTAAATGAGTATGGCGACAGAGAATGGGTTCCTCATAAATAACTAAAATGAGGCTCTGGATCAGGTATTTTTACATCAAAAATTTAACTCTATTGCTTTTCTTAGTATCCCAGCCAGATTCCTGGGTTTATTTTTCTTCTGCCTGGATAAATTGGCATCTTCGTTAAAGTTTTTAAATCTATGTATAGAGTCTCTGAACTGTGAACTACATTATTTTAACTAGTCCCTTGATTTCACCTATTCATCTATTTAGTATCTACTAAACATAGCATCTTATGTTTACTACGTATTTACTATATACAAATCATTTTTCTAAGTGCTAAAATTAGATGGAAGAACTACCTTGTCTTGTAGTTTATAGTTTTACTCATGATTTCGTTTTAATACAGGTGACCTGAAAAATATTAGCACCAGTACTTTCATTTCATATTCATTCAATAAATTATTTTGGTTTCTATGGCAACAGCCCTATGGCAGAAGAATTGATAGAATTAATAAAATGTCCCCCAAATTCAACTCTCATTTTCAAGACATAGTTTATGTTTATCATTATGCAAAATATCTCAAATCTCAAAATTGTTGCTACCATGACTACCATAGGGTATAAATATTCTCAAATCTCCTTCTTATAGTTAGGATCCAAAGCTCTGTTTTCTTGTTACTTATCATGTCTTAGGGGTGTATGTATCCTAAATGATCAATACACATATCAATAAGCTATTATTATATGTTTTGGCTCTTGCTAGTAGCAACAATTAATATAGATTTTCTAGATTGTCCTCAAAACTCTTTAATAGGATTTTTTAAAAGTCAGATTTTATTCTGACTTCCAGCTGTTATCTCTTCTATCTGCATAAATTCTGTAAAATATTCAGATCTCTGTCTTTTTCAGTTCAGTTCAAATACAAATAGTATTTAAACATTTTCCCTAGGAAAATACATATATATATATAATATAGATAAATCACATATATTCACATATATAATATATAAGACATATATATAATATACATATATGATGAGTGTGTATATATATATATATATATATATATATATATAGAGAGAGAGAGAGAGAGAAAGTTTAAATACAATTAAATGTTCTCTCAGGAATAGACATCAGACAATTTATGACCTAGCAAAGTGCTTCCAAGCAAACCATAAGGGTAGTCATTCTTTACATATTTCCATATTGAAGGGTATAATATAAAAACAAAATTGAAAACTATCATACAGGCAGCAGAATGATTATCTTGTAATCATTTATGTGACCTGTAGTATTGTGAGTTTTCTATAATGCTAAAGCAGTAGGATATTTTGTTTTAAATGCATTTGATCATTTTCAAGGAAATAAAGCGTGTCCTATCTACCCAACCAAAGAAGATACTTTTTTTCTGAAAAATCTCAGGAGCCCTGGAGGACAAGATTGTGCAGAATTTTGAGCATGAGATATGAGATACGCCTGTGAAAGATATCTCTAGAGATTTTGAGATAAATAAAGATGAACTGTGGGGAATTTTCCAGCTCCCACGAGTAATTCCATAGTCTCAAGCATTCATGTGTCTGAAGGTAAACCCTTTTCAGTCTCATTATCCTCTAAAAACACAGACAAGGAGTATGAGACAAAGTGCACTATCAGGAAAGTTATTTCATGAATAGAAAATGATATTTTTATTTTTTCCCCAAGTACCCCTAAATCTGAAGCCCTCTCATACATATGGCCAGAAAAAGAAAGGCGCTTCCCTGATTTCAAAATACACAACCACCAAGTTAGGCTGATATTAGCAGAAAATGGAGGGTCTTAAAAGGAAGTATTTACTCTCCTTTGTTTTGGAGAGACATGTTGTCTGATGCCTACAGAGATGCATATGCAATGAATATGTAGGTTAAGGAGAAGGGAAAATGACCCTCACAGTGAAAGCTGATCCCTCAATCTCCAAGCTGCTGCCCTTATAAAAGTAATCATAGACCTTATCTAATTGGGATTGATGTGGTTTTTTATGCGTTTGGTAGTGCTTGAATCTGTGTGTGGTCAATAGCAAACATTAAGCAAAGGGGCAGAAATAATTTTCAGATTCCTTAATCACAAAAGCTATGTCTTATTTCCCTTTGAATTAATTTAATGAATATTAATTGGGCACATACTAGGAGCCAGATATAGTTTTAGGTTCCAGAAATATAGTGGAATACAAAATAGACAAATTTTGTTCTCATGAATATTGGATTCTAATGAAGATGATTCTAACAAAAATAAGCAAATAAAAAATAATTCCAGACAGTGATAAGTACTATGAAGAACATTAAATAGGATCATATAATAAGAATCCGTATGGTTGGGGAAGGTGGCAATATGTAGGACAATCAAGGAAAGATTGAGCTGTCAGCCACGAAGAGCAAATGAGGTAAAGATACAGATATTGCAGTGGCCTACTTGAAAAGATGTTCAAAATGGTCAAGGGGCTGAAAGAAGCCTAGTGTGGCTGGAGCACAGGAAGCAAGAGGAGTGTTAAGGGCCAAAGTCAGAAAGGCAGGAAGAGGCCAGATTCTATAAGACCCTGTAGGTTATGGTAAAGGGTTGGAGTTTTATTATAAATGCCATGTGCCATGAGTCTCAGAATGAGTGCAGGCACAGAGTAGACAATTAGGCATTGCTTAACATCGAAATAATGCTGGAAATCTGCTTCCATGTACACCTGCATTCTTAAGCCTAGTTATTTTTCCATCAAAGTAAAGTCTTATGCCTGAGTTCCACTACTCTTGAAAGTAGTCTGCTTGGGGCACCTGGTTGGCTCTCTTGGTTAAGCATCCGACTATTGGTTTCAGCTCAGGTCATGATCTCACAGTTTGTGAATTCAAACCCCACATTGGGCTCTGTGCTCACAGTGCAGAGCCTGCTTAGGATTCTCTCTCTCCCTCTCTCTCTGCCCCTCCCCTGCTCTCTCTGTCTCTCTCTCAAAAATAAATAAATAAACCTAAAAAAATTTTATATAAAAAATATAGTCTACTTAACAAGCAAACCATCTTAATTTTTACATCAAGACAATTTGCCCAACCAAAAGTTATAAACACTTCATTTTTAAATGAAGGTTATTTCTCATTAAACAAGGGGAAAATCCATGAGTTTTTCCATCCATCTTACTTATTATGCATGTTTGCTACAATTTAGTCATTAATCATAGCTTATATGTAGTTCTAGACAAAAAGGTCATGTCAAGACTATTTTTTTTTTGTTTTATGTCTACTGATGTGTCCATCAGTTATGGGACATGAACTTTGTAATAGTTTTCTGATTTTCCCCAAGGCCAACTTCTTTTTCTTCCTTTCTTACAGGTTCTAGACATTCTATGCTATAGCTGAACTTTTTTTTAAAGGCTGCATCATCTAAGAAAAGTATCTGTAAAGAAATTGAAAAAAATAGTTCTAAAATGGTGTTCTTATGAGTCAAGATTTATAGACTCTTCTTCCCTTTTAGTCTTTCATTTTTGAGACTTTATATTCATTTATTTAAGAGACAGTCATATATCCAGTTATTTTCTAGGTGCCAGCTACTGTCTTACATACTTAACACATATGAACACATTAAATAAAATGTAACAATAGTATTGAAGTGGCATTCACAGTGTATACATAGCAGATTCATTAAACACAAGTATGATTTTCATCAGATCATTCTAGGAATTCTAACTCATTACTAGCTAATACCATCATTAGCTTTCTTGGAGAGATTTTATTTTTTATGACACATATAACTTGCTAACAAGATAGAACATTTTATAGAATATAAAAATTATTTAGTGTTTATTTATTGAGAGATACAAATTTACTGAGAAACACTGGTTGAAGAAATAATTGGTTTTGGAGAATATAATGTGTGTGTGTGTGTGTGTGTGTGTGTGTGTGTGTGTGTATGTGTTTTTAAGTTGCTAAGTTTGAAGTGGTCATAGGACATACGGGTAGAGATGAGCTCCTATCCTTTAATGAGCTTAAAAACCACCGACATCTCAAACAATGCCATCATCAGGATATGTAATTATTGTTATCTTCTTAGGTCAGCCAAAGTTCAGTCATGAACATGCTAAGAATGGATTGATTGACACACTAGCACCTAACTACAATTGTCAACATAGTAGCTAATGTCAACAGAAAGGGAGAAAATTTTCAAGTAAAAAAAAATGTTTCTGCTTAATGAAGGTTAAAATATCCATTTGTTAAACTGAGTATTTCTGCTTTGAATAAATCCATCAAGATAATGTATATTCAGATTTCACAGTGTTGCTGAGGTTGCATATTACATGAGAAAGCAAAATTTAGAAGATCTATTTCTATATATAGTCAGAAAACAAGCTCTGACTGAAAGCAAACAGTTATGACAATAGAAGGCTAATAAGAAAAACAAATTCTAACTGGCTAATAATTAAATTGTGATCTATTATTTGCAATATTTTCTACTTAATCAGATAGAACTCTGTCTCATCATGGACCTTCATCATATTTTTTTCTTTTCATTCTTTAAGATATCCCAGGACTCCATGGATATGTTTGGCATTAAGGTAAACTGTGCCAGCCATGCTCTAAGAGCAAAGAATAAGACACAGTGTACTTTTATTGAACATGCTGGTGATATTTGAACCTATAATTACTTCAAGTTGGACCATATTTTATTTCTTTAAGTTTTTATTTACTTATTAGAGAGAGAGAGAAAGAGAGAAAGAGAGCATGCACATGCAATTACAGGAGTTGGGAAGGGGAAAAGAAAGAGAAGGAGAATCTCAAGCAAGCTCTATGCTGTCAGGGGGGACCCCAAGATGGGGTTCAGTCCCACTAACAGTGAGATCATGACCTGAGCTGAAACTAAGAGTCCAACACTCAATCAACTCAGCCACCCAGGTGCCCAGTGCCATATTTTAAACCTATGTCTGCACCTTATTGGTATTATAAAAGAGTTACTATGCTACATAATATACTATATTACTTAATTTCTTAGCCCACAGGAGGTAGAGATGATTCTGGGAGGTTCTCTTCCTAGAGAATTGCTAGAATTTCCATTTCCTACTCTTCCCAAACCTATTACCTGAGGTGGAATATGAGCCAGATCCAAGCTGGATCAATTGGACTCACAAATTTGGATTTAAACCATGAAAACTGAGTCAGGTAACAATGCTTTAATAAGCTTGAAAAGGTGTTTTGCATTCAGGTGTTGAGGCTGCCGTGAACAAGCATATTGAAGACTTGTGCACAATGAAGAATGAGCATAGAAGCCATCTTTAAAAAAAAAAAAAGCAAATAAACCCAAACCCAAAACAAAACAAAACAAAAAAACATAGCTCCAGCAAAACATAAAACCAGAGATTAAGAACACTGGAGTAGGTAAAGTGAGTAACTTTTATCTTTGACTTTCCTGTTAAATGTGTAATTATTTTTTAATACATGGGCTTTTTTTATACCTCTAGATCTTACGTGCTTCGAGATACTTTTGGGTCTATTCATTAGCTTCTCCCCAACTCTTGCCTTCCTTTTATGTTTGCAATCAAATGATACATAACTGAGACCTGTCACTGTGTTGCGTTATTCTCCTTGGAGAATATCTGCATGGAGATATGAGAGAGGAATAAGAGAAAAGTAGAATGCATGATTCAATTAAATAAATGTGAAAATACTTGTGAAATCTAAGATTAGTCTCTCTGTCAAGGAGATGATTCTAATTCCAAATAAAATTACCACTTGTAAAATCACACTGGAAATGTTCCACCTATTTATTACACAATTTAAAATTGGAAGTAAGCCATTTTTTTTTGTTTTGGTAGAGACACTAAATTCTTACTATTGGTGCTGACCCATCCACATGAAGCATATTAAAAGACTATAAAGTTGCTTCAGACACCTTTAACATAGCACCTACCACCAGACCATTTAATAGAAGACTAAAGATTCATGATACAGGATACTGAGGGTTTTTTTGAAGAGAGTTGAAAGAGTCCTGAGCTACCTATGTAGGCCAAATTTGAGGAGGAACACTATGTCAGTAGTTCTAGGGTTTGGACAGTGCAGAAACAAGTGTTTACCTATGACCTAAAGGTATTTATTGGAAAAAAAATTAGATAGAATTGTTGGTGATGGCAGAAGAGATGAGCATCGTGCATGAAATGCACCCATGGTACAAATATGTAAGTTTCTTATCAACAAAGAAAATCCCTAAAACTATAGTAGGCCTTAAAACACTTAGGAAAAACCCTGACTACGGTTCTGCCTGCCAGATCTGCGTGACCTCAACAGAAAGAGCCTGTATGGGATGTACTCTAATCAATGGGAGCTAAGGGAGAAGTAGTCAGTGACCTTGTAACAGGCAAGTCACCCACTGGACACAGTGAAGTGGAAAGCTCTCACAGAGGAAGTAAGGTAATGGACACTGAGAACCCCACAAAAGCAACCCAAGAGAGAAAAAATAGCACGTCAGCAATCTGACACATCGAGAAAACACCACACTAGTCAAATAAAAATTGCTATTGCTTTACCTCTTCTACTCCCATCTTGGTTGAAAAACAGACAATAGGGTAAGTAAGAGAGTAACAACAGAAGAACAAGACAGATTAATAATAAAATATATGATTAGTTGACATTCCCCACTATTGGTTTCTTAGCCTATGTCAAGCCTAAAATGTGCTGACTTCAAATTGAATGAGAAATTATAAAACTTTGACTCATATTAGACTTGTCCATTCTACCTAGCAATGTGACTGCCATTGACTGAATTAGTTAAAATGTTATACTTCTACCAGAATAGCACTCAAGGACAATGAAGACAAACTCAGAATAGCCTGTTTTTCAACTACTGATGTGAGAAAAGTAAAGCTATTTCTGGAGTGCATCTTCAAAAGTCCATATTATTCAATAAATTATTTACAGAATTCAGAAGATCTGTTTTCCAATACAAACTTTCAGGAAAATGTCCCGCTAAAAAATATAGATATATGATTATCCAGGGCTCCATGAAACTCCTTTGTAAGATTTCACTATAATAGTGGGCACATTCAGATGGATATTTCACTTTATATTATTTTTGTCCACAGCTACGCTTACATTCTGTATATTTCTCATTGAGTTTTTATTTATTTTTTAAAAATTTGTTTAATGTTTATTTATATCAGAGAGAGACAGTGTGCAAAGTGGGGAGTGGCAGAGAGAGAAAGAGACAAAATCAGAAGCAGGCTCTAGGCTCTGAACCATCACTGTTAGCACAGAGGCTGATGTGGCTTGTGGGCTCAAACCCACAAGCCGTGAGATAGATCATGACCTGAGCAGAAGTTGGACGTTCAACCAACTGAGCCACCCAGGTACCCCTCTTATTGAGTCTTTAATTATTGCTCCCCTTTATTGGATTATTTTTATCAACCCAAGCTTGCATGAAGACTGAACTATCTTATAATTTATTTCATTAACAACTTGTTTTAGAAATAGAAGTTTACACTGACTGGCAAAAAAGACAACGGATCGCAAACTCCAGATTCAACTCTGATGGCTGTGTCATATCTTTCAAATGGCCACTTTTAGTTACCTAATAAAAGGGAGTCTACTTTCTTACATCATGAACTGTGACATTATTCGTAAAGAAAAATGTGTCAATGTGAAGATCTATCATTTCCTCTCTGACTACCACACACTGCAATGGGATGGGATGAGAATGGAAGGAGCAATTAGTTCAAATCACTCTAAGAGTCTGGAGCAAAATGGAAAAGCGAAAATGTCTTTTCTTCTCAGGGTTTCATTTTTCTATTATCTGTGAGTATAGAAATTAGTAATGTATCAGATAGCCTCTTCAAATCCCACCCCCCCCCCCCCCCCAGTATCCCCAAGGTCCATTACTCCATGGGGTTTTTCACTTGAGTAGTACAGTAGCAGATGTTTTGGTCCTCCATTTTTATTTCTAAATTAGACTGCACCTTGTTTTCCAGCATTTCTTTTCAGAGTAAGGTTAGTCAGGGTTGCAAAAGATCATACCTGTCAGATTAAATCCACTTACATTCATTTTTATTCATTATGACTGCTAATGTTTATAACTATTTGCATGCAAAATCTAACATTTTAAGGTGCCTGGAAAAAAGAATCCCATTAAAAAGAAAGCTGCGGTGAATGTAAGTGTTTTTACTCTTCAGAGAAAATTTGATTTGCAAATATGCAACATTTTTAGAAATAAAATTAATGGGGTTATCTAGTCTCATGTATGAAGTTCTTTGTTCTTAATTTGAAACACAAGGTCATTTATCTCCCAAGATATAAACATTTATACTCTATCTCATGAAATTCAATGTTTGAAGAGTGCTTGAAGTTTTAATAAAAATGATAGTTATAAGCATTCTTTTCAATTACAGTTTTTCGGAATAGCTTTTTCTTCACTTCCAAATTCAGATTTCAAATCCTCTATGAATATAATTACTAGAAAAAAAACTTGGTGTATTTCTGTTTCCAAATGAATAGAATCAGAATGAAATATATTGTTGAACTTAAGACAATTGAATGTCACATTCTGAGTATGCTTACTTCATTATAAATCATGTGACTTTCCTATTTCCCAAGATGATTAATGGTCTTTGGCCAACTTGTCAAATTTATTTATGCATTTTCCATGCTTCTCTCATTTGATGTTTTGTTTTATGTCCTTGAAGGTAAATTGAGTTTTTGAGAGAACACATATAAGTAATTTTATCTTGTTAACTAGGTTGACTGGCCTATCCAGTTGATCACACACACACACCACCACCACCACCAACAACAACAAATGAAAACAATAACAAAAATAACAACAAAAAATTAACAAACTTAGAGTTTGAAGCCTTCATCAATGTACTTTATGATGTTGTTAAAGTCTATGGAAATTAATGCCACTGTCTGGACGAAATGTAGTAGTGATGTCTCATCTCAATTTTACCTCAATGTAACTGACAATTTCAAATAAAATTTCTATGTGGTCTGGATGTGGCATATGATAGACTATTATGATGCTAAAACTAAATATATGGGGTGAAGAATAAACAAAATTCTACTGTCCCAGGGAAACACTAAAAGACAACTACAGTGATCATCATACTGCAATCATGCAGCAGATGATAGAAGAAAATTAAGTAGAATTTATTTTCTTAAGAATGTCACTTTTAGACAAGAGATTAAGAAAAACAAACACCAAAAAGCATGGACATTTCTAACTTTGAAATAACACATATGTTTATGCAGTCAGAGGACTTGAGGATTTGCTATTAATCAATGCTTTCCATCTTGTACAACGTTATACATCTGCTTATTGGCAGCAAAGTGACACAGAAGTAGTTGGATTTTTTGCTGCTGTCACTGCTGCTCTGTTTTCTAGAATTCTGAGTCAAGAATGTATGAAGACAGAACTCAGGAGAACTGGGCAATACCCATTTGCAGGATTATTACTGAGCACTGTGGTTTCAACATTATTTAGATACTAATGATTTTTTGAAAAGCCATTCCAACATTCTGAGCTTTGGGGGACCCACAAATCCCATCCCACTCCACTCTGTGAATGAAAATAAGGGAGAGGTTTATTTGAAAGTTTAAGACAGAATTGTGCATTAGCAAATCCTGTCAAAGTTCTTCATGTCCATAACCCTCTCTCTCTCTCTCGCTCTCTTTTTTTTTTCTTAAGTCTGAATTGAAATGACTTTTTTAGTCTAGGACTCTTATTGATAAGTGCAGAACTTTTTTTTTTAAGCTTATTTATTTATTTTGTGAGAGAAAGAGACAAAGCGTACACGCATGCGCATGAGTGGGGGAAGGGTCGAGACACAGGGATAGAGAGAGAACCCCAAGTAGGCTCCATGCTGTCAGCAGAGAGCCTGATGCCGGGCTTGAACTCACAAACCACGCATGAACCACGAACTCACGAACTGAGCTGAAACCGAGAGTTGGTCACTTGACCACCGAGTGACACACCCAGGCACCCAGATAAGTGAAGAACTTGTTAATCTTTGGTTTCCATTACTTCCAGTTTGCGCTTAAGACGATAGCATACTAGGGGCGCCTGGGTGGCGCAGTCGGTTAAGCGTCCAACTTCAGCCAGGTCACGATCTCGTGGTCCGTGAGTTCGAGCCCTGCGTCGGGCTCTGGGCTGATGGCTCAGAGCCTGGAGCCTGTTTCCGATTCTGTGTCTCCCTCTCTCTCTGCCCCTCCCCCGTTCATGCTCTGTCTCTCTCTGTCCCAAAAATAAATAAACGTTGAAAAAAAAAATAAAAAAAAAAAAGACGATAGCATACTAATCTGAAATTCTGTAAGGGAAAATGCTCTACCCTGTAATAATCTTCAAACACCTATTACTAATCATCTGCAATTAGGAATGTTGCCTCCCTATTTGAATGACATTGCAGCTTTCTGATTCTAAAGATTCTTTGCCATATGTCCGTGTGCATTTCTTTCACAATAGAAAACAACTTGTATACTTTTTTAACACTGAGAAGAAAAACTTCCTCCCAGAGAAATAGATTTGGGACTAAACATGAGTCCTATATCTGGCAAATAACACATAGAAACATGTATGGGTGAATAGCATAAAACCTCATCATAAGTAGCTAATAAACAGTATAAATTTATCTCTTATGGTCCTAGAGGTTGAAAATCCAAAACTAAGATAGGAGTTTGGTTGCCTTCTGGTGTGGACCATCTCTGATTCAGAACCAGAGCTTTCTCACTGTATCCTCACATGGTGTGAGAGATGAGGGATCTCTCTGGGGTCTCTTTTATGAGAAGGCTAATCTCATTCATGAGGACTCTTTCCTTATAAAAGCCATCACATTGAACATTAGGATTTCGACATATATATCACAGCACTGTTTAATCATTTTACGTCCTTTATCATACCTACTGCAGTAAGTGTTTAAAGAGAAACACCAAAATTGGAAAATCCAGCTTTTATTTTTAATGTAGCTTTAGACCGCAGTGGTAGGGGTAGATTTTACCTCTGACTCCACTTTTGTCTTTACACCGTTTTATAAAATAAACTTATTAATTTATTTTCATGCTTCTTGTCTATGTTTACTCAGTGGACTATAAGCCATACCAGAGCAGGGACCTTGCCCTGCTTTTTCCCCACTCTCCCTTGCATGCTTTCTGCCTTTAAGGAGATTGTAATACTGCTGTGAAGGGTACATACACTCTTTCATATTTAGGAGTCAATATTACATAGTATTTTGTGAAACTGTGTAAAATAAACTATATACGTTTAGCTTGTTTAGAAGAGTCAGAAATTAGTGCTCTTAGAACTACTGAAGTATATGGGTCTATAAAAGTGAACAAAATCCTTTACTTTACCTCCACAAATTGTTTTATGTGCTTGTTGGAAACAACCTCATAGGCCTTTGTAGGAGTTAGGTCATTTCTATTCACCAGTGATTAATCCCTTCTGTGATTTCCTGGACATAACATTAATTAATTAATTAGCTGATTAAATTTCGTAATACTGTAAAGCAGGAGTATTTCTCTTTGATATTGTTAGATTCTTACTTAATATATGTTTACTATAAAAATGTGTACAAATAGGGGCACCTGAGTGGCTCAGTTGGTTAAGCGTCCAACTTCAGCTAGGTCATAATCTCAGGGCTCATGAGTTTGAGCCCCATGTCGGGCTCTGTGCTGACAGCTCAGAGCCTGGAGCCCACTTCGGATTCTGTGTCTCCCTCTCTTCCTGTCCCTCTCCTGCTTGTGCTCTGCCTCTCTCTTTCTCAAAAATAAACATTAAAAAATTTAAAAAATGTGTACAGATAATAAAAGTTTGTTCTTTTCACAATTTTTGTGCAAACATTATATGTATGTTTTGTGTGTGTGTGTGTGTGTGTGTGTGTGTTCATGTGTGTATGTATGTGAGAGAGTGTTATGAAGAACTGAGAACTAAAAAGACAAGGTATCTTTCCCCATGCAAATGTCTCCTCCCACACAGACAATATACACCATTGGGGCAGCCATAGGATAAACGTTACAGATGTTACTTTCACAACGGAAAAATGGAAGGCCACAAAAGTCACTCTTCCATAGTAATTCTTAAGTTTCATCAGGCATATGCTGCCAGTTCCTCTATTAAGACTCAGCCTAGGGGCGCCTGGGTGGCGCAGTCGGTTAAGCGTCCGACTTCAGCCAGGTCACGATCTCGCGGTCCGTGAGTTCGAGCCCCCCGTCAGGCTCTGGGCTGATGGCTCAGAGCCTGGAGCCTGTTTCCGATTCTGTGTCTCCCTCTCTCTCTGCCCCTCCCCCGTTCATGCTCTGTCTCTGTCTGTCCCAAAAATAAATAAACGTTGAAAAAAAAAAAAAAAAAAGACTCAGCCTACTCCCTGGAGGTTTTTGTCTACAGTTCCTGACTCCACCCTTAAAGGTCGTGGTTCCAATCTCTGAGTAGCTCTTCCTTTTCCTTAAAAAGTGAGTGAGTAGTTTCCTCAGCCTGCTTCCTATCTGAAGTGCTTAGAGAATCCAAAGGCATCCTTTTATTTTCTGTGGTATGATGGTTCTTTCAGTACAAGTTGATACAATTCCTTTAAAAAATTTGTAGACTTCTTGTCATTCAATTTACAATCCACTCCTTTAGAGAAAGGCAAACCCACAAATGTCTTCTACATAAATACTTCTCTGTCTTCACCTCTTCTTCTGTCTTGGAGACTACTATGGAATATGACCTCAAGATTCTTAGAAATCTTACTATATAATAGAAATAATTTATGAGACATACTTGAAGGTTTTTAGAACATCATCTGTTTGAAATATTAGGCGCTGTTTTAGATATTTCTTAGGTATTAACATAATAAAGAGCCTTATAGATCCAACCTGTATTTTATCTTTTTTCTAATGTCATTTCTTAATTTGAAATTAGTTTGCCATTTAAAAATCTGTAAATGATAAAAGGGTTAATTTTCTAACACTGCTATTTTTGGCTTATATTTTCTTCATATATTTATTGAAAACAGAATAGTCAAGAAACCAAAACAGGTAGTTTTGATCTGGAAATAATCAGGTGTTTTTTTTCCACCTTACCACATGCAACAGTGCTTCCACATTTGCTGTCACTACATAAGAAGAATTCTCTTTGCTTTATCTTCAATAATAACCTCTCACATTCCCCTAAGTGCTCAGCGATAGACTCTTCCAGGCCCTTTAGGTTTCTAACATGCAACTCTAACTCTTGTAGGCATTTGCCAACAGTATCCTTACTCATCTCATTTGCCAACAGCATCCTTAATGGTCTTCTAAAGCCTCTGCCCGATCCCAATCCCAAAGCACATATGTTAAGTTTCTGTTACAGCAGCATCCTATGTCCAAGAAACCACATCTGTTCCAATTATCTACTGCCACATAACAACGTGGCCCCCAAAGTCGGGACTTAAAATAATCATTTATTTTGCTCACAATATGCAGTTTTGTCAGGACTCAACACGGGCAGCTTTTCACTTTTCATGGAAGTTTCTATTATGTCTGTATCTGCCTCTATAACTCTATATAGATAATGAACTAAGTAGATAGAGAGTAGATAGATGCATAGAAAATGTGTAGAAGGATAAAATACTCATTTTTCTGCACAATTGTTATAATAATATGCATTATCTTTAGAGTGAGAATTTATTAATATAGAAGTTAATGTCACTATTTTATAAGAATGATTATTATCAGAAGATCATACAAAATGTAAAAATTAATAGGGAAACCTCACTAAAATGGAGTCAGAAGTTCCAACAGAAGGAGCTCTCATTACCTACCACTCTTAGTGAATTGCAGAGAAGGATTTTGAATGTAGACACTACTTTACTATCCTAGCAGGAGGAAGGCTTCCTCTTCCCCATCAACAGCTCAGTCAATGAGAGACATTCATAGCTCAGCCAATGAAAAGCCACTAGACTTAGAACTCAGAATTACTGCAATGGACTTTTAGTTTATAATAGTCCCTCCCAAATTCCTACCTTCTTCTAGAAAAGAGGGGTCCTCTACTTTGTCTGAGGGCCTTGCATATGGTTTTGCCATAGCTTGGTTGGCCCAGGTTGTAATTATTTGCTATTCTCAAATACACACATCTTTTGATAGTAAAATAAAGGGCAATTTTATTTTTTAAGGTCAGCAAAAGTAGTAATATCTGTGGTCAGGAATAACCAGATTCCTACAAACCTATCAAGATGTTTCTAACAAGTGACCCAAAGATGTTAATTTTCGTCACTTATGGGTGACAGAGGAAATACCTAAAGTCATGGACAAGGTTTTTCATACATATATATTTCAATTGCTTTCAGTTAGTTAGACTACTCAGTTTTATAAACAGAATCAAAATGCATGGATTAATTCATAAATGTTTGACAAATAGCTTGTACTATCCACTGAAAAATATGAAATATAATATTTTCCCATTTATGTTATAAAATTTTAAAAATATGCACTTCTTCCAGTGCATCTTGCATACTCATTAATCTGACAAATATTTGGTGATTTGTTGTGCTGTTCTTGACACAGAGGTATAGTGAGATAAATGGCAAGGTCCCTGCCCTCAAGGAGGTTATATTCTTCTGAGAAAAGCATCAATAATCTTCCAAACAGATATAGTAATCAGATAATTTTAGACTATAGTGACTGCTTTGTGTAAATTACTACAGGATAAAGTAGGTTTAAAAGAGACCACCCAATATGGAATGGTGCCTCTGAGAAGGTGATAATTAAGCTGAGACCTGGTAACAAGAAGTTTCCTAACAGTGTTGCAGACTACCTAGTGATGAATATAACTATTGTAACATTATTTCTATTTATGACATTGTTTTTACTATATCTATATCCTTAGATCTTCATGAACACAGGCACATAACTCTAGAATGTTAGTCAATCAATCCTTTAAATTTCAGTTCCCCAAAATGCTATTTTTACCTCCTCCTCTCCATGTTCAGGGTTAAATTTTTAATGAAAAGTTCATCTTGCTTCTTTTGAGAAGCTCATATGCAATATTTACATTGAAGTGACTAGAATATCCAATGCCTTCTGAAAGGCAATCAGTTCTCAAATAATTAGAGGATTTGGTTCGTAATCCAATTCTAATAACACTTACTTATAAAATTTATCCCCTCAGGTTTCACTTTTTTTAAAAAAGATTTATTTTGTCTTTGAGAAAGAGAGAGAGAGAGAGAGACAGAGCGCTAGTGGGGGAGGGGCAGAGAGAGAGAGGGAGACAGTATTTGAAGCAGGCTCCAGGCTCTGAGCTGTCAGCAGAGTCTGACATGGAACTTGAACCTATGAACTGCTAGATCACGACCTGAAGTCAGACTCTTAACTGACTGAGCCACCCAGGCACCCCCACTTTTTATTTTATGAGATGTGGGGTTGATTCTATCCTCAAGTTAAACTTTCAAAAGCCTTCTGTGAGAGTAGACAAAATTTGACCTATAGTATTCATGTCATTTAGAACTATAACTATTAGCAAATGGGGAGTTGATCTGAAAAAAAATGTAATTCTGTAACACTAATCCATTTTAAGATGTTTTGTAGATTCTCCAAATATGTCATATGATGCAGGTTACTTGATCCAACACATCTAGAATAATCTAAGAAAAGTTCATTGATATCATTCTCCTTTTTTTTTTTTTGCCAATGTCTTTTACCATTTTTCCCACAGAATAGGATCAAATTGGAAAGATTAAATCTGTGCATGCCAAAGCATGGATAACTTTCCACCTCCTGAGCTCTCAATTTCCTACCCTCACCTCAATAACATTTTCTACAACTCAAATTTCCCCAAACCATACAAGATATTCTCCTTCTCCTGCTCCAAACTTTTTTTCCCTTCTCTCTTCTACTATGGTTTATGAATACACCTCCCGTTCCTTATGAGTTTGGCTGCAATCACCTACCTATAGGTCTGTGCAGTGGAATAGGTTATAAGAGGCAATGTAAATCTCTAAAACCAGACTCTTGGATTTATGACAAACTTCCCATTTCTTAATAGATTTTGGGGAAAACTAAATAAGATGATTTATTCAAAATATACTTTTTGCAATGCTTGAAACAGGGAAATTGATAAATGTAAACTTATTTTTATAAGTTAATCCCAATCACCATACACATACATTTTTAAGTCCATTTATTTATTTTGAGAAAGAGAGAAAGAGGAAAGGACAGAGAGAGAGGGAGAAATTGAATCCCAAGCAGGTCCCATGCTGTCAGCATAGAGGCCTGCATAGGGCTCAATCTCACAAACTGGAAGACCATGACCTGAGCCAAAATCTAGAGTCTGACACTTAACTGACTGAGCCACTCATGTGCACCACATGCACATTATTAAAGAAAACTGTATTCACCTAAATTAATTTCTGTATAATGAAATAATGGGGGTATATTTTTAGGAAGGTGAACATTCAGATTAGTAGATAGTATATCTGTGAAAGAAGTGTAGTCTAATTTAGGATTTAGCAGCATGCATTTGATGATCCTAAAAAAATTTAATTACACACTTGAACCTGAAGTGTCTTCATTTATGAAATTAAGGAAATAGTATCTTTCTTTCCTGTTTACTATGAGGACAGAATAAATTAGTGTTTATAATATAATTTCAGAGAGAAGTTTGAATAAAGAAAACAGTAAGATGAGGAGTAGATGTAATTCTATTTTTATATGGAAAATTAAGCCAGCATTTTGACATAAGCATCTCATGTAGACTCAAAGGACATTACTGAAAAATTTTGCAGACCCCTTTCCCTGGCCACAATATGAAATAACTCTTTAAGGACAAGCACATATTGTCCAACATATATATATTCAATATTATAACAAGACAGTTTGTGTTTTGAGAGAAAATAAATATAAGCTGAATGGAGCTCTCCACTAACATGGGCATTTCAAAATTTGGCACCTGAACTTCTTTGTAAGATGATTGTAATGGTTAATTTTATGTGCCAATTTGTCTGGGATAAGGGACGCTCAGATAGCTGGTAAAATGTTATTTCTGAGTGTGTCAGAAGGTGTTTCCAGAAGTGATTAACATTTGAATCGGTGAATTGTGTAAAGTAGATTGCCCTCCCCAATGTGGTCGTCAACCAATCCTTTGAAGGTCAGATCCAAGAAAAGGAGGAAGGGAGCATTTGCTCTCTGTTTCAGCTGGGATATTCAACCTTTCCCGCTGTCAGGCATCTGTGATATCTAGGGTCAGGCCTTAAAATTCTTGTTGATACAGGGGTACCTGGGTGGCTCAGTTGGTTGAGTGCTGGACTTCTGCTCAGGTCTTGATCTTGCACTCCATAAGTTTGAGCCCCACGTTGGGCTCTGTGCTGATGGCTTGGAACCTGGAGCCTGCTTCAGATTCTGTGTCTCCCCCTCTCTTTCTGCACCTCCCCTGCTTGCACTCCATCTTTCCCTCAAAAATAAACATTGGGGGAAAAAAAGATTCTTACTGAGACAAACACCATTAGTTCCCTGGTTCTTAAGCCTGTGGACTTGGACTGAATTACAGCCACCAACATTTCTGATTCTTTAACTTGCAGAAGACATATTGTGGAATTTCTCAACCTTCATTATTGCATATGATCTAATTCCTATAACATACACTTATAATACTTATATATTATATGTTATAATATATAAACACAGACACATGTACACAAATATATATGTGTGTGTATATAGAGAAGCAGAACCAATAGGACATATACCTATACCTAGACTTTAACTATATTTATATCTATGTCTATATCTGATTGGGAAATGCTCACTATGCTAGTCAAAGATATATACCTATTGGTATATAAATCTATCTATTATCTATCTATCTATCTATCTATCCTATCATATTGGTTCTGTTTTTATGGAGAATACTGACTCATACAATGATCATTTCTCAGTTTGTTTACCAAGTAAAAATCAATAGATCGGTAAAACATTAAAATAAATATGTGGAATGTAACCCTCGACCATAAATTATTTTTTTATCTGATCTTTCCTCAGAAATTAGCATCATTATTTTTCACAATCCCCCTTTCATGTCTGAAAATAGCTATATTCATTTTGCTACAATACTAACATGGTAGTATGAAGAGATGAGTCAAGTACAATGAGTTTCAGGGCATGGCTGGTTGCTAGAGCACACTAAGAGTGTTAACCATGGCTCTGACACAAGCTCTGTGACAGGTGACAAGTCGCCCATCTCTGTAGGTCTCAATTTGTAAAGTGAAGTATTAGACTAGATGATGATTAAAGTTCTTTCCATCTTAAATATTTATTAAGTGCTTCAAATATTCTGTGTTTTTATGTAGACCTAGATGGTTAGAAGATGAAGGCCCCAAGGACAAGCTTTTACCTCAGGCATGGATAATATCAATGATAAAACAATGCAAATTCCAGTTGGCTACTTTTTGGAATGGTGCAGTCCTGATATAAATTAGCTTCTTTCATCAAAAGTCTTTTATTTTCAGCAAAACCCTCTTTAAAATGTCATTGCCTAAGGAGTGTGGGTAATTCTGAAAGGATCATGGAGATAAACTGTTCTTGATACTTACAAAGTGTGACAATGATATTCTAATATAGAATGAGTACCTCCAAGCTTTTCCCCTTAATTTGTGCAGTGTGTGTGCGATTCTTTTTAACTTGGTTTTAATAAGACCTTAAAGATGTCCGCAAGGCATTTCACTGAATGAAAAGATAATTATTTTAAAGAGTTATGAAGATATTCATCAATGGGCAAATGTTTAGGGATATACTTTCTTACTTTTGTAGTCTGAACACATTTCAGAGATTTCAAAGCCAGTATCTTTCAGATTTTGTCTTTAATGAGTAATGAACAGAAATCCAGACTCTATATCTCTATCATATCATCTATTTATCTATCATCTATCTATCTATCTATCTATCTATCTAATGTATCTAATCAAAATTCTGGCGATTCTTTTCACTGGACTATATTTTTCCACTTAATGAAATCTCTCCTTTGGTCTCTTTCATCTATTTTTTTTAAATTTTTTTTTACATTTATTTATTTTTGAGAAACAGAGTGAGACAAAGCATGAGCAGGGGAGGGGCAGAGAGAGAAGGAGACACAGAATCTGAAGCAGGCTTCAGGCTCTGAGCAAGCGGTCAGCACAGAGCCTAATGTGGGGCTCGAACCCACAAACTGTGAGATCATGACCTGAGCCGAAGTTGGACGCTCAACCTACTGAGCCACCCAGGCGCCCCTCTTTCATCTATTTAAAAACATCCTATTACCCTTTTTTTCTGTTAGCTCACTGCATTACAGGTAAGAGTTTAGGTTCATTATGAGTTCTTCTGGCAATGCTACATTTTATATGCTCAATAACAATATATTTGAAAAATAATCTTATGAATAAAGGAATGCTTCTGAAGCATCTGCCCTAAATTCTCCTTTATTCTTCTCTCAAATTTTTGAAATTCTCACTAAGAGGCAAAGCTAAGATGAGAAAGTTGTTTTGAAATGTGACTCATTAGCTGTTCATTCATCAACATCTTAGTATAAATTAAAGCACATCCTGATGAAGTGCATCCTGCTTGGATTACATTGGATGTAGGAGAGGAGAAAAGGCAAATTTAAGGCTTTAGGTATTGTCAAAAGTGAATGGCTCATCAGAGTGGGGGGCTTGAGCATCTTGGCAGCAGCGTGAGTATTCCAGGGTTGTTATAGCGTAAATGAAAAGAGAAGGTTGATCCTAGGAGAAGAGAAGGGAACCATAAAGTGATCTATGTCACAATCATGTCTGCACTACTTTTGGACTAGTTTTTGCTTTAATCTAGGGACATGGAGTAAATTTAAGGAATTCCATCACCATCACTTCCACTTTTTAATTTTATTTTTTACTTTAGAAAGAGAGAGAGCATGCATGTGCAGGCGGGGGAGAGGGGCAGAGGGAGGGAGGGAGGAAGAGAGAGAGAGAGAGAGAGGGAGAGAGAGAGAGAGAGAGAGAGAGAGAGAGAGAATCTTAAGTAGGCTCCATGCTCAACATGGAGCCTGATGTGGTGCTTGGATCCCACAACTCTGGGATCATGACCTGAGCCGAAATCAAGAGTTGGACTCAACCAACTAAGCCACCCAGGCAGCCCATCACTTCCACTTTTAATGTACTAAGCAAAGAGAAAAGGACACTCCAAATGGGAGAAAATGTGAGGGAAAATCTATCCATTTTTTTAATGTTTATTTATTTTTGAGAGAATGTAAGTGAGGGAGGGGCAGAGAGAAGGGGACAGAAGATCCAAAGCAGGCTATGTGACTCTGTGCTGACAGCTTCAGTGCAGACAGGAGCAAGCCACTGTGGGGCTCAAACTCATGAACCACAAAGTCATGACCTGGCTGAAGTCTGATGCCCAACTGACTGAGCCACCCAGGTACCCCTCTATCATTTTCTATGCTTTCATTTTAATTCTTGTCCTCTGAAGAAAACAGGATCTAATCACCAGGTAACTTTCAAAAGAGAGCCCCCAAAAGTACTTTTGAGGCCTTAACAAATCATGTCATTAAAATTGATTTGCTTTTTTTTCTTTTTAATTTTTTATATTTAAATTCCAGTCATAACATATAGTGTAATATTAGTTTTAGGTATAGAATTTAGTAATTCATCATTTATATACAACACCCAGCACTCATCACAAGGACACTCCTTAAGCCCCATCAGCTATTTCACCCATCCCCCTGCCTACCATCCCTCCTGCAACCCTCAGTTTGTTACTTCTCTATAGTTAAGAGTCTTTTTTATGGTTTGCCCCTCCCCTTTTCCCCTCTATGCTCATCTGTTTTGTTTCTTAAATTCTACATATGAGTGAAATCATATGGTATCTGTCTTTCTCTGACTTGCTTATTTTTCTTAAAATTGCTTTTGATTTAAGACAAAACTAAATCTAGAGAACAGACCAAAAAGGGGTGTGTGTGTGTGTGTGTGTGTGTGTTAACAGGAAGTGAGTCATGTTTTTCCTTAACCAAATTAAACTTCTGTAAATTATTGTAGATAATTTTAAATGTTTGTGCTGGAGCAGTAGGAGTGGTAGGAGTGAGAGAAAATAAAACAGAGAGGATACACAATGATACAAAATCTAATATGATAGTCGTGTTATGATTTTGCTAAGTGCCTGCTCTCTTTATTTTCACCAATATTGGAGCAAATCAAAGCACACAGATATTTTGTATCATCTACATGATAATAACAATAAACCACATGAAAATCACAATAAACAAGTTAAAATGATTTCCTTCTAAAGAATACAAACTATGTATTGTGTATTCAAACATTTATTTCATTTATCCTTATGACATCTATGTGGCCACAGGACTTAAGGTTGAAAAAGGAAACCACTTGCCCAAACTTCCAGGGATACTAGATAGAGGTTGGTTATTAGATTCCAGAGATTCTGTACCTAACTACTCTAATACACTCTTCCCTTAGGAGAAACTTATGACCCAATGAAGGATTATGAAGAACTTTGGTTTTTTCTGCATTGCCTGAATCAAGATAAACTAATTGAGCAGCATCGACCTTTACTCTTGGGACATGATTCTTTTGGGAATACTCAGCATCACAGAATAATATATTTACATGTTAACAAATTTGATACACTTTCACAAGATATGTTTGGAAGAATTAAGTATTTGAATCTTAATTAAATCATCAAGTTTAACCACCTGGGTTTTTTGTTAAGTTTATTTACTTATTTTGAGAGAGAGAGAGAGAGAAAGAGAGAGTGCAAACAGGGAGGGGCAGAGAGAGAGAGGGAGAAAAAGAATCCCAAGCAGGCTCTGCCCTGTCAGCGCAGAGCCCAACTTGGGGTTCAACCTCACAAACTCTGAGATCATGACCTGAGCCGAGATCAAAAGTCAGAACTTCACCAAATGAGCCAACCAGACTCCCCAGGCTTAACCACCTGTTTTAAAGCTCTGCCTATAACTGTTTTATCATTGTGTTTCCTATTGCTCTGATGACCTTTCCCAAGTTGAGATTCATATAACACTCCCAAGCTACTACATCCCTTCTAAGCTTTTATCTGCCCCTGGAGAATCTTACTGCAGAAGTGAGAGGAAAGTAGGACAGGTTTTTCGGTCATTGTCTTTGGACTTGCTGTTTTGTCATGCAATTTGGAAAGGTTTCTCTATTTTTACTATGATAAAGTGCCAAAACTCTCTTCAAAATGAAACATACAATGGAAATAGATTTGGGAAAAAAAATGGTACACAAGTAATGAAGTCATTGGTGGATTTCCCAACATATACTTTTTTTTGAGATTGCAATGTAAGGATGCATGAAGCAATCATTAGAGAAATTATGGCAGCACTAACAGCATATTATTATGTAGAGCTCATGCAAGAAAGCCTTTTTTCTGGGGTGGAAACTGGCTCACTCTGGTTACATCTGTATTTAAACATTCTTGTTGCTGGCAGAGAGTGAATATCATTTCCCTGATGGCTTATAAACAGTGCTACAAAAAACGTACTTTGAACTAATTGGAACCCAGTAGGGAGGAGGGCAAAGCAGAAACTGTGAGATGTTAACCTGAATTCTTCCCAAGCAAGTTTTGCAGCCATTAGAACAAGCTGTTTTCTAAGTCAAGCCTTCTCTCCACCTTCTCACCCCCATAATGAGAACAGGAGCCCCAGAAGCCTCTCATATTTGCAAGTGCCCTCACCAAGATAGAGCAAAATAATGCTAAGGCAGAAGCAAGAAACTCTGGAAAGGAGGAAGACTGCTTCAAAAATCATCTGAAGAAAAAAATCAAGTTAAAAACACCCACCCAGGGAAGAAATCTAAAGTCATTGAAAAATAAGAAGTAAATAATTCTCAAGGAAACAAAGGCTGGAGTTCAAAAAAGGAAAGAAAAACAAAAATAAATGTAAATTTATTTTATGAGAAAGATGCCCATAAATAATCCAGGTACCATCCAATAGCCCTCAGAAACAACACTAAGCTTGGGAATGTGATTGTTAAATTGATCCAGTGGTGTTAGCAGGTCACAATAAATTAATTTTGAACAAACGTCTACCTTTCCATTGAATACATAAATTTTTGTTTGAACCTAAAAGCTCATGATAAGCCAATTTAGTTCTTACATTTCATAGTAAATACATTCTTTTTTAAATTATATCCTATTTTCACCATGTTTGACTTGCAATTTATATGATCAATGCCAGCACCTGAATGAGCTAAACCAGGGCATAAAAACCCAGAGAATATCGGGGCGCCTGGGTGGCTCAGTTGGTTGAATGGTCTGACTCTTGATTTCAGCTCAGGTCATGATCTCACCGTTCCTGAGGGCTGACAGCACAGAGGCTGCTTGGGATTTTCTGTCTCCCTCTCTCTTAGCCCCTTTCTCTTAAAAATGAATTAATAGGGGCACCTGGGTGGCGCAGTCGGTTAAGCGTCCGACTTCAGCCAGGTCACGATCTCGCGGTCCGTGAGTTTGAGCCCCGCGTCAGGCTCTGGGCTGATGGCTCGGAGCCTGGAGCCTGTTTCCGATTCTGTGTCTCCCTCTCTCTCTGCCCCTCCCCCGTTCATGCTCTGTCTCTCTCTGTCCCAAAAATAAATAAACGTTGAAAAAAAAATTAAAAAAAAAATGAATTAATAAACTTTCAAAAAAAATAAAAGGGCCCAGAGAATATTAATAGTGGGCTTCAGACTTTTCCATGGCTCCTCATCTCTCACTCAATACCTAATTTTCTTGCCTGCAGAAAGAAGCTGTGGCTCGAGAAGAACCTTCCAGGGCAGCGGAGATCAGAACAGATGGAAACAGAAGGAAATGATTGTGGAAGAAAGTGGAGGCAGCTCTGACAAAAAGGAATGGTTTATGGTCATTTTCCTATTAGTAAGTAATTGTAACTTATGAGAAATACTTAAAAGCTTATTTGAACAAGTGCCCAAACATTGAGGTAATTTATGGAATTAAATACAAGAAAAGTGTTAAAATTATAATTGTCAAATATCGAAGGTGCATATATGGAGTTTGAGTTACTCATGAATTAATTCACCTTTCAAATCCTTACCTCTTGCCCACTAGCTTTTGAGATAGTCTATCATTTTTCTCTGTGGATTCTATGATGTTTTATAGCAATAAAAAATGTGATTCTAGAAAAACTCACATGTTTCTTAAATATTTATGTGTAGGATTTGGTATATAATTCTTGTCATGTACAAGAGACCGGGTTACTTCAGTTTCCAGTTAAAAGTAGCTAAATTTATGGCCTACTATTGTAAGGAGACAGTGGGTGAAGATGTGATGGGCTCAGGTCAGCTTGAGCATTTAGAAGAGTATGATCTCAGAGCTCTGCTTCTCTCCCAGCTGTTTGACCTGGCCCTTACTTTTCTACCTTTATGTACAGTTTCCACCTGCCTTCACCATCCTTCCTGCCTGCTCCAAGCTTCTATGTTGGTGCTCCTATATTTGTCTCTCTCTCAGGCACTGCCTCCTGTTGGCTTCTGGGAAAGATCACATCTACCCTCTTCAGAGTCTCTTCTCTGACTTCCTTCCAGATGAGACATTTTCCTTATTGCTGTGTCTCAAGTTGAAGGAGTAGCATAAGCCTTGCTCCTACAGATGAGATTTTCTCCAAATCTTTATTTTTTGGTGCATTTTTTATGTTGAGTCCTCACCTATTTCCAAAGGCTGTAGGCTTTTGGAGCTCAGAGCAAGGAAGAGATTTCCTCTTTTTCCTTCTTTTTCTTTTGCTATATACATATGCTAAGGCAATGAAAATCCAAAACTTACCTATGCATTCAAATGAGGAGAAGGATATGGGAAAATATTAATGTTTCACAAACATTCGTGGATCATTTGTTAAAATCTGCCTTCATTTAATTCCAGAGATTATTTTAATAAATAAATTCATTTTTATTTTCCAAAATGCCTTATGACTCCTCTGCTAATCCTCTCTCAAACCTACCCACCATTCCCAAGGGGACCCTTCCAAGAATTGCACACAATGTCTGCCCTTACAGTCCTAAACTCTAGATTATTTTTTCACACTCTTACATTTTACCCCTCCTGAAACCTGATCTGGAACTTTTGTCAGGTCAAAATCAGCCAATTTGATGAATGTGACTGGTTTAAAACGTGCAGACCTAATCACATTGGAAGTCCCTTTGTCCACCCACATAAAATATGCACTTTTCATAGAATTGCCTTCACCCATGACCTTCCAACAATTTTAAGTCATTTCTGTGAGTTTTGAGATGATTCAGAAGCCCTTTGGTGCAAAGATATCAATAGCCGTGTATATAGTCTTTGTATCACTGGATTCAGGCTTGACTCAGATTTCTGTTTCCTGAGAGTCAGCTCTGAAGAAGATCCCACTTATTATCACTACTTCAAAGGCTAATAAGTATGTCTGGCAAAGATACAGTATTGAGGTGGCAACAAATCTTAACAAATAAATAAATAAATAAATAAACACACACACACACACACACACACACACACACACACACACATCACACAGAACAACTTGTTTCTCATGCTATTGCTTGAATGCAATTTCCACCATAGAGAATACTTTGTTACTGTCTTAAGAGCTAAGGCTTCAACTATTTCCTTACAAATGCATATTATCCAACATGACAGTATTGATCAATTAATCAAATAAATATTTCAGAGAACACAGAAACTATATATACAGTGGGGGAGGGAAGGAACTGCTGATTGTCATTAGAGAGAACACTATTGCATAGTCTGTTAATGGCTCATTAATCTGCTTTCAACTCCAGAGTGCCTTTGAATTCTGGAGGGAAAGGAGCACATGACAGCATAAAAGAGCAGGTTTTAGCTACAAAGGAGAGATTATAATTCATGTGCAGTGATGCTTTCAGAGGCTTCTCTGTCTACTTCTGTGATCTCTTCCTGAGCTGCCTTTTGTGTCCAATGATAGCATGGAGCTAAGGTAGGTTGCAGATTCCTGATATCAGAGTAATTGTTCCTGCTTACAAATAATATTTCATCATTACTTCTGTGATAAGACTCGTGAAACCAGTCAGTGAAATAACAGTAAGACTTAAAAGCACATGTTTAAATGCGGAGTTAAAATTTTAAAAACTTATGTCTTTAAGAAGAATTGATATATATCATAAACTAAAGAAGAGAAAAGGATACACAATAGAGGCTGATATCCTAAATCTCATGAGAGAATGTATTGTACTAAATAATAACTGATTACTAATTATTATTTCATTTAAATGTGCAAATAAAATGTATACTTTACATGCTAGCAAATATGCTATATTTCAAAATGCAAGCAGTTTATTACTGAACAAATGACATACATGCCACTTCCTTTTCCTGTTACATTTTCAAAGAAAAGTTGTTGAAAGACTAAATTGTGCTCTCAAGTGACTTTTTAGTTTATTTCTTTGGGAAGAATTGAGATTAAAAAAAAAAAAGCTGGGGGAAGGAAAGTTCAGAAATTAGTTCTTTTGAATTTGAGGGGAATTTGGCAAGAAAACCATCAGTACCATTGATTAATTCTCTGTGGAAGACCCAGAAGATGAGATGATATGAATGGCACCTTTCAAAACATGACATGTTTCATTCAGTCGCTCCTGTATTAGAAAAGAGTTTTTATAAGAAAGAAGCACGTATCTTCATGGTGTTTTATTTGTTTTATTTAATATATCCATTTAAGTTGCAAATAAAGGAGGAAAATTGGACATTTAATTCACACAGACTATGTTGAATCTGTATTAAAACCGACCATACACTTCTTGGGTCATAGAATCTATTTGTCACAGATATTACACATATTACATAAGGTGATTTCTTACAAGGAGATAAAATATAAAACACTGATGTTATTTTATTTATTTATTTATTTTATTATTATTTTTAAATTTTTTTAATGTTTATTTATTTTTTCAATATATGAAATTTATTGTCAAATTGGTTTCCGTACAACACCCAGTGCTCATCCCAAAAGGTGCCCTCCTCAATACCCATCACCCACCCTCCCCTCTCTCCCACCCCCCATCAACCCTCAGTTTGTTCTCAGTTTTTAAGAGTCTCTTATGCTTTGGCTCTCTCCCATTCTAACCTCTTTTTCTTTTTCCTTCCCCTCCCCCATGTGTTTCTGTTAAGTTTCTCAGGATCCACATAAGAGTGAACACATATGGTATCTGTCTTTCTCTGTATGGCTTATTTCACTTAGCATAACTTCCTCCAGTTCCATCCATGTTGCTACAAAGGGCCATATTTCATTCTTTCTCATTGTCACGTAGTACTCCATTGTGTATATAAACCACAATTTCTTTATCCATTCATCAGTTGATGGACATTGAGGCTCTTTCCATAATTTGGCTATTGTTGAGAGTGCTGCTATAAACATTGGGGTACAAGTGCCCCTATGCATCAGTACTCCTGTATCCCTTGGGTAAATTCCTAGCAGTGCTATTGCTGGGTCATAGGGTAGGTCTATTTTTAATTTTTTGAGGAACCTCCACACTGTTTTCCAGAGTGGCTGCACCAGTTTGCATTCCCACCAACAGTGCAAGAGGGTTCCTGTTTCTCCACATCTTCTCCAGCATCTATAGTCTCCTGATTTGTTCATTTTGGCCACTCTGATTGGCGTGAGGTGATATCTGAGTGGTTTTGATTTGTATTTCCCTGATGAGGAGAGACGTTGAGCATCTTTCATGTGCCTGTTGGCCATGCTGATGTCTTCTTTAGAGAAGTGTCTATTCATGTTTTCTGCCCATTTCTTCACTGGATTATTTGTTTTTTGGGTGTGGAGTTTAGTGAGCTCTTTATAGATTTTGGGTACTAGCCCTTGGTCTGATATGTCATTTGCAAATATCTTTTCCCATTCCGTTGGTTGCCTTTTAGTTTTGTTGGTTGTTTCCTTTGCTGTGCAGAAGCTTTTTATCTTCATAAGGTCTCAGTACTTCATTTTTGCTTTTAATTCCCTTGCCTTTGGGGATGTGTCAAGTAAGAAATTGCTGCAGCTGTGGTCAGAGAGGTCTTTTCCTGCTTTCTCCTCTAGGGTTTTGATGGTTTCCTGTCTCACATTCAGGTCCTTTATCCATTTTGAGTTTATTTTTGTGAATGGTGTGAGAAAGTGGTCTAGTTTCAATCTTCTGCATGTTGCTGTCCAGTTCTCCCAGCACCATTTATTAAAGAGACTGTCTTTTTTCCATTGGATGTTCTTTCCTGCTTTGTCAAAGATTAGTTGGCCCGTACGTTTGTGGGTCTAGTTCTGGGGTTTCTATTCTATTCCATTGGTCTATGTGTCTGTTTTTGTGCCAATACCATGCTGTCTTGATGATGACAGCTTTGTAGTAGAGGCTAAAGTCTGGGATTGTGATGCCTCCTGCTTTGGTCTTCTTCTTCAAAATTACTTTGGCTATTCGGGGCCTTTTGTGGTTCCATATGAATTTTAGGATTGCTTGTTCTAGTTTCAAGAAGAATGCTGATGCAATTTTGATTGGGATTGCATTGAATGTGTAGATAGCTTTGGGTAGTATTGACATTTTGACAATATTTATCCTTCCAATCCATTAGCACGGAATGTTTTTCCAATTCTTTATATCTTCTTCAATTTCCTTCATAAGCTTTCTATAGTTTTCAGCATACAGATCTTTTACATCGTTGGTTAGATTTATCCCTAGGTATTTTATGCTTCTTGGTGCAATTGTGAATAGGATCAGTTTCTTTTTTTGTCTTTCTGTTGCTTCATTATTAGTGTATAAGAATGCAACTGATTTCTGTATATTGATTTTGTATCCTGCAACTTTGCTGAATTCATGTATCAGTACTAGCAAACTTCTGGTGGAGTCTATCGGATTTTCCATGTATAATATCATGTCATCTGCAAAAAGTGAAAGCTTGACTTCATCTTTGCCAATTTTGATGCCTTTGATTTCCCTTTGTTGTCTGATTGCTGATGCTAGCACTTCCAACACTATGTTAAACAACAGCGGTGAGAGTGGACATCCCTGTCGTGTTCCTGATCTCAGGGAAAAAGCTCTCAGTTTTTCCCCATTGAGGATGATGTTAGCTGTGGGCTTTTCATAAGTGACTTTTATGATGTTTAAGTATGTTCCTTCTATCCTGACTGTCTGAAGCGTTTTTATTAAGAAAGGGTGCTGAATTTTGTCAAAGGCCTTTTCTGCATCGATTGACAGGATCATATGGTTCTTATCTTTTCTTTTATTAATGTGATGTATCACGTTGATGGATTTGCGAATGTTGAACCAGCCCTGCATCCCAGGAATGAATCCCACTTGATCATGGTGAATCATTCTTTTTATATGCTGTTGAATTTGATTTGCTAGTATCTTATTGAGAATTTTTGCATCCATATTCATAAGGGGTATTGGCCTGTAGCTCTCTTTTTTTACTGGGTCTCTGTCTGGTTTAGGAATCAAAGTAACACTGGCTTCATAGAATGAGTCTGGAAGTTTTCCTTCCCTTTCTATTTTTTAGAATAGCTTGAGAAGGATAGATATTATCTCTGTTCTGGTAGAACTCCCCTGGGAAGCCATTTGGTCCTGGACTCTTATTTGTTGGGAGATTTTTGATGACTGATTCAATTTCTTCACTGGTTATGGGTCTGTCCAAGGTTTCTATTTCCTCCTGATTGAGTTTTGGAGGTGTGTGGGTGTTTAGGAATTTGTCCATTTCTTCCAGGTTGTCCAGTTTGTTGGCATATAATTTTTCATAGTATTCCCTGATAATTGCTTGTATCTCTGAGGGATTGGTTGTAATAATTCCATTTTCATTCATGATTTTTTCTATTTGGGTCATCTCCATTTTCTTTTTGAGAAGCCTGGCTAGAGGTTTATCAATTTTGTTTATTTTTTCAAAAAAAACAACTCTTGGTTTCGTTGATCTGCTGTACAGTTTTTTTAGATTCTATATTGTTTATTTCTGCTCTGATCTTTATTATTTCTCTTCTTGTGCTGGGTTTAGGCTGCCTTTGCTGTTCTGCTTCTATTTCCTTTAGGTGTGCTGTTAGATTTTGTAGTTGGGATTTTTCTTGTTTCTTGAGATAGGCCTGGATTGCAATATATTTTCCTCTCAGGACTGCCTTCGCTGCATCACAAAGCATTTGGATTGTTGTATTTTCATTTTCGTTTGTTTCCATATATTTTTTAATTTCTTCTCTAATTGCCTGGTTGACCCACTCATTCTTTAGTAGGGTGTACTTTAACCTCCATGCTTTTGGAGGTTTTCCAGACTTTTTTCTGTGGTTGATTTCAAGCTTCATAGCATTGGGGTCTGAAAGTGTGCATGGTATGATCTCAGTTTTTGTATACTTATGAAGGCCTGTTTTGTGACCCAGTATGTGATCTATCTTGGAGAATGTTCCATGTGTACTTGAGAAGAAAGTATATTCTGTTGCTTTGGGATGCAGAGTTCTAAATATATCTGTCAAATCCATCTGATCAATGTATCATTCAGGACCCTTGTTTCTTTATTGATCCTGTATGTAGATGATCTATCCATTGTTGTAAGTGGAGTATTAAAGTCCCCTGCAATTACCACATTCTTATCAATATGGTTGCTTATGTTTGTGAGTAATTGTTTCATATATTTGGGGGCTCCTGTATTCAGCACATAGATATTTATAATTGTTAGCTCTTCCTGATGGATAGACTCTGTGATTATTATATAATGCCCTTCTTCATCTCTTGTTACAGCCTTTAATTTAAAAGTCTAGTTTTCCTGATATAAGTATGGCTACTCCAGCTTTCTTTTGACTTCCAGTAGCATGATAAATAGTTCTCCATCCCTTCATCTTTATTTATTTTTGAGAGAGAGAGAGAGAGAGAGAGAGAGAGAGAGAGAGAGCATGAGTGGGGTAGGGGCAGAGAGAGCTCCCTCAGAATCCGAAGCAGGCTCCAGGCTCCAGGCTCTGAGCTGTCAGCACAGAGCCCGACAAGGGGCTCGAACTCACAGACCGCAAGATCATAACCTGAGCCGAAGTCAGACGCTCAAATGAATGTACTACCCTGGCACGCCTGATCTTATTTTAAAACACTTTAAAATGTAACAACAATGAAATCTTGAGCAAATTACTTTGTCTACCTGGTACTCAATTTCCACTTCTGCAAAATGTGAAGACATCTAAAGATTCTTCCATCCCCAATGCTTTTTGATTATGTCTATGAAATGTAAACCTATCTCCCCACTCTCTCTTTCAAAATTTAAAATACTGTACTTTGTGGGGGATGAAATACCATTCTCTTGCTGATGTTGGCTATAGTAAGAGCAGGTGGCAGTCACTGATCTTAACCTTAAACATTTCCTACGGTGGAAGGGAATGGAAACATCTATCTTCAGTTTCTCTTCCTATATCCTACATTAGGTATACTAAGTGGGGTATGTCTGTAGAACATATATGGAAATGACTGTTGGGCCATGACTTGGTAACAGCTCCAATTTAAACTATTTCATTTTGTGAAGATAATTTTGTGCCCTATTGTTCTTCCACCCTCTTTCCAAAAATAAGAGTTTGAAATAAAACCCAAGTAATGGGGCAACTTCAGGAAAGTGAAACAAATTGAAGTGGTCTCCAGTGGGTCTTTAGGGAACCAAAGAACGTGTAACAAATCACTCAGAAAATTACTATACAATCCTGGATGAAATTCTTCTGCCTTTTATAGTGTCAAAACACAAGGGAAACAGAGATAAAGCCAAAGCAGCTAGTTTCATTTTCTTAACCTTTGGCTGTCCATCGTTAGACTTAAGTTGCCCGTGTGAAATTGAACATGTTTATGTGTTTGGTGAGGAAAAAAAAATGGTAAAAGAACAAAACACTGAACTCTCTTTCTTTATAAGATAGGGTAATATGTAAAGACCCTCACTACTGTAGAACTACACGTTTTTAAAATGTGAATTATTTAAAGTTGTGTATTTTTCATGTTATTTTCTGACTCTGTGCCTGTGTGTATGTGTGTGTGTCTGGGGGTGTTGAGGGGGTAGAAGGGAGAGAAAAAGTGAGAGAGAGGGAGAGAGAGGGAGAGGAAAGGAGGTAAAAAGGGAGAGAGAGAGAGAGAAAGAGAGAGATACACAGTTATTTTTTAAAGACATTGAAACAATTTAGATGATTATTTATGTCTGGATTTCCCAGTAGCTTAATGACTATGTGTAAATAAAGGGGAATGATTTATTTGTACACAGAATTTAGATAGCAAGGGTAGGAAAAGGGGTACATTTCTCATTCTGAAACTAAAACCTAGTCTGGTGGATTCCCACAAAGTAATGAGAGAATAATTCCATTTGCCCTCCAAGAACTTACTGCAGAGATTGTAAATCTGGTGCCAATTACACTGTGGATACCTGACTCTAGGAACTGCTATGACATCACCGACTCATTTCACCCAGGCTAACTGGAAACTGTCAGACAAAAAGCTCTCTGCTTCTCCCACCTCAGGCTATATCTAAACCAGTTGCCTAGAGGTGAAAGATTCAGTATATCCCATTACTGATAATTTCACCCATCTCGTTTCCCTGTACCGAACTCATTCCAAACTGTGGAGTTTGAAATAACCTCAGTGCCATCTCAAAAAACAACAACAACAACAACAACAACAACAACAACAACAAACAAGTAGCAATGGTCAAATTTTAAAAGAATAATCCAAACATCCTAGGAAATTTTTCATGTGTCAGACCTCTACAGGATTTTATCTTAAAGAATTAATGTCAATGACAAAGGAAATATTCAGCATGCCAACATATATAGCTAAATAATGATTTCACTAGAAAAATGCAAAGACCTAAAATAAAATTTGAAATTAGTTGTAGCCTGGGGCACCTGAATGACTGAGTTGGTTAAGTGTCTGACTCTTGATCTCAGCTCAGATCTTGATCTCAGGGTCATGAGTTCAAGTCCTATGTTGGGCTTCGTGCTGGGAGTGAAGCCTACTTAAAAAAAAAAAAAGTGGGTGTAGTTTAATGATGTCCTTCATATTAAAAATGGAGTTATAGGAAAAATTATGTATTCAAGGTAGATTTCCTCAGAAATGGGGAAGCCTTTAAGCCAGACCACTTGTGCCATATATGTCTGGTGCTGAGAGCAAAGTGTTTAAAATCAGACTAGTGGACTTGAATCCCAGCATCACCACTAACCGATTAGCTAATTTTGGATAAATTACTTACACTATCTGTGCCTTGGGCTTCCTCATTTGTATAATTGGGAGTGTAGAGGTACCAAACTAATAAGGTTGCATAGGGATTGCAAATAAAATTCTTAGAATAGTGCTGGGGCACCCAGTGGGTGCACATACACAGGAAACAGGAAGTGTAATTATTAGCATTCAAGCTATCAGTTTTATTTTTTTTTTCAACGTTTATTTATTTTTGGGACAGAGAGAGAGCATGAACGGGGGAGGGGCAGAGAGAGAGGGAGACACAGAACTGGAAACAAGCTCCACGCTCTGAGCCATCGCCCAGAGCCCGACGCGGGGCTCGAACTCACGGACCGCGAGATCGTGACCTGGCTGAAGTCGGACGCTCAACCAACTGCGCCACCCAGGCGCCCCTCAAGCTATCAGTTTTAAAGAGAAAACATTTCCAGATAGTCATGGTACTTTAAAAATTTCAAACTATGGTTATCAGAGTCTAGTTATATTGTTCTGTCCTTTTTCTGCCACCACCACCAAATCACATGCACTAGTTATACTTAGATCCAGGATAAACTGGGATTCTCTTCCTTTGTTCTGACAAAGTGAGAAAATTCAGAGGCCTTGTCTGTATGTAAGTGTGAGTTTCATGTACTCTGGGCCTCTAATGTAACGGTAAATGATCGTTGTTCTCTACTTGTTGAATTCTTGTCTTTGAATTCTAGTATATGTCAATTAAAACTATCAATTTGTTAACCTACAAAGCCCATCAGGTAATCACATGTGATGGGAAACAAACAGAATGGAGTCACAACAAAGAAAGGAGTTTCCTACAGCTATCTGCAGCGTAATAGATAAACCAGGGCAACTTCTATTCAATTTCATTGTATATTATTTGCTTTCCAAGAACCAATGAGATATAAATTATCCTCCAGCACCAGCAATAGAAGTATTTATGCATTCTTTGAGCATTTTTCCATCCTACAACAACTAGAACATTTCTAGGAATCAATATTTATTAATTACTTGTCTGAATTAATAATTCCCAACTGCCAAAGAGTTATTTTCAGATTAAAGAAAGTATCGTGTCACCCAATCTTTGGAATAACAAGTTAAAATTTGTTAAAATGTCACTCTGTTAAATTAAAGTGGAAAAGTAAATAAGATGTTGCTATTTTGTCTTCATTTTAATAAATGCTCACCTATATAAATATCCTCTGGGTTACGGGTATTTCTTTTGCTTTATTTTATAACCTAAGAAGGTAACAACTAAATAGGAATATGATTGAAGAGCACAGGAATGTAGCTCAGTGTTTTTGTAATAGTTGAGAATTTATGTGCAAATTGAATAAGGAGCTAACCGGGATATTAGTGATGTACTTTAGGGCAGGTTCAGTCACACAGCAGCAAAATCTTATCCTTAGATCTGTGCATATGTCTTAATCTTCTGGAAAGCCATCGATAATCTTGCAATCATTGCAAATAATTCCAGATACTTAGAACTTGAAGAAAATAAGTTTGAACTCTTTAAACAGTTTTACTGTAAGGAGGATTGACCCTTTGGGTTAACTGCCTATTCCATAAAAACATTCTTTGTCTATTCTCTGAAAATGTTCCCTCTCCCATCCATATGCTTCCAGGAGGAACAACTGTTTTATGATCCAAACTGCCACGTAACTTCCACTTTCTTCTCACTATTGTTTTTTTTTTTCTATTTTATGTATTCTCCATGATCCTATTTTCCTTTCCTTCCTAAATCACCTCATTTATTTCCTTCATAGCACAGATTATAATATAACAACCTCTTCCTTATTTGCTGTATACTTACCTATAGTCTGCTCATGAATTTTCCTAGTCTTGAGGTTTGTGAAGAGAATCTATCAAAAGTAGGCTGCCCATAGTATAATTTTTAACAAATGATTGAAAATGCTGATCAGTTATCCAGATAGAAAAATAAAACAAGTGCCTTTTTTCCCTCCAATATGAGGTAATAACTCATAAATTAAGATGAAGACTTCAATAAAATATAGAAAAGTAAAAGAAAAGTATTTTTATGAATAATATAAGATTTAAAAATTCATAAATGATTACATATTGGGTTCAAAAAACACCAACCACTTAAGGAGCTAAGATATACACATCATAAAAACACACAAAGAGCAACATGGGACCAAATAACTGCTTGAATCCAAGAAAATAGTTTAAGAATTACACCCAAAGTTCTATTCTTAGGAATACTTTGTGTTCTTACTTTTTGAGTAATAATAAATCAGGAGTATGAGCAAGTTATATGAAGGACAAGAAAGGGCCATTAATCCTTAACTTAGGTATTTCAAGTTATGTTATAGTAATTTATTCTAATCACTCCTTTATTATTCTAATCTTTGATGTACTGTATTTTAAAAACTTTTTTTTTTCTTTTAAAACCACTGATCCCTTCTTCTCATGCAGATTTTGAAATCTTTGACCTATATCTGATGGATAATGATAAACAGCAGTCTAGGCCTTGAAGGTAGCCTTCTTTCTCCTGTGCTCAATAAATATGCATAAGTGCATATTTAACACCCTTTGGCCTCCTTTGGCTTGACTGCTCAGTTCTCAGACTTCTTTCCTGTTGCTGCTAACAAAAGCCTAGACAGTCATAGCTATTCATAGTCTTGCTGTCTTTATGTCTACATCATTACTTGAGCCTTGCTTTTCTCCCTCAAGCTACACCCAACTCCACTTGGTCTGATACAAACCCTGGACTTTGCCCATGAACTTTGTTCCCACCCCCCACCTGCCTGGACTGAGTACCCCTAATTTCCATCCTGAAGGAGGTACATAGACCTTTCATCATCTGGTCTAATAAATAACCTAGTAAAAACTAGATAAGTCATTTTGCAAAGGTCTCTTGGGTCAATCATCTAAATGTTTAATTTCAATCTGAGGAATGTTGGCAACATTGAAAGTTGATGGCAAAGGAGGATGGTTTCAGTAGCATTAATTTGCTAATGTGAACTGTGTCTCTTAGATATTTTAGGGGTTTAAGACAGCACCCCCTACCCCAGAATGTGCCTTTTTGGTATGTGGACTAATTTGACTTGAAAACACTTGAGAGCATGTGGGCTCAAGAGAAACTCTTGTCCTCCCTTAAGTACATAGAAGAATTTAAACTGGAGGACTTTCCCAAAATAAGGGTTATTCTCAGAGATAAATTTTATCTGAGTGACTCATTTGTATGGCAGGATGAACATCTAATCACCAAACATCTACTCTTCTTGTCTTGTGAAGTGCATTCCTTCCCCCTGAAGTCCTAGACCCCTATCCCCTTCTCCTCAGCTCAGGATGACATGTACACCTCTTTTTTGCCTCATTGTCCTTGGAATCTTCATGTCTGTATGGATCCCCCATACTTGCACTATGAAATTTGATCTCCCCCTGTTAATCTATATCATTTCAATTTCTTAGTCCAGCTAGAAGGACCTCTGAGGGGACAAGAGTTCTTGCTCCCTGGCTGATGTGTTTCAACCCCCTTATAATTTGACTGAGCATACATTTGGGTAGCCTCATTTACTTATTCAGTTACTTCATTTACTTTTATTTCATTGCAGCCTCCTTGAAAATTACACATTAATTATAAAGTTTAAAAATAACCTCTGTAAATTCCAAACCAGATTATCTATACCTTATCTCTTGACTACCAATGTGGAAAATATGGGTTTGTTGTGTAGAAAAATTTTAGACAGAAAAGATGCTAAGAAAATGTATCTCAAATCAGTGATAAATGAGATCAAGGTTATTAAATAAGTACTATGATTTGATTGGAAATGTTTAGGGGAAAGTGACATCATGCCAAATTAGAGACAAAACGCCTCTATATTCCTCTTTCATCTTTTGAGATGTCCCTGAGTTGCATCTTTATGTAAACCAGTTGTTTTGTACCTCCACATATTCTAACATGATTGACTTAGCTATATCCTCCCAATCATTTCAAATAAATAAGTATTTTTTATTACATGAAGTTAAAGTATGGATTTTGCTTTCTGGGCCCTGTACCCTCGGGCCAGCCAGTCCAGCTCTTTCTCTAAGACAGTATTTTGGGGTCCCCCTCATTGCACCAAAATATTCTAGGGCAGCCCTTTGCTAGGTCCCTTCTTCCCACATGTTCAAAGCAGTTGGTCTAACTGCTCCAGGCATTGTTTCCTGTACCAGAACTTTCTTCTTCCAAAATTAGGATTTATTTACCTTTTGTAAGTATCATTTATTCAGCCAACTGAAATGACAACTTAATTAGAATTAAAGTGGCAATAGCTAAACAGGAACTAAAAACATATCTTGATAACAAAAATAAATATTAATGTGAATTTTAATAAATTTAATATTGATTCAGTTTTAAAAAATACAGGCCATATGAGAAGCTGGTTTATAATCTTTTAGGATTTCTTCAAACACAACACTTCAATGACTGTACCCATTATAAGACCCAAGGCCACCACACACAGCTATATATGTTGTTCTCTGCATAAGGACAACAAACTGAGAGAGTAAATGAGAAGTGGAATTTAGACTACACTCTTCTTGCCAAGTACACACCCAAGCATGGGGCTACATCAGTCTAGAATATGGAAGACTTTTTAAATCCATACAAAGATACTAGCTGTTTGCCAAGTAGTACATTCTTGAAGGAAAACCTACCTAGAGAGGCTACTGACTGTCTCTTAAATTTGCATAAAGGGACAAGTAATGACCCTGTTAAGACCAGTTCTGTCTCTTTTGTATAATGAATACTTCTTTCACTTGATATTTTTACAGATATAATCAATATGTCCAATTTTCTTAATTATTTATTGCTAAATATCAGATTGGGTGGTCTTTACAAAGGTGTTCTTTACTATTCTACTTAATACTTTATTTGAATCATTTTTAAATATTTACTTCCTAATTCTGAATATTTTAGGTTGTTTTAACACAAGAACTTTCAATTATTAATAGATTTGGAGATATTTTAAAGCTGAACCTAGACTACATATCCATCTTGAGAATATTGATTTTACTCTATGAGAGAGTTATGTTTAAAAAACCATTGCCAGAACAAAAGTTATGTAATAATTAAATTATAAGAGTGAGGACTTGAAAGTACTATGACTAATAAAAAGAATTTTATAGTGGGGTGCCCAGGTGGCTCAGTTGGTTGGGCATTCGGCTTCAGCTCAGGTCATGATCTCACGGTCTGTGGGTTCGAGCCCCGCACCGGGCTCTGTGCTGACAGCTTGGAGCCTGGAGCCTGCTTCAGATTCTGTGTCTCCCTCTCTCTCTGCCCCTCCCCCACTCATGCTCTGTCTCTCTCTGTCTCAAAAATAAAAATAAGCATTAAAAAATTAAAAAAAAAAAAGAATTTTATAGTATAGATGCCATAATGGTATGACTGTTATCCAGAAAATGATGTAGAAGTTCTAATTTTTTCAAGTCCTTTCATTAGTATTGCCTGTTATTGTTATTACATATATGCCTGTAAGAAAGAATGCCCATAGGGGCCCCTGGGTGGCTCAGTCGGTTAAGTGGCCGACTTCGGCTCAGGTCACGATCTCACAGTCCGTGAGTTCGAGCCCCGCGTCGGGCTCTGTGCTGACAGCTCAGAGCCTGGAGCCTGTTTCAGATTTTGTGTCTCCCTCTCTCTCTCTGCCCCTCCCCCATTCATGCTCTGTCTCTGTCTCAAAAATAAATAAACGTTAAAAAAATTAAAAAAAAAAAGAAAGAATGCCTATAAAACTATAGTTTGTTAAATTATTCAATTACTCATTTTATCCAAAGTTAAGAAGAAATCCAGGTACAATATAGTCATTGACATCATTGTTCTTTCACCACCAGTGTAAGAAGTACCTACAGTGGAAGCTATGGATGGAGACACTCCTCATCTCCAGGGGGATTAGTTGCTGATTACCCAAAGCTGAATCCCATTCCAGAAATTATTCTCTGTCATAGAAAGCTTGCTGCCTCCTAATGGCTGATTAATGAAGGGAATACAAAGACCTCAATTCAGGACAACTCTAAAAAACACAGCCCAGTTCCAGAGCTTCTCTTTGAATCAACTCAGGTCTCTGTTATAGCTGTATTATAGTTCAACTTCTCCTTCTGCATAATCTTGCTTTCCTCAACCTTCACAAGTCTTATTCCTGGAAATTCTCCCCAGTAAACTTCTTGCACATGAATTCCAGAAACCGCTTCCTGAAAAATCTGACCTACTAAAGTTGGTGCCAGGAATGGTACTAGGAATGATCCCTGAATGGCTGGCAATGAAGATCTTATCTCTAGCTGTAGGTAGAAGACTGAGAGCTCTTGGGATGATCTTAGGGTCCCTGTTAACATGTTCATCAGTGGTGAAACTTGTTCTGAACCCAGCAGATGGGAACACACTGGCAGGTGCAATATTATAGGCATTTAAGAGGTACAGGAGTAATATGTAAAAGGACAGTGAAATCAGATGGATGGGATCATCAATGCATTGGTTAATCATTGATTTAAGGTGAATTGGAAAAGCCAGAGGGTCTTCTTAGCAGTGTACCACAAGTGTGTCATCTCATTAGCTGGAGGATGAAAATAGTTAATGTTCCATACTAGGACCCAATCATAAAATCAGCAGAACTCCAGAAAAGGATAAACTATCCACCTTAGCAGACCTGCTATGATGGTTCAGGGCCCCTGTTGTGAAGGAATGAGACCCAAAGACCTGAAATGGTTACTCTGGGTTGATGAAGTTGGAAGTTATGAATTCTTAGATATTTCTGAACACTTTTGGTCTACACTAATCTATCTCTTATAAAAGCTTTAGCATTGTCTCCTCAATTAAATATGATGCAAAGAGATTTCCTTGTTAGATAATGTGTACTCCCCCCAGGATCTACCCCCATCTACCTTCCTGTATATCAAACCAATAAATGGGTCAACTCACAGCATAACCCTGTCATACCCAAGAGTTCAGAACTCAAAAGGAAAGAAAATGAGCCAGTACGTAGAAGAAGCTTCAGGATATAGTCAACATATTGGGCCAACAACATAGAGAGTGTTTGTGGGACTGGATGCTGAGAATGCTGAATCAAAGAGAAGCAGAATGTAAAGTAAAATGAGAGAGAGTATCATTGTGGGAGCATTCATATATAATACAAGATTCTAAATTCTGGAATTATGACCTATAAAAGTCCCCTGGGAGACAGTGCTTTTACACACTGACTGGTTTTTAGAAGCTTGGATAGAGGTGGCTCATACTAAAAGAAGCAGAGATACCAGATCTATCATGGAAACAAGTGGAAGAAAGGATCAAATGCTTCAGACAAATGAGCATGCTAGAGAAGATACACTATCTAAATCCAGAAAACTGAATACCCGACTACAAAGGAAGGCCTAGAAGACTATTTATCAAAGTGCTAAGGGAAGTGTTACCAAGATAGGTACCAACACTGTTAGTAAACTCAGTGAAGCTGTCCTCTGTAGACCAGAGATGCTGCTGAAGGACTGGGCTCCTTGAGAGCAATGTGATAGCATACTCCCCAGATCATAGAGGCCATATAGGAGCACATGACCATCAGAGACAAGTAGGATGCAATTGTCATCATGAGCATCATGGATAGAGATAAAAAGCAAACCTGTAATCCCTACTTTAAAAGATATATAGGGGCACCTGGGTGGCTCAGTCGGTTAAGCGTCTGACCTTGGCTCAGGTCATGATCTCACGGTTCATGAGTTCAAGCCCCACATCAGGCTCTGTGAGAGTCTGGAGCCTGCTTCAGATTCTGTGTCTCCCTCTCTCTCTGAACCTCCCCTGCTCGGGCTCTGTCTTTCTCTGTCTCTTGAAAATAAAAATAAACATTAAAATAATTTTTTTAAACATATATAAACCATGGACTTTGTCTTTTCATCACCCTAGTCAATAGCCATGAAGATTCACAACTGTACTTGATACTACAAATGAACCACATTTTTGATAAATCTTTCTTGAGAAAGCAAAAGAAATTGAATTGAGGGCATCTGGATTCCAGGACCATGTCTTTGTCCTTGATCTATAAGATGTAATTCAGTAATAAAGCCTATTCAACATGTAGAGGGTCATATCCCAGTAAGAACATTTATGAAGAGTAACATTATTTCTACTTACAAGAGGATAAGTACATTCTTCTGATTCTTCAAACAGCTTTCAGCTTCCTTTGGAAAGACTGACATGTGCACAAAACATCATAATTTGGTAGAATTTTCAGAAATGGAAGATAAAAATACTCTAACCATTATAAAAAATAAATTTGAAATGACTTCTACTAGCATCTTAATCCAGGTGATTGATTGGATCAGTGGTGTATACTTCTCTGCTTCTTTACATCCATTTTCCTCTCTTCTTTGCCCTAACTGGTCCTTGGGTGTCATTTGCTATGGACTTCATCTCTGAGGCTCTCTTGCCTTCTGAGTTCAGTTAATGAGAGGTAATCCTAGAGATGAACAGTGAAAAAACGAAGGTTGGGTGATTTAGTCTCTTGCCCCTCTCATTCTGGCTTTGGTTTTTAGTTCTATGTGTGAATCCATTTTCATGTTGGATGACCACTCTATGATTAAGGTATAATTCTAGTTGAGTTTCAGTAACACCCTTCCCTCCCCATGCTCCTCTAAGCAGAGATATGATGATGATTTCCCCTGATATTAGGCTCTGGGTTCTTTCCTACCCTTCTTGGGTTCTCTTAACGCTGCCCACACTCCTGTAAATAGTCACATTGTCAAACTGCCTTCCATTAAATAAATTCTTCAAGCATGCCATCTGTTTTCTGTTGGGACTCTGACTTATAAAACAAGTGAATTTTTGTTATTTATCTGTATTTATTTTCATAATAAACATGTATATTTACAATGAAAAAGCAATGATATTTCAAGTTTCATATTATAATGTTAAAGTCACTCCTCAATGAGAAAAAAAAGAGATATTGTAGTTGTTGTTTGCTCATTTGATTATGGGTTGGTTTGATGGTCGATTTCAAGAGAAAACATTTAGGGAAGATGGAGATAGGGAAAGGAGCGATGATGGGCTTCAAGTTTAGCTTTGTTATGCCATTGATCACAGCAAAGTTCAAACTCATTTCTTCTCATGTTTCTGTTTAGTGCTCAGGCCTGTGCTGATGAGTTAAGAGCTTATATGACTGAAAGTCAAAGCTATAAGTGAACTAAGATAAGCAGGGCAGATATCCAAGATTGAACACATTAAGTTGTTTAATTCTTTAAGAAAAGAAAGACAGCACCTGCAAGGGGTTTGTTCTCATAGAATATTGCCATATATATTCATCTATTTCATGTTGCTGTTCATCTGAGGCAGTGCTTAAAAAATACCCCATTGCCACATAACAATATATGCAAACACAATCTCACCATTTTGTTTTCAAGCATTTTACTAGAAAAATTAAGTTGTGGCTATATTTAATGTTGGCTAAATTAGGAAATAGTTGCCTAATTCAAAACCTTAGCTTGTATTTCAATACCTGGAGACACTCTCCCTCCCTCATGTACTATTAAGAGAGAAGTAATTAAGTTCCTATATTTAGAAAGAATTGGTTTGCTGTTTAGACACATCATTTACTTTTTACTCGACTGCTCCATGGGAAGGCAGACAGATACAGCATCCTATGCGTGCTTCTGCATCTGTGCAGTTTGTGCAAAACAAACACCCAAACTCTTTGGGGACCACTCAGTTAGAGAGTGAAATAATGAAAACATTTTGTCAAGAGGGAAATATCCGTTTCTGACAAGCTTATCTCTGTGGTACCCCTTCAACTAAGGTATTAAAGAAGAAAATATTTGGGCATACGTCTTCTTCAGGATTCTTAATGTCATGCTGCTACCATCCCAAGGATAGCTTGAAATGAGGCCCCTCCCCTCTACAAGGTAAGACAGCACTGTGTTGTGTTAGGAGAGACAATAGGGATCGTGTTGTCCAATACCCTCATATTATGGTGGAGAAAGTGAGACCCAGATTAAGAGCCTTCTCCAAGGTTAAACAGCTTCTAAGCACCAGCCTTCTTGTTTGTCTGACCAGTTCACTGAGGACATTAAGATGCATCACTGCTATCCTTCATTTAGTTTGGCATGTTGTTAGATCTTATTGTATATCCTCTTCATTTCCATTCAACAAAAATTTATTAAGAACTTACTGCATGCCTGTTCTGTGCTCATTGCTAAGGACTTTATGCCAGACATTGGAAACTCAGGCTAAATTATTAGGCAGCATTATTAGGAAGGCAAATGTTAAAAGAAATCAACACTTCTTAAATCAGATGAGGAAGAAGGGTGGACTCAGGACTGCAGGTGCATATGAATTTTGATATAAATGGATTATATGTTGAGTGGCATTCACTGGTACGTTATGCTCTGAACCATCTAGATGTTATGAACAGGAAAATCAATGTTGAAGGAAATACTAATGGTTTAGCAAAGAGCTCTTACCAGTGAAACTTTAAGCCACAGTTGTTAGTAAAGTACCTAGGGAGTTTTATAGAATGAGGAAAACTCTGGGAAACATCAACATTTAAAATGTAATGTTGGGGCGCCTGGGTGGCTCAGTCTGTTGAGCATCTGACTTCAGCTCAGGTCATGATCTCACAGCTTGTGGGTTCGAGCCCCGCATTGGGCTTTGTGCTTACAGTTCGGAGCCTGGAGCCTGCTTCGGATTCTGTGTCTCCTTCTCTCTTTGCCCCACCCCCCTCACCCTCTGTCTCTCTCTCCTTTAAAAATAAACATGAAAAAAAAATTAAAATGTAGTGTCAAGAACAACTGCCTTAAACACCAAGAAGCCACAGCCAGGAAAAGGTAATTACAAATTCAACTGAGAATGATATATCCCAAGACAGGATTAGAACAGGATTGGGTTTTGTTTGTTTGTTTGCTTGTTTGGTTGGTTGGGTTTGTTTTAGTTTTTTCAAACAATGCAAGAGATGAAATAGTCATGGTATTTACCAGCATCCAGTAGGTCGGGCACTTATTAAAAAAGGTATTGTTTATATGGACAAGAGTAACTTCAATGAAAGTGTATAAGTGGAACAAGAGTTACAATGAGAAAAGGGCTAAGAGTTGCAGAGAAAATGCTGGCAGGTATTAGCCTTATTTTCAAAGAAATTAAGCAGAAGAAGTAGCCGATGAGAAATGTAGTTGAGAGTAGATTCTGTCTGTAAGACCTGTCTCCAGGTCTAGAGTCCTGGATTCAGAGGTGAAGTATGTTTCTTTTCTTTTCTGTTCTTTTTCCACCTAAACATCCCAGGTGAGATAGTGACTAGGGAGCTAGATTTCTTGTAAATAACATATAGACAAATGGGTGAGTGTGGGAGTGTACTGAGGACAAAATGAGGAAGGAAAGAGTGGTTCTTAAGTCAGTCTGTCACGTCACAGCATCCTAACTGCAGGATGCATTAGGCTTGATGAGTTTGAGAGTCAATTGGGCTCTTACATTCCAGCTACCACAGATGGGAGTATTACCAAATCTAGCCGTGGTGATTAGCCCTGACAACTCAGTTCTGACAGATTCACTCAGAATCACTGTTGCAAAATGACTCAGAGCTTAAGAAAGATATTTACCAACAGAGAACTGCCAAAATGACACTGAGTGATTGAGGTTAAAAAATAAATTACAGCTCCTTCACCTGAGTCACTCATCTTAGACTGATTCCTGCCAAGTTAAATGGTCACTCTCAGTTGCCTCAAGACAAAATATAGGTCTGATAGTTGCCCCAATATTTTTCTGGTTAGTGCAAGGCACACCCCTCTCAGGAAGAAAATCACAGTATTTCCTTAAGAAATGTTGGGATCCTTCTAGTCACATATACAGGTTAAATTAAATCATAATCACTTTTTATCAAAATGAGTTGCATGCTTGGGAATAGTAAATTTTTCAATGAACAGTGAAAATATTCTTGGCATGGACACATTTCATGCAAAGGCAGATTGCTAGACTGTTTAAAATTAGCTTTCATTATTATTCAATGATGTGTCAAATGAAATGAGCTAAAATTAATGTTGTTACCTGGTCACTGGCATGCAGTGTGCCACATCACAGCAGAATCAGATGGTGATGTTAACATAGCAGTAGCCCAGCATTCCCAAATATTTATCGTGTTGTGTCAGTGACATTGCAATGTGTCTAGTGATTATGGTCACTACCTGCCACATTCTGTGCCTCCCTGCCCAGTAACAACGCATAACCCTTCAAAATTTAGAAATCCCTGGAGTCTCTCAGGGCTTCGGCTGAGATCTTAAAGGTCTTACTCCTAATCTAGTTGTAGGAAAGAAACAGGATATTTCAGAACTTCTTTGTGTCTTCAATTCCTTGGATGATTATTAGCTTAACCTACACTTCCCAAGAAAAAATAACAAGGGCGAGTCAGATCTTTCTTGAGATCTTTGGAACTTTCCTCTTGCCTCTCATCATCCCAGAGACTCTCCAAACTTTAGGCCATCCCAGTCCTAAAGTGACCTAAAGTTCAAGGTCACTCCCTGGTACAAAGAGCTATTCTGGTTGTCCATAAAGTCGTTCTTCAGTGAAGAGATATAAATGGAGGAACAGAAGATCCTGCTCATGTCTCAGCCTTCTGTTAGACTTTGTTTCTACAAGGAAGGCTCTCCACTTCAATTCTAGCATTGGGAGAGCCAGGCAGTTTTGAAGCTTGCCAACTTCTCAGGGATCAGAATAAACCCCAGGTCTAGAATACAATGAAGTAAAATTTAGGATTAAGGAAGATATAATGTCGTTCCTTATTATTTACTAAATATGTCATTCTGGACAGATGATAGGACTGTAAAGTGTGCTTTGGTGCCCTGCTCTGGGTCACTGTTCTGGACCACACACCAACTCCAGCTTCTGTGAGTGGTATTAACCGCTTACTGTCCCTCACCTTGCCCAAAGGCAGCCAGTGACTGATCAGTGAGGAATGAAAAACACCAACTTCCTTGCCTTAAGTTAGGAAAAACTCCGTGGTCCTTTCTATGCTGCAGAGCTTCCTGTGGAATCATGTCGACACTAGTCACCAGCAGAGATAATATTTTGCTTAGTTTTTTGTCACAGTTCTGTCCTGCGTTTCCCACTTAACCTTCTTGGAGAACATTCCCTCAATTAAGTCACTATCTCAAGAACCTTTGCATTAGGCTCCGCTGCTGAAAACCCCAACCTAAGACAAGTACCTGCTCAATAGGCTCAGTTCAAAATAAATAAGGATATATATGAAAATCATACTTTTTAGATAAATTATGCAAATTATAATAATAAACAGGAGGGCAAGAATGCAAGGAATTTAGTGCTAGAGTGAGCATTTGTGCAAGATCTGAAATTTTATGCAATCACTAGATGTTGGCCAATGGGCAAAAAGATGAACCTGCATTTGAAGAAATGGTGGTTCTCTTCTGGTGATTCCTTAAATCTCAAGTAGAGTAAGAAGTGACACAGTCTGTAGGACTAAAAAGCTAAGAGGATTAGACTGGCCAAGGACGTGAGCAAAGCAGAGGAGAGTTGTTCTTACCATTGACAGATATATTTATTTTTTAGAAACCATAACCAGCACACTATGATAGTCCCTAAGCAATAATGATTACACAATATTTGCCATATGTTAATTAAACACTGATTTTGAAATTTGCATTACAAACATTGCACAATTATAATACACAAATCAATATTTTCAGTCTTTTTTCTTTGTTAAAAATTGTACATGGTAAATATACATCAATCAGGAGGTAACTATAAATCCTACAGTGAAAATAATTGTACTTTGGATCAAGGCTTGTCATAATTAGGTGATGTAGACACCATTTTCCTACTAATTTCGTTTAAACAGAAATTAAGCTTCAGGTTTGGAAAACAGATACAAACTTTAAAAGTATTATTTGGATATGAAAAATCTGGATTCAGAGTGAAAACTCATGATAGTTATAATTCTAGGTCCTGAAAACTCTGATCACAGGTCAGATTAACTTTCTGAGAATAAGTTTCTTTTTAAATAAGCCAATAAGTAAATAAGGATTGATTGGTGTAGAATTTCAATTTGGACACCTTTCCATTTTTTTCTTATTTTTTTAATGTATATTTATTTTTGAGACAGAGAGAGACTGAGCATGAGTGGGGGAGGGGCAGAGAGAGAAGGAGACACAGAATCTAAAACAGGCTCCAGGCTCTGAGCTGTCAGCACAGAACCCAATGTGGGGCTCAAACCCATGAACCGAGAAATCATGACCTGAGCCGAAGTTGGATGCTTAGCCGACTGAGCCACCCAGGCGTCCCTGGACGCTTTTTCATTTTGGGGGGGCTTCTAGATATTAAAAAGTTTGCAGTATTTAGTTATCTAGTTATGTAAATACCATTTAATCTACCTTCCAAAGATAAGCAAGCATTTGGATTTATTCCTCTAATTTTTACCTAAGCAAATATTTTAATGAATAAATTTTTATTATTTTTTTTTATCAATCTCAGATTTTCTATAGGATAAATTCCTAGAAGATACATCCCTAGGTCAAGGAGCATAGATATGGTTAATTTAAATAAATCTGAACATAATTTCAAGTGTCTTTTTAATATCTTATTCTTTTGTTTATTTCTGCAGAGTTTGTAAGATTACCTGGTTCCTTCCATCCTCCACAGCTCTGTGTATTACTTATGACAATCTTCAGAAAGATCCTCTAACAGTTCCTCTCATCTCTGTCCATATGTGTCACCCCTTCTGTCATGAGAGGAGACTAATTCCCTCCCTTTGAATTTCCCCTGATTTTGACTTGCTTTGACCAGTAAAATGTAAGAGAGGTGGCATCATGTTGGTTCTGGGCCAAGACACTAAGAGGTCCAGCAGCTTCCACTTTGCTCAGAAAAGCCAACCATAATGCTGTAAGTAAACTCAAGACTGGTGAATAAGTGACGAGGTACTGTGAGGAGGAACAGAAAGACCAGAAGAAGGAGCATGATGAACTGGACGTCTAAGTGAAGACTTCTTAGGCTTTCCAGCCCAGCCAGTTCCATGTGGCACAAGTTAACTGATTCCTGCTCAAATGCCTGAAGTACAGAAACATGAGGAAAAATAAGTAGTTGTGTTAAGCTGCCATGTTTTGAGATGGTTTGCTATGCATAAATATATACACATATGAAAAAAATGATCATTTTAATATTTACCAATATGACTGCCAAGAAGACTCCTTTATATTAATTTTATTTCATTAGATATCAGTGAGGTTTAGCATCTTCTCATATCTTTGGCTATTTTTATTTCCATTTTTGGACTTTGCCAATCTTAGTGCTTTGACTACTTGTATTCTGTCAAATTTTGTTTCATATTATTCATCTTTTCCTTGTGAATCACAATAAGTCACTATAACTTTGTGTATTAAGGATTACATTTTATGTCACCAGATTTGAAAAACAACCCACTTTTCTTTCATTTTTTCCCCTCAGTTGTGTGGCAAGTGGTGTGTGTGTGTGTGTGTGTGTGTGTGTGTATGTCTTGCAGACGTCTTTATCAGTTGTTTCTTTTATGATTTCACATTTAGTATTCACATGGGAATTTTAAAATATTCAACCAGTTTTATTCCATCCATATTCCCATTTTTTAAGTTTATATTTACAATGATGTGAAAAGTTAGTCAAATATCTCAATGTTATCTATTTAAAAGCCTGTGCTTTCTCCATGTTTACTATACATTAATTTTATGTGTAAATAGGGCTAATTCATATCATGACACTTTTTTAGAACTTTAAAAATAGAAATATTCCTTTTTTTCTCGATAATAACAGAAATTTACTAAATCAGAGAATTAAAAATGGCAGATTGTCTGATAATTGATTATAGATATGGTGACCTTTTGTGCTAGAACTCTTACAAGATCACAAAGAATTACTTGAAGCCCCATCCCTTGAATGCTTCAAATTTTGTTGAGCTTACATATAAGTACAAATGTTCTAATCAGATTTTTATTTGAATTACATTGGATTCATAGATCAACATAGGAGGATTTTTTAAAACATATTTGACCTTCCTATGTATACTCCTTTCAAGTTTCTTTTTTGTTTGTTTAATAATGTCTGATTCAATGAGAAACATTTCTTTTTTTAACCACTTTATTGACGTATGGTTGACATACAAAAAGCTGTACATATTTAATTTATAAAAATTGATGAGTTTGAAAATAAGTAGATCGTCCACATTTCTTTTAGTATTTATTCCTAAAGAGCTTATGCTTGGTTTCTAATGTGACCAGAATAGATCTTTATTTTGTTTTCTAAATAGTTATTGATTTCATACAGGGGAAATCAAGCACTGATCTTCAGGAGAATATAGGAAAAGGAAACTTTGGGAGGTCAGGTCAAGTTTGGAATGATGTTTATCTAAAAGTTATTAATGAATGCTCTCAGAGGAAAAAGGAACAAAGATTTTAGCAAGAAGAAAGGCCAAGTTCAATATGAAAGAAAGGTGAAGCCTGTGTGGAATTGAAGAACTACAACCAGGGTAAATATCAAGGTTTTCGGCTTTAGAGAACAGAAAGGAGCCACAGGAGGGTGGGATGGAGTTAGGTAAATCATGAACCAAGTGCGTGAATTCTGATCCTATGCCAGAATGATCTTTGATTCAAAGAGTCCTGTCTATCCTGCCAGAGTTGGGAGAATCTTGATATATGGCGAGCATTGTTAGATACCCCTTAGCTAACCAGTCATCGTCTTTAAATTAAATTGAGCAACCAGTGAAGTGACCCAAGCAGTAGTCAACTTGCTCCAACATATCCTTGGTCATCACTATGGATAACAATAAAATTAAATAGTCAACTATGAAACAAATACTCTAGATGATGATATAGTCCTTGGTTAACAGTGTGAGAGAACACAAAATTCAGTACTTTCATTAGTATTTACACTCAAAAAATGATCATTTCTTCCAAAGAAACTTAGATTTGCACGTTGTCCTAATATTTAAATTTACAGATGAGAAAATTGAGGCTGCACAAGGAAAAGATACCCCGTGCTGCTTTTATTTACAGTAATAAGTTATTCACAGTATGAATTCCAGTCCTTTTTTTGGAAGAGGAAAGGATATAAAAAATAAATACATTCATAATGAAATGGAACAGTCAGTAGCATTCTGAAAACTACAGGTATGTGGGTGCATGAGTGTGTTCACACATGTGTCTCATATGAAATTGCTGGAGGTTGTTGGAGGTGGATAAACATGTTAACAATAGTTTGATGGGGAAACTTTTAAAACATTTTTTTAATTATTTAATTATTTAATTACTTAATTATTTAATTATTTTGAGAAAAAGACAGAGAGTAGCAGGGAAGGGACAGAGAGAGAGGGAGACACAGAATCTAAAGCAGGCTCCAGGCTCTGAGCTGTTAGCACTGATGGCGAAACTTCTAAGAAGATAGTTCTTAGATTCCAAGTATGTGTTTCAAAATACTACTTAGGCTAATAACCTCTTGGTAGAAAGACTAAAGCAATGAGTGGAAAGAATGGAAATATGATGAAAATCTCTACATGGCATGTGGAAATCAAGGTAGTGAGTGAATGAAAGGCTCAAAAGTCAAGTAAGAGATCATGGGTGTGGTCTGTTCTGCCAGGCCAGTCACCTGAGGACTTTTCACAGAGGTTTCTGTTATTTTTGAAGCCCTACATGAGAATACCCAGAGTGGGATTTTTTTTTATCAACATGTATTTTTAAAAATTTAAAGAAATAGACTGAAATATTAGTGCAAACTTCTCAGGAAGTTTGCAGCTGATGGAGTACTTGAGAAGACAAAGCCTCCCAAAATGAGGAATCAAAATGAGCCTGAAGTGTGGGGACTTGCATCCAGGTCATGGATGTGATAAGGCCTCCAAATTCCACCCATTTGGATGACGCTTCAGTGTGACTCCCAAACACCTCCAAGAAGAGAAATCTGCAAATTCCTCTAGGTGCCATCAACCCCTCTAAACAGAAAATTGATTTTAGCTATTTAACTGCATTTAGAGATCACAGGACCACAGCTAGCAATAAGTCGGGGAAAATGACAATATGTTGCTAAGTAGAGACCCTAAATCAGGTGGTGAATGTGAAGTCTCAGAATGAGATGAACACAGAAAGTAATCAGGAAGTGCCAAAACAAATTAACCTTTTGGGGCACTTGTTACTAATGGAAAGTTGAAGCCTACAGCACTGTGTACACTTGTCAGGTCGGACAGGTGCCCTTTCATAAGTCATAATCAACAACAGCCTGGGAGAAATTCTTTGACTCAGACGCTCTGAGCTGAGCAATATTCTTGAGAAATAAGCAGCTGTGTGCCCTCATTCTCATTTTCTCTCCCTCTCCATAAAAAATAATTTAAAATACCCACTTTCTACTTTTCTTGACAACCCTAGCTCAGAGCAAATAAAACAAACAGGGCCAATTCCCCAAGTGGAACTTCCAAATGTAGGTGAGCACTGAGACTCTCTTCTCTCTCTCAGGTCTTCCTAGCAGTCGGTTGGCAATTATTCAATGACCCCCAGGACGTTCCAACCACAGCCCACACTCCAGTCTTGTTTCGTCACAAGCAGAGGAAATATTCACAGCAACTAGGAATGGCACTCGATAAAAAGCAATCCTTGCTATATATTGCACTGAGTTATCAGAATAGAAAATGTTTCATAATATTCAGTGCCCTGTCTATAAATCCAACACTATATATTTTCTACCATCTGCAATTTTCAACACCTTTATGTTCATAGAAAGAGTCTACCTGGAAGCTATTTTAGTTAGAAAAAACAAAACAGATTTAGAATCTGAACACTGGGGGTTATAAGACAAAAGTTGTCATCTTTGATTGACCGATTGACTCATTCATTCAGCTGTCATGAAGGAAGCATTATGCCCAGAAATACAATGTCTTCAATGCCACCTGGATTCTTTTTCTAAAGTGCAAATCGTATCCATTCATGGGTTGTCTACAAGATGAAGAACAGCCTCTTAATATAGTTTACAATTTGCTACTCAAAGGGGGTGTTAAGGGAGTTTGTTAACAGCTGCAGAATCTCAAGCTCTACCCTAGACTCTCTGAATCAATTTCATTTCTACCCAGCTCCCAAATTACACTGCAAGTGCCAGTGTGCTAACTATACTTTGAGAAATTCTGGTGTCGAAAGCTCTCTGTGACAAACCTTGCTCCCTTCTCCCATGTCCTCTGTGCCACCCGACCCTCTTCCCAGATATGCTCCAAGCCCCAGACATACTAACTTATTTGAAGTTCCCCCAAGGCAGGGACCTCCACGACTTTATTTCTTTATAGGAAAGGCTGATGCTACTTCCTTCCTGAGGCTCTGCCCTGCATGAGCTACCCTATTCAGTCATTCCCTTTCATTTTCAACTAGTTCTCTTCTTCCAGCTTTCACATTAGATGACATTTCTTTCAAGATGCTTTCCTTAATATCCCCAAATTGGATATGTTCACTTCCCTTTCACAGCCATAACATCCTTTTCTTACCTCCATTGGAAAAGTAGCCCTATCTTTCCATATCTGTTCACTTGCTTCTTTATAACTACTGCAGTCTTTAGGTACTATTGAGTTCTTATTATTGTTTTTATCTTTATCATCAAGACTTGGCAAGGTACCTGGCCAATAGAACATTTTGAAGTGGTTTAATATATAGTTGTTGAATGAATGCTTAAAAATATTTTTTTAATTTTTTTATGTTTATTTATTTTTGAGACACAGAGACAGAGTGTGAGAAGGGGAGAAACAGAGAGAGAGAGGGAGACACAGAATCTGAAGCAGGCTCCAGGCTCTGAGCTGTCAGCACAGCGCCGAATGAAGGGCTCTAACTTACGAACCATGATATCATGACCTGAGCCAAAGTCAGATGCTCAACAGACTGAACCACCCAGGCACCCCTTAAAAAGACTTTTAATACATCTTTCCTAGGATTATTTGCAGGTTAGACATCTTTAACTCTTAAAATCAAGAGATTTTACTTCTGTAAGGGAATTTAAAACATTAAAAAACATGAGGAAAGTGTTCATGGAGGGACAGGACAGATTCAGCAGGCCCCATTCTGAGGAAAATTCTCAGGCATGCCCATGTTCCACTGATACTCATTTTGATAAATTGCTACCCCAAGTCTCTGGAGCTGAGAGGCACTTCATGGGCTAAAACCACAACTATTTTAGAATATGCTGTATTTTATTTTCTGTACGAAACAGAAGGCTTTAAACTCACAGGCTTATTTTCCTCTGCTGCTTTATGGCTGCTTGACCAAGGAAACTGGCAGTTTGCTTTGGATAAAAAAGTCTCAGCAAGGGGGATATTCCAACAGCAACATATTTTTCATCCAATGATATAAATGCATTGAGCTCACAATTCCAAAGGTATTTAGATAGATGTGTATGTTTGCCTGATTTCTTATGGAGAAGGTTAATGTAGTGTGTCTTATCTTTTTCAGACCACATGAACCTCTATTATATTCTTGTGTATCTTTATTGAATCATTTGTCTAGATTTCAGTGGCAACCCAGGTGCCCTCATATAGCTCCACAAAAATATATTTCAAGGTAATAAGAAAGTAGTTTCCTTTATTGTTTAGAAACTAAAAAAAAAGAATAGCTGTGGTAGAGGTAGAGCCATCTCTTTTGAGATCTGATATATATTTGTGAGCCTATTTATCTGGTGTAAGTTTCTTTCAGCGCAACAGTGGTCCTTTAGCAACATGGAATAAAAAGGCTTGGGTAAGTATGAGAGCAGAAAAAGAAATGTATACACTTCCAAATAAAATAATCCCCCCATGAGTGATGACCACCATCATTTATTTTATTTATACATCTCTTATTTTATTTTTAAAAAAATTTTAATGCTGATTTTTGAGAGAGAGAGAGAGAGAGAGAGAGAGAGAGAGAGAGAGAGAGAGGTGGGGGAGGGGCAGAGAGAGAGGGAGACACAGACTCCAAAGCAGGCTCCAGGCTTTGGAGCTGTCAGTACACAGCCCAACTCAGGGCTCATACCCACAAACCGTGAGATCATGACCTGAGCCGAAGTCGGATGATTAACTGACTGAGCAACCCAGGAGCCCAATCATGTCTTATTTTAATCTTCTTTACCTTTGCTGCAAACTATGGTCCAATCAAATTTAGAAAGATCTTCCTCCATATGAAAGTATTGACCTACTATCATCATGGTCTCTCATTTGCTATTCTCATCAAATCTACTTTCCTTCTAACCTTAATTGTCTTTTCTGCTTAAACCTTCATGGTTTGTAAGAGTCTAACAAAGGATTAATGGTAGCTTAGTGTATTTTCTCACAGTACTATAGAATTGTTCCTATCCACCCAAACCACATTTTCAAACTTTCTATAAAAATATATACATACTTAAGGAGACGGTTTTTAACTTCATTGACAATTTCAACAGCACTGCAATTTTTGCAGTGTTTATAATGTTTTAAGTGCTTGTCTATTTCCGTGTATTGACTCTGACCTATAATTCACGGAAATACTGACATTTTTCACCTGAGGAAACTGAGGCTGAGATATTAAACAGTTTGCCCAATTTAAAAACTGAAACTAGCAGAGGTGCCCTTTAAACTTGTATTGCCTGATGTCAAACTTAGTTCCTACCACAGCATTACTTTGATTAAATATTTCAGTGTACAAGGAGACCCTTGATTTGAACTACGTGTTTCACTTACCATGCCATATTTATTTCCCATAAAGAAATAATGTGAGTCTATATCTTATATTCAGAGAAAATATTGTTTAAAAGCAAAACTATGTCTAATTGTAGAAAGAGAAAAATTATCAACAATTTTTCCCTAAGACCCATAAAACAGCAGGTGATGCAGAAATTTCCCATTTAGTGTAAATCTCATTAGCTCTGTAATTTGTTCAATAGCATAATAAAAAGAAAATTCCAAGCCATTAAAGCCTTCTCAATCTTCACTGCTACAAGTGCCTGATGAAATAAGTAAACGATCCATCCTGCTTGAAAAGCAATTTTTTTTTATTCAAAATCACAACTAACTTAACACATACAACGTCAGGACCAATAACTGTGTGTCTTTACTTTGAAGAAAAAAGGAAATGGGCCAAACATGAGTCAGTAGTAGCTGACGTGCGAAGCATAAAGATACACCCCGCAGGAAAGGACAGAACGTCATTGCCAAGGTGTGTGGCCAACTATTCCTATATAAGTTTTAATGGATCTGAAAGTAGATATACGCTATATATTCTAAAGGGGAATGACTAAGCATTTCTCTTTATGATGGCAGGTCCATAGGGAGGTATTCTACTATAATGAAGACAACATACTCTGCATCTGTCTTCTAATACAACTTTAGGGCAAATGATCATCTTCCGAGAAGCAATTTCCACATCTACCAAATAATCCGTGAGTGCACGCTCAGCTTCATGTTATTATGAAACAATGGTAGAGTATCCTTCAACTTGTAGCTAGTGCTAAAATGGGTTTGGGGTAGTTAGCTATACTTAGTGGGAAAAAGTCAAAAGTCTTATGAACAACACAAGTCCTTGTTCAAAGTCATAAGAACAACATGGGTCTTTAAGTCATTTAGATATTTTTTGAGGGTATAAACTAAAACACATCACGTTACTGTGTGACATGATTGTTTTCCACAATAACTGTTTATTTTGTTCTTAAATTTATTATGTGTGCATGTTGACATAAGCTTAGGGCATAAAACCAGTGTACTGGGATGAAGTAACACATTTTATTTTATTATTGAGTATGCAGTGTATTCTGAAGGTATTTGGAGTAATCATTTTCCTCGATTCTCATACCGACAAGTCAATACTCCTCATGTCCAGGTCTCACACACAGGTTCCAAATTGGGAAACGCTGCTAGGCTGAATTCTAGGACCTGGACTGGAATGGGTAAGATATTAGAGACGTGAAGATAGTTAACAAATGGACTGAGCCACGGATAGTATCAGAGAAGGGAAACCAAGGTTAGTTTCAAAGGAAAATAATCAAATGCCAGCTTTGCATGGTGATAGTGAATCTTTCCTTCTTTAAACAAACCAGCAGCCGTGGTTCTATATGTTCCAGGTGCTCAATTATTAGATATTAAGTACCCCCTGGCAAGTAAAATAAGTGTGATTGCTGCCTGCACGAAGCTTAAAAATCTAGTAGAGATGGTTGAGGAAGTAAGCTAAACATGAGTCCCCAAAGATCATTCTACTGCACGAAATCCATAAAAAGAAAAGCAGTTCACTCTTTAGGAGCCAGAGAGATCAGCAGGAGGTCAGGAAGTATAGCATTCTACTAGAGTTACTGAAACAACTCATTCAGCAGGGCATGGGAAATCAATGGGAGGAAAAGGTCACTTCTGACCCCATTACCGCCTACAGCAGAGTAGAGGCAGCTGGCCTGGTCAGAAGCACCAGGCCAGGCTCTGTACTTCTGCAGCTGAGTTCCACTCGAGCCTCTGGGAATAAGAACAGTGGCTAACACTTTGTGCCATTCTGTATTGTGCTAGACGCTACTCTGAGAACCTACGCTGTTAGTATTACGTCATTTGATTCTAGAAGCACTCTTTTGAAGCAGGTGCCAATATTATTCCCAGTCTACAGATGAGGAAACTAAAGCAAAGAATAAGCTTAAAATCAAATAACATGCCCAAGGTCACACAGGTGATAAATCACAGAGTCAGGATTTGAATCAGACTCTGACACCAGAATTTGGCTCTTACCTGCTCTGCTCTTATGTGTCCCAAAGTCATTTTTAATTAGGTCGGATTTAAAAAAAAAAAAAAAAAAAGCAAGTTCTGCAGGATGTGTAAGCAAGAATCTAAGTGTTTATGGTTATTATTCCTGTGCTTACATTCTGTCACATCCAGTGTGATAACTCGGCATGTGCCTTGTGGCTGGAACCAAATGCTCACTTTAAACTATGGTCCTGGTACTTAAAGCCCTGTTTCTTCTGCATTTGAACCACTGCCTTGAACCTCCCTGGCATTAAGTTGTCACAAAATCAAGACCTTGTCTGGTTCTCACAAACCTTCCAGAATCATGTGTCCTGTCTCTGAACACAGTGGGTTGTGGGACTTGCAATAATCATTTGTTTACTTACACACTAAATATTTTGTAATTGTTTACCATTTAGACATTGCCTGCTTGCCTTGTTCTCTGCCCACTAATATTCCTACAGTGTCTCTTACCAGGCTTGGGCTTATTACTGGGATAGTTTAAATCTCTTTGATTATAATTATTCAGAATATTCAGGAATCGATGTCACCGAAATCTCAATTCACCAAATATGTCGGCTAGCCTCAGCCTCTGACTATTGTCCACAACTGGATCTGTTCCCTACTGCACCAGTGGCACCAGTGGAAATGTCGAGGGTCCAGATTATGGTTTCCCCTCATTTCTCTTGCCTTATGTCCACCATAAACTAGTATAGTTTGTGCCCTACACAATAAGCAACTACCATTAAGGACAAACACAGACAAGTGGGCAGCTCACATTCATTTGTTACACCTTACGTCTCTGGAGCTGTGTTTCCTGAGGAGGAAGCTTTTTCTTCTTCAGATTATAGCAAAAGGGTACCTTTTTCAAATTCCTGTGCAAGTGCTGAGTAAGCAAGCCAATGTACAGGCAGTCCAGGTATCTCTGTGCATATCTCCACCAATATCTGGGACCATGGTACTGACCCTTGGAAAAGACCTGAATGGAAGTTATTAGCTAGTGATTTATATAGTAATTTTTAAAGACCAAACCCCCTTGGTAGAGGCCCTATATGAGCTTCACTTATATTGTTTATTGAAAATGTGTGGGTTGATGATTTGCACCTGATTTATATGGTTACCCAGTTGGATTGAGTGATGTTTACTAAGACTTTGGTTACCCTGAGATGAAAGTAACTTGCATGTTTCTTTCAGGTTCATGATCTGAAAATAAAGTATTTCCTGTGTTACCAGGAAAGGTCTCTGGAGCTGTGCCTGGGCGTCCTGGACCTTTCTGATATTTGCCTGTGTTTTCTTTTTCTTTTTTCTCCTACTGTACTGTATTCTTCATTTTTATTAAAGTCTCATATGGAATCTCATGGGTCCTTTCAATTATTTGACCTCATGTAATTGGCATAAGGTGCCATATGTGCAAGCCACAGAGCTGAACGACTATTTTCATAATTACAAGTTGTTATTCTAGTTCTATTTCTTGATATACATTAAGAGTTATAATGTCTCCCATTTATTAACCAAGTATTACTTGGTAGGCATTGAAATATGTGCTTTACACTTGTTTAACTATTTAGTGAATGATTTCCAATACGTATTGAACACATTTGATGTGCAGGATAGTGCGGTAGATGTTTGGAAAGAAGCAGTTAACAAGAAAGTATCCCTGGCATCTGCAGAGCTTCCAGTCTCCCAGGAAACACAGATGACATTACTTTCCTACTCACTTTTTTACAGAAATCACTCACAGATATCTTACTTTTACAAAAATTAGACTGTAACTAGTTTCACAAATTGCTCTGCAGCAATTGCTTTGCCTTCCATACACAGCATGAATGTCAATAAATTTACTTCACTATTTTCAATGATGTCACTCTATGCCTCATATGGATGTATTTCTAATTACCCGTTTAAAATATTTATTATTGAGGGGCGCCTGGGTGGCTCGGTTGGTTAAGCGTCCAACTTAGGCTCAGGTCATGATCTGGAGGTTCGTGAGCTTGAGCCGCATGTTGGGCTCTGTGCTAACAGAGCTGACAGCTCTGAGCCTAGAGCCTGTTTTGGATTCTGTCTCCCTCTCTCTCTGTCCCTCCTCTGCTCATGCTCTCTCTTGCAAAAATAAATAAACATTAAAAAACAAAACAAAATTTGAAATACTCGTTACTGGGTATTTAGATGGGTTTCTGCCTTTGTTTAGCTTTTGCTAGGAACAAGCATACCCTCATAATTTCAGTGCATGGAGCACTGTTTCTGGTTGGAGGTGGGAGTATACTTAATAATACAATCACTGATAATATCACAACATCCCTAAGCAGAGATTATTAGGTATAAGTCTTAATAAAGCCAGCAGAAATAATAGACAAACTTGTTTTGGAGATCACCCAAGAGTGGTAGTTAATGGCCTTTCTATTGTCATCATTTCTTGAAATTTTCTGGTGGCTTATCTCTGAAAACTACCAGATTTCTGTCATTAGGTTGCTTGTGGGGAGGAGCAGATTTCCCAGACATTACTTTTCAGTCTGACAAAAAGTCCAAAATGATTCTACTAGCCTGTTCCCTCTTTCCTGAATCTTACAGAATCCATGAAAATCGAGAAAACTGAGGCAAGGTGCTGAACTCTTCAAAGTAATTAAAGAGAAAAATGCAGAGAGCAAGACTGACTCCCTAAAGTCACTCTGTCTTCCCAGAGATGCTCCATGTTGGAGACAAGAAGCAATTCTGAAAACAGTCTTCTTTTTTGTGATCTCCTTTTCTCTTTTCATACACATCACCTATATAAGCACGTGGGCATATGAATCTGCAAGCACGTGCACACACACATACAGTATCACCTTTCCAGTAATAAAATCCAAAACTTAAACATTAGAATGAGCTTCGTGATACCAATATAACACCTAAAGTTGCCTAGTGGGGAAGAGTTTGTTTAAGTGATTAAAAAGATGAATAATTTCTACTATGATGATCTGATCTAGGTTCAGGTCTAAGTAATTAGTCTAGGATTTGCTAAGTTGCCAAGTACTCAAAATTCTAATGATATATTTAGCAAATGATGTAGTTCAACAATAGAACACCAGTGAAGCCCAAGGTATAAAACCACCAGGGAACAGACTAGGCTCCATGCCAGGAATAATATTTAGATTCAATCAGAACATCAGGTCTGTGTATATGTCCCTAACAAAGATAGTGTTTTTCTCCTCTCCATCAATCATGAATACCTTCTGACATTTATAAGGTAATAATAAATCTATTTCCAAATAATTCTGCAGACAAAAGAGCCTTTAGATTTTACAGTTACATGACTGGATTATTTTCCTTTACGATGTTCACGTTTTTATCAAGTGTCTTGTAAACCTGATTTATTTCAACTAACATACAATAAAATCCTCATTACCTCAAATTATTGGCAGAATAAATAGTTCAGGCTGTGTAACATCTGTAATTTTTTTAAATGCATATGATTGACATCTTTGTAACATGTAACATCTTAAAAGAAATGAGTTGAACACAATTCAGTGTTTTCTTTTCCATGGATGCTCACCAGGAATAATTATGTTTCCCCCATATGCAAATGATATGGGCCATAAGGCAGAATGACAACTTGCTATCATACTGAACTGAACACACAGAGACAACACTCTGAAAGTGCTGGCATGTACCATTTGGTCAAACTTGAGTCTGGTGCATTGATACCTTTGGAATCTGATGAAGCACAGGTGTCTCGTGGATGAGAAAGAAAGTGTGAGAAGAAATAGAAATTAATAAATGCTTATGCCTTTAAGGCTTTCAATGATTAAAATAAAAAACATCCAAAAAGATAGGTCTTGAAATGAACCTTCCTGAATATATATTGCGGCGATTCCACTTACTGGTTTGATAACTATTCACCCCAATAACTCATTATCTTAACTGTAAATGAAGTAAACACTTCCCCAGCTACTCTCGATATTTTTAATTTCACAAATAGAACACTAACATATTCTTTCTGAAAAATATTCAAATAATTACAGAAAAATGTGAACGTTGCTCATTACTTTCTTCCTTATTGCTTTTCTATCCCCTCCTCAGAAATGTCTAAAGTTAAGAATTCAGTGTCTAGACATTCGGTCTTTTTCTAGGTATTTACATGAGAATTTTATTTTTTCCTATAATTACTATATTCATTTTTCTGGAACTTTATTATTATTATTATTTTTTACTTAACCATAAATGTTAGCAATACATTCATGTCAGTACAGGTAGGTTTAACTAACGATGCAGTAACCATAATTGTTTAAAGTACTCAATTATTTTCCTATTGATGGGTGTTTACAGTCTTTCTGAGTTTTCACTCTTACAAAGAATACTACAGTAGCATCTTTAATACAAACATACAAATGTTGCATTGGGATAGAAACATGGGATTCAAGCTGCTGTATCAAAAATTGAGTGTTTTTAATTTTGGTGTGTACTGGCAAATTGCTTCTAAAAGGCTTTATTAATTATGGCCCACTCTATATGATGCTATTCATTTTCTGTATCCTCAGTAACACTGAGCATTATCACATTTTTAAACACTTGATAATGAATTTAAAAACCGTTTTATGGGTGGCTGGGTGGCTCATTCGGTTGAGTGTTTGACTCTTGATTTCAGCACAGGTCATAATCCCAGGGTTGTGGGATTGAGTCCTGAACTGGGCTCCACCTTGAGTGTGGAGCGTGTTCAAGATTCTCTCTCCCTCTGCCCCTTCTCCCCACTCCTGCTCTCTCTCGCTCTCCCTCTTTACCTAAAATAAAAATATTTTTAAAAACTAAAAAACAACTGTTTTACAATATATCTCCTTTATGACTAATTCTTCTGTGCATGTATTTAAATGTTTACTAGCCATTTCATCTGGATCCTCTGCCATTGTTTCCTCACTGAAGTGACAGCCCCAATCCAAGCCAATGATGCAGGACACCTGAAAGTGATGTTGGTTCCTGTCAGTCTATTTATGTCTAAGCTGGACTCTGAGTGGTGTAAATACTTGTTATTTCCTTCCAAAACCACTTATGGAAAGAACTCCAGTATCATTTGGTGTCAAGAACTGTCTCCCCTGAGAACTCTCCAAACTACAATCTCAACACTCCCCAACTTAGACTGTCAAGGATTTTGAAGGTTTCTTCACCTTGTAAAAATGCTCCTGAGCCCACACTGCTGAGGTAATTCCCTCACCAGGGGTGCCAGACTCTGGCCTGCTCTCTGTCTTCTCCATAGCAGAATATTGATTTAAATATTACGTTAATTTTATATTTAAGGAAAACACAGTCTTTTTTTAAAAAGAATTACTTGTGGGGCGCCTGGATGGCGCAGTCGGTTAGGCGTCCGACTTCAGCCAGGTCACAATCTCGCGGTCCGTGAGTTCGAGCCCCGCATCAGGCTCTGGGCTGATGGCTCAGAGCCTGGAGCCTGTTTCCGACTCTGTGTCTCCCTCTCTCTCTGCCCCTCCCCCGTTCATGCTCTGTCTCTCTCTGTCCCAAAAATGAATAAAAACGTTGAAAAAAAATTAAAAAAGAATTACTTGTTTTAAGGCAGCATTTCTTTAAATCAACCATTAATAAATGTTATATTTAAACCAGAAGACATCCGTGATCCATTAAAGTCCTATAGTTAGATTAGAATGACACTGTTTCTTCTTTATTTGCCTAATATATTTTTTTTTTCCTTTGAAATTCAGCTCAAGTATCACATTCTCTGAGAATGTCTACCTACCACCCAGAGATAGGTAGGTAGGTAGATACGTAGATATAGATAGATAGATAGATAGATAGATAGATAAAAGAACCTGTATAGAATGCAAGCATACACATTTACACAATATATTCTATTCAGAGTTTTAAAAAAAATCATAATTCTGATATCTGAAAAACAAGATGAAAAGCAACAGTCCCCAGTATGACTCTTTTCACATTCTTCCTTCTATTCCTGAGAATCAATCTTTCTCCAGGTTATTTATGTTTTCCGTTCTTCTGATAATTTCACCCATGTTCAAAATAATTAATAATCATATTCAACACCCTCTATGAATCCCTTATCTTTCTTTTTCCTAGTATTTGTTAGAGTAATGTTTTTAGTTATCTTGTTTCCTTTGCAACTTAATATACATCTTTAACTTGTTCTTTTGACTCTGGTCAGCATTTCTGTTCTCCTCTGTATAAATGAGCACTGTATTTCTTCCAACACTTTTTTATCCCCTTTTCTGTATTTCCCCCTTCAAAACAACTCAGGGCTAAATTTTGGTCTGCCATGGTAATCTAGTCTTTGTTATTTGCCAATAATTTAACACAAAAAGCAATGTTTATGTGATCCTACTTTTATAAATCTGACTCAGTTCAAGAGACTTTGTTACAGAATTGCACACCTTTCACACAATGTCCAGTGCCATACTTCCTAAGTTCCTTGTTGAGAATCCTAGAATTAATGGCATATAGATTCTTGTTTCTGACATTCTATCAGTTGTTAAAATCATGACACATTTTAGTTTCCTTTATATTTGAACCATGATTTTATTGTGCAGCTTTTATCTAGCATATCTGCCTTTCTTTTTATTATTCAACTTTGTATCCCCAGTGCATAATATATTTTCAGAATGAGATAAAATATTATAGAAGGGAATATGAAATTATTGAATCAATGGGCAGAAACTAAAGAAAGCGTTTATATAAATGTTAAGTTTGCCACTGTTTCATAATGGACACAGCATTCTTGCTATTATTCTTCAGGAATGACCTAATATAATGCCATTACTTTTCATTTAAGAAAATCAAGGCATAAAGAAGTTAAAGCTCTGGGACAAGATCAAACAGATGGTTAGTGGAAGTTCTGGGACCTGAATCCAACTTACTTATTCTCAGTCCAATGCCCTCTCTGCCTCACGACATCTCAATGTACTCACATAGGATCCTCACTTATTGCACTACATGAAGCCTTCACTTAGACCAGGAAGTCTCTGGTGACAATGGAGTGTTGGTCTTAAGAAAATAAATGGTATTCTAACACTGGAGAAAAATTACCAGTCAGTATATGCTTTGCAAGAAACCAATGCTAATTGAGCATCTCACATTTGTTTTGATTATGGAGAGTTAATAGAGTATTATTTTTTATCTCAAATATTGATATACTGAGGTTTCCACAGACATCATCTTACTAGTCAATTAAGTCTAATTAAGAGTTTTTTCAAAAATCTATTTAAATTACATCTGTTTAATAAACTTGTGGGTGAATAACCAATCAATCCATGATTTCTCTCATTTTTCTTTTAACAAATAAATAAATACTTTGTGATGTCTTAATGGGTATTATATGAGTTGAAATTAGGTTGTTCTGCTTCATTATCCAGTTAAGACATTTTCAACATTTATATCACAAACTGTAAAACTTACACTTTGGGAATCATAATTCTACATATGATCTTAAGAGATGATAAACTTAGTTAATTCTTGTCATTCATTTCTGTTGGCACAATATTGCTAGTACCCACCCAAAAATAAGTTGGATTCCCATATCTGGGAAAATCCCATAATTTCTTCATTTCATATGATGGTGAAGAAGCTCCCTCAAAGGATGTGATCATTTTAGGCCATAACCATTTCTCTTTCAGGCCGTAAAAAAACTTCTAAAGACATTTTGACCATGACAGAGCATGCCCTTCTCTACTCAATCTTTAGATACCATCTGTGTTAAGAGTAAGTTTGAGGCAGGAACAGAATTGGATAGTCTGAGGTCTTGATAGAGCTGTAGTGGAGAATGTACTCAGACAACGACTTGTTCAAACTGGGGAGAAGTATGAAATAAATGTCCTCATAGCCAAGACACTAAGGCTTCAGGACTTGTAAAACATCAGGGCCAGTGTGACTGATATTCTAGCTCAGAAATTGTATATGTCTACTCCAAAAAATTGCACGTTTTGTATACAACAGAGGTTCAGAACTCAGGGTGGACATGGGGAGTCACTTATTTATGATATATAAATATATAAATATAAAGAGAGATATAAATAATTAATATAAATATGACACAAATTAATTAATTAATATAAATATTATAAATATATAGGAAAACTTAGGTAATAGGGACTTTGACAAACGAAGACTCCCATACTCTCAGGTGCTTAGGGCCAGAGGGAAGCTACAACATTAGATCAAAGAGGAAGAAAGATGGGAAATGAAATCAGAATATTTATTACCTTATCTACCTCCTTTCAGAGTTGCCACTCAGTACATTCTCCAAACCACAAATGCAAATGACTTGATGTCAGGGAACCTTGTGCTGGAGACCAAAGGTTTGCATTTCACCAAAATCCATATGTTAAAGCCCTAAACTCAATGTGATGATATGTGGAGGTGGGGCCTTTGGGGAACAAATTATATTTAGATGGGATCATAGGGTGAAGTCTCCATGATGGGATTAGTGACCTGATAATAATAAGAGAACAGAGCCCTCCCTTTCTGTGCCATGTAAGGACACAGCAAGAAGGCAGCATTCCATAAGACAGGAAGTAACCTCTTACCAGAAACTAAGCAGTGTTGAACCTTAATATTGAACTCTTCAGCCTCCAGAATTGTAAGAAATTAAATGTCTGTCAGTTAAGCCACCTCATCTATGACATTTTATTATGGCAGCCTGAACTAAGATGTTTTGGCTCCACCCATGAGTTGCACCTGTTCAGACAAAGGCTAGCAACCACAAGAACTTGGGTATTACGTGGCAAGCTGCATCAGTCCTTCTAGCTGCAGGGTTCCATGCTAGTGTATCACTGATCCAAGCTGTGGAGGATGAACCCAGAGGTAGCACACTGTATCACCACTGGACCAGCTGTATGGCAGGATTTTGAGGCTTCATCACTGGCAATAAATGCTCTGAGCCTGGAGTTCTGGCATTTTTCAGAACTTCCTTTGAATAAACCCATTTTTGCTTAAGTCAGCGAGAGTCAGTATGTATTATTTTCAGCTAACTGTCTTGACATACTTCAGTAGCTATTTTTAAATATAGTTGTCATGATCATGTAACTATTGTAGATAGTGTGTATAATGTAAGCTATTTTTATACTATCCAGAGAAAAATAGTTGAAGGCATTGGATGACTCACTCCATCCTTTTGTAATACATAGTGGCAAACCACTTCTACTTTTCTGAAAAAAATAATAATAGGAGAGAGAAAAGATAAGAAAGAATGAAAAAAAACCCCAAACCCTGATATCTACACCAAGTTAAGTTTGGTTGTGTGTCCCTAGCTCTAAGATGATTGGTTAATTTGGCTAAATTGGTAAATTCAACCCAACCACACAGATGCACCACCACATACAAAGCCTCTGCCTGCAGAGAACAAGGTTAATAAATGGCATCCGCTGTGTTTTTATCTGCTAAAACAAGTTAACACATAACTTGCTCGTTCTAAGGATAGGTTCACCTAAGGCCATACTGTGGTTTGGCTCATCATTTACCTGACTCTGCTGGGAAATCACTCAATTTAAATTACAATATACTGCAACACAGTGAAAGCTATTTTCTAAGCTTTATTATGTTAGGGAACCAAAGATGGCCTAATCAATTTCAAGCAGTTTTTAAAATCTTCTAGAATTTAATAAAAGAAGATGCTGTGTAAAAGCCATTTAGATGGGCTTATGTGATATTTAAGATATCCGTCATTATTCTTCAACAAAGCATAATGCAGATCATTTTTATGCTTTCATATGCAGAACTGTCATTTTTATATATTTACAGATCAAAATATCATAATTATACTTTTATTCTAGTTAGTGCTTGAACTAAACTAAAACCTGTTAAATCCTTTCTTTTTGTCCTTAGGGTGAAACCTAAGCATTCTCCACAAAATTCATTTTCTACTTCTCTTTTCTTGTACATTTAAATCAGCCGCTGTCTATATGTTTCCTTCTACTTCTACCTCACTAATTCTATTTCCCGTCTACGCCCACTCCCTGTATACAAAGTATTTACATGTGTCTTCAACCTTTGTAAGATTTCTTCCACCTTCCAAATGTATGCATTTCATTCCTGCAGAGTCCTTCACTCACTGGGAACAGCTAGTCAAACTAGTAAATTTACCTCGTGATGTGACGTTAAGACATCCTGGGTTTCCTGTGTATGTGGTAACAGGAACTTTCTGAAGACAATGCATAATCCAAAGATGGGATAAGAGAACCCTTTTAGATGTCTGAGTTCCAACTGAAATTTGCTATTGACTGTGCATTTAACACGTGAATTTCCTTTTTTTTTTTTTCTTCCTTCTCATTGTTAGAATGAGAGAATCAGGCAAAGAGAAGTTTTTCCTCTAAAATTCAGTGACTGAACATTAGGTACTCTGGGAGGCTATTGTGAAAATTAATCTGAATATAAGAAATAACACACTGTGTTGATGGCCACCTGCTGTAGCTTTGCATATGGGCATGAGCATATTTATATTCTGAGATTCCAAATTTGGCAGAATACATCTGTGGTGATTTAAGGAGGCCACAATGATTTTACATTTTTTTCCAAAGAGGTAGAGTCAATGTTCCTTCTCCTTGGATATGGGTAAATTCTGAGTGCTGAACAATACGACTATAGTGAAAGTTGGCTTATGCTAATTTCCAGATCTATGACAGACTGGCAGCTTCCACTTCCTAACCATTGGAACACTCACTTTCTGAATCTATGTGTTGAAAAAGTAAAGGCAGCACTCTGTAGAAGTCCAGGTGGACAGAAAATAGCCCCTGGCCAATGGGCCTGACAAACCTCCCAACTGACAATCAGCAACAACTTGCCAGTCTAGTGAATGAGCCATCTTGGAAATGGATCCTTTCATCATGGTTAAGAAATCCCAGTTGAAAAATTAACGACTCAGGACACAACAGACATTGGTGAGGATACAGAGAAAAGGGAACACTTTTGCACTGTTGGTGGGAATGCAAACTGATGTAGCTATTCTGGAAAACAGTATAGAGGTTCCTCAAAAAATTAAAAATAGAACTACTCTAAAACCCAGCAATTACATTTGTACGTATTTATCCAAAGGAAACAAAAATGCTGATTCATAGGGGCATATGCATCTCAATGTTTTTAGCAGCGCTATCAACAATAGCCAAATTATGGAAAGAGCCCAAATGTCCATTGACTAATGAATGGATAAAGAACATGTGGTATATATGTGCAATATTACTTGGTGATCAAAGAAAAAAAAATTAAATCTTGCCATTTTCAACAACATGGATGTAACTAGAGGGTATTATGCTAACCAAAATAAGTCAAGTCAGAGAAAGACAAATACCATGCGATTTCATTCATATGTGGAATTTATGAAACACAACAGATGAACGTAAGGGAAGGGAAGGAAAAATAAGATAAAACAGAGAAGGCAAACCATAAGAGACTCTTAAATACAGAGAATAAATTGAGGGTTGCTGGAGGGGAGGTGGGTAGGGGGATGAGCTAAATGAGTGATGGGCATTAAGGAGAGCACTTGTTGGGATGAACACTGGGTGTTATATCTAAGTGATGAATCACTGGATTCTACTCCTGAAACCAACACTACACTGTATGTTAACTAACTTGAATTTAAATAAATTCAATAAATAAATAGATAAATAAATAAATAAATAAATAAATAAATAAGGAATCTCAGCTCATGCCTCATAGAACTAAGACAAACATTTCCAGAGACCTGGCCAAACTGAAGATTTATAGCAAAATGAATGACAGTTTTAAACAACTAAATTTTGGGATAGTTTGTTACAGAATAGATCATTGAAATAATGCTCAAGTACTCTCCATTACTCTCATTGTTCTCAACTTCCTATATTATCTAATGCATGTGTTTATATATATATATTTGAACACAGGAAATTAGTTTCATTAGTGGGAGGTCCAAAAAAGTACCAGAAACAGGGGGACAAACAAACAAAAGATGGCAAGGAGGTCCAGTGGCATTTAAACAGTAAACGTATAATCTCAGGAAAAGTCATAGGAGATACATTGTTAATTTTAACATTGTTTTTCATCTTCTATTTCATATTTCTTCTCATTCAACCAAAGTTGATAATACATAGTTACATTGACATAATATTCTATAATAGGTAAGACTAAAAAGCAAAACCTGAGGAAAGTCAATGTTCTGAATTTAAATACATACACTTAGTTTTGAGGACAAATGGCTATTCTATCTAGGATTTAACCAAAAATTGTAATATCTACAGTCTTAAACTCCACAAGCACCTTACTGTGCCCAACCTTCAGCAAAGCACAATGTTTTATATTGTATATCTCTTAAAAATGGTTAACAGCTGAAATGTTTAATATAGTTTTGGAAGTCAAATGCTCATACTAAAACAAAATAACTGTTTAATGTCAAATGCTTTACTGCTATTATTGTTCTGATTTTCACTGAACTCAGCCCAACAATTTTGAGTACATTGGGTCAAAATTAAGCAAGAACACTCTAAGCCTATTATCTCTTTGCCAGAAATACCTTTTCAGGAGCAAGGACAGACTGCCAATGGCACAAGGGGAGGAACTCACCAGTCCCCACCTCCTCACTCCTCATTTTTTTTTTCCTAATCCCCCTGTCTCAGACTCCAGAAACCTCAAACTGGGTCCTTCAGAAAAACCAAGACCATTGCTCATCACAAAAAGGTCAACAGTCCCCTGGATTGTGATATTTGCAACTGTAAATCCATAACAATTTTATTGGCCATTTTGAAGACAAAATTCCAATCACAAGATTGCTGATTGGCTGCCAGTGGGTCAAGTTTCCATTCATATAGGAATCTATATGTTTGATCTCATACATAACACTAGTAGAATAATAGTAAAGTTTCGATCAGTTTTTCTCACTTGCATCTATTTTTCTTTAAAAAACATTTAAGTTGGGGCGCCTGGGTGGCGCAGTCGGTTAAGCGTCCGACTTCAGCCAGGTCACGATCTCGCGGTCCGTGAGTTCGAGCCCCGCGTCGGGCTCTGGGCTGATGGCTCAGAGCCTGGAGCCTGTTTCCGATTCTGTGTCTCCCTCTCTCTCTGCCCCTCCCCCGTTCATGCTGTGTCTCTCTCTGTCCCAAAAATAAATAAACGTTGAAAAAAAAAAATTAAAAAAAAAAAAAAAAATAAAATAAAATAAAAAACATTTAAGTTTATTTATTTATTTATTTATTTATTTATTTATAGAAAGAGAGTGCAAGTAGGGGAGGTGCAGAAAGAGAGGGAGAGAGAGAATCTCAAGCAGGCTCCATGCTGCTTGCACAGATCTCAACGTGGGGCTTGACCTCACAAACCATGAGGTCATGGCCTGAGCTGAGATCAAGAGTTGGATACTTCACCAACTGAGCCACCTAGGTGCCCCAGTTAAATTTATTTTTCATTAAGAGAGTTGGAATTCAGAATTCGGGACTTTTTGTTCTTTGTTTTAAAATACATTTTTGCCTTACTCTTTTACTTTTCAATATATAATGCCATTGCTCAGAATATTAGAGTAACTTGAAAAGAGGTGTTGATACACTCTTGCAAGAGAGTAATCATTGCTGATTTCGTGTCTGCTCACAGAATTGTTTCTTCCTGGAAGAACCCATTGATGGGGTATTGCTATTGTATTCACATTTATTGTTACTATTTGGCAGTGACCTTCACTTATTAATAACTGGAATTTAAACTGTTCAATTCTATAAAAAACTCAACTGTTATTTGTTCTTCTATGGTTGAGCTACACTTACTGTTTCTTCTATTCAGCACAGGCCAGAAGAAATTTTTATAAAATGCCTTCCACATTGATGGAAACTCACCTTTTCTCTCTCAGAGATTCAGAGATTTGTGTCTAACGAAGTTCCAAATTTTCTAAAAATTGTTTTTTTTTTCCTGTTTTAGAGTTGGGAATTCTGTCTTTATCTTTCAAAGAATTAAATATCTACCACTGAGCAATAACTTTGAAAGACAGTATTTAGAAACTATAGAAACAGTTGAACCATTATCTAGAGTTGTTTTTTCCTTACGTAATTTTCAGAGAAATCCTATGCCTTAAACAACTGCAAATGTTTGCAAAACAGCTGAATTTGTTTCATTCTTTGTACTTTTTATTTATTTTGTTTTTGAGAAAATTAATTTAAGTGACAATTATGCTGTTCTGAATGTAAACAATTACCTCTTTAATATATTTCTGAGAAAAAAACAAATAATTTTTGTAAAGAGATACAAAGAACATTTGCAAGGACATACAGTTCTCTTACCTACATTTAATCCAAGGCTTTCATTGTAAAATAACATGACGGAAACATCATTTACTTTAACTTAAATAAAAATTCCCTGTATGCCTAAGTGTCATTTCTAATGGTTTTGGAAAGCTTTTTCACAGCTTTTCTGGAAAAGTAGCTGGATTTTCATAGGACAACTTGGGGAGAAGGTGAAGCTGTCTTATCACTCCTACCATACGACATTATCAAAAGATGCTATTCTTACACACATGGATTCTCATATATGAAGATCATCAACCAGCAGCTTTTTTTGTAACTGGATAACTTATTAAGGATGCAGAAATTAGAATATTCTATTCCAACATAATTTTGGTACCAGGAAATTTGACTTGTGCAGAGTCAGAGTTCTGTTGACCAAATATAAAGTCACTTTCATGAATTACATTTGATGCATCTCAGATGGAATCACCAAGATAGATGCATACTACATTTACCATATCTTGTTGAGGATCTTGAGTGTGGCATTACTTTGTATCTCTATATACAAATTAACATAGAGTCCAAGGAGAAAATATTTTATTTCCTGAAAATTTTGGCTTGTTTTCTCATTTCTGATGATAATCATAAAATCAATAATGTTTTCTATTTTCTCTGGTTATTAAAAAGCTCAAAGTCAAATTATCGTGATCTTCATGATAGGTATAATTGAATTCTTCTTTTCTTCAGTCACAGTTTTTACCTTTCATATTATTATTTTATTATTAAAGGCACGTTTGTACCATGCTGTTCCTTATTATTCCTAAATTATGCACTGAAGGTTGGCATTATACTCCACCCCTTTACTACATTTACATTAATTAAATGTATACTTAATTATAAATTAAATTATGTAATTTAATACCCTTGCATTAAATTATAAAATTTAACTAATGTAGAATCCAAATTAAAGAGTAAAGGAGTGCCATGGAAAAGAAATTATGTTCTTGAAATATATGAAGTCAAATAATCTGCCTTAATATCTCAAGGTAGTTTTTTTAATTGGCTTTTGATCTGAGCCCCTCAAGGCTGGCACTTGTAAATAGCATATTTATCTTCATTCTGTGATATCAGTTCTTTTTATCACCTTTCATGTGTTAATTTTGTTTGGGGATGCAGCTCACATGAAAAACCAACAAAATAGAGTACTATCTTTCTCTAAATCTACACTTGATTGTATTGCAAGAAGAGTGTCAGAGTGAGAAATCACTTGGACAAAACCAAATAAGAAAATGAATATATATTTATAGTAAGGTAATTCATTTAGCATTTGTTTCTGTGGGTATATATCAGCTCTATTTCCTTTCCTTTAAAATTCATTTTGTAATGTTCTTGTCATTATAATAGAGAGACAAATTATTTCTTGAAGTATTATCATTACCTTAACTATTGCATTAGTTTTTGCGTATAGTTACATCAACTATATTTTTAGAAAAGGCAAACTGGTTGTCCTTCCAATATCTTAATGAACCCCTATAGTACTCTTAAGATGTCACTGCATCACTGACCATTCTTTTCTTTTTTGTTTTTGTTTTTGTTTTTTGTTTTTACGTGGGATAAGAAAGATCACTTCTCCATCTGGAGGGGGTTGGGAAGTAGTAAAAGTAATTCTTCCTGTTCTACAAGTGACGTTTGCATGGTAGAACAAAAGCTCACTAGTACTCCAATTGTCTGCCACTGTGAGCATAAGGAAACTATATGATTTGAAGATCCCTGCCTATTGCCAGAGAAATCATAAGTTACTATTGTTTCAGAAAGCTGATAGTCATTTTTTATATTGTTGTATTTGAAAAAGAAACTTCAAATATTGAACACCAAAGAAAACCTTAAATTGGAATGTGGCTTCTAAGTAAGGACACTAGCAATGAAGCATTTCCCATAGGATATGTCAGGAAGTTAACGTCCATGTCACAAGTTGACATCACACAGATAGTTTAGGAAGTCTTTACTCTAGTTAGAATAATTTGAGTTTCCCTTTTAAATCTCTGTATTTCAGTGGCGTAAAGTACCATACAGCTGTATTCTGTTAAGGGTCTCCTTTGCTCCTGATGCTGCATAAACGTAGCAAGGCAATCAGTGGCAGGACTCCTGATATTTGTCCTGCATTGGTATTCAACCTTACCCCCCAATTTTCTTCTCTCTGCCAGCCGTTCTCTGCCTAACACATGTTATCTACTTGATCTGGCTTTGGCATCTTGACTGATCTCCTCCTTGATTTGGTGTGGACCTGTTAGATTTCTGATTAGTGGCTCATCTCCTCCTCTCTGAGATGCCTCTTGTTTTTATTAACCTGAAAACTGACCTCAGCCACCCTCCTGGATTTTTCTCATCCATACAGTTTCTTTACTAGAGCCACAAAACTACCCAAATAAAATCCTGATGAACTTCCAACCAGAATCTCCTTTCTTATATCTTTTATTTGTTGGCTTTTGACCATAATAAACCTTTCCTGGATGTGCTTACCAGAGCAGCGCACCATGCTTTACCTCATTGCTACTGGCCATATATTCAGAACCTACCTTCCTTCTTTCTCAAAAATAGTCAGTCTCAAGAATGTGCAGGAGCCTCATGTCATAGACTCACAAGAGGTAATTGTTAAATATTCAGAAACTTAAAGAGATAGCACTTAATCCGTTAGTATCTTGAAATGGGTCTTATAAAGAATTTACACCATCAAAATTGGCAAATGCTATAAAGTTTTTTTCCATTCAATCCCCAAACCCACTGCCCACCCCTACTTTACCCACTTTGTCAGCACACCACTGGTCTTGTTCCAGGAGGGTCATTCTATAAGGCAGCAACAAATCAGAAAAACAAAGCAAAACTTCAATCTAGCACATAAATGTATGATACTATCTTATTTCCTAGGGGTATTTGTATTTTACATGAGTCCACTGAAGAATTACTTGAACTTAGTGTTTCCCAAACTAAGTGTCTATCACAATCACATAAGAAGTGGGCAAAACTGCAGAAACCAATGCTCTATCCCAACTACTTGCAAACAGACTCTTTTGCATGTGGGTTTTGGGCATCCAAAAAGCTTTTTTGTTAAAAATCTTCCCTGGGAAATCAGAGTCCAGCAGAATTTGAGAACCACAGAAAGAATAAATCTCAACTGGTGACAATCACACTCTCAAAATAAGTAAAAGGAGAGTCATTCAGAAGACCTCTCTTCATCACAATTCAAATATGACCATCCATTCTGTTTCAACCACACATAGGAGCATAAAAAGTAAACAATGATACTGAGCATCTAGTCAGCCCAATGATATTGATGTTCTTCACTGATTTATCCCATGACAAATTCCTAAAGAGTGACCAAAAGAAAGCAATGCTGTAATTTTGAAACTCCAAGAACCTCCCTACAGACTGTAATAATTTTATTGAGTCTCTCCACAAAACTGAGAAATTTCAATTGTTTTTTAAACCTCACCTACCTGAGGGCTACACTGTTACTTTGCAAAAAATATTCACCACAAAGAAAATGACCCTAACAATATAGGTAGTTCTATGTTGCCTAGTTTATATTTGGACAAATAATAATTTTATTTTTTTCCTAAAAATTTGGGTTTAAATACTGTTCTTTAAAAAGTGCTTTACCCATTCTCTCCCTCCTATGGCTCTCATTTAAAAGTGAATGAAGAGAGAAAAATAGGGGGAAAAATGGTTAACACTGAAGAAAGAAAATGGATGCAGTGATCCCTGAAGTTTAAGTAACAAGGCTTTTTAAGTCAGTGCAATTTTTTTGCCCTCTTTTGACACTTTAAATAAGACGTATATGCTGGTGGATGTCTCAAGTTTTAAATGATGAACCAAGGAGTGTAATATATCAGAAGAGCGTTCCTCTACAGACATTTTTCTGAATGAGGAATGTGCCACCCAGAATGTGCTACAAAATGTTAATGGCTTTGAGGCTATACAAATTTGAACTTTATTGAAATGTGCTAATAATGAGAAGGATTGTAAAATTATATACTGGCTTGTAGAACAGTGGGATTATGGCAATGCAAGCACAGGAACAATGCATCATTTTGCCATATAGAAGGACCCCAGGCATTCAGCAATCAAGGGATGGGTACCACTAACCTTTCCCTTGCTGTGGCTTTTAACAAACTTCAGCAGCTAGGGAATTTAGCCTGACTGTGATAATTAGATTAATAGCTAAACCAAGAAGCAGGATGGCCAAGGGGAGCAAGTAGTTTAAAAACTCATATTTTGTTGGGCAATAAGTCAATGGGTGAGTCACATTTAACCCCCCACCCCCTCCATCAGCACAAATCAACAGAATCACCACTGAAGAACAGGCAGAGATAAAAGATTTTATATTTTTTTCTAGCAAAGTTTTGAAAGTCAATACCTGACATCTTGTAGGAAACTAGAAAGAGCCTTACCCTCTCTTGATGGCATATGTGTATGAAGTGCTTATTGTAATGCTTGTTTCTGTCTTCTTACACAGAAGCTAGACATAGTCTGTGCTTTCTGAAGCTTAACTATATTTCCATCACGTTTTTTTTGGACTCCAACTTCCAGTTTCATCTGGAAAGCACTCCTTCTAAGCTTTCATTCATAACTATATTCTTTAAAAATTCAGTTTAAATTTTACTTTCCAGCTCGATGTTATCTTCTGCCAAAATACATTAGGAGTTTATATGGCATGGTTCGCACTCCACAGAAATCCTATTTAATAATACCTCAGTTGATTCTCATACGTTTAGATTTTGCCAAAAATAAAGTTTAACGAATGGGGTATCATTGAGATGGCAATAATAAATAAAAGATAAGGGATATTATTTTAGACAGATGGAGGAAACGAAATCCCAGTTACCATTCTTCTTTTGTTAAGATATCGCCATTGCTTTTAGCTATCCATTATTCACCCTCACAAAAGTGTTAAGCTGGAAAATGAAGCCTGCCATTTATCTCCAATGTTCACTTAACAGAAATAAATGCAGCCACCACCTTCCGACTCTAAATTGTATGAGATAGAGTGTCTGAGTTACTGACTATAACCTTGACAAGGTGTCTCATCACTTGTCTGAGACACTCACTGAGTCAGTATCTAATCATACACTGGGATCAGAAATAGGTCTGGAACACTTTGAATCCAGCATGGAGAATAGAATTCATATTTGGGGAGTGATTTGATTGGTTGGAAGCAGACCACAGATTAATAAGACAGAACTCTTGAGGACTGGAAGAAATTGCTGACTGGGAGTCCTGATCACCTATTTCTTTAAGGATAATCTGTTATTTTGCTGTAAATAATGACAATTCTTGACACCAAAGTAACTGCACTTTTGCTCAGGCTTCTTCCTTTCTTCCCACATGAACACAAATTCTTCTGAGGGGGCATATGAAGTCTAAACATCTTGGGGAATGTATAATGAATTCAAATTTCATTTACCTTACTTCACTTTAAACTTTGATTGATTGATTGGTTGGTTGGTTGAGAGAGAAAGAGCACAAGCGAGCAGGAGAGGGGCAGAAAAAGAGAGAAGGGGAGAGAGAATCCCAATAGACTCCAAGCTGTTAACACGGAGCCCAATGAGGGTTTCAATCCATGAGTTGTAAGATCATGACCTGAGTCAAAAATCAAGAGTCTGTCACTTAACTGACTGAGCCACCCAGGCGTCCCTTTACTTAACTTTAAATATACAAAAGACACCACAATTTCAGTTAAAAAAAATACAGATATTGTCGACCTGTAAAAAAAGCTTCAGACCAATATTGTGAAGCTGAGCTAATCAGCCTTCTAAAATAGTATTATTACTAAATATCCAAAAGCTTATACCTCCAATCACCTCTACAACTGTCTATTTGTATCACAAATCAAAGAATATCAGAAATGCATGTGACTGAAAAAATCATCCAGTCTAATCCGTTATTAGAATTTAAATCAGAAACACATTGTAATGGTATTTATTGAACAAACACCTCTATAGTGCTAATTATGTATAAGTCACCACTCTAAGATACTTATAAATAGTAACTTACTTCATCCTCAAAACAACCAATGAGGATAGTATTATTACGCACAGCTTACAGATGAGTAAACTAAAACATAAAAGCATTAAGTGACTTGTTTAGTAAACAGTCTCCTAGTAAGTGACAGATGCAGAATTCAACTCAGACAGTTTCACCATAGAGGACTTGCTATTCTGCAACCCACTGGAGTCTAGACAGAACTTTTCATGCTCAACAGATGTATTGTTGGCTGACTTTAGAGGTTTGGTGACAAAAATTCAATTTCCTAGTTACCATTACAATGATCTTGCTCAAACAGGGATAGTTGCTGCTATAAAGCAACTAGCACCATGGTTTAAGGTGGATTTACATGTTACATCATTTAATCTCTACAGCAACCTGCATAGGAAGTTTTATTTGTACTTTACAATTATGAAACTAAGGATCAGTGAAGTAGGGTAACTTTCCCAAGGTCACAGTACAAACGAGAACACGTTCCCGTCTGCCCAACTGCAATTTTCCTCTCTACCCCATACCACCTTTTCTGAAAATTTTGTGTGATCAGATGATATGATCTGTGGGTTTCTTTAGGAAATTAACTTAAATGTACACTTTTTCCCCCTAAAGACCCTCATTAGTACCTCACATTTCATATTTCCATATGGTCTCAGATATTCAGATACTGATTGACCACGGCTAGTCACTAAGAAGAAAGAAAACCTTTAGATAGGGCCTTCAGAGAAAGTTAAGCTAACTATATATATCTAAATAGCATATCCTCACATGTGTATACTTTAATCAATTGAACAAATTCACATTTTTATCAGTCCAAATAAACATACATGAACTTATTACAAATCTCCAATACATTTGCCAAAACAACCTCATTTTGCAGCCTTACTGCCTCCATGCTCAGGCTAATTACCCCCTGTTCTATGAGGTCTAAGGAAAATGAAACTTCTGAGATGTAGAGAGAGGAAGGTAAGTTCATGCACTCTATTGCCAGGCTGCTTGGTGTAAATCTGTACTCACCCACGTACTTGGGCATGCTATACAACCTTCTCAGTGTCTCAGTTTCCCTACCAGTGAATGAAGATAATAAGAGTGCACCCTTGCACAGTTGTCACAAAGAATAAATGAGTTACGTAATGAATAAAACTCGATACATCATGACTATTTAATGCTATCATAACTGTGATGTTATAGTACTTTTACCTTGTGTCCTACCAATTTTGCTCTCAGATGGATGCAGTGGGAAACACTGATTTTAAAATAGGGATTGAAATGTTTTTCTACCATTACCTGATACACCTAAACAAATGAGTAAACAAATAAAACCCAACTCCTTGCACCCAACCACTATTGAGCATCTAACTTCTAATGTTCTAAGCACAGGTTTTTTTTTTTTATCAATCTAAAGTAAAAACACTTACTGAGATAATATACAGCTATTTACTTTTAATTTCAGTAAATAAGTATCTTTAATATTGGTCATCTTATGTTTGTTTGAGAGTTTCTCTAAAAAGGAAAATTAGACATGCATGAAATCTCTCATGCCTTTGACCCACACTTTTTCATATTCTCTAGTATCTTGCCAAGTATGGACTAACTTTATTTAACATTGTTATTAATATGAAAGTCACATGTCTCTCACATTTTAGAATTTCTGACCCCTGGTAAAGTGTAAATAATATTTCAGTTGTTGCTACTACAGAAAATTCTTTTTCTTTAATTTTATTTTTTTTTAATTTACACCCAATTTAGTTAGCATATAGTGCAACAATGATTTCAGGAGTAGATTCTTTAATGCTCCTTACCCATTTAGCCCATCTCCCCTCCCACAACCCCTCCAGTAACCCTCTGTTTGTTCTCCATATTTAAGAGTCTCTTATGTTTTGTCCCCCTCCATGTTTTTATATTATTTTTGTTTCCCTACAGAAAATTCTTAAAGATTAGCATTTATTGAGTTGTAAAGATGCCAAGACTACCACTGCAAAATCCTAAATAATGTATAAAACAGGATGTAATCTCAAAAAAAAATGTAATCTTATCTATCTTAGCTTTATCCAAAAACATACCATTTTGCGTTCACAGTAATTCATAATTCAGTTCTCTGAGTGTCCATCAACAGGATCAGCTGGAGATCTCACTTACGTAGCAGAATAATTATCTATTTATTTATCTACTATCTCTCTATCTACCTATCATGTATCTTTCTTTTATCTGTCTCTATCTTTCTCTTATAACCTCTTCTTGTGCTTCTTCTCTACTTATCCATTAGGAAACTTATTAGTAAATTATAAATTATAAATGGTTGTAATTGTAAATTAGGAAATTTATTATTGGCCGGGCTTCCATCTCTGGTACTATAATGGCCTCAAAAGACCCAGTTCAATCAGTTTCTATTTGCTGAAGTGGTCCAAGTAGAAAAGCCAGCACCATGTTGGAGGAGAAAGGAGAGGAAGAAGACAAATGAGAAACTTTAAGGTTCTAGTGGGTCCTGCTGAGAATTCTTGAAAAATACTTGGGAATGAGGAAGTCCTCCAGGAGCATTTCAGGATCCACTTACTGCCCAAGAAGTGGATCTAGACAAATGAGGCTGAGATAGCCTCAGTGAGATTTCTGCCCCACAGGGAAACAGAGCATGGCAAGGTAATTACCAGCCCACGTATGTCACAAATACGTCACTTAGAACAAAAGACCTGGATGAAGAACAATAGGGAATGACTTGGTGTTTACCTACAAGGTCTGTTGACAAATGACCAGACAGGATGGTGGACATCTCACCTGACTGAAGTAATAACAAGAGGATCCCCTCAACCTTTGGTCTTCTGTAAGAGTACTGATATATGGATTGAGAAGGTACTGACTTGTGGATTGAGAAGGTCCTTCAAATTTGGTACTGATTTGTGGATTGAGAAGGTCCCTGAAAAATTCTTATTCAATTTCTTCCATTCCATCAGAATGAGAATGAAAAAAAAAAATCAAACTGAGCAATAAAAAAATAAAGTTATACCATATGATTTCACTTATATGTGGAATTTAAGAAACAAAACATATGGGAGAGAGGTAGGGATAGGGAAACAAACCACGAGAGACTCTTAAAGATAGAGAACAAACAGAGGGTTGATGTGGGGGGGGGGTGAGGGATGGGCCAGGTGAGTGATGGATATTAAAGAGGGCACTTGTGGTGCGCTGGGTGTTGTATGTAAGTGATGAATCACTGAATTCTATTCCTGAAACCAATATAGCACTGTATGTTAATTAACTAGAATTTAAATAAAAATTTGGAAAAAAAAGAAAAAGAAAGTTATACTTCTTAATGTATGTGAATTTTGTGATTTGTACCACCTACACATACAATCAGAGATCTTTGCTACCCTCTTTGCTATCCCCACTGCCTTTGCCATGAGAGAATTTTTTTAAGTTTATTTATTTATTTTGACAGAGAGAGAGAGACAGAGAGAGCAGGGGGGTGGCAGAGAGAGGGCAAGAGAGAATCCCAAGCGGGTTCAGCGCAGAGCCTGACGCAGAGTTTGATCTCATAAATCCCAAGATCATGACCTGACACAAAACCGAGAGTCAGTCGTTCACAGTACTGAGTCACCCAGGCACCCTGGCCATGGCAAATTTTCTAAATGTTGGCTTTTCTCCTCCTCAAATTTACAACCATTTTTTTCTAAAGCATATCCCATTTCAAAACTGGATCATACGGATGTAGTTCTTTCCTGTGTATCACCACTCTGTCTTTCTCAAGTGCACGCACTCAGGAAGAAGCCTGAGATTGGGAAGGGTGAGTGTGTGTGTGTGTGTGTGTGTGTGTGTGTGTCCTTAGTGGCCAGATGGCCAGACACAGCCTCACACCTTACCATGCCCCACTGCTCTCTCTGCTCGTAGAGCCTGATGTGCGGTTTGGCTCTGTCTCCCGAACTTCCACTTCATTTATGGCTATTTTCTTTCAGGGAGTCATGTTCTCTCCCTCCAGTTCCACCCCTTGAGCAAAACCTTGTCCACTTGCCCAGTTTATATATTTCTAATTCACAGTGTTAATTTCTATTTCTTTCCCATGTGCATCCTTAGACACACACTAGGGGCAGAGCCAGGCACCTGTTTCAGAGTGGCTGGTCAGTTAGTTCAGGTTAGTTAATAAATATTCAGAGCAATATGGTAATAGATCTGCCTATGGAACAAAGAAGATCTCTTGGGGGTTATATGGCGTAATTCCAAAAACCAGCCTGACTGACTCTCATAGCAAAACACCAAATCCTCTGTTTCGTGAAACATTTTAATTCGTTCATTAAGATAGCTTCTGTCTTTGAGCCCCACAAATGAGAAATAGATGAGGGAATAACTTGAGGTTTTACGCTTATAGATATTTTTTATCTTACAGTGTGAAAAGTTACTTTTTTTCTCTCAAGTGATGAATTCAAAAACAAAATCACTGTAAATGGCTATTTTCTAATAAAGGAAAAAAAAATGTGCCTGTGTCAAGGTCATTGTCCAGGTTTGGAGATAGAGTGCCCTTCAAACACCTTCTGTCTTCCCCAGCAGTGTTTTGATCAGTGAACTGACCTTGCTTGTGTGGTTAACCAGGCTTATTTCTTACATACAGGACAGAAGATTCTCATTTATTAAGCTGGCAAAAGCTCCCCAATGAAACATAGTCTTCTGAATATACAGTTTAAATGGATTGTAATCCATTAACTTTCATTATTAAGTTCTTTATTCTCTTGTGTTTAAGCCCTTCAAGATGTGAATTTATTATCATAACCATGATTTAGTTAAGAAGGGTTTACAATGTTGTGAAGAATTTGAGTCTTTATCACTATGGAAGGGAAAGATATTAATTCTCTAGTTGGTTGCTAAACATAGGCACACATGGATTAAATTAACGCACATTCATACAGATCTCAATATTACATTTCCTTCAAAATGGTACTATAAATGCTTACTTTGGAAGGATTCCATTTTACAAAGATCAGCTTAAAATGAAGCTAAGATACTTATATTTCCCTATTTTTTTCCAAGCCTTTACAGAGCTAGTTTGTAGGAAAAAAATACCTTCAAACCCAAATTATTTTCATTCTTAATTCATGACAGCCTAGTACTAAAAAAAGGTAGTTATTTTTCTTTACATTATGACTGACCACGTCCCTTGAATAAATGACAAGATTATCTAAGCTCTGAAATTTCTTCCTAGTAGCTTTCTATTATGTTGTTGATTATTCCTATAACCTATCAAAAAATAACCATAGTTGCTAAAACACTTTGAAGAAAACCTGATTTTTATTTTTCTTCTCATAAAAGCTTATCAGAACTTTGTGATGTTTTTTGAAAATATAAAAACCGTAGGAACCAACATAATAAACTTTCCGAAAATTCTTTAGGCTTTGAAGGATTTTCTTTTCAAAGATAAAATGCCTTATTCATTATAGTCTTTATGTATTTTTTGACCACTTAACATGTACAAAAGTTTATATTTTAATTAGATTCCTATCTTTTTAGAGTTACTGTATTTTTCAATCCTGTGTCTCAAACCTATTTTTCTCATAAACTCTGCTTTTTTTTGTTTTTTTTTTTCAATGAAGCTTCCAATTTTGAAAGAATTATAGATTGCAGTTAAATAATACAGACAGATCTAGTGTTGCGTCACCCTGTTTCCCCAATGGTAACCTCTTGGAAGACCATGCCATGATATCACAAGCAATATAATGACATTGATAAAGTTGAGATACAGAATATGTTCACCACCATGATTCAGTTTAACCTTTTTAGAGCCAAACCTACATCCCACCCAATTCACCACTTATTTAACCCCTGTTAACCACTAATCTGTTTTCCATTTCTAGAATTTTCCCATTTCAAAATGTTATATAAATGCAATAGTGCAGCATGAGATCATTTGAGAAGGTTTTTTTTTTTTTTTTCACTCAGAATAATCTGGAAATTTCTCCAGGTGGTTCTGTGTGTCAATAGTTCATTAATTTTTACTGTTGGATATTCCATGATAAGGACATGTTATATTTGTTTAACTCTTCACCTGCTGAAGGACATCTGGGTTGTTTTTTCCTAGGCTAAAGGATTAATAAACATTTAGTAATGTTTCTGTAGTCACTTATAATTTGTTTTGTCTCTTAGCAACTATGGAAAAAATTTTAAATTAGTATATTTTAACTAAGATAACATGATTTGGAAATAAGAGTATGTCCTGAAACTCTGTTACTCTCATTTGCTCTCTTCATCTATATATACATACATATGTATGTGAAATAATCTTTATTAGGTGGGTTATTTTCTTAACATTTTCTTTGAATTTTGGTACATTACTTAAATTATTTATAATTAGTATATTTTTGTTTGAACAACGTAGTGATATTTTTAAAATAAACTAAACCATTTTCCCCACAGATAAACTTTTTTTAGGGTTTTAACTGTTTTAAAAAGATCAAAAATGTATTTAACAGAAATATTCCAATATAAGTGGCCCGACAGGACAAAGAAAGGAGAATTAGAATGCATCTGCTGGTCATTAGACTTCCTGCCTCAAAAAGCCCAGACAGATTGGGGAAAACATAGCAGATTTATAGTTTTTGAACTTACTTCTGATTATCAGTTATTATTAGACTTCTGAGTATTCATATTATATCCCCATTTTATTAGGAAAATTTCTGTGACTAATATAACATACTTTTTTACTAATAAATACTAGAAACCCAGAGCCTGAATTTAACTTGTTTGTGATTTTTAGTTAATTAAGAATATGTCGAACCAGTTAATTGGACCAGGTAATTGAAATTCAGTGACTATATTACTTAAACCTTCTAAGTTTAATTTTCTCTAGCATATGTATCACTGTGGTATGAACCGTGCTATTGCTGGTTAATTGTGCCATTGCACTATCCTCCCAACCAGTCTGTAGCCATTATTCCCAGTGATACTTTAAGATGAAGACTTCATTCATAAATACGATAAAAACAGAGAAGGAGGCAAACCATAAGAGACTCTTTTTTTTAATATGAAATTTATTGTCAAATTGGTTTCCATACAACACCCAGTGCTCATCCCAAAAGGTGCCCTCCTCAATACCCATCACCCACCTTCCCTTCCCTCCCACCCCCCATCAACACTCAATTTGTTCTCAGTTTTTAAGAGTCTCTTATGTTTTGGCTCCCTCCCTCTCTAGCTTTTTTTTTTTCCTTCCCCTACCCCATGGTCTTCTGTTAAGTTTATCAGGATCCACATAGGAGTGAAAACATATGGTATCTGTCTTTCTCTGTATGATTTATTTCACTTAGCATAACACCCTCCAGTTCCATCCACATTGTTACAAAAAGCCATATTTCATTCTTTGTCATTGTCACATAGTATCCCATTGTGTATATAAACCACAATTTCTTTATCCATTCGTCAGTTGACGGACATTTAGGCTCTTTCCATAATTTGGCTATTGTTGAAAGTGCTATTATAAACATTGGGGTGCAAGTGCCCCATGCATCAGTACCCCTGTATTTAAATACAGAGAAAAATCTGAGGGTTCCTGGAGGGGTGTTGGGTGGGCGGATGGGCTAAATGCACCACGGGCATTAAGGAGAGCACTTGCTGGAATGAGCATTGGGTGTTATATGTAAGTGCTGAATCACTAAATTCTACTCCTAAAATAAAAAAAAGACTTCATTCACATCACTTCACCTTACCATGCTTTTTCAGACCACTTCACTATACCTAAGGCTGAACTTCATGCCTCTCTCTCTGAACTTCTACACTTTCTCCTAGCAAGAACCCATGCATGCTTTTTCGTAGCACTTAGAATGGTAGGAGGGCTTCATGAGCCTCTTAAATATCTCCTTTCCAAAGACTGTAAGACCAATGAGGGTTGAACGTATGTATTGTTCACCCTTGCCTCTGTAGCTCCTAACACAATAACTAGAACACGTTTCAGTTATAAGTGAGCAAATATGTAAAATAAAGCAAACATGAGGTCAAAGATTATGAGAAAAAAAAACACAAAGAGTTCCAATTTGGGGTTAATCAGAAGACTTCTCTAAAAGCTTAAACTGGAAAATTGAATCATTAATGCATTCCTATCAATACACGCTAGAAGGTATATGACTAAGGCAGTAAGTTATACTCTTCAGAAATGATTAGGTAATATAAGGACAAGCCAGCGTGTTAAGTTCAACCTTAATATGTGATAGCCTAATGTTTGGAGATAACCAACAAGTTAAATTTTAAAATATTATGTCTATGATGTAAAAAATTAGTAGCCAGACTATTTAATCCTATGACACTCAATATGGTATGAAACTGAAGTTGGCATTTTGTACAAATAAAAAATAGATATATGGATTTTATTTTTCCTTCTCAGTGACTGACAAAAGCTTAGGCCTTAATCCATTTCTTTTTGAAAATTTGCCTTATCTTTTCTAACATTTACTGTGTCACAGTGATCTTCAGAAAGCAGTCAAGTTGATCCTGACGAGTAAACAATTGAGACATGACTCTATCCATTATTGGAAGAATAGTCCAGTACTTAGGCTGACAATAAGCCCAAATAAAAAAAGAATCCTTTCTCTCTTCACTCTCCCTAGAATTTATATAGTGGGTCAAGCTGCCCTAGATAGCAAGCTGGCATCTGTTTGGTAGTTTATATTTTCACACAGTTTTACTTAGAGAATAAATTAAATCTTAAAAGAAGGCAACTTCATATCACCAGCATTATTCCTGTGGGTCAAAGCAGAGTGGAGAGGTGCCCAGTCTGCTTTGGGAGAATGGTCCTCACTACGGCATCCTTTACACAAATGTAAAATCGGCAAGAAGAGACCTGAGAGCATACAATCACCTCTTTCTCCTTCTCTGACACACCTCTCTTTTCAGCTATTTTTCCCTCTCCAATCCATCCTTTCTTTGGAAACACTCAAAGGGTTGGTTTCACATAAGTTGAAGCCAATATATACCCTCTTCCAAAATACTTATCTTTCAAACTTCATCTATGGTAAAGAAGTAGGTAATTCCTTTGTATTAATGGAATTTCAGGCACTGGTGTACAGAAACTGCTGTGGAGAGGTCATATAAAAAGTTACACTTACTACATTACTACACTTCAGCTGGACTCATTTTACACATTCAGAATTTGGAAATATAATATAAAGGTAACAAAAATGATGTATTGCATTGAAAAATAGCACAAGATTGGCTTTCTCATATTTTTGTTATCACATAACACTTAAATAAGTTAAATGCATTAGTCAGGGAGTTGGTTTGTAACCCTCTAGGGGGCAATCCTGATGTCATCTGAAACTGGTCCCTGTACTCCAACAGCAGAGAGAGATTGAAGAAAGAGGCAGGACTTCGAGGCTGATGGTGGCAGTTTCAATAAGCAACGGGAACTTACTTAGAAGGCTTCTCATGGGCTACAGCAAGACAAATGATCTATGCACCCACAAATCCCGCCAAATCTTGAAAATGTGTAAAGAAGTGTTAACTGGGTTTAGTCACCTATAGAATGCAGATGTTCTCAACACCACATCAGTAGATCTAGGTCTTGTCCTTAAAGCAGCTTCTGAGAGTGGGAAAGGCAACCAGAACTCACATTCCCAAAACAGGGGAGGGAATGAGAAGACTCCAGGTTCCCAGATAGAGCTCTCAGGGTCAACCAGTGGTCATGTCTTTTTGATGACATTCCTCAACATGGGGTTCTTCAGATTATATTATATTATATTATATTATATTATATTATATTTTAATAATTATATAATTCAGATTTTACATATATACACACACACACACAGAATATTGGTTCTCTTTCTGGAGAATCCTAATACATTCAACTTTTGTGTGTGTGTGTATATATAGTATATATATATAAATTTAGTATATATATTTATGTAAATGTATATTTATATATAAAATGTATTTAAATATATATTATACTATACACACACACACGCACACACACATACACACACACACACACACACACGTAATTATTATTAGGAACTGGCTTATGCAGTTATGGACACTGAAAATTCCAGACCTACTAGAGCTGATGATATAGTGCTAAATGAAGTCTGACCTGAGTACCAGGTGAATTCACAGTGTAAATTTCACTCTGAATCTGAGTCTAAATGCAGAAGACCAATCTCCTAGCACAAAGATACAAAGAAAGAAAGAATTCTTTCTTAATCAGTCTTTTTAGTCTGTCTAGTCCTTCCGTGGATTGGATGAGGCCCACTCACACTGGGGACTGCATTCTGCTTTACTCATTCATTAATTTGAATGTTAACTTCATCCAGAACCACTCTCACAGACAAACCAGAAATAATGTTTAGCCAAATATCTGGGCACCCTGTGACCCAGTCAAATTGACACATAAAATTAAACATCACTTTAACAAAGATTATTTAAAAACTTCACTGGTACCAAATTCAGGGCAGGGGGACTTTCTAGATTTATACTTAGCTACATGGCACACCATGTGTATTAGTAAGTTTTTACTTCTCTGTGTTTTTCAGGGGGTGTGGAGTAAGGGAAAGAGTTCTCTATTTATAAATCAATTTTCAATTGATTTTTAATTTTCTTTTGAATCAATAAGATACTATATAATAAGTAAGATACTTATAAATTATACTGATTGAAACTAAATTAGAAATTACTTGAAACCATATTTATTTATTTATTTTTTAATGTTTATTTATTTTCGAGAGACAGAGAACAAGCAAGGGAGAAGCAGAGGGAGAGGGAGACACAGAACCCAAAGCCAGCTCCAGGCTCTGGACTGTCAGCACAGTCTGATGTGGGGTTCCAACTCACGAGCCGAGCCGAGCCATGAGATCATGACCTGAGCCAAAGTCAGACACTCAACCGACTGAGCCACCCAGGAGCCCCTATGTGAACCCATCTCTTGACAGTACCCTAGCAAATATAATCAAAAGCTTTGATTTTGTTTGCCACCTTATGCACTCTTGGAAAAAAGAAGTGATAAAAAAAATTTCCTATTCTAAGAGCTTCTAAAATCTCTGGTGAAGAACGTCAACAACAGAAATACCAACTCCAGATAAACCAAAACATTAAAAATACTGGCTTCGTCAAAAGCCCAGTATTTTCTATTTTACCTGCTTTTGTTAGTAAAGCTGACATTGGACAAATCCCACCAACATAATATCTGAACACAGGAGATATATTTAGTATTCCCAGTCAGAAAAAGAAAAGAAAGAAGGAGAAGAAGGACAAGAGAGATGGGAGAAATAACCAACACCTCAACATCAACCTCAGAAAGCAACATCAGGCGCATCTGGGTGGCTCATTCAATTGAGCATCGGCTGAAGTCATGATCTCATGGTTCGTGGGTTCAAGCTCCACATAGGGCCTATGTGCTGGCAGATCAGAGCATGAAGCCTGCTTCAGATCCTGTGTGTGTCTCTCACTGCCCCTACCCTGCTGTCTCTCTCTCTCTCTCTCTCTCTCTCTCTCTCTCAAAAATAAACATTAAAAAATTAAAAATAAATAAAAATCAAAAAAGAAAACAACATCATAAAACTGGATATACAGTAAAACCTTGAACTGCCAGTAACTTGTTCTGCGAGTGTTCTGCAAGACAAGCCAACATTTCTAATAAATTTTAACTTGATAAAGTAAACAAGCAATGTCTTGCAATACCAGTAGTACCTGATGCTGAATGTCACATGATCACAACTGAGCCAATGTTCTTGAAATTCACTTTGATATACAAGTGCTTTGGATGACAAGCACGTTTCCAGATCAAATTATGCTCACAAACCAAGGTTTTACTGTATATGTATGTGGATGAGTGTGTGTGTGTGTGTGTGTGTGTGTGTGTGTGTGTGTATTTTATAAATAAAATCTTTCCATTGTGCATAATTCAGTCTCAAAGTAATATTGCAGACAAGATTCAATATGAGGTAAAATATTGAGTGGCTTCAAAATCTATCCGGCCTTGGGGCGCCTGGGTGGCTCAGTCGGTTGAGCGTCTGACTTCAGCCCAGATCATGATCTCGCGGTCTGTGGGTTCGAGCCCCGCATCGGGCTCTGTGCTGACAGCTCAGAGCCCGGAGCCTGTTTCGGATTCTGTGTCTCCCTCTCTCTCTGACCCTCCCCTGTTCATGCTCTGTCTCTCTCTGTCTCAAAAATAAGTAAACATTAAAAAAATATTAAAAAAAAAATCTATCCGGCCTCTTAGGGAAACTTGGCAAAGCATTGTTTCGGGTTATCTTGTATGCTTCCAAGAGAAAGTCTTTAAAGAAATGTCACCCACATTCCTGTTCATGTCTAATCATCCAGATGAGATCTCATATGAAATCTAATAAATTCTTCACTAATGGGATTTAAAGCAAACTTTTTGTTTTGTTTTATTTTTTGCCTTTTGTATTCAGGCATTGATTTCACTTGGGCACCAAATCTAACTTGTAATGTTTTCAGAAAGAAGCACTTGACTTAACTGTAGTGTTATGTGAACCAGAGCCAATTACTCATTTAGAAGGCTTATTGCCTTTTTGTAAACTCTTCCTGCTAATGAACAAACAAGGAAAATGAAGTAGATAGGAAAAGCATTTATAATATATTTGCGCTGTTTTTCTACTGGCCCTTTTGATTTTGTATATGGGCTTTCTTCAAAGGAAGACAGATGGGAAGCTTTGAAGGAAGTCACAGGATGGTAGAGAATTCACAAAATATCTATGTGGGAAGGTTAAAAGAACTGTTGTGTGCTCTGTCTGAAGGGTGCAGGATACAGAGGGGAAACATCAGAGCCTGTCAACATGTATATAAAAGGTTATCAGAACTACATGTTGCTGCCACTGACCACAATCAGGAGGAATTGAGTAAAATGTGGCAGTGGGGAAAAATCTGGAAAAAGGCAAGCCTTGCTCCTACCCCAACCTGAACCCATCCTAAATCAATGCTGCCAAATTATCATGTAAAAAAAATAAGAATCTAGGGGGGACCTGGGTGTCTCAGTCGGTTAAGTGTCCGACTTTGGCTCAGGTCACGTTCTCACGGTTTGTGGGTTTGAGACCCACATAGGGTTCTGTGCTGAACGGTTGCTCGGAGCCTGGAGCCTGCTTCAGATTCTGTGTCTCCTTCTCTCTCTGCCCCTCCTTTGCTCATGCTCTGTCTCACTCTGACTCTCAAAAATTAATAAATATATATATTTTTTAATTTAAAGAAATAAGAATCTAGCCATTATTCACATTCAGTAAGTTCTGAAATAGTTCAAGTCCGACCATGACAACCAAATGAAAATAGATTAGCCAATCTAAGAACTTGTTCTAAATGCCTGGCGTCCATTTCTAGGTACAGTTAACTACTCAGTCAAAAGTTGGGTTTAAAAGACACTTGATATGAAGGGGTTGAGAGACCAGGACTTTCTAAGTCTATTATCATACAATGAGTCTGGAGTCACCAAGAAGTTCTGCACAGAGGCTCCCAGAAAAGACAAGAGGCCCTGGCCTGGCAGTCAAGAGGACTCAGTTCTGGTTCTGATATACAGTTAAACACAGGGGGCCCTTCAAGAAGAGCTTAAGGTTCCTCCCAGCTCTCTTGTCCAGAGCAGGATCTGTTTGTTTAGAGAAGAGTTTCTATTCTCTCATTTACTTTATTATTTTCTTATTAAAGCAGTTGTGAGTTGTTGTTTAACTATTTTTACAGCATTTTAAATTCTATAAACTGTCCTCTTCCTTTGTATTATTTTAGTGAATCTTCAAAACTTTCTGGAAAACACATTATTATTTGCATTTTAAATGCTCAGAGAATTTCATAATAGAGCATTTTGAGTAAGCTCAGACCCAGGTAAGATTGTAGAGTGAAGCCTTGCATGGCCATATCAAACATAAGGGCATAGAAATCCAGGGGAGGTGAAGAAAAGAGAAGGAGCAACAGATTTACGAGAAAGGTATGGGTGACTGAGTTGTTGAAATAACGTGCTTACATTATCTAAGTTCATCTAATCGTATATTCTCACAAGCATATCAGCTGCTTTATGAAGATATCAGCAGAGTGCACCGTCCTTCAAAATCACCACATAATTACTTCAAACCCATTCCTCTTCACACAGGAAGTCCAGTGCCTTCTCCAACATTTCTGCTAACTCTTGCAGAATTGAATTCCCCTTAGAATCCAGTTGTCACTTGATTCCATGTCCTCCTCCCCTACAAACTGACATTCATAGGAGATCATGAGTTTGCTATAGACTTTTACACAGAAGAGATTGAAGGTGATAAAGACAAGCATTTCACTGCAAGACTATATAGAAGATGATTTAAAACTAAAACATTATACTTCCCTGTTGTATAAGTAAACTTCCCTGGCAATTTTCGCCAACTTACCAGAGTGGATGGACTGTCATTTTCCTCCCTTGCCTCACACAAACTCATGTACTTAAAGGTTCACTATCTCTACCCCAATTAGAGTTTGTTGCTAAATAAAGACATTCATTCTTTAAGAGAAATCTTAGTGTCAAGCAGAGGAATAATTTTAACTGATCTCATTTCACAGATGAAGAATTTCACAGTTGGGAGTAGTTAATTAGCATGTTTGAGGTGTTCTCACTTACAAGGTACTAGAATCAACATGTGAACTCAAGTCTTTCCAGACTTATGCATTGCCAAGGCAAACATATTTCACCTTATGCATTGCTTGCCCTGAACAAACTTGACTCACTTTTGAGAAGCATGTTGTAGCAGAATTTTTCTTAGATTTCTCCTCTGTGGAATATACTATGCATATGAAAAATCTTTGAATTCTTTTCCAACTACCCTGACTTCAGCCCAATGACTCACCAATTCCACAAGGCTGACGTAATGATCTGCATTCAGTGCACATATATTTATGATTCTTTTTTGTTTGCTTGGAATACTTTTTGGAGATATCATGTTTTGGACAAATTTGGCCTTACACATGTATGTGGATTTTTAGTAAAGATAGTAGTCTGACTTCCTGAAAACATCCTTACTCTATGACTAGACCATAGCATCTGAGTTTCAAAGCTGTCACTTCTTCAACAGCCTATATAGCTCTTCAGGAGAAGCTTCACACTATGTTTTCTAGTGTCGGTGAGCAATCTTTGTGTTCAGATTAAAGCAAAAGACTTTGGAACATATCAGCCATGTCCCAGAGTTCTGACAGAGTGCCCTGGATCATCCTGTCCTTGCCTATGCCCATAAGCCCTTTATCTCTGGAACGGTTTTTGTTTTGTTTTGTTTTCCCATTCTTGAGATACATTCACATAATATGAGGGAGGAAGTGGACACCAGATCAAAACTATCTTGGCAATTACCAGGATCTCTTCATGTCTTTTAAAGCTCCCTTCAACTCTAACCTCCTGGATCAGTAAGTAAATGATATGTGAGGATCTTGACCTCATTTTTTTTTTCTCATAACTTAACTAACAACTCCAATTATGCTACCCAATAAGAAGGAACATGTGCTAAATATCCTTTAAAAAGGAAGGGCAGAGGCAGAGCCCAGCAGAGAAGGGCTTATTATCAGAAATTAGGGTGAATTAAGCAGGCTTTAAATTATTTCCCTTTTCTAATTTCTCTTTAAATTATAAAGAAAATTATTCATTAGATTTCCAATGGAAAAAAAAAGGCCTATTTTAAGACATTTACTAGATATCCTCTACATCATTATACAGTGGAGAGAATCTTGAAATATGCCATGCACAGTCACTAAAATCTTTCTTGGAATATTTTAATAGCATCTCTAGAGTCTTTCAGGATGATGACATTCTGTAAAATGATTATGAACTGGAATAACAATCCTGAAAAACAGCTCTGACAATAAAGTATCTTTGAGTCTAATTTCCTTACCCATGCTCACTTCTACTTTGTTAAGGTCAAGTGAAACTTTATAAATGATGTGAGTAGAACAAAGTAGTTGTTTTCTTTGGGTAGTACTTATCCTTTCACAGAAATGGCAGCCTCTGTCCTTCTTGGTGACATCCTGATGCCCACTGAGCAACAACGACCCCCCAAAGCTCCAGCTATCCAAGAAGACCTCATGCCCACATTAAGCAGTTTCTAATAATCCCACCCAGACCCCTGGAAGGACACTTACATGGGAGACACTCTACAGTACACATATACCCTTTCCATCATCTTAAAAATACAAGGTAATTCAAAGGACCTCAGGAGAGATAAAAAGGTGACCACTGCCTTGTCAAATAATAATACATAATTCATATTTTACTTTCAAGAATTTTGAGTTTAAAATAGAATCCTGAAATATGCTGCACACAGTCACTGAAGACTCTCTTTGAATATTTTAATAAAATCTTTCTACATGAGAAAGACAAGAGTCTTTCTACATGACAATCTTCTGTAGAATGATTAGAAACTGGAAGACAAGTTTGTAAAGCCACTCTGATTCTAAGATACCTTTGAGTCTATTTTCTCTATTACAGTCCTCAGTTCCGCTAAGGTAAGGTCAGTCATAACCTTTAGAGTACGTCCATGTCAGCAGATGAGTTAACTTCAAAGGGATTGAAATAGCTGTAACATGGTGGAAAAAAGGAAAGATAATATATATTAAGGTGGAAAATGTAAAATAAGGTCTTTCTCCCCAGGAAGTTGCAACAACCTCCCTGGAAGAGTTGAGAATATAAACCAACAGGGCTCATGTCTAAAAATTTTACCTTTCCAGAACTGGGACATCAAGGATGCCCTGAACTTTTTTTTTTTAAATCAGTCCTCTCAGCCCTTCCTCACCTTGCATTTTTGAATTTGTTTTTGAATATTCTGTATTTGTAAAGGAGTCTGGCTAGTTTTACATGCATATGTATCTTATCAAGCTCTCATTAGCAAATTCAAACTTTTTAGGGATTTAATTTGCAGACTTCCACCTATTTCAAAACTATCCATAATGTAAAGTCCCAAATATCAAAACAAAAGCTTTAGAAATTCTAATATAGTTGCCACTGATGATCAAAGACTACATGAAGTCATCCAGGGGTTAAATAACATTTAACTATAGATGGGAAATCCTCTACTTTTCCTAACACAAATGCTAGAAACAGGGATCCTGCCAAGAAACCTGCTGGAAATTATTAATTATGAAAATATATTGCTGAGCTGACAGCCCTGAGGAAGAGGAATTAATGACTCTTTGGTGAACTTTGTATGATCTTCCCCCTCGAAGATGGGGGGAAAGCCATATGCTATCTCCAACAATTGTAAGACACCCCAATGGTCTTACCCTGATGGCAAGAAAAATTAGTCCCAGAATTGATTTAACTGTGCCTAATAAATTGCATTAGGCACAAACTTCTAACGATGCTACCCAACAAAACCTTACTTTGAAAAAAAACATCCAAATATGAATATATTCTTGTAAACAAGGACCATTCAGGATCATATTTTCATTAATTAATAGGTATCATCAGCTTTTGTAATGAAGGAAAAAGGTAAATACATCCGTCAATAGCCCAAATAAAACCTTGTTTCCCAATAACTCACTCTTGGTGTGCACAGAATGTGATATATATGTGTCATGCCACAACAAAGAGGAGAGTGCTTGAGGCCAGAGGCCCTTAGCCCAAGTTCACCACACTGAGAACTGAGGGATTATCCTCAGCCTCCCTGGCTGCAGTGTAGCACTTACCTGAGACAATTTTTTAGTCCCAAGGAAGAACTGGGCTTACAGAGAATAAATGGCTATATTTACAGACCTCATCTCTTTATAATCATTTTTTTATAATTAACAAAGCAGTTTACAAAGTAGGGTATTCACTTTCCCATTCTTGTAGGAAGAACACACTGGACATAAAAGCTTCTTCCATGATGAGACTTCTTACCGGCAGAAATCCCTTATGTCTGTAAATCCTCAAAGGCTTTACAAACAGTAAATTCCCCATAAATTTTAGTAGAATAAAGAGAAAACAATTACTGTAATATGCTGTAGTATAATAATACCGCTGCATCAACATTGAGTGTGAATCAGTATTTTCTCTCTTCCATCATGGATGCCTCTGCTTTAACTTCCTCCTTTATCTATGTCTGACTCTGGTTACTTCAATACCACTTTTTCTCAGCTCCTTTGGGCCTAATCTGCTCTTTGTCTTCTCTTCTGATTTGTTTCTTATTCATTTTTATTTGTCCTCAATTTTTTTCCTATTTCCAATAATTTCTTATGAGATAGATAGATGATAAATGACAGATGGCTAGAGAGATAGAAAGAGAGATACATAGAAAGATAGATGGTAGATATAATATCAATATCCTCCAGGCACTGTGAACACCCTTTTTATCTGGTTCATTAAAAATCCTGCTCCCCTGAAATAAGTCATACAGAGAAAGATAGATACCATATGTTTTCACTCTTATGTGGATCCTGAGAAACTTAACAGAAGACCATTGGGGAGGGGAAGGGGAAAAAAAAAGTTACAGAGAGGGAAGGACACAAACCATAAGAGACTCTTAAAACCTGAGAATAAACTGAGGGTTGATGGGGGATGGGAGGTAGGGGAGGGTGGGTGATGGGCAATGAGGAGGGCACCTGCTGGGATGAGCACTGGGTGTTGTATGGAAACCAATTTGACAATAAATTTCATATTAAAAAAATGAGTTAAGGTTAAAAAAAGGAAATGACTTAGGGTTAAAAAAAAAAAAAAAGCCTGTTCCCCTGAAATCACTAGAGGGCTTAGAAGTACAACAAAAAATAAATCATCTATAGTTAACATGTTTAAATGTTTATTGTATGCAAGGTGCCCATATAGTATGTTTCATGAATTAACTCATCTAATCTTCCCAATAAATCTATAAAGGAGGTAATATTATCTCATTTTATAGATGAGGCACATGAAGCACAGTGACTCTGTATAACTTACCCAAGTTTATGCAGTTAGTGGCAGAGTCAGGATTCGAAAATGTGGAAATGTGTAACTGTGATTAAGCAAGAATTTTACCTTATATGAGTCAGACTCGTGAGTGCCAAAATGTTCCTCCCTGTTTTAATGCCTTGTTATAGAGTATTTAGAATGGTGACCCTATGGTTTTAGACCCCACTCACCTGACAGGTTTCTGTAATTAAATTGGGGTCCAAACCTTCTCACTCTGGGACACCTTGCCATAAGGAATACGAGATTCACTGGGGATCCCTTGCTCCTGTCTCACCATGTATCTGAGATTTCATGTGTTCCTTTCACATTATTTGTGTGCTCAATCCACAGGAAATGAAAGTAATCTCCACTGAGATCAACTCATCACTCTCAAACAGTTCACAAATCAGGCTTTGTGGTCTGGCCTAACTTAAGAAAAAAAAAATTAACCATGAATTAGAATTTTTATTTTTTAAATTTTTTTCCAAGCATAAAAAATTTTTAAATTTTTTTTCCAATTCCTTTTCCAAGAAGTCTTTGACCTATAATTTTTTAGAAAACTTGTTTTTTTCGGTTTTATAAGGGATGTAGGCATATAACATTACTTTGCACATATTCACACAATCTATTAATATACCTAGCTAGCAAGATAGCTAAAAGTACAATAATAATTAGTATTCTTATTTTTTTTTTATCCTTAGGGAAAATACTAGCAGTTAAATGAACTTGGATTCTTTTCACCATTTGATTCAATAATCAAATCAACTCTTTGGGCGGAGAGGGTACCTTTTCTCTTGACTAAAAATCATTACTGGCCACGAGTGTACAAGACTACTTCAATTTTAGAGCAAGTATCCTGTCTATGAAAGGTACGACGTCTTTAGCTTAAAGCTAAAAAGCAATTACTCCTCATATTAGACATGGTATGCTAATATACAACTCAGGAAACTGATGATTGTTCTTCCTGCAGACATTCTTAACAGGGCTTTAGCTGTGATATAAATTACTATAATGTCTCTAATGTAAGGTCTTTCCTCACCTGGTCCACAGTCATTTCTTTAAGCAGACCTATAATCCTTTCAATCCTTCTTAATTCCATTCCTTCTCTACTATCTCACTAATTTTCTACATTTATTCTTTTTCTTTTGCCAGAGCCGCCTTCTCTTTTTCTCCAATCTGATCCGCCAACTCTCCCACCTAAAACTCTGCCATGGTTCCCCAACATCTGTGTACTAGATATTCCCCTGTACTAGATATTCCCTGTTTACATCTAGATCTACTCTCCACCCTTCCTCTCCCTGCTCTGTGTGTCCTAGGAGCCTGATCTGTACTGGCGTCATCAACTGGCCACCTTGCCACCTGGCTTCTGGTTGGATTTGGTAATAAGAGGTAATGGCAGGATATTGGAAGTGAAAGAAGGAGTTTAGGGTATTAATGTTCCCAAGTGGCAGGTTGGTTGTATTCTCTACTGAAAAGGACTCTTCTCCTAGTGCTGCAATTAACTCTCTGTGGTATTGTAATAACTTTCTCCCTTTTTCCCTTTAGGTCTATGAGTGACAACAGCTCACGGATGCTGATAGCTGAGGAATGCTTCATCATTATCTTGTTGGTTTCTCTTAACCTTGCTCACACTTCTATAGAGAGAGCATCTGCATTAATGTACTTTCAAGTACACCATGTAAGTGCTCATCTGTTCCCTGCTAAGACCTTGATTGGTACACATGGTATCCCAGGTGCCTCGTAATCTGGTTCCCTTCTAGCATGCTTCTTTCAAGTGCTATGTCTATTCAATTCTAAATTGTGCCTCAACAAACAAATCACATGTTTCTTTTTTTTTTAAGTCACTCTATCCATTTGCTTATGTTTTTCATTCTGCCCGGAGATCTCTCTCCTTCCTTGTCCATCAGGATAACCACAACTCATCCTTCAGATCACTGTTTGAAGTGCCTTTGCTGTTGAGCCTTCTCAAGATTTCACAGCAAGACTTGGAGAACCCTTAGGTATTTGCACATACCTTTATTATATTACCATTTTCATTTGTTCATTCACTCACTCATTTATTCATTATTCATAGACACAAACTTTGGAATCAGCAATCTCAATTTTGAATAACAGATCTGCTACTTACTATAGTATGGCGTTGAACAGTTTTTTAACTTCCTCATCTAATTTTGAAAAATGTTAATAATTCCTATCTTACAGTGTTATTTTAGGATTATTTTTAAAAATATATGTAAATATCTGACACAGAATAAGTGCTCAGCTGGTTACAGCTATTGATATAAAACTTCCCAAGCACCCAGTGAAACTACAATCCCACAGCACAGAAAAATTGGTCCACAAATGTTTTTAATATTCTGAGGTTAAGTCAGACAAAAATAAAAAAAATTAAAAAAAAGCACATTCACAACTCTGTAGAATAAGTAGAATGACTGAAGAGAAACTTGATAAGCCCACAATCTTCATAGGTATGATTTGCTTGGTTTTGATCTCTGCAAATATTAATCTCTCTCCTCAAACCCCACTGATTGATTAGTGAAATAACTATATGTTAACTTTGACAGTACTCAATATTCCCATGTCTATATTCTTCCTTCATCTTTCCAAGTTTTCCAGCTACACACACACACATACACACACACACACACACACACACACACACACACACACATCTTTTACATATAAAGCCCAAAATTTCAATAAATGCTGTGGTAAATAGTAAATATTTTAAATTAATTTGCTTAAATTTGAATGTCAGCTGAATGTCAATACTTTCTGTCTTTTATTATTATTATTATTATTATTATTATTATTATTGGAATATATTACAATCATATTTGTATTCTCAGAGGTGTACTGTACAGATGGGTGGTTGCATACCTAATTCTGGGGTTCTTTAGATAAAGTTGTTTTGCCCACTTTACCAGGACCTCTGGATAGAGATTTGGCCTGGGCCAATGAGCCTGTTGGCTCTCATTTGATGGATCTGTTCTAGGAGCTGAAGCTCTGGGTGAAGTGAGAGAGGGTCAGTAGAAAAATAATTTACAATAATTGCATGGAACACTTTCCAATGAGGCATGTTCTAATTTATTCTTTTGTTCTTGAAATGATGGTAAAATTTTGAATTGAAACTTCTTCATGACTGAGATTGTTACAGAAGCACCCATCAGAATGAGGGAAAGTGCACCCTTCCATTTTGTCATAGTCATCATGGCCAGTGTATCTTCCCTTGCAGTGTTGCAAAATTAAAAAGATTTTTCTTCAGTGACATTTGCCTACCTGTTTATTGCCCTCAAACCATTTTCCCAGTCCCCAGAGGCTACTTACGATTGCTCAACCTGCTATTTTTCACTTGGTATAAAACAGGACTCCCAACACCAGCTGACACACAGTGAGACCACCTTCATTATAGGACAACAATTTGGCAAGATATAGTAAACCTGACTATGAGCTTACTCTTCCACCAACAGTTCTATTTGGGGGTTTACAAAACTCTCAGATAAGAGAAAGGAAGCCATATACAAATATGTCTTTGTAACATTTGCTGTAAATATAGAAAAATAGAAGCAACAGAATGTCCATCTGTAGTGAAATGTATAAAACCTCGTTGTGTGTACTACATAATTCATACAGCAGTTAAAGAACACAAACTGGGTCTACATATATCAATAGGGATGAATTTATAAACATCATATTAAACAAGAAAATCAAATTGCAAAGGGATACAAATAATATCCTTTCATTAATGGAGAATAGTAAACTCATATTGTAAATGGCTATTACCACAATACAGAAACTCAGTGGGAAGGGTACAAACCACGTTGAATTTTGTATTACTTCTAAAGAGGGAATAAGGAAACAGAATACAAAGAAAGTTTCAAATTATCCAGTAACAATTTGTTTCCTACAACAGGTGTTCATTACATTATTCTTTGCACTAGTCATCACATTTGAAACAGCTATAATAACTAAATCCATGAAGAAAGAATAAAATTGATTAAAAAGACTCACAATTCCACACCAAAATGAATAAACTATTGAACACAAATGCTATGAGATTGATAGTCTTCAAGACTATTCTGTCAGACCAGGGGAACCTGTAGCATTGATTCCTGATTGAACCCAGCCAGTATTTGTGAATTCATATGTCAGACTTGACTAATCACAACTTCAAAAGTGTGAAGAAGAATGAATATTTCCTGATTCAGTTGATAGATATTTTATGTTTGACTTCCCAGATGAGCAGGTAAACTCATCCTCAGAATGATCACCTTTGGGAATATGCCACAGGGATACATATAACTACCCCTACACACACACACACACACACACATACACACACACACACTCACATGAACACAAACACTCCTCCAAGAATATGTGATTCTCCAGCAGATTATCACTCAGTGAGGTGGCAGGTCACTTTCATGGAATTTGAAGATAAAGGAAGTTGGTCTGTCCAAAGGGCAAGGATGGCAAAGTCTCAAACCTTAAGAGCCATCTTGATGTGCTTATTGTTTTATATCAATTACCTACATTTGCATTATTCTGTCAATCACTGTCCTTTTTGTGACAGCTGCACAAGTGCAAAAGCTCATAAGTAAAATATTTGCAAACTAAATCTGACATTGTAGTTATTAAATGCATTAAAAGAATACAATGCCATAACCAGCAATGGTTCAACATTATGAAGTCCTTTGATTTTATCACTGCATAAAAATTTAAGAATAAAGGAAAACACTTTCATCTTAATAGATATGCCACAGTGAGATTTAAGAAATTGTATCATATATTCCTCTTAAAAATCTTGATGGTTTAGAAAGGAATCTATATATAAAACATGTTTCTTTTGAACAAATATTGACTGAGTGAGCAAATGGGGACAAATAACATTTTATTCAAGATATGAAAACAGGTATTTCTATGAATATCAAACAGAAAAATATGAATACTTTGGATATGGGTACAGTTAAGTGTATGTACACACACCCCCCCCCCCACACACACACACACAGAGGAGTATATGGAAGGGATATGCATAGGGAAGGATAGCAGTTGAAAAGACTATATTAAGTCAGAATTGGTTAGGCTGCATGATTTGCTACTTTATGCATTATTATGCAAGATATTCTGAGCCTTACTGTTCTAACACATAAAATAGGGGATACCAGTAACGATCTCATAGATTAAATATAAAGGTTAAGTGAGATAGCAAATGTAAGTCACTTAGCCTGTGTAACATATAGCAGGTGTCCAGTAAATGGAGTTTCAATTCTGTAAATTCCACATACATGCAGATAAGTGTACATAATGGAACAAATGGACTCATTTCATTCAAAGTCCATTTTATCTCTTCTCTAGAATTTATAATTAATGGAGTTTTACAATACCCTTTTACTGCTCACCAAATCCATGTAAATTTGCATACATTTTCCCAAATAGATCCTGTAAAAGGAAATGTCCTAGAAAAGTGGCTCTAAAGGTGATGGTTTAATTAACCCTTTTCTTTCTGTGTATGTAAAATATATCCTGCTTAATTTTGCCTGAGGGATTTTTTTTCTTTTAGCTACAATTTCTATTCAACAAAAATTCAAATGAATTTCAAAGCAATGAGTGACAGTCCCTAGGCAATATAGAACAAGAGCATAATAATATACTTCTCTTCACTCTTTAACATTAATATCCTCTGACTACTTGGAGAAGGAGAATGTGAAAATGGACATAATTTCTTAAGAGAAATATAATCATGAAAATATTACCCTAAGAACTTTGGTATGTCTGTGAGATCTGTGCATTTCTTATGTAGACTGGCCAAACTGGAAACATATGAGTTCTTTTTACTTCAAAAGGTGCGTTGTTATCCATAATATGTCTTTGGAAGGCAACATAGCTCAAAAAAATTAAGAGATCCGGGGAACAGAAAATTTGAATGTGTGGCCCTACCATTAAAATCCCTGTGCAATCTTGGGCAAATTGCCTAATCAGGGCCAGCATCAGGAACCATTACAATACATGTAAGTGTTTTGGAGAAATACGTACCAGAGATCAAGCTTAATAGACCAAGGTGAATCAGGGCAGCATAATTAGAAACTTATTTTTTTAAAGATCTGTCCTTGCCCTTGCCCTTAAAAAAAAAAAAAAGAAAGAAAGAAAGAAAGAAGAAAGAAAAGAAAAGAAAAGAAAAGAAAAAAAGACAGACAGAAGTTGAAACTAATGATGGAGTTTTGAGAAATATCAAGATGATTCTACAAATGTCATCACACAAAACCTTGGGCAGGTTATGTAACTTCTTTGAAAGTCTGTTGCTTCATTTCTAAAATGCTGGCAATAATGCTTCCACCAGAACAATTCCTGTAACAATTAAACAAACTAATTCACATAGGTAGAACAGCTCACCGACTGCCTCTCAACAGATACTTTCATTTTCATCATTATTAACAATTAAGAACCATATGGTTACAACTCCACAAATGATTTTGCCAGAACCTATCACTGTCACTTTGTCTTCTAGGAGAAAATAGCCAGAATTCTGAAATAGTCTATTACTGACTAATTACTTACCTAAGTTTAGTTACTGATGTAAATATGCACTTATATGTTATGCACATATATGTATATGTGTTTATTTGTATATTCATATATAGATACAAATATAGATTGATATAAATTCCCAAATATATCCTCTATTTTGCTTTAAGGAAACTTGGATGGGAATCCTTTTCTGATGTCCTATCCTGATAAGCATAGCAAGGCTATAAGTGACCTATAATGACAAAAGGATAATGACTCCTTTTGTCATCTCTTTACAGCTTAGGATGGAAAAGGGCCAAAAATTTTGCTTCCTCATTTTTTCCCTATACCTCAACCTTGTAGGTCTTTCACATTTTATATTCTATCTGCAAGGGGAGTAAATCAGAAAGGAAAAGTAGAATCTCCTTTCTTAAGACCTAGAGCAGAACTGCCCTAATTTGGCTTTCTTATCTGGGTATAGATTAGTACTACAGAATAACTTTAAGTCTTATCTGCAAAATCATTTACAAGCACAGATTGTCAGAAGAGTGAACAAAATATATACAGGTAAGAATAATAGAAAAAGAATATGTGGATATCAGTGCTAGAATTCTGCAATATTTTTGACCATGTACAGATAATTTGTGTATTAGAGCTCTCCATAGAAACAGAATCAATACAGTGTGTGTGTGTGTGTGTGTGTGTGTGTGTGTGTTGAGAGAGATTGAGAGAGAGAGAGAGAGAGAGAGAGGAGGGAATGGAAAGAAATTTATTTTAAGGAATGGGCTCACACAGTTGTAGAGGCTGGAAGTTCAAACTTGCAAATAAGTCACAAGTGGGGAAGACAGGGAATAGTTGCAGCTCAACTCTAAAGGCAGTCTACTGGCAGAATCCCCACTATTAGAGGAGGTCAGTATCTTTCTTAAGATATTCAACTGATTGGATGAGGCCCACCATATGATGGCAAGCAATCTGCTTTACTCAAAATCTACTGATTTAAATGTAAATCCCATTAAAAAAAGAAAAAACCTTCACAGAAACACCAACATCCAGAACAGTGTTTGACCAAATATCTAGGTACTATTACCTAGTCAAGTCAACACATTATTAAATTAAACATTACAATTTGTTTAATTAAGATATGCAGATCAAAAAACTAAAACCCAAACTCAGCCCCCAAAAAGCAATAAAATATAGGAAAAATATTAGTGCCTTTTGGCTATTGCCTGCTTCAAAGATGATAACACAGTAGACTACCTACAACAGGAGCCCAATAAGGAATCCTTCAGGCAATATATCCTGTGAAGCTACAGAAAGCAACAGGATTCCCAAAACTCAAATGTAGTCTCAGTTGCTTTATGAGAAAGACCAAGTGGCCTGGTATGACCCTAAAACTTTGCTCATGGCATTTGGAAGACTGGCCTCATCAGTTCCATCAAATTCTGGAAGACAAGGTTGGGTGAGAGAATAGGTGAGCCATCTCAGACCTGATGTATTTCATAGTGCAGAATAATTTCTTAAAACTAAACCTACGTACTTGATTATCAATTATTGTTTGTATTGCATGTGTACTATACTGTAGGATAGTGGGAGAAATTATTGCAGTCATCCTTATTGCAGGTTTGAGATGGAGTTTACATGCAGAACAAACCAAAGTGCAGCAGACCACGGCATTGACGTAAATGAGCTGAAAGAACTGAGCTTACAGTCAGCTACAATTAACCAGCAATTTAGAACAGTCTCCACTACGATACTTCATAGAGTAAGTGTACTTTCAAGCAGGTGCAAGAGTAAGACAGCTTAGATAAAATTAGTACCTAGGCTAAGATCTAAATTGGTCCTGAAATTTTCTTACATATTGAAAATCAAAGGTTTTTCTTTCTCTTGTATTTCGAACTATAATTCCATATTTTCATGATAATCTGAAAGACAAATCTTTACTTGACTTCCATTGCCAGGCTGCAGGAAATAGATATGACTAACTAGATAATAATGACCAAAGGAACCAATTAATTGAGGCTATATCTACATGACATCTTTGGAGTTTAAAAAAAAGAAGAAGAAGGAAGGGATGCCTGGGTGGCACAGGCAGTTAAGTGTCAGTAACAGCCACAAGACCTGCAGTTGTATCTGTGAGGAAGGAGCAGGGAGCAGCAATGGGGAAGTGGCACACCTGGGACCAGAAGCACCTGCAAACAGCAAACGGGGAGGTACAGGGACTGGGCCAATTTGAAAATAACAGTTGAAACTAGGAGAGGTTTTAGCCAGTCCTCCATCCAGTGAGTTCAAAGGTCCTAAAGCCTTAAAGAGAGTGAGAAGTCTAGATCCTGTGACCCCTGACACTGCACAGGCAAAGCTCTCTTCCAGAGCAAGGATCTACCCTGAGGAGAAACTGGCTGCGTGAAATCAAATTAGAGCAGGAAAAAGACAGTGACGGAAGATGGGACAAATGTGCAGACAAGAGGCTAGGCAGAGAGAAGGGACAGGGAAGAGAACCAGAAGTCTGAGAAAGCAAGCCATCGTAATTTTGAACACTGCACAAAACAACAGAGAATCCTGTGAGGTGATCAAAGCTATCCTGAATCGTATTTTCCTCTGAAATTGTGGGAAAACTGATATCACATAAAAATGAGCAAGATAAAAGTATCAAAATAAAATCTGAACAGCATTGCCATTGCAAAGAAAACAGGGAGCATGATAAAATTCCTACAGACCAGACCAGCATATACCATACCAGAAAGACATGCCCAAGGAGCAGAACAAAACTAAAATCTTTATAACCTATGCTGAAATGAACTAAAAATATAAATAGATGAATACTTTTGAAATTAATAAGAGAATACATTAACCAGCAATATAAATCAAAACTAGAAAAATCTAGAAACAATATAATTTAAACTGAAAGAAAAAAATTATTTTTATGTTAAAAGGAGTTATCGGAATTTAATTAATTTATTTTTTAAATTACCCCCAATTTAGTTAGCATATAGTGCAACAATGATTTCAGGAGTAGATTCCTTAATGCCCCTTACCCATTTAGCCCATCCTCCCTCCCACAACCCCTCCAGCAACCTTCTGTTTCTTCTCCATATTTAAGAGTCTCTTATGTTTTGTTCCTGTCCCTGTTTTTATATTATTTTTGCTTCCCTTCCCTTCTGTTCATCTGTTTTGTATCTTAGAGTCCTCATATGAGTGAAGTCAGATGATATTTTTCAAGGAAAAATTTTTTTTTTAATTTTTTAATGTTTCATTCATTTTTGAGAGAGAGAGAGAGAGAGAGAGAGCATACGGAGGAGGGGCAGAGAGAGAGGGAGACACAGAATCCAAAGCAGGCTCCAGGCTCTGAGCTGTCAGCACAGAGCCTGATGCGGGGCTTGAACCCACAAGCCATGAGATCATGACCTGAGCCAAAGCCAGTCGCTTAACCAACTGAACCACCCAAGTGCCCCAAGAAAAAATTATTTTTAAAATAAGTACTAAATTATGGGCACAAAAGAAGAATCAGCAAACAATATAATGCCTTAAGACAAGATGCAAGGATTTTTTAAACCAGAAAATTTTAAAAAAGATATAAAAGATCTGACAAAGTGACAAACACTTACAATGGACCAAATCTAACACATGAAAACAGGAGTCTCTAAAGAAAACTGAAGCAAAGGAACAGAACAAAAGCTAAAATTATGAAAGCATTCCTGAAATTAAAAAAAAAATTGAAACTCCATATTAGAAAATCACATCACATACCTGAGGCAATTTCCTATAAAATTTTGAGATTTTTTTAAAAGGAAAGAAAAATTCTTTTCTCTGGCAAAAACAGTGAATGACTTACAATGGAAAGAAAATTAAGTTATCTTTAGACTATTCAACCGCAATACTTTGTTAGAATAAAAGAGTTATAAGACTAAAACACTCAAAAAGAAAGATGAAAGAAAGAAGAAAGAAAGAAAGAAAGAAAGAAAGAAAGAAAGAAAGAAAGAAAGAAATATGAGTCATTGATTTTATATTCAACAAAACTGACTTTCAATATAATGAACACTAGCTTATATCAACATGCAAGGACTCATGTTTCATCATCAAGGAATAATGTTTCCATGAGTCTTTCTTAAGGATTCTTACAGAGATCAAATCCCATACAACCAAAATGGCAAGAAAATAGACGGTGATATAATTATTAGTAAGACTACATGAGGCTTAAAAAGAAAAGAGTATAAAGGAAATGGCTATATGCTCAGACAGAGTGACTCTGGTAAAAGTATGAAAAATAAGGAAAGAATGGAGAATGCATATGTAAGAATGTTACATTGATGGGAATGATATTAGAACAGTCATTGTAAGGCTAATGTGTGGAATAAAGTAAAGGAATAATTAATGGGATAGTTTAATTCTCCCATATCCTGTCTCCTTGAAAAGCAGTTTTCTTAGCGTGTAAGAAAACAGATATAAGAGTAACACAGAAGAGATTTAACAAAAATACTTTATAGTTTTAATTTTGATAGAGAAGTAGTCATATAAACTCATGAGAGTTTAATGCATACACCTACAAATATGCGCATGTATGTATGTATGTATAAATGGATATATTTTCTAGCTGTAGCCATTGCAAAAACATACAATGACCAAATGCAATAGCAATAAGGATCCCTAGTGTCCAGATATCCTATGGTCTTAAAACAATACTATTTTCTTCTTTAGCAAATGGCTAGTCCCATATCCAAAGCAAGAAATGTACAACATGAGCTTGAAATTTCTCATAACTGCTAAAGAGGAAACTGTCAAAGACTACTAGTATCATGTCCAAAGAACTTGAGAGCAAAGTGAAAGAGGCTCTTACAGGAATAATTTGAGCCTCAAAATAGATAGTAAGTACAATTCACTGATACCCATCAAATATATTTAAATCAATGGCATGATAATGATTAAAAAATGGAAAACTAACTAGCACCCTTCAGAGATGATAACAAACAAGCAAATAAAGTTAAAGAGTTGGGCATTTATCTTTCCTTTCTTATGTGAAATTTGCTACTGGGTTACAAAATTGTAAAGGAAGGTAAGCATCTCTATATAAAATTAATTTGACTAACACATAAACAAGAAATGATCACCAGTTGTAACTCCCAATGAATAGATTATTGACCATCACAGCTACTAACTATACAAAAAGAGAGACACTAAGACATTATGTGCCCCTGATGAAAAACAGACCACTGGTGGTATCAAACCTGAGTCTCATGTGATCTCTTGATCCAGCTGTCAAATCTCCGGATACACAAGACACTGAGAAACATGGCAAACAGTATCAGGGAATCAGCAACATCTGGAACAAAAATCTAAATTGACAAAACTAAACAAATGTGTCTAGAAATGCATACTTGGGTAAAAAAACATAAGGAAGAAATTGTTGTAAATCAGGATAATGGTTACTTCTTGGAGAGAGAACAGGGATCGACTGACCATGGGATGGACATGTGGAGGGGCTTCTGGAATGACTAACATTCTAGTTTTTACCCTGGTAGTGCATATAAAGTTATTTGCCCAGAAAAATTTGCTAAGATATATATTTCTTTTGTGTAATTTTGTATATCCATGTTTGATTTTAGCAAAAAAAGTTTAAAGTTTTTACAATAAAATCTATGCTCTCTTTTATAATGAAAAAAGATTTTTAATCAACAAAACCCAATTGTTCTAGTGAATGAATCCATAGTTTCAGATTGTGACTATCAACCATCTCACTCAATTCACTTATAATAAGATTTTTAATTATGCTAATTAAATATGTATTTTTAAAATTAGGAAACAGTTATAAACAAAACAAAAAATTAAAAATTTTTTTTCTTAAATGATTTTATTTAATACTTTATGATGTTTGTATCATTATTATGCTTATCTTACAGATGGGAAATTGACATCTTAGTAAGTAACAGAACTAGGATTTATACCTAGGCGATTTGACTCCAGAGTTAGTTCTTAACTAATACTTCCTTTATAGAATAAAAGTGGACCTGCTTACAGCTTATTTTCATGTAAGTCAGTGAGATGTTGCCCTGTCTTGTGCCAAGATTTACTAAATTTAAAGCTGCCTTGAACAAAAAGGGGGAACTGGTTAAATTCAGGAAAGCTATTTCTTTTGAAGATAATTGACACTAATTTGGCTTAACTTTACATTCTACATGATTACGTACTCAAATTAAACTTGACTGTGGTTGAGGTAGCCTTAAATCTTTGCTTCTTCTCCTGTCAGCTCAGATGTAGGGAGAGCAAATATTAATAGGAGAGTAAAAACCAAAGAACATGTGAAGAGTAAAGTGGTTATTGCCCTAGTATCTTCTCTGGGACTCTGATTATAGCTGGATATTTAGGAAAATGTATAATCAATTCTCAGATCATAAGAGTCAATGTTTCTTATTGGAAAACAAATTTAATATAGGATAAAAACACTTTTCTGTAAACTATTTATGATATATTTATACTGATGTCCTATAGAGTCACATCCTACATGGGAATTGAAGTTTAAAACCAGGACAGGAAAGAAAAAAAATCTGGTAAAAATTAACTATAAGACCCTGTCATGTGTGGAATTGTTAATCACTCCCACCCTCAAAATACATTGAGATCCAAATCTCTGGTACCTGTGAATGTGATATTATTTGGAAATAGGGTCTTTGCAGAGGTAACCAAGTTAAAATAAGGGCCCTAATCCCATATGATTTGTGTCTGTCAAAAATTAATTTTAAATATATGATATTCAATATGTAAATATTATATACAATCCATTATTTTTGCTCTTTAAACTATCAAATTTGGTTCACTGAGTATAGACTTGTGGTACATTTGAAAAAATAATACCTACTAATTTAATTACCCTTAAATTTGTTAAAATTCAGTTATAAATGGAGCTATGGTGGCTGCACCAGCTTGCATTCCCACCAACAATGCAAAAAAGATCCTCTTTCTCCAGTACGGAGGTTCCTCAAAAACTAAAAATAGAACTACCCTATGACCCAGCAATTGCACTACTAGGCATTTATCCAAGGGATACAGGTGTGCTGTTTTGAAGGGACACATGCACCCTCATGTTTATAGCAGCACTATCAACAAGAGCCAAAGTATGGAAAGAGCCCAAGTGTCCACTGATGGATGAATGGATAAAGAAGATGTGGTATATGTATACAATGGAGTATTACTCGGCAATCAAAAAGAATGAAATCTTGCCATTTGCAACTATGTGGATGGAACTGGAGAGTATTATGCTAAGTGAAATTAGTCAGAGAAAGACAAAAATCATATGAATTCACTCACATGAGGACTTTAAGAGACAAAACAGATGAACATAAGGGAAGGGAAACAAAAACAGGAGGGGGACAAAAACAGAAGAGACTCATAAATATGAGAACAAACTGAGGGTTGCTGGAGGGGTTGTGGGAGGGGGGATGGGCTAAATTGGGTAAGGGGCCTTAAGGAAATCATTGCTTCACTATATGCTAACTAATTTGGATGTAAATTTTAAAAAATAAAAAATAAAGTTAAAAAAAACAAAAACAAAAAAAACAAAAAAAATAAATGGAGCTATGAATCACATAACTTTAAGAAGTCTGGATCATATTTTTATCCCATTTTAGAAAAGGCAAAAAACATGGACAAAAACCACCCTCCACTTAAAAAGGATAATTTTGAAAAGTGCTTGTTGAACCCAAACCTTCCATTATGCCGAGCATTTATGGAAATGGCTTCATTTTACAAAAAGAAGCAAGGGGCCAGGAAGTATTTTTAAAAGAAACTATTCTTTAACTGCTACAGGAATCAGTGATTGCTACTGCTAGGGTCCGCTCCAGCATTAATCATTTGAGATCTAGTTTATAGAATAGAAATGCCTACCCCAAACTCTAGAGTCAAAGTTAGCACATAGAAGCCTAGAAACAAGGAAGTCACTTGATTCTTCATTGCCTCAGGTCCCCACAGAAGCAAAAATGCACGTCCTTTAGTGTAGGGGCCACAGACATAGCTTCTTCTCCCAGTATAAGACCTGTAAGATCCTGGCACAGTTTTACATGAAAACCCCATATTCGTGCTCTTATAAATAAATTCTATTTAAAATGGCAGCAATAAAATTTAAAAACGTATTCACCTTTCTAAACACAAGTTTGGAAATATAACCTGTACTAGTTTTCAAGCAAAAAGTAAAGGGTGGGGGACTGTTATTTTGTTTAATCATTCACTTCCTGATTTTAAGCACTGTTCCCAATTGAGCATTGCTGCTATGGTGCACCAACTTTCACAGAAATCCCTGAACAGTTATTTTATGATCATTTCCCATCATGCCTCTCTTTCCTTTCTTGACAAAGTTACATAGGAAAATCTCAAGAAAAATGGGTGATTTTACTATTCAGTTACATCTTCCATACTTTTACTTGCAAATTAAGTCAGCCAAATTCAACTTTCCAACAAGGTGGAATTTAATTTACCACTTTGTTTATTTTGTTCTAAAGACTCTTCTGATGCAGCTAATAATTAACAGATTAATTTCAGATGTCCCCACTTTCCTACTCTCTGAATTGCACTTAATTTAATTGTTTAATAATCTGCGCATTCATGCATGGGAAGTTAATACTCAACTGCATTAGGAGAATTCATATGTATGCTTTATAGTGTAGCTTATTTACAGAGGAAAGCTGTTCGAAATTTCTAAACATTAAATGCCTTTATTTTACCATCTGACCACACTTGTTCCCATATAAATATTACCTATATTTTACCCCACTTTAACATGTGACTCCTAGATGCATATATTCAAAGGGATTTATTAGGGAGTGGTTCAGTAAGGTACATATATAACCTCTTCATCCCTTCAAGTTTTAATGAATTTCCGCAGAAATTAATTTTTAATGGGCTATTGCTTGGTGGAGTATTCTCCCCTTTTCCTAGCACTCCTAGAAATCCATAAAATATAGAACAAGTTCTCTCCTGCACCGTTATACTAAGAAGTTTAATTAACAGAAAATACTACATAACATATATATCCTGTATTAAGTGTCCAGGTCTTTATTACCTCTCTTCTGGAAGACTATAAAAACCTCCTAATGCTCCCTCCACCTCTGGTGGCTCTTTCCTCCATGCCCTGACACAGCAATCACATTCATCTTTTTAAAGCGCAAGCCCTTCAACGCCTTCCCTTTGTTGAGGAGATTAAATAAAATTCTAATTAAGTGTTTGGATATTGAGAAATCCTGTGAAAAATTTACTCCACAAAATCCATTCCTCTTACCACCTGAAGGTTTTTCTTCTGTTATTTGCTTTTTCAATTTTTTGTCTTTTTTTTCCCCCTCCTATTGTAGAACACCAGAAAAGCCACCTTCATTTTTCTACAAGGCCCAAACTAGATGTGTCTACATTTTAAAAAAAAATCATTTTACTCTCTACTTCACACACTAAGGTCACTGAGGCCTGGAGGGAAGCAGAAAAGCCACCCTACCTCCTGCCACTAGTCTTAAGAATACAAGTTGCAATCAGCCACAGTCGCTGCTTTCTCCAGGCACCTTGGGTCAGGCCACCATGCAGACCCCCAGTCCCTCATTTGTCTTCCCTGTGAAGCCCATGCACACATGCCAATTCTACGAGGATTTCAAGGTGGATATTTTCCTCAAGTTGCCACGTGTCTCCACTTTCCCAATTATGATCTTAAGTTATCTGGGGAGAGGTTTCCATTCCCCACTGCTTGCTTTTTCACTTGCAAAGATGCCTTTGTCCAGCCACTTCTCTAGCCTCCCTCATCATCCTGTGTATCCTTGCATATACTCTGTGTGTGGTGAGAGAGATACAGATAGAAAAAGCAAACACAAAATACATATAAAAACAGCAGCAGGAAACAAGTCTTATTTTAACACCAGAATTTAATTCATTAGCACATTGGCACAAAAATGTAAAGTAGGCAGAGGTTGTTTTCCTCACATCTCTCATTTTCTTCCCTTTGTAGCACGGGATCCTGGTTAGAATTTACAGCCATTGCACCTCCTAAGACTTACAATAAGGCAGCTCATGCAGGCCTGTTTCCTACTAGCATCTTATGTCATCCTTCACCTTAATTCAACTGAGCAACTCTTTAGAGACTCCATCTTGAAAGACGTGTGGGTGTCTCTAAAAGGAGAGTGATAAGCACAGAACTCCTGTGAGGGAGAACTTGCATGTAGAAGAGAATTTTAAGTCAGAGCTTGACTGACAAAAGTTTGATTAGTAAACACCAAACACAACTTCATGCCAACACAAGAGTGGGCTGGGCACACAATAGACAAATGATCAGAGAATAAAATAGGCACTGTATTTTTCATTTAAGGGGGGGAAAAGATTAAAGAGACTAAATCAATGATTTTCTGCCTATCCAGAGGACTCCAATACTAGCTTAAATAAGTACTACTTAAACAGTAGCCTACAGTAACCTCTACTATAAAAGTTTGATGGCATAGTCTTGAATTTAAGTCCCAACTTTTCTACCCTTACAATGTATTGTTTTCAGCAAGTTGCTTAACTCACTGAGATTTAATTTTCTCTTTCATGGAAAAAAGTATACCTCATTCATAAAATTTGTTTAGACGGGATTAGTGAAAGACTTTACAACATTGGTGTTCAAACTAGGTTCTGCTCACCTCTTGGGTACTGCATAAATGCATTAGGGATCTCACAAAAATTAGATTCATGTTTGTTTTATAATGTATTTCACACTCTAATAATAATAGCAACAATAATGATCATGATGATGGTAATTAAAACCGCATAGATGCAAAATGCTGATATTAGAACCTAAGCCTTATGAATAATGAGATTCTACTTTCTCAATTAATACAACTAACTACATAACCTGAACAGAGATAGAAATGGTCTCAAATCAACATATTGTTATTTCTTACAATGTCCATAAGATAGGCTGGGGTTGGGTTTGGGGGAGCAGGATATAAAAACTTTTGGAGTCCTCTCTTTTTTCTCTTCTAACCATTTCTCAATGAATCAACAGTCAGTTACGAACAATTGGATACACATTTCCTTCCATTCATCCTGTTATAATAATTTCATTCTCTGGTTATAGTCCTGCATCGTCATCACGAGATTTTCTATCATGGCAGTCTTGTGTCTTCTTTATTTTATCACTCCTCAATTCTTTGTTTTTCCTTCAAGTCAGTTGCCCAGTCTTGTCTTTATACCTTGAATCTTCTTGTCCCTTAGCAATGATCTATTGCTAAAATCTTCATTTTTGAAATAATCATCATTGACCACACTTCTATCATTTATACCTCAATACATCCTCTTCTGCCTCAGTACCTTCATGCCCTTGAGTATTAAATTCCTATTCCAACCTTACTTGCATCTTTACTTGGCCATTTTTCCATCTTTAACAATTTCAGTAATGTTTTGTGATATTTCTTTGAACCTATGCCCTCATCACATAGTTTTCCTCTATGATTATTTTGTCAGTCTGAAACTCTGAGACCTCACCATTTTCTTTCTTCATTTATGCTCTTGATCAGCGAAGTGCACCAGGAGAAAATGGCAAAGTGGTTAAACTATTGCTATTAAAAATTATGACATCAGGCACAAAAACAGACACTCAGATCAGTGGAACAGAATACAGAACCCAGAAATGGACCCACAAACGTATGGGCAACTGATCTTTGACAAAGCAGGAAAGAATATCCAATGGAATAAAGACAGTCTCTTCAGCAAGTGGTGCTGGGAAAACTGGACAGCGACATGCAGAAGAATCAACCTGGACCACTTTCTTATACCATACACAAAAATAAATTCAAAATGGATGAAAAACCTAAATGTAAGACAGGAAGCTATTAAAATCCTAGAGGAGAAAGCAAGCAAAAATCTTTTTGATCTTGGATGCAGCAACTTCTTACTCAACATGTCTCCGGAGGCAAGGAAACAAAAGCAAAAATGAACTACTGGCACCTCATCAAAATAAAAAGCTTTTGCACAGTGAAGGAAACAATCAGTAAAACTAAAAGGCAACCAACAGAATGGGAGAAGATATTTGCAAATGACACATCAGATAAAGGGTTAGTAACCAAAATCTATAAATAACTTAGCAAACTCAACACCCAAAAAACAAATAATCCAGTGAACCAGTGAATAAATGAGCAAAAGACATGAACAGACACTTCTCCAAGGAAGACATCCAGATGGCCAACCAACACATGAAAAAAATGCTCATCACTCATCATCAGGGAAATACAAATCAAAACCACAATGAGATACCACCTCACACCTGTCAGAATGGCTAACATGAACAACTCAGGCAAAGATGTTGGCAAGGATATAGAGAAAGAGGATCTCTTTTGCACTGCTGGTGGAAATGCAAGCTGATGGAACCACTCTGGAAAACAGTATGGAGGTTGCTCAAAAAATTAAAAAGAGAACTACCCTACGACCCAGCAATTGCACTACTAGGTATTTAGCCAAGGGATACAGGTATGCTATTTCGAAGGGACACATGCACCCCAATGTTTATAGCAGCACTATCAACTAGTCAAAGTATGGAAAGAGCCCAAATGAATGGATAAAGAAGATGTGGTATATCTTCTTTATGTATATATGCATATACATATATATATGCATATATATGTATATATGTACATGTATATGTATATGTATATATATGTATAAATGTATATATATATACACACACACACACACAATGGAGTATTACTCAGTAATCAAAAAGAATGAAATCTTGTCATTTGCAACTATGTGGATGGAACTAGAGGGTATTATGCTAAGCGAAATTAGTCAGAGAAAGACAAATATCATATGACTTCACTCATATGAGGACTTTAAGACACAGAACAGATGAACATAAGGGAAGGGAAGCAAAAATAATATAAAAACAGGGAGGGGGACAAAACATAGGAGACTCTTAACTCTTGAATATGGAGAATAAACAGAGGGTTACTGGAGGGGTTGTGGGAGGGGTCATGGGCTAAATGGGTAAGGGGCACTAAGGAATCTACCCCTGAAAACATTGTTGCACTACATGCTAACTTGGATGTAAATTAAAAAAATAAAATTAAAAAAAAATTTTAATTATGACATAAAACAGGAGTTGTATATTCAAGTGCCTACATGACTGAGAAGGTAACATACAGTATTTTTATTTAACACAACATAATGAAAGTAAGAATGTAAGACTGATGATAAATAATAATGGGTCATCTATCTAAGTATGAACAGATTTATAATTTACTATGAAGGTAGAAAGTATATACTTTCTTCATTTCTACCTTTCTACCTCAGAAGGTCTGTATATCATCCTTTGTTCTAGGGGTATGAAAAAGGACACTCCTACTTTGTTCCAATACTAACATAATCCATTTACATTGATGTCTCGATTCTAATTTTAGAATATTGTTAAACTGATTGTACATTCTCACTATTTTATAATAATTTGTTCTTATCTGATATAGCCTTTATCTCTGCCTGAAAACTTACTCGTAAAAGATTCATCTTTAACTCACAACTCATCCTTCTTGTTGACTTTGCATAGAAAGGTGGTGAAGGAATAGTTCTCATTCATGTGGTAAAGATACCATATCTGGTACTGAATACAATACCTGAGTAAGTTTAGGGTAGTCAGTTGATATCTACCATGATCTATCTGCCTTTTGCAAAAAATATACAGATATATTAAATGGGAGATAGATGGGAATCATCAGCCTGAGTCCTTTAGTATTTAAGGATAGCACTAATCTCTACATTTCTACCCAGGACTGAATTACTGATTCTGATTTACTATCTTTACTGGAAGTGTGGAAGATTTTTAGAATTTTCCATTTTTCTCTTGTTAGTATATCAGCTCTTAATCCACAGGTAAAGAAATCAAAGTGAGTATTTTGCCAACTGCTACATTCATCCATCTCAATAATACATTTGAAAGTCTGGGGGGAATTACCATGAAGTGGGGCTGTGTAATCATTGGAATCACTGTCAAATGTATTTGTACTAAACTCTATATATTTTCTGGATTTCATAAGATCTATGAGTTATGATGGAACTTTGAATCTTCTGGTTTTAGTGTCATCTGATACCCTGCATTCAAGAGTACTAGAAAAATCTATATATTCCCCTATCTTCAGTATGTGATTACTGTGGTAAATGACTACAGATCCCTTTGAGAAATGAGTAACTATTATTTTTGTATACACTAATGTGGTAGAGCAGAGTCCCTCCTTCGGGAGACCTAGATCCCCTTCAGTTGACAAGCTCCGTTGAGAACTAGAATAGATCAAGAAATTAGGCAACGGACCCTAATTTTGTATCAGTGGACAAACATCAGCTTTGAACTTAATTAATCTAGATTTTGCTTTCTGGTTATACAGAGCTAGCAGTGTCATAATTGTCCATCTATCCCACACCTAGGAATAGCATCATCTGCCGGCCTTTGTACTGATAGCTGTATGAGAAGGTAGTGTGGTTGCCACTCAAGCATAGGGCTCATTATGGTGACTACATCCATCTTGCCTAGAATGGTTGAGTGCCGCCACCTATTTAGGAATCCTATACTGTAAACCTCACTGACACTAGGAAGTACAGGTCTATAGCAACATATCTAAAGTTAACTCTGGCCAGTACAGAACAATCACTATTAGTACTTCCAGTAATATTGGTACCCCTTCAGGAGTTCATTCTTTATTGACTCAATGATGGACAGTTAGGCTCTCCTGGGAAAAGAGTCCTTGATAGGTTCTTTGATCTCACATAATAAATCCATTCTAACATTACCACTTGTTTGTCTTTCTACGCTTTCTTCAGTACTCAGCCAAGATAGTTCTGGTATCTCCAACACTCTGTAGGTTATCATTGTGTCCACACTTCAGGAATTCATCCTGGCCCTATATTAAGACCAGTTTCTGGTAACTTACCAGGATGTTAAATACTGTTTTATGGGAGAACACTATTAACAGAAAATGTCCTATCCAGCCTTATATTTTATTGCCCCTGATATATCACTATTTATACAAGTGTTCCCCTGGTTCTGTGGGTACAGTTTAGTCGAGAAGTGTAGTGTGGTATTTCCTCTCATACAGGAGGCAGCAGTTTCCTACTTGGGCTACACTGAGAACCAAGGCAATGAAGGTAGGTGGGAGAGATCATAAGAAGGATAAGCACTATCTTGAGAGACATCCATCTCAGATGAGGTCTTTTATTATCTCTAGGCCAAGGGAGGCTGAACTCATCTAGTGAGTGGAGGGAGGTGGGGGATCTGTGTCTTTAAGCCCAGAAAATTCATTGGTATCTGAATAGTTCAAGGTTCTCAGGGGCAGTAATTCATATGCCTCCATCCCAGGTCATAAGGGCATACTTCTTTTTTACTAGAGGTCCTACCTCTGGTACAGTGGGACTTGTCAAAGGTGACAGTTCAATCTCCTTGGCAAGCTCTGCCAGCCTTCTGATTAAACTCTAGGCCTTATTCCAGCAGTCTGCAATCCAGCTGTAGAAGACATGGCTACCTCTGAATATCACCATGAGACTTTTACAGTGTGCCCTGAGTAAGCATTTGGCTGAACTGAATTTGTCCTTATTTTTCTTCAAGACACTAGGGTAGTTAACAGAAGCCAGGAAACTACACAATTCTTGTCATTATCTTTGTACCCATAGATGTCAAGGGCTAAAGATTTGGCTGATACCAATTCTTCTTTTTCAGGTGAATGGATAAAGAAAATGTGACATGCGCACATGCACACACACACACACACACACACACACACACACACACTAAGGAGTATTCAGCCATAAAAAAAAGGAGAAAATCATGCCATTTGCAATATGAATGAAACTAGAGAACATCATGCTAAGTGAAATAAACCAGACACAGAAAGACAAATATTGTATAATCTCACTTACATGTGAAATCTTAAAAAGTCAAATTGATAGAACCGGAGAGTAGAACTATGTTTACCAGAGGCTTGAGGGTGAGGGACATGGGGATACTTGGTCAAAGAGTACAAACCTTCAGTTATAGCATGAATAAGTTTTGGGGAGCTAATGTACAGCATTTTCACTATAGTTAACAATATTATATTATACACTTGCAAATTGCTCAGAAGGTCGATCAACAGTGCACTCACCGCACGCACCGCACGCACGTAAAAGTGGTAACTATGTGAGGTGACACGTGTGTTAATTAACTTGATTGTGGTAATCACTTTACAATACACATGTATCAAATTACCACATTGTGCACCTTAAATGTACATAATTTTTGTATGTCAATTATATCTGAATAAAGCTGGAAAAATAAAATTTAAAAAGAGTGGCTTTACGGTTCCTCTTATTCCTTTCTCCTGTAAGTTCACTTTTCTTCCAACCTGCTAGGTACATTTTTCATGTATAAGTTCCCTCAACCTTATTATGTTATGTTTCTAACCTCTCTTCCTTATTATTCTCAAACTTCAACTATCACCTATTAATCTATATTTCAATGATCTGGCCTCCAGTCCTTCATTTTCACCTTCTAGACATCTCCAGTGAGAAGTACCAAAAGCAATACAAGCACAGCACGTCCAAAACATGTTCATCTCAGATCTGCTCATTTATCTGATTTCTTATTTCTGTCTGAAGCAACATCTCTCAATTCACAGCCTGAAAGTCTCAGTATTGACATTCTTCTCACTGACCCCTTACCCCATGTCCAGTGAGTTTCCAATTGCTCTCTCCTCTAAGGTGTATTTCTGTTAAATCTTCCCTCACCTCTCATTCCCCCTTTTGTCTATTCCTGTTCATGCACTCACTTCCTCCAATTAGGAAGGTTGTTTCTACTGTGTCTCTCACCCCAATTTATCTCACACAGGGCTAACGTGTTGTTTTCTTCTTGGGCACATCTCTGATTCAGACAGTTTTCTAGAATGTTTTTGATGACTAACCAATGGGAATAGCTAACCTTTATATAATACTTCCTAAATACGTACATAACACTCCCAGGTACTGTTCTATAGTCTTTGTATTTATTAACCTATTTGATCTTCATAATCATTGTTATTCCCATTTTATAGATAAGGAAGTGAGGCACAGAAAGTATAAGTAAATTGCCTATAATGATCTACTTCGGAGCAAACAAATCAGAATTCAAACAGCCTGGTTTCAAAGTCTGTGCTCTTAACCAGTACACTGAAACGACTCATGGAGGCAACAGAGAATCAATGGCAACAAAGCAAAGCTGCCAGTACTTAAGATCTTATATAACTTTGTCCCAAAATACATCTCAGAATTCACTCCCATTTTAAGTAATTGATTTAGGATTTACTATCTTAAACTTTTAATTAACATTATTAACTTTTCCAAATGACCCCCAAAGCTCTTATGTCATACTCCTCTCATTTTTCTCAGTTGGAGAGACTGAGGCTTGGAAAGGAGGTATTGTTTGCATGAAATCCTCATAGCCAGTAGATCACAGAGCTAAGGCTTAAAATCGTTGCTACTGGCCTCCTAAGGCTACATTTGGTCAATCTTACCATACTGCAATCATCCATCTGTTACTCTAGAGAAAGAGTGAACTAATATTCACCATTCATCTATGCCCCTCAATGCCCAGCTTCCATGCCAATGCTTACATCTTTTTCCTTTCAGATGTAGTGCATTTCTTTGTTGAGTCACTTATGCAGGTTCCAACCCTGCTTATTCTTTAAAGCTTATATGCAATGCCTCCTCGTTCATGCAGTCTTTCTTGATTGTTATCCTAGTTGGATATAGTCTGTCCACCATCTAGACTTGAAAAACTCTGTACCTCTTCTATACCAATATCGTTGTCTAACCAGCATTCATATTACTTGTCTTCATTTTCCTCCTTCTATAGCTCCTTGACAAACAGACACTTATCTGGATTACCTTTGCAGCCTCCATAGCACCTAGCATGTCTATAATATTTTTGGAGAATTAATTCACTTATTTTTATAGTAGTTACCCATTGAGGGGGAGAAAATTATGTTCATTACCTTTCAAAATAAACACGCCTGCATGCAGAGATAAAATAATATTTGAAGAAAAAAATGTATAATACAGGCCAGAAAATTATATTAATTAAACTTTTAATTGCCTAAACAAAATTGATTACCAAAAAGGAGCCATTAGGTAAAAACCTGAAAAGACATTCAGGTACTGTATTTTAGAGCTCATGAATACAGCTGCTCTACTCTTTTGCTAATTACTTGTTGAGTCTCCACTAAGTGGCAGACACCATACAAAATGCTGTGGATGCAACACTGAGCATCATTCAGACCTCATCCCTGACCTTAGGACCACTCTAGTGGAAAAGGCAAACATTAATAAAAGACCACACAGAAATAAAATTTTAAAAACTTCAATTACATTAAGTTGCACAAATGAAATTTTGAATAGGAGTATCTAACAAAAGAGTAGTATAAGGGACTCTTCTGCTGAGTTCTGAAGCATGTGTTGCAGTGAACTGGAGGACACTGGGAAGGAAGAGTATTCTATGTAGAGAATATGCAAAGGGTCAGTCGGGTGACTAGTGCATAGCATACAAACAGGTGCTATTTCAATGTATCCACTTAGACCCCCAGGGATGGTGCAATGGATACAACTTAAGAATCAGCAGGGGGGACGTTGGGTGGGGGTGGGGGGGGTGGGGGGAAGGGGGGCGCGCGAGGGTTTACTTGGATACAAAAATGTATATGTGGTGGAATGAAATTGTGAGTCATAGCAAATTAAGCTATGAATAGTGATTAGATTACATAACCCAAGTTTAGTTATTAATGTTCACGGTAATGAAATAATATTTTATGTTTATTATTTTATTGCTTGAAAGTGCTCAGGTATTCTGGGGGAATTAATTTAAATGGATTCATTGGACCCTTCAAGGTGAAAGCTGTCAAAGGATCTTAAATATTTTCAATATTCAATCAATTTGAATTAGCAATAGTGTTTTAAATTAAATCACTTCCCTTAAAACGTTTTTTTTCTTACCCAGACAACCCCAAATTATTATTATTTTAAGATTACTTTCGGGGCATATGGGTGGCTCAGTCAGTTAAGCGTCTCTCAGTTTTGGCCCAGGTCATGGTCTCATGGTTTGTGAGATGGAGCCCTTGCACTGTCATTGCAGAGGCTGCTTGAGGGTCTCTCTCTCCCTCTCTCTCTCTTCCCCTCCCCTGCTTGTGCATGCACGTTTCTACACTCTCTCTCTATATATATAAAATAAATAAATAAAAATTTTTAAAAATGATTGACTTAACTTTATCCTAAGGTTAGTAATTTTAATGAAAAGTTATCTTAAATATTTTGTTGTCAATGTACTTCGGATTTTCATGCCATAGCAGAAATATCTTCCTAAAATTAAAAAAATGTTGCTAACACTAAGAACTTTAATTTTTTAAAGTTCTTTTAACTTTATGTCTATAAAATAGAAATAAAAACATTTTTTGCAGGCAAAAATACACTCACTAGGGATTATAAATCTATTAATCTGAAGACATTTTCTAACTGCTGTCATATTTATGGAAGTTTTTAATATCAGAAGACAAGCTTCAAGATGGGTCCTCTTAGCCTGTGCTTTCCATTAGAAATATAATGCCAGCCACCAACATGAGCTACATTGGAAATTTGAAATTTTCTAGTAGCGACATTATAAAAGTAAAAACAAGTGACTAATTTAAAAGTGTGTTTTATTTAACACAATAAATATAAACATTGTAAGTGGGAGAGTATATATTTTCTTACTGTGTCCAGATTTTCAGGTGTGTTTTACAGTTACTAATAGCACATCTCAGATCTGATTAGTATGATTTCAAATGTTCAGTAGCCACATAAGGAGAGTGACGACTGTATTAACATTTGTCAATCTTAGACCAAACCAGTCCTTGAACAATTTTCTCAAATCATCTTCTAGTAATTAATAACCTGAATTTCCTGAATTATTAGGAAACCAACCTTCTTCTGCCTATTTCACAAATATATGTGCATATGTCTACTACTATCTTCTAATGTATTATCTATTATGTTCTACTGTAGTATGATGTAAATGTAGTATGATGTGTGTGTGTGTGTGTGTGTATGTGTGTGTGTGTGTTCTTCATTCATTAAACAAATATTTACTGAGCACTCTTATACCCTGGGATCAAGGTAAATAAATGATGGATAGTATGTGCATGAACAGTGCCCACCTGGAACTTAGGATCTGACTGTGGCTCTCTGTGTCCCTGTCACTGTAGGTCAGTTCATTTCACGTATCTCAGTAACTGGGAGCCTGGGCACAAAGATCCTTCATTTACTCCGTGCATTTGCTATCCATCATGTATAACCAATCATGCTGATGGTATAGACTCTTTGCTGATTGCCTAGGTTCAAGTTCTAGGATTCATCTTCCATTCCCTTCTCATTTTTCTCTCCACATTCATAACTTTTATATTTCATAATTTCAAATTTAAAAACTCACCCAGGTCTGTTTCTTTAAGTTCATTGAAGTACTACTCTTTATCCATGATTTTCTTGCTCTCTCCCAAATACAATCAGATAATATTTCTGTCTCCCCTTTTTCTGCAGAAAATGGAAACATATTTTAATGTAAATGGTAAGATCATGCATGCTTATTATAAAAATAATTGACATGTAAAGGTACAGCAGAAAAATATCTCTGAATTTCCTTGAATTCAATTTGCTATGAAAAGCTACTAAAATTCAACATACAAATTATTGATAATTTATGTGTCTTTTATGAACCCCCAAAATTATGATTCTAAATTATAAGAAAGTAACAATGCTTTCATGACTTCTAGTACAATCTAAAGAACATCACAGTTTAATGATTATTTTATTGATGTCACTTGAAGTATGACATTTTAAAAAATGGGTAAATCATATTTGTAAGAAACCTGATATAGAAGTTGCCCATAACAGCTGAGGCTATAAATTGTTCTAAGCTTCACTTATAAAAGAATGCATTATATATGTAATTAGACCAAGCACTGATACAGCTACATTATACTTATTACTTTCGTTAATGAAGAAAAATACTTAATGTTCAGTTCAAAGTTTAATATCTTTGGTACTATGTCACTAAAAGCAAATGAGTGGTAGGAAAATGCAGATATTAAGACAAATACACAAATCTCTGAATATAGAAATAAATGTTAATTATATAAGTCCATCTTCCTTCACAAAATAACATGGGAAAGGATGAGAAACTGTGAAAATTCAATCTCTGAAACTTTATAAAATGGAGAAACGCCATTCAATAAGCTATTCATCACAATGAGTATCTTTCATACTGAGCAATGCAACCACTTTTTATGTGACTGGCAAGAAAAAACAATAACAAATATAATAAAAGTATAATAAAATTCCACAAATCCATTTCTTGAGCTAAAAGTAAGAGAACATATCCTTATTAAAAATGTGATTATCAATGCATGCCAGCAAAACATACTGATGGAATATAGAATCAAATAAGTCAGTGTTGTTTGCTGAATGATTATTTCTGATCCTTCAGACTTGCTTCTCCATCATCAGATAAAATTAGTTTAGCCTGGCATGACTTACACTTAATAGTGATCACTGATTTCATTTCTAAGTGCACATAAATCACCCCTTTAATAATATTTGTTAGGATCTTTCCCAAAACTAATATCAAGAGTTACAAACTGAAATGTCTAGAGACCAGAGGATGACAGAAACAGAAGGACAGGGGAGTGTATGCCTTTTTAAAGGTAACAGTGGTGACAAAGCTCTGGACAACTGTGGAGATGAAATCTGATTTCAGATGTCAGCAATGAATTCTATACTTTTGGTTGTTCATTTCTTTGCTTTGTTTTAGACATTGGGGAAGCCTAATTGCTTCTATTAGCCAGATTCATTTGTCATTTTGTAATCTCTGACACATGGTTTAAGTAAAGATTGGCATTGTTTTCTTTTTAAACTCATCAAAACCTCCTCATAAGTAACTGTTGGGCCCCCTCCCCTATACGCACACACACACACACACACACACACACACACATATATATATATGTATGTATATATATATATACACACTGCCAACAGGCAATCTAGTATGAACATGGTCAATGAAAATTACATACAGATGGTATCTGACATTGTGATCCCCTAGAGCAATCTGCATGTGAAATTCTTTTCGAGGGTACAAGCTCTTGAAGCTCTTGTTTGTTTTGAGAGAGAGAGAGAGCTAGTTTGCATGAGCGGGGAGGGGCAGAGAGAGGGACACAAGAGAATCCCAAGCAGAGAATCCTATGCGAGGCTCGAACTCATGAACCCTGAGATCATGACCTAAGCTGAAACCGAGAGTGAGACGCTTACCAGACTAAGCCACTTAGGCACCCCAAATTTACTTACTTTTAGAAATGAGGACACAAAATAACTTTTTAAAACACATTATACTTGGGATCTATTTTCGCAAGGTCAATACCATCAGTTAATGGATTTGTTCAAAGAATTGATTCTTCTTCAACAAGCATATAATTACTTCATACTTACTTTATATAATTCATTATGGTAGGTGTTTCTCCATGGAAAGATGAATCAAATAAATTACCTGCCTGAACTCACTGGCCAGTTGATTTAGTTGTTAAATGGAAAAACAACCAGCTTATTAAATAATCTTGATGTTTTACCACAAATAAACAATCTTTGTTGGTTTTATTGCCATAAGCATTCTTCCCCTGACTACTTGTATGTTTTGGCCTATTCTTTTTAAAAATCTTTAATTCCTTCTCCCTGTGACATGGAAGAAACTCACTTTCCTTGCAAGCCATATTTTCTACATCATGTGCTTACCTTCCTAAACATGAGAGAGCTTATCTTATTAGGAATTTTTACAGAGCTCCTGCCTGGATGGCTCAGTCAGTTAAGCCTCTGTCTCTTCATTTCAGTTCAGGTCCTGATCTCATGGTTCAAGCCCCGTGTTGGGCTCTGCATTGGCAGTACAGAGCCTGATTCGGATTCTCTCTCTCTCTCTCTCTCTCTCTCCTTCTCTCTCTGCCTCTCCCCCACTTACTCTCTCTCTCTCATGACTGTATGGATCTGTGAAACATAAAGAATGGAATTTATGTAAGACAGTTTTGTTGTTCCATCATAAAATATAAGGTAATTTAGATAGTCTAGGTAGAAATGCAAGGCATCTTTACCTTTCCATTCTGCCTGTGATCACACTCACTTTCTTTCTTTCTTTCTTTCTTTCTTTCTTTCTTTCTTTCTTTCATGTTTATTTATTTTTGAGAAAGAGAGAGAGATTGTGTGAGCAGGGGAGGGGCAGAGAGAGAGGGGGACAGAGGATCCAAAGCGGGCTCCACACTGAAAGCAGACAGCCCAATGCAGGCATTGAACCCACAAACCGTGAGATCATGACCTGAGTCAAAGTAGGATGCTTAACTGACTGAGCCAACCAGGTGGCCTCACCCTTGATTTCATACAGTCAATCTCTGCTATTCTTTTCCTTATCCAGGGTCAGATATCTGAGTTTCATATATGATGACTTCAGACCATAACCTGAAATGAAAATGTTCTGACCCTACTAACACGATATCAACTCCATCTACTCCCTGCAGCCTCCCCCACCTACTACCCTTAACAGCGTGGATTTTTTTTTTACTTCTCAGTGTTTTATGCTTAACCTCAATTCTTTTATTCAAGGCTATACTACAAAATTGCTACTTCATCTATGCCATTTTTTATTTTCATTACTAATTCAATATTTATTTTTTATTGAAGTGTAATTAACATACAACATTATAAGCCACACCATTTTCTTAATCTGCTCATTTTTCTTCTCAACTACCAGCTTCAATCTTTTATAATTTGGCAAGTTTTTTTTTAAGTAAACTCTACACCCGACGTGGGGCTTGAACTCAGGACTTGAAGATCAAGAGTCACATGTCCTACCAACTAAGCCTGCCAAGTGCCCTCAGCTTCAACCTTTCAAAAGTATTTGTAATAACTGTGAATCTCAGAATGCATGCACTCTTCCATAGTTTCTTCAGGGATGGTAGGATTTTGTGGAGCCATTAATAATATTTTTATTCTTTTCACCTAAAACTTATGTCTGTGGAGATATTGCTTAGGTTAAAGAACTGGAGAGACAGATGTTAGCTGATCCATAAAGACATTGGAACAATAACCTTGACACCGCAGTGCCATTTTCTCTAAACAAGATTCCTAACCAATCACCTGTGGTAGCCAAAATCATCTGCCTAAGAATAGTCATTCAGAGAATCATAGACAGGCTTTTGATTTAGTTGTAAACGTACTTAGTAAATGTTTCTTGAACAAATGAATAAATAGAATGTTTATTTGGTTTTGTCCATGAGTATTTTCACTTTCACTAGATGATAACAGTGAAACCAAAATCATATGCGTGTTTCTTCTTTACTTCATTATTTACTAAATATTGTAATTAAAGAAAATTGGGAAACCAAAGCTTAACATACTTAAGATTGTAAAGCAGCTAATCTATTTTCAAGGTACTTTTCTTTTACTGCATATTTGTATTATGCAAAAATATGCACATTCTATATCCACATTTGTAACATAAAAGCACCCATGGTAGAAAAATGTTATTTGCAATAATGTTGGTAAGATTCAAAGTTGTGTGGGTGAGTGCAATATTGCTAATTCGGAGAATGCAAACATAGCCCACTGCCAGACCATTAAGATTGATGTTTGAATACAAAGTAAAGTGATCTTAATACATGTAGCATCAGAAAAAATATAGCTTTTATCTGCTCTATATTAGTTGATTTCCAAAACATACATTATAGTTTCATTACTGCAATGCTTTCTTCTACTTTAAATATCAGGTTGGCCATGACAGGAGAAAAGTATCGCTTCAGCTCTGCAAGTAAACTGTTTGAATATTTTAAAGTTTGCATTTTTCCTAGGGAATGATGTCAAAACTTGATAGAGTAAGAAACCTTTTAAAAAATTTAATATCCTTGGTGCACCTGGGTGGCTCAGACGATTGAGCATCCAACTCTTGGTTTCTGCTCAGGTCATGATCCCAGGGTCGTGGGATTGAGCCCCATGTTAAGCCCAGCATTGGGCTCCATGCTAAGTTCAGAGCCTGCTTAAGATTCTCTCTTTCTCTCTCTCTCCCTCTGCCCCTCTGCCCCACTCATGCTCTCTTAAATACAGAGAACAAACTGAGAGGTGTTGGAGGGGAGGTGGGTAGAGAGATGGGTTAAATGGGTGATGGGCAGTAAGGAGGGCACTTTTTGGAATGAGCACTGGGTGTCATATGTAAGAGATGAATTACTGGGTTCTACTCTTAAAGCCAAGACTACACGGTATGTTAACTAACTTGAATTTAAATAAAATAATAAAATAAAATAAATTAATTAAAATAAAATAAAATAAAATAAAATAAAATAAAATAAAAATTCACTAATCTTTTCATATTCCAGTTAGGAATCCCAAGTATTACACTTCTACTTTTGTAATTTATAGCAGTCAGAAGTATGACAATCACAACCTTAGGAACAAAGACAAAGTTACAGTAGAATGATGCTCTTTCTAAGAAACAAATATTCAAATTGATATTTATGTTTTACGTTGATCTTTGCATTTGGTGATGACTTTACAGTTACTGCTTCCCGTACTCTATATTTTGATGTCGGTAAATGTCCAATTTAACACTTTGGATCTAACACATTGGATCACTCCAATGATTCTCTTTTTATGCAAAATTGCTTTTGTTCTGTGCATGAAGGCACCACCAAATATTTAAAATTTATCTAGAAAAAACACTTCTACATAATTCATTTATATTCCCTTGTAGACCCTGACACATTCCTGGCCAAACAGTAGGTGTTTAGTAAGTATTTGTTTAATTTGTTAAAAATTGAATAATTTATTCATTAATTTATCAAAAGACAGTGAATTACTATAATAGGGGACTATACTAAAAATGTTTTTTTCCTCCTCAATAATACAAAATACACTTTCACAATTAGTTTCATAATATTCCTCTGCATTAAGAAACTTCTAGAGAAGGGAGATTTTCAACTGATGATTGTAAGGCAAATTCTTTTGAACACTAATTTCTTGCCTCATACATATGTCTTTATAGGCATAATATTTTTTAAAATATGCATACCTTATTTTCCAGACATTCATAACCTAATGGAGCTTTATTTTAAGCTACTGTTAACTGAATTATTCTCATAAACCAATCAATGGCTAATTTTAAGGATACAAATGCATTTTCCAAAATGAGTTTTAAAAATATGAATTTAATTGGCTGATTTTCACAATGGCATTGTCTTCTTGCTTTCAAAAACCAGTACTCTTCCTAGATTCAGAGATCTGTACTAAATTATAGATAAATTATTCCATTCCCCAATTATTTTACCAATCTCTGATTTATCTGGGACACGTATCAGCCACTTCCATAATGTCTTATACATATATTTGGTCAGTCACGGAGGTGCTGGTACATTAAGAAGTCAACTCTTTTAAAAAATTTTTTTAATGTTTATTTTTTGAGAGAGAGAGCAGAGGAGTGCAGGGGAGTGGCAGAGAGAGAGGGAGAGATGGAATCAGAAGCAGGTTCCAGGCTCCGAGCTGTCAGCACAGAGCCCCAAGCAGGGTTGGAACCCACGAACCGTTAGATCATGACCTGACCTAAGTCAGACGCTTAACTGACTGAGCCACCCAGGCGCCCCAAGAAGCCATCTCTTACTAGCTGCAACTTCCTCCAATAAACACAACTACACTGAACTCTAAGTGGATCCCCAAGTAATGTCATGAGTTAGTTACTGCTTTCTTATAAGGTACTTGTTTCACAGAATATAATTATTTACAATGTGTGTGTGTGTGTGTGTGGGTGGGTGGGTGTGGGTGTACTTTCTTAGATGCCCCCTCTTTACCTTTTAAGCTTTTTCTACTTTCTGTCACCTGCCACACTTGAGTGGAGTCAGTCTCCCTGACAGACTTATCACAAATACACTGGGATTTGAGTCAAGGGTGCATGGTCACACATTAAGAGGCCAATGTTATAGTCAAGGTGAAACTGATTATAAAATTTATTACTTAGACACAGCTGTTGCTAGGAATAAATATGAAAGGATGGGTGTGCTTTCCAAAACAAGTGTCTGAAAGTCTCAGGATCTTTAAAGGAATGGTGGTAGAGACAAGGTAGACTGTGAGAATAAATGAAAAGGTAGACTCAGAAAACACAAAAAAACAACAAATAGATGCAGACTGGTCAGATGACTATAAAAATAATTCTATGAGGCATGGGAGCACAATTAACGTACTCTAGTACCTACTTGGACAAGTTACTCCCTAAATGATAGAATAGGACATTACAATATTTCTTATTTCCCTTCTCTTCAGCTGCTCCTCCATCTAGAGTTATTAGAAGGTTTAGAAAATTACTCAACGTTGTAGCCAAATTTCTTCTAACGTTGAATTAAAATGCCACCTTATTTCAAAAAGTATCATAAAACTTAACCTTTTAATTCTATTAACAAATTATATTATTGAATTAGGCAAGTCAGTGCCTACTTTAATATCAGTTTAATCATTCAATCAAGAACATTTCTATGACATTTGAGCATTAGATAAGGTTAAGACTTGCATATTTACTATTAATATATCATTTCCTTTTGTAACTCAGCTTACAATTGGTATACAATCAGTATTCCAGTTTCTGCATAAAAGTTATGAAATACATATGTGAATTGTGCAAATCAATCACAGTGCCTACTGTACCTCAAATACTATTTATTGACTTATTCATTAATTCATTTACTATTTGTTAACTGCCTGGTCAGTGCACATGTATAGAACCAACTGGGGAATTCAGCCCAGATAGTTCATCCACAGTCTGGTGAGGGACACAGCGTGGCCCAGTGCAAAGTTCAGCATGAGTCAGCACATCCTTTTTTTGGGAATTTAAACAAGAAAATGTGGAGAAAAGTCAGTAAGCAACAAACATTGAATTTTAACCCCAATTATATGTGCACATTAAATGCAGAGAAGAGCATAAATCTAGGTTCACAATGACATGAAACTTCCATTTTTTAACATTGTGGTCACAGTCTGTGCACTTAAGAGTCTGAGTTCACAGCTTCTTCTGAATCACACTTGGTCACATGCATTAGTAGATAGTGACATAGCAAAACTGATTATTACAGTACAAGATCATGGGTTTTATTATCTCTTTATCATTCTTAAGATGACAGCAAAGATTTAAGGAATTCACTGTTTCATTAAATTTATAGCTTCGTTTTTCTCCTGAAACTCAAAATTCTTCTCTTAACAACCATTTAGAACTGTTAATAAATATATAACAGTAACCAGGGTCAGGACTTCATGACACACAGATTGGTTGCTTTATCTTGATTTATTCTTGAGATGTGAAATTTTCACCTATATTATTATTATTTGCCTTGAATTGGATACCTTCTGCAAACACAGTAACTCTTTGTCTTTTATTTTGTATATATATATAGAGAGAGAGAGCGCACGAGCAGGGGAGAGGAACAGAGGAAGGGGGGGATGAGAGAGAGAGAGAGAGAGAGAGAGAGAGAGAGAGAGAATCTTAAGCAGGTTGCATGCTCAGCACAAAATCCAATTGAGGACTCGATCCCACGACCCTGGGATCATGACCTGAGCAAAATCAAGAGTTGGACACTCAACTGACTAAGCTACCCAGGCACTTTCTTTGTGTCTTTTAATATTATATTAGGGAACAATCTTTTTTCAAGTCATCTTAAGAAACAGGGATCCAAATTCAGTTCAAGTATAAACACTCCATCTTTATTGAAGCAGATAATATAACCTAGGTAACAATGACGGAACCGCTTTCCTCTCTGTATGGCTAAGATCCTATATGCACAGGTGACCACAAAGTTGTTTTCCCTTTTTTTGTCATTTTGGATTTCTATAAGATTTAAATTTCCTAAGATTCTTTAAGTTCTCACTCTCCAGGAATATCCTTCACCTTACTTATTTAACGTGAGTGTTCTTGGCATCAAAAGACTTTACAAAATTCAGAAACAAATTTGAGTCCTTCACACAAGTTTCAATATCCTGTTAAAAGATAATATCACATAATTGCAAAATGATATAGTCCTATTCTGTCCAATTTAATAGCTACTAGCAATGTGTTATTATTTAATGTTAATAAAAATTCAATAAAATTAAAAATCATTTTCTTTAGTCACATTTATCATACTTCAAGTGTTCAATAAGTTCATGGCTAGTTGATATCATTTTGAACTTGACAGATTATAGAACATTTGCATCATCATAGATAGTTCTCTTGCTCAGTTCTGATCTAGATGAATCCACTCATTTTATTTTATTTTAATTTTTAAATATTTATTTTTGAGAGAGAAGGAGAGACAGAGGACAAGTGGGGAGGAGGAGCAGAAAGAGAGGGGGACACAGAATTCAAAGCAGGCTTCAGGCTCCAAGCTGTCAGCATGAAGCCCGATGCGGGGCTCAAACCCATGAGGGATCATGACCTGAGCTGAAGTTGGACACTTAACCAAATGAGCCACCTAGGCACCTCATAGATTAACCCACTTATATTATGATTAAAGAAACAAAAACTCAACTTCAATGATTTGCCGAAATTGTTCAACTAGATTGACAGAGAGCCAGGTATAAATTCACATCTTCTGAAGCTTAAATCAAAGTTATTTCTGCTGTACCCTGATTCGAATTATTCTTAAAAGCAGTTACACATACATTCGCACACACGTGCATGCATACACACACACACACACACACACACACACACACAAACACACACACATCTGAAAGCATCAAGTCTTCCTTTTCTGGTTTGCATGCAGTATGAAGTTCACATCCTATATATAAACTACAGATTATATAATAGAGAGAAGTTTCAGGCTGTGTGGTTCACGACAGTGAGTCAGTGAGTTTCATAACAATAGAGCCGGTAAAAGTACAACTTTTCTTCCAGAACATTCTGGTGGGAATAGGTACTGTTGATCAGCATTAGCCATAGGGAGCAGAAGAAAACAAAGAAGGTTCATGATTGATATTTTTAGCAATTGTCAGCTTTTTGTACTTTCAGAAATTTTCAGAAAATTACTTTGTTATAAATTCACATAAGAAGATCCTGCACTACTAAATATGTTTTGTAAAGATTCTTTAAATTTTAATCAATTTCAAACATACAGAAAACTTGCAAGACTAGTACAGAGAACTCTTGTATATACTTCACTGAGATCAGTTTATTTTTCTTCTTCTTTCTATCTCCCTCTAAATATTATCTCTGTCTCTGTCTTGCTGTCTCTTCTTTTCCTCTCTCCTTTGTATATTTTCTCACTTGAAAATAAGTTGCATAAATCATAAATCATGCCTCTTTAACCCTAAATACTTTAGTTTGTGGCATTATCTTATATAATCACAGTAGAACTCTCAAAAGCAGCAAAAAGTAATTTAGAAATGAATAATGCTTATTTTATTTTGGCCCTTATTTTTACACAATAAGCTCCCTAAACTCCGAAAAGAAAGACATCTTTTAAAGTCTTTTTTTTAATTAAAAAAAATTTTTAATGGTTATTTATTTTTGAGAGAGAGAGAGAGCATAAGCAGGGGAGGAGCAGAGAGAGAGAGGGAGACACAGAATCCAATGCAGGCTCCAGGCTCTGAGCTGTCTGCACAGAGCCAAATCTGGGGCTCAAATTCATGAACTGTGAGATCATGACCTGAGCTGAAGTCGGACACTTAACCGACTGAGCCACCCAGGCACTCCTTTTTTCCATTTTAATTATTTTTTTTCACTGTTTCTTTATTTTTGAGAGAGAAAGAGAGAAAGGGAGGACAGCCTTTAAAGTCTTAACTCAATGCTACTGTTTCCATATAGATTTTGTTTATTGAAAGTATTTGTTGATGTTTTCCAGGACCTTGTCACCATACATGTCTTATTTTAGAAGTAATCCCCAAGCTAAGCAAATGTTTAGCCATGCAGGCCATTAGCATATTCAATAATCTTCTCCAAGGTCAATCGCCATATATATCAGCCTTCTAATCCCATCAAAGCAAGACCATGGATATTTAGAAATTAAATTAACTGATCAATCTAATTTTAAAAGTTGAAAATTTCAAAATCTCCCTTTTTTTTTCTTAGTCTTTACCTTTTTGTGCGGTTCAAAGTTTTGTCAGACTGGTGTCAAGAAAGTAGAAAGATAAAGATTGAAATAGGATGTGTAAAACCAAAATGTCCTGTCATTTGGGACCTATCAGGCAGTGTGTCTCCATTTAGTCAATATTATTGTTCTGTCTTGTTTTCTAACTAGACATTGGTTCTAGTTCTCTAACATGCATATTAAGGAGAACACTCAGATTGATTAGGCTCTAATATTCTGGTCCCACTCTGTGGCATATAAGTCAGCCACCCTGATACAAAGAACAAAACCTCCCATTTTGGAAGCTGTACACCAACAGGTGAGTGCACGCAATCTTCTGCCAAGTATATGTAACAGGAAAATGACAAACTCATGCAAGCTTATGTGCTTTATTGTATTTAGAGAGAACGGTGTGTCTATCTCATAGTTCAGACGTAACTGTTACACTCTTATAAACTCATTGCAGAAAAATACAATCAAATATATGTCCTAAATTATGACTCCAATATTTAAAAACAGTAAGTCAGCAGTCCTTTATTTAAAAAAAAAAATGCCTACGCTCTCACTGCCTTTCTCTCTTGACTTTTGGAATCACTGGTCTCATCTACATTTGAAGTTTTGCAATCTTGGTTTTGCCAAAGCATGTGAGTGTGCATTTCAATGCTGGACATCCTGTGGTCTATAAAGTCCATTTTTTACCCTGGGGAAAAGGAGTTAGCTAGCTCAAATCTGGCAAAAGAGGGCTTCCCTTGGCAGAGAACAGCTATAAATTCTCACAGTTCTTTGTTTCTAACCTCCCTCCCCACAACAAAACAAAACAAAAAAAAAGTTTTCTTTTTTTAATTGCAGCAACACACACACACACACAAATGCACAATAAGCAGATATATAGATAAAGCTTTTAACTCCTTAACTTTTTGAAACAAAGCCTCCACAGACTTCACATCCTGCTTTGCCTTCCCTGCAGCGAAGTGTTGCATTCTGTGTTCCTGTGGGGGTGCTGTGAAACCTTCTGGTAGAAACTGGCTGGAGGGGCATAAACCAAACAACCCGGAAATGCCCAGTTTTGAGACTGTGGGGAAAGTTGTTCCCAACTGCAAATACTACCACACTGAAAGACAAAAGTAGTGGCAGAGAAATTCATAATGAAAACAAACTTAAAAGGATTTGGATCTGAGTCATTTCGCTGCTACTACCAAAGTATCTCCTTTCTCTACATTTATTCCAATTTTATTTTACAGCTCATTTTCAATAAGTGTAGAGCTTTCTCCCTTATATCAACTGCTTTGCTAGAAAGGAGAAATGACTCCAACGCAAGGTGGTTTTCGTATATATGGCAATGGTGGCAATGTGTGCTCAAACTTTCTCTAGATTCCCCAAAATTTGTCTGCGTTACCAATGATGAACAGCATGTATTGTGAAATCTTGCACACTATTAGATCCTAGAAATGTAAAGTTTGAAGGGAATTAAGAATTCATCTAATCTTGGGGCCCCTGGGTGACTCAGTCAGTTAAGCAGCCGACTGCAGCTCAGACCCTGATCTCATAGTTTGTGAGCTCAAGCCTTGCATCCAGCTTTGCACTGACAGTGAGGAGCCTGCTTCAGATTCTCTGCCTCCCTCTCTCTCTCTGCTACTCCCCTGCTGTGCGAGCTCTCTTTCTCAAAAATAAATAAAGATTTAAAAAAATTCATCTAATCTAACTCTTTGAATAAGATTTTAAGCACTTGGTGGTGTGATGCCTTTTTTCTCTTACTAATCTTAGCAACTAGCATAGTGCCCAACTCACAGGGGTTGCTAAAAAGTGCTTGTGGTTGATGGTATAAGCCAAAATTTTTACTGCTTTTATGAAAAAGTAAATTGAGATTCTGAGGAGCAGAGTAATTTCTCCATTGCCACAGAGTCTGTGGAAAGAGGAAGGAGTTAGAAGAAACACGTCAGTATTAATTCACTGCCCAATTCCACGGCACAATATCATGTGTGAGCAACGGCTATCACCCTCTTGCAACTCAACAATTATTGCTAAGTATCACTGTTCACAGAATACATAGGTTTTCACTTCAAAAATATATATATGTGAGGTGAAAATAGCACTGGATTTGGGTCAGAATGTGGCTTTACAGAACTGTCCCTTAAATAGCTATGTGTCCCCCAGTTTCTCCATCTACAAAATAAAGATAACAATTATGACAATTAGCAACAGTCTAAAAACTTTTTTTCACATAGGACACTTAGATGTCCTACTATTTGAGCACTAGAATGCTCAAAAATCTTAGAAAGGAAATTACAATTTTTGTTACTAATAAGGGAATTGTTATTTTAATTTTATATAATGTTATATATTTAATATAATGTTTATATATAAATTAGATAAATTGATTAAATTATTTTTAATAAAGTCAAACAGGGTCTCTTAGGCTTATAAACATAAAGAAATCTTTGCTAAAAGTTCAAAATATAAGAATATATTTGTTATATCTTTAATATATATATATGTATATGTATACATATATATGTATGTATATATGTATATATATATATATACATATATATATATATATTGGTTGTACATATATTGGGTGTGTACCGGCTCACAGGCAATGTCAAATAAGAATAATTAACTCCAAACAGGAACCTCCACCTCACAATTGATTTGCTTTCTGCTCCTCCTATTGAATATCATGCCCTATGCGGCCCGATTCACCATGCTTTGTTACCTCTCTCAGGCCCAGCCCTCATGAGCCAGGAGAATATTAGATGCTATGTTCTGAGAGCAAAATCTCCTGGTGTGAGACAAATTAACACAGCACCGGGAGCCATTTAACAAATTACCTCTTCCAGTGCCTATACTGGCACCATGGTACCCCCTAAAGCTCAACGTTCACATCAATTAGATGAGCAACTCAGTCCCAGAGGTCGTTTTCTTCATGCCTACTCAGACTATCAACTTCCTTTAGAGCCAGAAAATGAGCAAATCCAAGATGGGCAGACAAATTTTCTAGACAATTTCTTTAGGGGAGAAAAATCATACACTTTAGAAACTTGCTAGCTATTTCAATGTGGCTGTTTGTGCCATTTTTACTTTTAAATAGATAGATAGATAGATAGATAGATAGATAGATAGATAGATAGATATGAGAGAGAGGGACAATAAACACTGAGTATATATATGCACACACATATACTGAGGTCCCTAGCATTTGCTTCTATGATTCTAGCCCCTTTAGTAATTTTTTTTCAGTGTGATAATAAATAACTGCACAATAAATTTTGAGTTCTAGAATTCATCTATTGCTGTTTCTCTTTTTTCTACTTTTGGTGACCTCTAATTTTTTTTTCTAATCCTGAGAGCATGTGATTGACCTAGTTGTTAAGCTGCAAATGGGGGGAGAAATTTCTCATAATGAGAATTGTAAAGGAGGAATTAAATAGGCAAACTAGAAAGAAAATGAAGAGAGAGGAAAAAGAGAAAAAGAAGAGGCTTGAAACATCTAAAAATATTACTGAGGAGGTGTACAGAAATAACAAACACTCTCACTAAAGTCTTGGGGTGTTTTGTGGCAGCGTGTTTTGTAGGGAAAAAATTCATGACACAGTACTTTCTATAAATACAGCACTTCTCTTCAGCATTTCAAAGACTATTTTTTCATTTATTATTCAGTTTATCCTTTCACAATTTTTTTAAAGACAATCTGAAACAATAAAAGATTTTTCCATCATTTTCCCCCTTTCTTTTGTAAGAGAATAGGGATGAATATGGACGGGAGACAGGGAAGGCCATTGATAACAGTTTTGTGCCCAGTAACTTCCTCTAGGGCAGGGGAGAGCACACTGTAATTACAGACATCTTGGTATCTTGAATAACTTGAGACCAAGGAGGGGTACAATACACAAGGGCTCATCAAGTGAGATCCTGCAAACCTCCTAACCCGAGTTTCAGGAGAAAGCCTTCCTTTCCACCTAACAATCAGGTCAGTGTCCTTGTAATCACCTTTTGCCCTGGTTTTCTTTTCCCCTCCATTGCCAAGAATTTCTTGGTCTTGGTATAAAAGAAAGGATGAATCTTAAAGGGCATAAGTGAATTAAATCAACACAGAAAAATTGAAAACTTCCCAAATCTCCCAAACAGCAAAGGAAGAAGACTTTTCAAGGCAAGTATGTACTCCCAAAAGAGCAGTTAGCTGGCCTGATGATGGAATGGGAAATGTACAGTTCCTGGAATTGCATAGTGTTCGTGTGGGGAAAACTGAAAGGGAACAAAAGAGAGGTGAGGCAGAAAGAGGGTAGGCATTTGCAAAGCATTCCTCCTCTTTTAGAATTCGGGCAAACTGTCTGCTTATAGACTTTGTTGCAGCTGACATCATGAAATACGTCAACCCTGTTAATGTGCTTCTCTACCAATGCCTTATTTGTGGTTAAGGTGACATTGGGCTCAATTATAAGTGTGATACTCAGATCAAGTTTTATTTTCCAGTTTTAAGGAGACAGATTTACACCACAAGCAAGTAGATTATTTCTTGCCCATCGCTGTCCAGCACTCATCTATGTTATTTTTGTCAAGGTCATACCCTTGAATGCAGAAACTAAAAAAGGGACAGGAAAAAATAAAAATAACATATCTTACAATACACTTTATGTGAATGGCTTTGTACTATTTTCTGATCCTAAATCTTAGTCAATAATTCCTCTTAGACAATTGGACGTGGGCTTGAATATAAGAAGTCTACTGAACGCTAAGGGGGCATTTTAATTACTTTTGTGATTTATTACTTACTGGGATAATTCCCGAGAGTCAGCAGACTTGCTTACCAGAGCTATGAGAAATTGCTGGTTGTGAGTTACAGGTGAACAACATTAATCATTTCTGGGGTTTTGTCAGTGTGGGTTTTCACCCCATGAAGCTTCTACCCCAAAGAGTAAGCTATAATATGCTAACCTAGCATCACATAACTATTTCTTCAATCAGAAACTACAGCATGTTTATCATACCACCCCAGTTACACTTTGGAAATAAAAAATACTCTCATGTGAGACTAATCTGGCTTAAAGGCAATGAAATGGGCCAGATAATGTTTGTCTTAAATTTGAGCACGCTTTTATTGATTAATTTATTCAACAAATAAGTTTTGTTTTGTTTTAGTACTTACATTTTTTTAAGGTATACTATTTTAGGTGCTTGGATCACAAAAGTAAATAAAATCTGAGCTCTCACTCTCATGGAGCTTATATTCTAGTGATGGGAGACAGAGATAAATAAATGTATAGAATGCATTAGGTGGTAGTAATTGGATAGAAGATAAGAATAAGGGATGCTATTTAATATGGAATGGTCAGGAAAGGTTTCTTTGTTAAGGGAATACGTGTGCAGTATAGAAACTCTAGGAAGAAGAAGAGACAGTGAGGAACTTGATGAAGAGCACAGATGAAATACTCCATGGGGCTGAGGTGAATGTATTTAAAGGCAAACAGGAAGGATGGTACTGCTGGAGTAGTGATCAAGGTATAGAGTGATGAGAGCTAGGAGGTAGAAGGAGAGCTGGGAGCTGCAACATATGGGGCCAAGTGAGTTGAAGGTTTGAGAAGGAAGAGATATAATCTCATATACATTGTATTGACATCACTGTACCTGAGATGGGAAGAATAGATAACAGGGGGGCAACGATGGATTCAGAGAAACTATTTGAAGGGATACTGATACTAATCGTGTAAGAAATGAAGGTGATTGAAAGTGATGAAAAGTGGCCATGTTTGTGTATGTTTAAAAGGCATATTTATGATCACCCTCAGGGCACCTGTGTGGCTCAGTCAGTACAGAGTCTTATTTTAGCTCAGGTCCTGATCTTGAGGTTTGTGAGTTGGAACCCCAAGTCAGGCTCTATGCTGACAGCTCAGAGCCTGAAGCCTGCTTGGGATTCTGTGTCTTCCACTCTCTCTTCCCTTACCCTGCTCACTCTCTGCCTCTGTCTCTCTCTCAAAAGTAAATAAACATTAAAAAAATAAATTAAAAAAAAAAAAAAAAGACCGGCCTCAAGTGAGAGAGAGCCATGATACCAAGCCATGATACCAAGGTGATACCAGGATTTTCAACCCGATTAAATGGTAGTATAAAGTTCCACCTTGTGAGATAGTCAACCAGGAGAAGATTAGGTACATTTTGAATTAAAAGCTCATTTTTGAATATGTTAAATTTGAGGTTTTTAGACATTTAGGTAGAGATGCTAAATTGATAGTTGGATACGCAAGTCTAGACTTTGTTAAAGAGGTCCAGATTAGGAAACAACAACAACAACAACAACAACAACAACAACAAACAACTTTGGAAAGCAGCAGGCACAGGAGGAAGTAAACCAGGAGTATCGTGTGAACAAATTGCAGCAATCACAAATGTGCTGTTGACAGATGGAATGAGATGAGGGTGCAGAAACTTCCTTAGGACTTGACAATGTGGATGTCACTGGAGGTGTTGGCAAAATCTAGAACATCCTCCCCATCATTCATCTCAAAGAGCAATCAGCCACATATACTTCATTTCCTATGAGGAGGCCAGAACATTTGTTAGAAAAAGTAGCATCTAAGATAGCGAACACCAACATAAAATATTACACACTGCAATGAAAACTGACACTAGGAGACGAAATACTAATAAATCAGCATCATTTCCTCTTTTACAGAGAAGGTTATTTTAATTTTACAACCATATAAAGAAAATAGATTTTTTTCTCCCCCAGGTTTTCCTGTGAGGGGAGAATAAACATTAATAAAGAAAATTATTTTCAATTTGGTTGAATTTGTCTCAAATCTAAACAAATGAGTTAGTCATTCAAGAAACTAATTTGGGGGCACCTGGGTGGCTCAGTCAGTTAAGCATCTGACTCTTGATTTCACTCGGGTCATGATCTCATGGTTCGTGAGTTCTAGCCCTGAGCGAGGCTCTGCGCTCAGTGTGGAGGCTGCTTGGGATTCTCTATCTCTCCTTGTCTTTCTGCCCCTCCCTTGTTCACTCATGTGTAAGCTCTCTCTATCCCTCTCTTCCAAAGTAAATAAATAAACTTAAAAAAAAAAAAAAAGAAAAAGAAACTAATTTGGATGGCTGATCATTCAAAAGACTTATTTCTGACTCTCTGAGTCCAGTGTCACTGGAGAGAGAAATGTGCTTCTTTCTTGTAATATTGCTGATTTTTAATTTTGAATAATGTTCTCTTATTTTTCCTATTTTTCCTCTTAGTGAGTGACAATTCAGCGATTTGACCGATACAAAATGTAGTCAAAATTACACTGGTTATAATCTAGAATTTGCTTTTAATCATTACAGTTATTTTGGCAATAATGTGGATGACATCTTTTGTCTTACACTTTTAACCTATGCATTGGTCGTATGTAGAACAGTAAAGAATAGTTACAACACCTTGTATTACTTCAATAGATACCTATAGAGTGAAAAAATGAATGACTGAATGAGTAAATTTTTCCATAGTCTATCTGCTAAGTTTTTATTAGACAAGACAGAATTATCTGCCTACTCAGTTTTGATGCAAGAAAAAAAGCATCTGGGTAAAACAAATATTTAACTCCTTTTTTTTCTCCAGAAAATAAAATATTAAGCTCACTGATGCCAAAATTTTATCCAAAAATTAGTTATGTGGAATAACATTCACAAAGTTTGCCTGAAATGTGTGAAACTCCATATGTTTTATAGGATTTTGTTATTGCTCTTATTAAATGTTTCCCATTAACCATACTTTTCAGAAATGTTTTGCTAATCTACCCTTCAATCTCAATCTGCTATCCTTCCTGTTTTCCATCTACCAAAATCCGTTACACCCTTAACTATATCATTGCATCTAAGTCACTTTATTGATATAATCTGTTGTTTTGTTTGTCCCTCAGACTGGAATTTGTGTTTTTGAATTTGGGACATTGACTTCACCCGCACTGTATTTCCAAACCTGACCACTGTGTCTGGCATATATTAGTTACTTGTTAAATATTTATAGATAATAAGTGAGTTTAAAAAAAGACCTACAGATTTACCATTTTATATATTGTATGTGTTATAAGAAGCACTATCTTATACGTTATGCAGCATTTATTTTATGAGAATCCATGGTAGAAATCAAGAATAAATTCATACAGTCAGAAAAAGTGAACAAAAAGATTAAAGATGAACATTAACAAGAAACTATTTGGTTCTTCTTTATAGATACTTTGCATCCTATTGCTGATTATGTTTCAATCTTTGCTTTCAACATGGGGAATAGAAAACCAAATAGTTAGCTTACTTCCAAAGTCTCTTGAAGAAAAGTGTGACATACACTGCTGGCTTTATTTTCCCCTCCAGTCAGAATGATGACAAAGCCCATCTACCATATCATAAAGTTTGACTATGAAGCCGACAATATTAATCAATGACCCAAATGAGAGAATAAAGGAACCAAGGTGTTTAGTTGACCATCCAACTGGAAAGAAAAGAAAGTGGGATTATTAATCATTAATTTAGTTTCTTTCTGTAACTCTTCTAGGCTTAAAAAGCCAGCCACTTTTTAAAAAAGTGATTTTATTTATTTCCAACAGTTGTACATGCACACAGATGTGCACATGCACACGCACGCATGCACACACACACACACACACACGTGCAATAATTGGAGGAAATGTGTTAATATGCAATATGGCTGGAGTATGGTTACCATTTCCCAAGAATTGCAGCATATTTATCACATGCACTATTTTAGGTTTTTGACTATTTCTCCTGTGGGACAGCACAGAGCTGTGCTTGTCCTAAAAGCTTGAGGCAAACTGATTTGTGGATGTGAGCCTGTGCATTTCAAGAGAAAGCAGAGCAATACAGTAAGAGTCATTTCTGTCACAATGCTTGCCTTTTCTAGATTATGATCATGCAGTGGAATTTGCTGCAGTTTTGTTTTGTATGCGTGTACCCATTGCCAAGTAGCCTCCAGGTGCATGAACAATAACAACAAAGATGCAGTGAATAGCAATATTAAAAAAGAAAACTACTTCCTGTAGCATTACAATAAGCTAAATGTGTGAACAGTGGCTTGCAACTTTCACAATACTGCCCCTTTGAGAGAGACCAGTTTAAAATCATGCTCTTAAACCACACCAGAAATTTGCATTCAGAGGCGCTATGTTGGATTTAAAAACAAGTTTCGAGCTTTCCAAAGAAAATGTTCATTGCCTCATTTCACACTGGATTACTCCAGGTGCCATTATCAAAAGTATAAGAAATAATATTGATTGCAAAGCGGTATCACAGAGAAAGATGTGCTCACGGTGCTGGCCAGTAAGCAAACATTGAAGGATTTGTGGGAAGAAAGTAAAGCCTAGGCCCTGAAATCAGACAAAAAGTTCCCTGGTACATGTACTTGGTATTTTGAAAATGTTGGTTTGTATAGTCAAAAGAAACATTTAGTCAGTAACATTTACTGAGAACCAAGTATATGTTGAATATTGTAAAGCATGTAACAGAATGAAATAAGAGCTATTGTGATGTTTGTGAACCACTTTTATAAAACACTGATGCGTAAAAAAAATAAATGTGTGTTGGGTTCTCTAACACCAGGAGTTTGGAGTTGGAGCCAAGGGAAGGTCATTGCAAATCCAGAATACGGATGTCATCTAGAAGTAAAAGAGAAAGGGGTCATCCTGATAATGTCCATGTCAAGAAAGGCAAAAGCCTCCTAAATTCTGTGCATGGAGGGGACCCAGTACCTATTGTTGATCATACATCCAGGTTGACTGGATAAACTGCAGTCTTCCGAGTGCCAAGCACAAGATACTTGGTGTTTGACTAGAGTCTTGTTTATTTTTTCCTCATAAAACTTCCAGAGTTCTCTTATTAAAGCATTAAAAAAAAAAAAAAAGTACAGACAGATAAGCATCTAGATAGTTTAGATATTCATTTATTATTAAAAATATATATTTTGGGTTCTTTCCCGGATGTGTTATGCTAGAATGTTCTAATTTCTTATGCTGATGGAGAGAAGTCCTAAAGTTATAGCCCAGTCAAGTGGAATCAAGGTTGTGGGAAAATCACTGGTTTTAGAATTGTTTGTAAACAGCATTCAGTCACATAAGATTTTCTTTTCCTCCCATCCCATTATATGTTTTCCTGATCCTTTCAAAATTTGATTTTAGAAACAAAAGGAAAAAAAAATCTGAGTTTTCCATTTTGGCCAAGCAACTTATAAAATGCTAAAAAGTACCTGCAAACCATATAAGTAATTAATATCCAAAGGGTGTAAAGAAGTCATACACCTCAATAACAAAAACCGAGTAACCCAATTTAAAATGGGGGAAAGGACCTGAATAGACATTTTTCTGAAGAAGACACACAAAATGTCAACAGGTACACGGAAAGAAGCTCAGCATCACTAGTCATTAAGAAAATGCAAAGTAAAACCACAATGAGATAGCATCTCCTACTTGTTTGAATGGCCATCATCAAAAAGACAATAGGTAATAAATGCTGAATTGAATGTGGAGAGAAGGAAACACTTGTGCACTGTTGGTGGGATTGTAAATTGGCACAGTCACTACGAAAAACAGTATGGAGGATCCTCTGGAAATTACAAATAGAACTACCATATGACCCAGCAATTCCACTTCTGGGAATATATCCAAAGGAAACAAAACACAAAATTGAAAAGATATATGCACCCCCATCTTCATAGCATTATTTACAATAGCCAAGACGTGGGAACAGCCAAAGTGTTCACTGATGGATGAATGGCTAAAGAAGTTATATATACATATATAAATTCAGCCATTAAAAAAAAAATCAAACAAGGAAATCCCACCACTTGTAACAACATGGATGGACTTAGAAGACATTATTTTAAGTGAAATAACAGAAAGACAAATACTATATGATATTACTTACATGTGAAATCTAAAAAACAAAACAGAACAAAATAAAAGTAAAACAAAAAATAAATTAAAAAAATAAAAGCGAAACAGAATAACCAAACTCAGAGAAAATGAGAACGGATTTGTGGTTACCAGAGGTGGAAAGTAAGGAGAGGGGAAGTTGGGGAAGGTTACAGTTATAAGATAAATCAGTACTAGAAATGTAATGTGCAGCATGATTACTCTAGCTAACACTGCTGTATGATACATAGGGAAGTATGATACGTAGGAAGTTGTTAAGAGTAAATCTTAAGAGTTCTCATCACAAAGAGAATTTTTTTGCCCCTGTAGTCTTCTTCTTTTCCTTTTCTTTTTATTTTATCTATATGGGAAGATGAATGTCAGCCGAACTTATTGTGGTATTTATTTCACAAGGTGTAAATCACACCATCATCCTGCACACCTTAAACTTACACAGTGACATATGTCAATTATTTCTCAATAAAATGGGGGGGGGTGCTAGAACAAAGGGAACAACTGAAATAAGAAATCTGCTTCCTGGTCTTTAACTCTAGTTTACTTTCAATTCATAGGAACTCACTCACACAAACCAATGAAATAAATCCACATAGAATTGAAAAGGAGAATATTAAAAAGTAAACACTCCAAGAGCATAGAGACGGCTGAGGGACATTTTGTACGCAAAGTCAAAAGTTGGAACTACCTACGGTTAATTAACAGATCTCAGTTGCCAGAGTAGGCCTGATATCTCAACTTATCTTCAAGCTTATTGTTAATTCTTTAGATTAACTTTACATTATAAACAAAATACATCACAATCTCTATATCATAGAGATCAGAGGAAGATGCAAAATCCACTGGCAAGAAAAAGCATGTGTATTCAAAATTCCTAAGTATTCTACCTGTGATTATCACACAGTGAGAGATAAAGGCAAGTGAGCATCCAGTTACTTTTAGAATTGCAAGTTCTGTGATAAGAAAGCAATTGTAACAACCTTGTAATCATTACTGCCTACCAGAAAATGTGTTAGCTGCTCTAGCTCCTAAATTTTACTATCCTAAGGAAGATAGAAGAATCAGATCAATGTGAAATAAAACCTTGCTTCAATGCAGCTGTTTTAGGGGAGATAAAGGAAGAACCAGGAAGCCCTTGTCTCTGCTGAATGGATCTGAAGGGAAACATCGTGGCAAGATTGAAACTTGGCCACAGGCTGAGGCCGAAGTTGTGTATGTCTTTGTTGTTACCAATGATGCCTTGACACCCAGTTTGACTTCTTAGCTTTCCCTTAAACAAGGGACCAAGTTAGGAGAGGTCTTAGCATTCATTAGTCAGTGCAAGATCCAAAAGTAATATTTATCAATAAAATATATACTTTGCCAGCCAAATTCAAGATTGCGAGAATGTATTGCTTTGCATCCAATTGTAACAATAATGGGAACTGCTGTTGTGTTTTTCTGCCCAAATCATTTCTGTCCACTAGAAAACTACCTGTACCTCTTCCTATTATTTCTTACAAAATTGAAAGTTTCCAAGTTTATACAAGTCCACTGGCCAGAAGAGTAGGCACATGACCTCACCTAGTTAATCATGATACTCCTTACCTCTATGCAAAGTGATAGGCCCAAGAGTTAAATACAAGTCCCAAGAAAAGCTAGAGTCTTTCTATGTAATTTGGTAGATGGTTGCTGGGAAAGAAAGTATTCCCATCTCTTGGGGTTATCTTTTATAAGGTTTCAGTTTGGAAAATATTCATGACCAAGCCTGTGTGTGACAGGGCTAGAATGAGATCAACAAACAAAGAGAAATAGAGATAGGAATAGCTAAAAATAAGAGAAAAAGAAAAACTGGAGGGTGGGGGTGGGAGAGGGAAAGAGAGACAGAGACAGAGAAAGAGTCCCAACACTGTTTGGCCCTAAAATCCAACACAGACTATGAATAGCCCCTCAATTTCCTGGATATGTTGGCAAACAAATATCTCCCACTGTTTTTAATCTGAGGTCAATTTGAGTTGGCTTTAGGAGATTTCCAACCAAAGAATCCTCAAATTTGCAGTGCCACTACTTTCCACTTATGAATTTTATTCCCAATAAATAAATCTCTGCTTCTAAGCCTGGGTGTTTGAAGAGCTTAATTTCTTCCATCTAAGTAGGTAGCTTGATTAGGACTCTGATAAATGACTAATTCCTTCTTTAGTCTACTACATAAGTCAGTTCCATCCAAAACAGCTGTTCTAAAAAGTTCAAAGTCCTCATTTCTAATCATAATGGAACATGACTGAACTCAATGTCTTGTCCTCAATTTCTCTTGAATGGGCAAGAATTCAGGACACCTTCAGGCAGATAGCTCTGTAAGATCACTTCTGTCCTTCATTCGAGTGCCTAGAACAGATTAGGCTGATGGAAGCAACAAAACTTCCCTGATAGCTTGACTGGTCTTTGTAAATCCTCACCAGAGAGGCTCCAATTTGTTCTGCTTGGGTAATTTCAGTATGTTATGGTCATTTCATAGAAACCTGAATTTGGATAAGGAATGGGAAAAGTTACAGTGATACCGCCTAGAATCACACTGATCCTACTTGGAATTGACTTGTCTTCATAAGGAACCATTATAAAAAAGACAAATATAAACACAGATCTCCTGTTCAGAATTCAAATACTGAAAATCTTTTAGCAAGCCTAGCTCTAAAAAGAACAGACTAAAGTTTACCTGATCTGATTGTATGTACTAAATCGAAATCTAAAATTATCAGGTCTTTGTTCTATAAATCAATAGTTCAAAAGTCAATGAAGTGTATTCCATATAATGACTAACCCAGAATTTCCCCATGTAAGACCTGAATTTTCAGCAACTGGCATTTAACAGATAGACATCCAGTTCTGAAGACTGGTAAAGGTATGTCTTCAGGGACAGGGTATCTAGTCTTCAAAGCCCCACTTTAATCTATTTCTGTTGCCATGAGTTTGTGTGTGTGTATGTGTGTGTGTGCGTGTGTGTGTATTGAGTACATTGCAAAATTCTAAAGTTCACTATGCCTGACACTACTAATTATTCTCAGATTTTGCCAAAACCTGATTCTTCGGATGTAAATGTTCAAGATTTGTTGAAGAATTCTGCTTTGTTACATATCATCTAACTCACCCAATTCTTTCTTCCATTTCATGATTTAAGTTCTATTTTGAGAGTCATGTTTTGCTTGATACCTGACTTAGTTCACTTATTTAGAGCTTTGGTTTTCAATTATCAATCTATTTGACCTGAATAACAAATTTTTGAGAAATATATACATATATATATATATATATATATATATATATATATTAATATGAGGGTGTAAGTTCTGATATAGCGTTATAATAATCACAGTATCCAGTGTAATTCAAACATGTATACTTTCCAGTGCTCCTTTAGATCAACATACACACATATTTTTAGTAGAATGCAAGGGCTTAAGCGTTTTCTGGGATTAGTAAATCAAATGACTTGAAATTATTATCTTCCATATAAAGAGAAAAACATCTGGCCTGCGTATGTGTTTCTTTATTAAAGCCATAGGAAAACACTACCATATTCAACATACATCTCATGATTTGGATCTAACACATTAATAGTAGCAATCATATTCCCAACATTAATCTCTGATTGGATACCATATAATTATCATGCTTCATTACTAGTCATAAACCATTTGATTGAACAAAATTTAAATGTTTTTCTCTTTATTAGGAAATATCAAAGTTATTGGCAATTAAAATATGCTACAGATACCGCACTGACATTTGTGCACAAATTATTTGCCACCTGCTACCAACAGTTGACAATAACCCCTCAAAATCACTGACCTGTCCCTTCATCATTTCTTCCATGGCTGTTAGCCTTTCTCTACTCAATTGAAATCATCATTACAAATACTTGAGCACTTTTCTCCTACACCTTAACCTCCTCACTTGGTCGTACACTTTTCAAGGGCAAAGGCGACATTTGTGAACAAAGCCTAACACAGTGACTTTGACTTGGTAGGCACTTGCTATATCTTTCTTTAAACAGGGAATCATTGATGAACAGCATAGGAAAATGAGGATGCTTCCGGTTGGTGCTATAGAGAAAAGAGGAGTGTTATCACCAATTATATTGGGGAAATGTTGGATTTCTAAAAAGTGTAATAGCTTTTTTAACTTCAGAACTTTCAGTGCTTTAACAAATATCCCAAGGTGGGAGGTGGGGTGCAATACAGGTTATACAGGTTATAGCTTATAGGCATTCTTTAATTTGTTATAGATATTTGTGCAGACTGCTTCTAAGGATTAAGTTCTGCAGATCTCATTTTGAGAAATAATAGTGCAGTGATCAAGAACACGGGCGTTCCAGTATGGAGTGTGTTCAGCCTTTATCTCTGACATTTACTAGCTGTGGAATCTTACATAAATTGTTGAATTATGACCTAATCAGATCTTATCAGAATCTTAATATGTCAAATGGGAACAATAGCTACATGTGATTCTATTCTAAGGACCAAATACAATAACATGTGTGAAGTGTTTATCATAATGCTAAATATTTAAGGCATTATTAATCTAAATAAATAATTGAATTGAGTGAATCCTAGGTCATCTTCATAGTATTTATCACTGGCTCTTAAATTTTCATTCTACTCAGTCATTCTTCAATTTATCCTCCCCTGGCAATCTCTCATTTTCCAGAAGTCTAGACCTGTTTTAAAGCACCTTGCAAAATGTCTAAGCTCCAAGAGAATACATGAATCAAGCCCAAGCCAAAACGCTTTACCATGGGGAATTTAAAAATATCCTTTGGGACCAGTGACAGAACTTCTCATAGTATTTCAGTTCTTCAGGTTGCTAACCAGTCAACCTCCTTTCCCTTATAGAACCGTGTTTTGTTTCCCTTATGGAACATTATTTTCCATTGTTTGACCAAAGTTTACTTCATTAACTTATCCTTGGTCAAAGAACAAATCTATTTCCAAATATACATTCCAATGACTCCGCAAGCTCTTTTGAGAGCCGTTCTTCCCACTGCAGAAGGTTTTGGAGAAAATGTGCCCTTTCTCTAGCTATTTTCAGAAACTCACCCTTTGTTTCAGAAACAATTCTGTTTAATTTTGGCCTTTTGTGCATGTGCAATAGCAGGTTTAATCCAATCAAGCGACAGCCTTCCTTCACTAGGTTATCAACTACAGCCAGAGTGAAGGCTATTGTCTGCCCGTGGACCTGACTTCCACAATTTGCATGCTCCTTAATTCCAATTCTATTCTATTGTGCGGCTGTGCTTTACATTCTCAGCTGGAAGAAAAGTCAACCCAACACAGCAGTATCTCTGATCAATGCAGAACCGCAAAAACATGCCTAAATCAGAGGTCATAATGTGAGCTCAGAGGCTTTGGAAGTAATCAGCAGAGAAAAGGAAAACATACATAGAAAGCATTTTTCCCTCTTGTTGGTGCGTTCTCTTTATCCTCCTCACACAGTAACCCTATTCATGAACAAAGTAATACCTACGTATCAGCATGATGACTTCCCATTCATGGCAAACTGAAAACAACCAACTGCAATAAAGAGAATAGTCACATAAGAATATGCTTCAGCAGAAGGATAAAAGTCTCTTGCAAAATGAATAAGAGGTGCCAGAGAAAGGGATATATACTGTATGAAGAAAAGAAATATGTCAAGAGTTCTATTTCTTATTCCTGGTATCATTTGACACTGAGATTTTTCTATTATAATCAACATGGAAAGCATACACAAAAATAGATAAACAGCACTATCCTGGAAATGGAGCATTTGTTTGCAAAGAAACTGATTTTAACCCCAGCTTCAGCAGCTGAGGGATCATTTAATAGAAGGGAATAGAGACATCGTCCGGCTAACACTCAGCGTAGGAAATGACAACAATCAATTGTCCCCCATGCAACTGCATCAATCATTTACAGGTGTTCATAGGCAGAGGGCCATTTGCACATCATTATCACATTCAAGGAAAGTGAAACAACCGACCTGTTCTATGTTGCCCAGAATCTGATATAATAAAAAGGAGTGGAAATACCTAGTAGGACATCAGAAACAATTCACAAGTATGATTTTGAGGGTCATAAAACTTCTGTATTTTAAAGCCTGAATTTTGAACACATCCCCGCTGTGGTGGTAAAAATGCTTTCTGATTGATATATCCATTCCGATGCAAAGGAACAAAATGTAAAACGATTAGTCTGAAGTTCAGATGTAGACCAAGGTAAGCTATTGATTCTGGAAATACATATTGAGTACCTACCACCATACTAAGTGCTAGAAAGTCAATGTATGTTCAGCAGGGTTCAGATCAGTAGTTGGAGAGTTCAGTAGATATTTTTACTTATCTCACTTGACTATAAATTCTGGTCCATACTAGTGGGTGATGCAGATTACGGAGTGCACAGTGGAACCTGAACAAAAGTCGAGTTTACTGATACCCTAGTGTGGCAGGTCTGATCTTCAACATCAGATGTAGTATAATTATACCCACATTTTAAGGCAGAGTTACCCTTACTCTGTAAGAAGACTTAATTTGGGGGTATTAAATAATTATTAATGAGTTTTATTAATAGAGTAAGTAAAAGATAATTCTTATTGTCAGTACCCCTTGTGGTATCTTATTTCCAGAATGGTCACTATTAATTCCCTCTATCCCTGTATGAGCATCAGACTCAAAACATCTCCTTAAATGGAGCTGAGCTGTATCATCATCACCAGTACACAAAATCTGAAGGATTAGAGTTTGGCTGTGATTTCTGAAGAATGTGACACACATTCTCTGTCAATGAGCATCACTTGTATTTAACCTGGTCCTTCTAATTCCAACTTTCAGTCATTTCATTTTACTGACATAAAGATCTAGGGTTAAATCAAAGAAAAGTTTTTTTTTTTTTTCCCTTCCATCTTACTCAATAAATTTCTCTTATAGTCATCTTATTTTCAGGCTGATTAATTGCTTGTATTCTAGTAATTTCTAGGTTATGGTTTTATTGGAACTCTAGTGTACAATAAAAAGACACACAACTCTTCAAGAAGCCAATATGAATTCTGATCAAGTTGTATACCCTTGTCAAGTTTCAACCATGTCAATACTTTATAGACAGTAATTAATTTGGCTCAGGAGTTCATTTTACTTTGGCAGCACTATCTGTATTCCATCCTTCTGAAAATATGCTGATCTTCTGAGCCCACTAGCTTATAATTTCACCAGTCAATGCTTGTGGAAGAAAAGTGTGATGGGATCATTTACCTACAGAAATCCTGGTTGTAGCAGGGCCACCCCAACAGCTTCTTAGGAATCTGAAGCTTCACAACCTAATCGTTTCAGTGTGTTTATTATAATGATATGTACCATATCAGTTCAATGCAAAGCAAAGTCCTATCCAAATTAGATGAAGGACCAAATACAAAACCAGAGAGACACATGATGGAAAACAAGCCAATATATGGCCCACTCTTCTTTGTACCTATGTCTCAATCTGTGTGTTGACATGCCTTCTTTTATTAATTCTTCTAAATACACAGCTTTATTTCTCTATGAATCCCATTTCCTTGTAACTTATTGCAAACCCCTTTTTTGAAGGGACTATCATTTAGTACAACCAATAGTCCTCTTATCTATTTTTCTGTCTAAGTAGCTGTTGTCTTTATTCAGAAGCTACATTTTTATGTAATCTTGAACAAAGACCTGATGTGGTGTGGGAAGGACTTGAGCAAGGGATATGAGGTCCCTAGAGGGTTAAAAATACACCAGAGAATAACAAATAAATAAGGGAATAAATAAATTTATTCATTTATTCATTTAAATTTATTTGTTATTTATTAACAAATACATAAGTGAATAAACAAATGTATGAATGCACACACATAAATGATATCAGCCAGTTATATATTAAATTATTTCACAACCACTTACAGAAACAATCCACCTTAACCTTCTAATTTTGAATAAAAGGTAAATCTATCCAAATGGCAAAACAGCAGGACAGCACAACAATGTAGGTCTCCCTGTTAACTTAGCTCTTCCTGTTTGCCAGGAAGCAGTATGTATCCCTGCCATTATTGTCACATTATAGCTTGCATAGTGTTTTAAAGATCAAAATATGATTTCACTTATAGTATCTCATTTATACTTGGCAGACAACTTCAGAAACACAGAGACAAAAGATTACACTTCATGTTTTATAAATGAAGAAACTGAGAGAGGTAATTTTTTTTTTTTCTGAATGCATCCTATTAAGATAGAAAGTATATACTAAAAGCAAGTCTTCTGGATTCTTGGGTTGGAGCCTTTTACCCAATTCATGTCATAAGGGCAAAGTCAGTGGCCTTGGATAGCCCTGAATACCTTCAGATCAGCTTCTTTTTTTGTTTGTTTGTTTTGTTTTGTTTTAATTTTAGAGAGAGAGAGAGTGTGCCAGGGAGGGGCAGCGAGAAAGGGTGAGAACGACTTTTAAGCAGGCTGAGCTCGATGCAGAGCTACATCTCATGACCCTGAGATCACGGCCCTGAGAGCATGACCTGAGTAGAAATCAAGAATCGGACGCTTAACAGACTGAGCCACCGAGGTGCCCCTCTCATATCACTTTCTGTTTGCATTAATGATAACTTTTTAAAGTAAATGTACTAGGGGCACCTGGGTGGCTCAGTTGGTTGAGCTACCAACTTCGGCTCAGGTCATGATCTCACGGTTTGTGAGTTCGAGCCCCACGTCGGGCTCTGTGCTGACAGCTCAGAGCCTGGAGCCTGCTTCTGATTCTGTCTCCTTCTCTCTCTGCCCCTCCCCTGCTCATGCTCTGTCTCTCTCTGTCTCAGAAATAAATAAACATTAAAACAAAAATTTTTTTTAAATAAAAGTAAATGTACTCGAGTACATGTACTCGAGTAAATGTACTCGAGACCAAAGCTTGGACCTACGTTCGAGTCGTGAAAATGGCGAAAGATGTCTAAGGGAATGAGATACAGCGCTCCAAGAAATCTCTCAGCTTCCCCATGACTGGGGTTGGCAGTCTAGGGGCAAAGCAGGGTGGCATGCAGAATCTCTAAATCTAAAGTAACACTGGCCATTACAACAAAAAGGTAATTTACACACATCAATAAATCAAACTGACACCACTTCAGAGATTTATGGTTTTTCAAAAAAATTCTGTGGATTTGAATATAGAAGTGGCCCTGATTTCTTGGCAGTGCCATCAAGCTCATCTGACACTTTCTTTTGACCCTGGAGCATAGGTGCTATTGCTTGGGGCCACTTAACTGCTTCATCTATCGGGGGACTGTGTCAGCGGGCGTATCTCCCCACACAGTGTAGTCAGGATGAGCAAGCCCCAGGCATGTCCCCAATTTTTATCTCTCAGTCAGCACTGCACTGCCAGGAGAGCAGCTCCCTTGTCTCCAGCCAGTCCCTGGAAGAACGGTGACAGGTAATTATCAGAGTTAAATAGGCTTGGCATTGTCATTTTCAGAAACTGCTTGCAAAGCACACAAACTCCACTTGCTGCACTACCCCCACTACTCCAAGACAAATTAAAAGGATTTTTATTTAGAATTTCATGTTCCGCAACCATTTTGTGAGTTGCTTTTTTTTTTCCTCCCCAGAGAGAACTTTCATTTGCTCTGAGTAATAGGTTTCAATTTGTTTGGTTTTTGTTTTTTGCTTTCAAGTCAAGAATTGATGGTGGCTGGCCAACAGTCCAGGTTATTACGGCCAATTAAGGATAAAAGATAGAGAGGCTTCAACTCAAGTGGTGCAAAAGATAGTGAAAATGTTCCATTCATCATGTTTCCAAAGTTTTCCCACAAAGGAATTTGTTTCTTGGATTGCCCTGTTAGATTTGAACAGTTTTTCTGTTTCCTGAGGACTGTTCACTTAAGGAACAATTCAACACAGTTTCCTCCAATCCACTGCCAAAGGGGTGGGGAATATTATTATTATAAAGTGTTGGAAACATATGGTTCAGTCTAAAACAGTAGAAATACTCTATATTGGTTTAAGTCTGTTTATTTTCATTAAGGAAAAACAGGCTGGTGACTTATATGCATTGGTCCTCATAGGATGCTTCTTTTCTATTTGCTGGCTTTTACAATTTTAACTTGAATTTTGAAAGAACTGTTTTCCGATGCCCTCCACATCTTAATCAACCTTTTTTTTTTTTTTTTCAACGTTTATTTATTTTTGGGACAGAGAGAGAGCATGAACGGGGGAGGGGCAGAGAAAGAGGGAGACACAGAATCGGAAACAGGCTCCAGGCTCTGAGCCATCGCCCAGAGCCCGTCGCGGGGCTCGAACTCACGGACCGCGAGATCGTGACCTGGCTGAAGTCGGACGCTTAACCGACTGCGCCACCCAGGCGCCCCAATCAACCTTTCAAATGTACATATCTCACAGCTGTCAGTAAACAGAGATCTTTTGTTTGTTTTCAAAGAAAGAGTCATGCCCTTCCATACATAAACCTTGCCCTTTGTTCCATCTCAATTGCTTTAATATATTTATCTTCTCAATAATTCCATTCTATAACTCAGTACCCCAAAGTGGTAAACTCAAACACAGCAATGAAGACATTGTCAATTCTAATTTGAGAAGAGCTGCTGATCTTAAATCCTGAGGGTGTCTGCATAGCACTTAAACTTATAATTGAGTGACGAACAGCGTTTTTCAGTTTCTCTGGTAATCCAAGCCTGGGATTTCCAGTTATAATGACCGATCCTGGCTCTGTGTGAAAAGACTTCTAAATTTGACTTGGTGTCCAGAGGTCAGTTCAATAGGAGAGTCAGAAGGATAGGAAGATTGTCAAAGTCAGACATATGCCTGAGACAATTCTGATAATTTAATTTTCTGCCTGAGCATCCGATCATTTATTTAGCTTCCCTGAGAGATTTGGTAGCGTTTATTTGCTATTTTGCAATTGGAGTTTTCCTACAGAGCTTGTGGAGGGGGATAGGAAAGATCAGAACTAGTTAGTATCAACTTGAAGCATCTCTTCAGGGTACTTACAATAAATTGCATTCAAAGACAGAAAAGGGAGGAGGAGAAGAGACATGGGATGCTGAGTGGGAAAATGGAGAGAGAATGTCGCATCCATTTGCATTAAAGCACCCACTCTCCATCGTGAACATCATAACAAGTAGGGCAGAGTGAGACAATTAAGGTAATAGAGTTTCAGGGACTAACAAAGGCCAAAGTCTAAATCTACTGGAATTGAAATGGACCAGAGTATGCATTCTCCAAGAGACTAAAATAATAATTTATTGATTCCAGATCTAGAAAGATAAAGCTAATGGGGTCATATAGAAGAACTTCCATTGCAAACGTGACCTGCCCTGATGGAAGCCAGAGAATAGAGTTCAGAAGGGTGACTGCCTGCCTTCAAGGCTCCTGGATAGGAATCTCTGGGTTGTATGTACTCTACACTGAAATGTTTAATTAAGAGAAAATATCCAAATCAACACTGGATGGGCCATTTCTTTCTACCAAATGTTAAGTTTTGTGGGAAGTGTCAGAAGTTAGGCTCCACTGTGCTGCAGATGAAGTATTGGTGACCCTACTCTCCTCAGCCATCCCACTCCTCTTTATGAAAAGATATGGTAGTTCTTTATGCAGGGAGTTTGAAGAACATGAAACATTTTGAAACTATCCCCTTTACGGTAGTGTCAGAACCTCCCACAGTCATTCCCTGTTTCAGTCCATTTTTTTTTTCTTCATATGCATGGAACTGTTGAAAACCTGACTCATTCTATTTTTTTTTTTTAATGTGTATTTATTTTTGAGAGACAGAGAGAGAGAGAGAGAGAGAGAGAGCACGTGTGAGCCGGAGAGGGCCAGAAAGAGGGAGACCAGGATCTGATGCAAGCTCTGTGAAGTGAGTACAGAGCCCAGTGCGGAACTCATACTCAGCAATGTGAGATCTTGGCCCGAGCCAAAAATCAAGAGTCAGCAGCTTAACCAACTGAGCTACCCAGGTGCCCCAACAACCTGACTCATTCTGAAGGTGTCTTTATTGCTTCTAAACTGGTGGCTCACCCTTCCTACCCACGATTCTAATTACTTGTACTTGTTTCTTGGCCACCTTTCTTGACAACCAGCAAAACCCCCATCTCAATGTACCTGGAACCCAAGGTATCACATGCCACAAAAATCCATTTATCTTCTGACTTCCATGCTTGAATCACTGGATCCCATTTCCTATGGACAAACTCAGGAAAAATGTGCATTACCTTTTGACTCTTCTCTCTCTTCTGCAAATCATATCCACTAAATTCTCAATGCGTTCCCATTTTACCCTTCAGAGGGAATTACCTTATCATTCTTATCTTCATTACTCTCTTATTGCCCGTGTAAGGGAGGGGAAATAATTTTATCACTACCCTTCTAGGTTCTTGGCTAGAACACTCCTATTAAAAAAGGGGGGGGGGCTGGGTGGCTCAGTCCGTTAAGCCACCGACTTTGGCTTGGGTCATGATCTCACGGTTTGTGAGTTCGAGCCCCGCATCGGGCTCTGTGCTGACAGGTCAGAGCCTGGAGTCTGCTTCGGATTCTCCTTCTCTCTCTGCTCCTCCCCCGCTCACACCCTGTCTCTCTCTCACAAATAAATAAACATTAAAAAAAATTAAAAAGAAAAGACAGATTAACAGGGGAAAAGTAGAACTTTAGTTGTATACATGGGAGATACCCAGGAAAACTGAGTAATTCCCTGAAATGGCCCAAGCTACCACCTTAAATATCACCATTAAAGATAAAAGAAAGATGTTAGGGGCTGAGGATGGCAGAAGCCACTTATGGGAAGTTAGCAGAAAAGCACAATAAACAAGGATATGGTTGTTATGCAGATTTGTTGGTGCTTTCCCCACTCATCAGTTTTTAGAAGTGTGGTCATCTCCCTCTCCATCTCCAACAGAGAGAGATACCTTTACAAATGGAGATTTTCCTTATACCTGTAAATGTCTCTTAGGAAAAAGCAACTTCTTGGATGCCTGGGTCGCTCAGTTGGTTAAGCATCTGACTCTTGATTTCAGCTCAGGTCATGACTTGTGAGTTTGAGCCCCACATCAGGCTCTGCACTGTCAGATCCTCCCTCTCCCTTTCTCTTTGCCCCTTTTCCACTCATGCTCACTCTCTCTCTCTCTCTCTCTGGCTCTCAAAATAGATAAATAAACTTTTTAAAAAAAAAAAAGGATAACTTCTCAATTTCAGATCTTCTCCTGTATCTGCTGTTTCTTAAAAATAATCGGTCTAAAATAATTTTCTTTATGCCAAAGAGGCACATATTGGGGTGACATGTTCTGTTTTCCTTCACCTGAATTAACTTTCTAAAATGGAACTCATCGATGGGCGCCTGGGTGGCTCAGTCGGTTAAGTGTCCAACTTCAGCTTAGGTCACGATCTCGTGGTCCCTGAGTTTGAGCCCCGCGTCGGGCTCTGGCCTGATGGCTCAGAGCCTGGAGCCTGCTTCCAATTCTGTGTCTCCCTCTCTCTCTGCCCCTCCCCCGTTCATGCTCTGTCTCTCTCTGTCTCAAACATAAATAAACGTTAAAAAAAAATAAAATAAAATGGAACTCATTGATAGGGAAAGCTTGTTCTAATTCCTTGAATAGGACCTACAGAGAAAGGCCAGTCTACTTAAATGATATGACGCTTCTATGTAACCAATTTCCCACCTTATGTTTTACTTCAGCCATCACACACTGCTGTGACCCGGATTGTGTACCCCCAAAATTCATATGTTGAAGCCCTAAATCCCAATATATCAGAATCTGACTGTTTTTGGAGACAGAGCCTTTGAAATGGTGACTATGTTAAAATGAGGTCATTAGGGTAGGCCCTAAGCCAATCTGACTTGTGTCCTTACAAGAAGAGGTAATTTGGGCATAAACATGTCTGCACACAGAGGAAAGAAAGGTGATGTAAAGACACAGGGAGAAAAAGGTCATATGTAAGCCAAGAGGAGAAGACACCAAACCTGCCAATACTTTAACCTTGGACTTCCCTTCTCTAGAACATAAAAACGTAAAATCTGTAGTTTAAGCCACCCAAATGTATTTTTTATGGCAGCTCTAGTAAGCTAATGCATGCATCTTAAAACTTAGTAAAATGGTACTATTCTCCAGTTATAGAACCATGACTCCAGTATTTCTTGCTCAACATTTTGTACATTCTTTTTGGCATTTGATGCCTTTCCCCATCCCTACACTTGCTATCCTCAATCCTTGACTCAAACTTTTCCTTTTTCGGAAAGATATCATAGATTCCTGAAGCTGGAGATCTTCCTTCTTTTGACCACCAATAGCATTTTATTTGTAATTCTAGTAAGGTAACCAACTGATCCACCCAGGCATCCCACAAGTCCACGGTTCTTAAAAGCAAGCACCTTGTCTAACACACGGTTGAAGCCTCCATAGCATCTTAAACTGTGCCCTACACACTGGAGGAGAGAACTGTACGTTCTGGAAGAAAATGGCCATGCTCACATTACTCACCATCTAGCTTCTAGCACCCACACAACTTCTGTAAGAAGTGGTACTTGGAAAGTATTTATGGCATGACTATACGCTCAAACAGATGGATTAAATGGATAGAAACAATGCAGTTAAATTTCCTCCTATGACAAGCAGCAAAAATGATGTGTCGAAAAGTCAATGCCTAACTTTTAGTTTTCTAGTTAATTAGTTGTCTAGCTAGGACTACAAGTTGGAGCTCCTCAATTCATGGCTATTTTCATAACTCAGTATTGCCTTCCTGGAATAATATGACCCTGTTAAAAAGTTAGTGCATTCAGGGCAGAGAAACAACATGAAATCATTAATGTGTATTATATTTTGTTCATTGTGTTACCAGCTTATTAGAGTACAAGGCTTTGAGAGAATGAGAACTCGATAATCAGATGCATCAAGAATGCCATATTGGATAGTAGAAAATACAGATTGATGCCTGGCCATTTTCTCAAGTATGGTTTTTTATTGAGATGCCAGTTTGTCAGGATGAACATAAAGACATTAGACACCAAGCGTTTCCACGTGAAAAGAAGTGCTGAAAATGGAGATCAGGAAAGCAGGCAGGTAGGGAGTGCTTTGGTAACAAACTCAAATTACTTAGGTTTTATTTAGCAACTGTTATGATATAATATTGACCCAGCCCTATCATTAAGTTCTACTTTAGAAGGTTAAATCAGGTGAAGGGGAGCATAATATGTCACCCCAATATATGCCTCTTAGGCATAAAAATTCTTTTAGGCTGATTATTTTTAAGAAACAGCAAACACAAGATGAGCTCAAAAAACTTAGAAGTCACCCTTTTGTAAGAAACATTTACAGGTATAAGGAAAATCTGCATTTTATAAATACAGGATTTTATAAATTCTCTGTAGCAGGAGAAGGAGTTGACAATTTCTAGAAACTCCTCTGAATGGAAAGGCTCCAATGAATCTACATAGCAACCATATCCTTGTTTATTGTGCTTTCCTGGTAACTTCCAGAAGTGACTCCTGCCATCCCCTGAATGCTTTAATGTTTCAAATTCTGTTAGGTCAAGATCATTAATTACTAATACAGTCTATTTGCAATAGAACTCATGGTATATTTGCAATGAAACTCATGTTAAGATACAGACAATGCGTTTGTCAAGAGCTAATAGTTAATATGACTGACACTTTCTCTAGTGCTTACTCTTATAACACAAGGCTTGCCACCCTTGACATCATTCACATTTTGGGCTAGATCATTCTTTCCTGGAGGCAGGGAGTCATCCTGTACTTTGTAGGATATTGTAGGATGTAGCAGCATCCCTGATCCATATACTCACCACATTCCAATAGCATCTCCCCACCGAGCTGTAACAATAAAAAATGTCTCAGGATATTGCCAAGTGATCCTTGGGGAATAAAATTATCCTGGGTTGAGAATCACTGTTCATAACAGAAAAGCTTTTTTGAGATTCTAGTATTTAAGGCAGGCTAACTCCTATTCAAACAAACAAATAAAAGCAAAAACACAAATTTCAGTGGCTGAACTTAGCAGTTTATTTCTTGCTTTGAAACAGTCTACTGTGGGTCTGGATTGAGAGGGAGGGAGATGTGGTCCTTGTTTCATGCAGCGAACCAGGCTACTGTTGGCTTCCCAATCTTCAAGGATGCCCTGACTCTATACACAGTCAATAGATGGGGAAAGAACTGGAAGGACCCTGTGTGGTAGATTTCCAACAGCCTGGCCTGAAATTGGAACATAAACCATCCACCACGTTCCACTAGTTGGAACTCAATCAGAAGGACTCACTTAATTGCAGGGAAATCAGAAATGGAAAGCAGCTCTGTGCAGAGAAAAGGAAACAGTCTTAGTAACACGGTTTCTTCTGCATGTCTAATAATACTAAAGGGGGAGAGGGTTACATTTCTACTAAATGTGTCACAAATAAGGATGTTTTTGGCTTGTGTTGGGCCCAGAAAAGAATTTATTAGGAGTAACAGAATCCCTTCTCATCCCTCAGAGTTAGTTCTTCAGTTCCTGAACTAAAAATAACCTAAGCCACAAAGTGTGCGTCCTTAATCACTTTTTGGTCCCTGAGTAGAGTCCCTCCATGTGACTTAATATATACTTGTGTAAGTGTATCATTGATGGAAGTTCATGTGTGGCCTCTCTGAGATGATAATGTATTTTTTTAATCATCCAACATTTGGATAAATCCCAAAATTCAAAGTTAAAAACAAAACTGATTCTTATGATTGGTAGCCCTTCGTGTATTCAACAGACATTTATGTTCTCAAGAGGGCAGAAAACTGAATCACTTTTTTTTTAGTTTTTGTTTTTGTTTTCATTCATGGGACTTGTGTGTCCACTCTTCCATTGAGAACAAATACATGAAAGGGTTAGCTGGAACAGAGACAGTCCTGTCTAACTGTGGAGCAGAGAAAAGCTAATAGATCACACAAAGATCAAATCTGTGATCCCAGACCCATGACGTCTGGACTTTTACACGTTACAAGAATGAGCTGACCCTAGATGAAATATCTTCCTTCCACTTTCTTTTTGGAGATGCTCTACCTTCAGGAGTTTTACATCTCATCCCAGAGGTCTCTTCAAGCTGTTTCCTCTCAGTCTGACATATGTTATCAAGAAAAATCTATTCAAAAGCACATACCGATGCCGTGGAGTGTTGCAAAAACACCACCTCTGCTCTCCCTAAAGAGAGAATCGTGCAAACAGCTAACTACATTCAGTACAACAGAACAGCCTGACTGTAGAGCGTGCACATACTGCAGAGTGCAGGTGATGGAATAATTAAGTTTAATTGGGGGACTATTAGCAAATGACTCATACAGAAGAGTGTAAGTGGAAACTTGAAGGGTATATGACTTTTAATAGGCTGGGAGTGAAGAAAAGATAATTGTAGGCTAAAGGAATAGTTTGATCAAAGGTGCAGAGGTGTTTTTATGTAACTGGTGTGTTGGGGGGAGGCTGAGTAGTTGGCAACAGAATAATTAGCATAGGCAAATGTCCTGAGCTAGAGATGATGGATTTACCTTACCCTCGCTCCACTGTTCCTATTTAGTCTCACATTCTCAATTTCCTTAAACATGCCCTAGACATGGCTCACTCCCATTCCAACTGCTTTCCCCATGTGTTTTCGTACCAACAAAACATGTGCTACCTTCTAAATCTATACTTAGCCAATGCAAGTCCCCCTTCTTTCTCTCTCTCTCTCTCTCTCTCTCTCTCTTTGAGAGAGATGGCACAAGTGAGTGAGGGCTAAGTGACAGAGATAATCCCAGAAGGGACAGAGAGAGAGAGGGAGAGAAGCAGGAGGTTGTTTGTTGTTGTTGTTGTTGTTGTTGTTGTTGTTTTACCCCATGTGGAACTCAAGGTCATGAATTGTGAGATCATGACCTTAGCCAAAGTCAGATGTTTAACAACTGAGCCACCCAGACCCCCAGTCTCTCTTTTCCATGAAGTTTTTCCTTTTGATGCCAACTCACTTCCACCCACCCCACCCCTCAATTCACATATATTCATATCTTTCTTCCTAGACACGGTTTTCACATCTAGAGGCAGGAGGTATCCCATTCCTATATAAATGGTATGTTTCATTCTTTAACTGAACTGTAAGATCCATGGGCAAAAGCATGACATTTACTGGCAACAACCTTCACTCCTGTGAATGCAGTTGCAATAAACTTTGTTCATGGTAAATTTTCAGGTAAATAGGTCAGAATCTTGAGGTGATAACGGGATAAGCTTTGGTATCTAATTGCAATGTTGAAATGGTAGTCAAAAAATGGTAGACAAAGATTTACCTTGCATTTGGTAGTGAGTATGGTTTAAATTCATCACTAACTGTCCTTCTGCCTATCACTCATCTTTTGTTGACCTGGCAAAAGGGTTTGCATATTTCACCCACTTTCTGGTTCTGGACAGCTGCACGGTCACCAGGAAGATATTCTGAGAGGGATGTTTCTGTGGCATCTAACAAGGAGAAGAGAATATCATCTTCTTCAATTCACAAAATGTATCTAGAAACTCTGAAATTATACCAAGCAAAGACAAGTTTTTGTTTTATTTTGTTTTTTTTAATTGTAGTAGAACCAGACTTGAAAAGTATTAAAAGGGCAAATAAATTTTCTCTAACTTTTTACACAATATGCCCAATTTTACTTGTAAAGAAAGATTTATGGAGGCCAATTGAGATAACCAGATAAAGTTAGGTTAAATCCAGAGGCCTGGGAGGTGGTCTGCTGTAATTTGAATTCTGGTTTTGTCATTAGCAATCTTCCTAAGGTCTCTGTGCTCAGTTTGCTCACTTGCAAGGTGGGTTATAATAGATGGCAGAAGTGAACTAGTGAGCTCTAATTCATAGAGCTTTGAGCTGAGTTAATATATTCAAAATACTTAGAGCACAGAACAGCACAAAGCAACTGTTCTCAAGCATTAAAGGAATTCCTAGCTTGAGGGCGCCTAGGTGGCTCAGTGGGTTAAGCCACCGACTTTGGCTCAGGTCATGATCTCTCAGTTTGTGAGTTCGAGCCCCAAGTCAAGCCCCAAGTCAAGCCCCAAGTCGGGCTCTGTGCTGCTGGCTCAGAGCCTGGAGACTGCTTCAGATTCTGTGTCTCCCTGTCTCTCAGCCCCTCCCCTGCTCATGCTCTGTCTCTCATTGTCTCTCAATAATGAATAAACGTTAAAAAAAAAAAAAAAGAATTCCTAACCTGATAGAATTCCTTCGTGGGGAATTTCCACAATTCTAACACTCACATCTCCCCATCTCTCCATTTTCTGCTTTTGGTTTCCCCGAGTTCCCTTGTTAACAGGAAATAAACCATGCTAGTGTTTGATGTGAACACAGTGTTGACATAAATAAATGGTTGATGTGGATACAGAGTTTTGGGCAAAGATCACAAAATTTTACAATTCTACAATGGCCAAAGATCTATTGAAACACAGAAAGAGTTCACTACAACTAAAATTTTTAGATCCAGACAGAATAGAGGTTTGGCTTGCTTGATATAATTCGTCTACCTTATTTTCAAAAATACAACTACACATTTTGCCATTTGGGGAACATTTAATTGATAAAAAATTAAAATTTTCTAAAATTTTTCTGGCCAACATCTATTCTCAGAAAGAACTTTGTATTATATACCAGTCACATATGAGAAGTTGTGTTTCCCAAACAGAATAAGAGCCCTAACTAGAATTTGTCAAATTAATCTACTCTGTGCTGTCTCTGAAGACATCTTGTTTGTATCTGTGAGTGAGAGTTATTGTAAATAATGGTCCTTTCATTCTCTAGTGAGAAGCCTTTTGCTGAATGATCCTTACAAAGTACCTGAAGGACTGAGCTCAGCATATTCTCAAAAAATTTATGAACATGTTCACAATTTGGGGATTTAAAAATATTATCCAACTATTTTTCTTCTCCTAACAGAATATAATAAAGTAATAGGTAAGAGTTTCTTATTCCTGGTGGTCATAAGTGTTTACTTTTTTTTTTTTTTTTTATTTATTCTTTCAACGTTTATTTATTTTTGGGACAGAGAGAGACAGAGCATGAATGGGGGAGGGGCAGAGAGAGAGGGAGACACAGAATCGGAAACAGGCTCCAGGCTTTGAGCCATCAGCCCAGAGCCCGACGCGGGGCTCGAACTCACGGACCGTGACATCGTGACCTGGCTGAAGTCGGACGCTTAACCGACTGCGCCACCCAGGAGCCCCATTTAATTCTTAACCAGAAGAGAAAAGGACTCCCTCTACATTTTCAAGCTGTTTCAGAAAACAAAACTGAATGGATTTGCTGACAATCTTATGTCCAAAGAAAATGGTAGAAGTCAGTGCATTATGTAATGCAATTTTAAAACCTTCAGTTGTTTATGTGAATTTAATGGTTGATGAGATTTTTTCCCAAAATATACATGAGCATCCACATGACTATGATGAGATGAATAGGCCTAGAACCTGTGGCTTTCTTGACACGGGAAAGGAAATGATTGTAATTAATCCATTTACTTATGACAATTAAAAGATTAGCTCAGTTGATTTGCCAAGACTGTCTACAATGTTGTCATTACTTTTAAAATTAGAAAAGAGTAACAAAAATATACTCTGCTGCCTCAGCAGTTTTAGAAGGAAAAAGTCTTAATGCACCAAAAAAAAAAAAAAAAAGAGAAAAACAAACACCCAGAATGATATAAGCATTTTATATTTTACCAAAAAAAAAAAAAAAAGATCTGCTTTTCCATCTTCAGCATCCATATCTCTTTTATGCATATTTTATGGAAATTCATTTTTTATGGTATTAAATTTGAAGCATTGATTTTAAGTTTTTAATAGCCACACATATTTTGTTATATTTTACACAGAAACATAATGTATTTAAAAATATAGACCTATTTAAGAGTAGCACTAAACCCTTCCAAATAGATATACTTTCAAGGTTATCAGATGCATCTTGATGCATAATTTGGAGATGAATGTGTTCTCTAACTGCAATTCGACTCTATTTGGGCTGCGGTTTACATAAAAATACAATTTTTAGAGAAAAATCATCATCCTATCTGAAAATGTTTCTGGGGATAGCTTGTTGTCCAGCAATCCATTCCCACAGATGATGGCAGATAAACTGCATATATTTAAAGGCAAGGAATGACACTATGCTACAAGATGAATTAATTTATCGTTTTCACCTTAGGTGGTCCACTGGTGACGAGGGCTTAGGAAGTGGATAGCTTCACTGCAGTTATGCTCCAGGAGAGCAATCTTCATCATTTCTCTTCTACTGCTTTCAAATTACATGGAGCTCTGTGCAGGAATAAATTGTAATGTATGGCTACGGCCCTAAACATGCGTATATGGCTTTACAGTATCATAAAATGAGAATCCTGTGCAGGCAATTATTATTTAAACTGCTTTACTATTGAGAAAGGCCACATGCTACATCTACATTTTTAGCTCTTTTACATAAAGATTCACCAAAACATTACTGAGAGTTAACGTGTTTCTATTCAGGGGATAGAAACAGGTATGGATTAGTTATTGAGGGGAAGATGCTCTATTGAGTACCTGACAAACTGGCCTTCAGTACAAATAACTTTATTATCTCACGTAACAAGAAGCTCAGAGAAAGGGTGTGTTAAAAGGCTGGTTGATCCGGTGGCCCAAAGGTGGTATTAAGGACCATATTTCTTTTTGGCTCCTTTCTTACCATTGTTCTTGGAGTGTTGTAATCCTCAGACTAGTTTTGCTTATTGTCAGAACATGTCTGACCCAACACAATAAAGGCAGAATCTTCCTTCTTTACCATCAGTAGGAAAATATTTCAATGTTAAATATTCATCTTTTTCTTCAATCTGGTTGAGCCTACATTAGTCTCATGTTGACTCCCTATCCAATACAGGTTGTGCCCTTAATGCTTTAAAGTTACTGGACTCTGTTGCTAAAGTGCTATCATTTGAATAAGAATGAATAGTTGGATAATATCAGGGTGCCTGTCAGTAAAGAATAAGGGGAAAATGACTGCTCTCCTATGAAATCAACAGTGTCCACAAGAAATAACCAGGACAGACATGAATACCCAACTCAAACAAGTCATGTGCTATGAACTCGACTGATCTCTGGCAAATTATCAACCCCTGGAACTCATTTTTCATCTGCAAAATAAAGATTAGAATGTTGTCTTCTTAGCATGGTTTTGATGATTAAAAATAATATATACGAATCATTTAGCACAGAGCCTGACACATATAAAGGTACAAAAGTACATGCTCAAAAAAGGTAGCAAGAAGGAGAAATTATTGCTGTTGTTTTTGTTACTAGTGTCATGGGCTGTAATATGGATGACCTGACAGCTGGCATACAGCTAGTAGAGCAAATTTATTCCAAGGAAAAGCAAATGTCACTCTCCAGAATACAACTAATTATCTTGTAAAGATGTTCATCAGGATCTACTGAGACTTAACCATTTAGAAAATAACTATATGGATCCCGTGACAGCAGACGTCACTTCAGAAATAAGTCAGGGACTCCAGGGTTGTCACAATGCCAGCCCTCATCCTGGTTCTCTATCCTGCCTGGGATAGGAGGGAATAGAGAGGCTTAATATCTTCCATGGGTCCTAAAGCTAAATAGGGTAACATGATGATTTCCTACGGAATTCTTCTGAGCTAACAGTATATATATATGTTCCAATAGATCAATGCAGCTTTTCTCTTATTTTAGGGCAAAGTGAGTCTTGATGGTGTCTTAATTGATACATTCATAATTGGTTTTTAATGCAGTTTTAAACCTGTGAAATTTATTCTAATGATATAAATCTGTTATTCTTTCCTACTACAAAGTGCTACCTATCTTTCTTTACAGAATACAGTTATCTTCCAAAAAACTTTCTGTTTTGATTGCTATAGGATGCATTATATAACTGATTCTTATGCCAAGAAGGTACAAGTTAATATTTTAAAATAAATATAAATTATTTCCCAGACAATGACTCATTCATGGTTTAATTCAATAGATCTAAAATGTATTTAAAGCCTGTCTGGCTACCTTCCTGCAAAATGCTGTAATCATCCTTCTAACCCCTTCTTTTTCTTCCTATTTTTATCTCTTTATTCATATTTCAAGGTGCAATAGTGATGTACGTCTTCCTCACTCTATCTGTGATATATGATATACACATTAAAAGGCAGCAATCAAGTGCAGGTGTATTGATTAAATTAGGCTGTCATGAGGAAGAGGCAGAAGAATTTTATATTTATTTAAGTCTCTCCATGTACTAATTCTGCCTGCCACTGTCCTCCACAGAATGTTTACTTTGGTTTCAGTACAGAAAACATAAGTTTCAATGTATAAATTAAATTTTGGGAACAATAAATTCATAATTATTTCTTTAAAAATGGAAGATCACGTATTTGGTGATGGGGCAGAGCAAATGTTTGTGTTTAAAGGAGTTGTTTTTGAGTGTTAATAAAACAGGGAGGGAAATTGAAATATATTTAAAGTAAATTTACCTTACTTTTGAAAAGATTTAAAATTTAAAATACAAATAAAACATAATTGATAAAGCATACAAAAAAGTTAAAGGTAAATAGGTCAAAAACCTGAGCAAAATCTGTACTTACCATATGTCTTAGTGACCTTGGGCTGCTGTAACAAAACACCATGGACAAGGTGGCTTTAGAAACAGGCATTCATTTCTCACAGTTCTAAAGGCTAGGAACTCCAAGATTAAGGTGTTCCCAGATTCAGCCCATTTCCTAGCTTTCCACATTCTGGCTCTGTCTTCACATGGAGGAAAAAGTGCTAGTGACTTTTTCCCTTCTTGTAAGGGCAGCAATTCTATCTTGGGGATTCCCCCCAGCTCTAAACCTAATCATCTCTCAAAGACCCCACCTCCTAATAACATAACATTAGGGGTTAGGGCTTCCACATATGAATTTCAGTCCATATACACTGTGACACAACAATTTCATGACTAGATGTTTATGCAGAAGAAAAATGATAAAGTTATGTCCATACAAAGATTCATGCATAAATGTTTATAGCAGCTTTACCCATAATTGCCAAAAACTAGAAGCAACTCAAATGTCTTCAACTGTAGAACATATGAATAATTTCTGATACAATCATAAAATGATATACTAATCAGCAAGCTATTGATTTCTATAATAACATGGGTGCATTTCAAAAGCATTGTGCTAAGTGAAAGAAGGCAGACAGAGAAATCAACTATGTGCTTCTGTTTAAGTGACATCCCAAAATACGAAAAATTATAGGGAAGAAATCAGACCAATAGTTGGCAGAAGCTGGGGTTAGAAGAGGGAATTGGCTGTACAGGAGCACATAGGAAATTTGAGGTTGATGAAAATATTCTATATGTTAATTGTGCCAGTTATATGACAATAAAAATTCATCAAAATTCATGGAACTGTTCACCTATACAAAAATTATTCCTCAAGAAACACAACATTGACAAAAAACCCTGGGCTAACATATTCAAAGGATGCCCTTAGAAAATTCCTTTGAACAGACATAACTACCACCCCAGTTATTCATTAATGGTTAGCCATTAAAAATTAAATAGAACCCTAATTTTTGAGTGCTGAAATGACCTATACACTGGTTTCCACTTGTGAGAAATATCATTCTTATGACCTGGTTATCTCAGAACTCCAGAATTATCTTAATGAACTCTAGGGGTTGCCTTGGGCACAGGCAGAATATTCTAGCTGCATGACTGTGTATTGAAGAACCTCAAGCTCAGCCTATTCAAAACTCTTCCCCCTGGTTTGCCAATGGGCATGAAATTTCCATCAGTATCTCTCTTTCGGATTAAGGAACTGGAACAAGAAACTGGGATAGGAACTTTGAAGATGATATCAAGGCTAACACAACTCATTGAGAAGCCACAGGAATTAATGAGACATCCCAAGAGAAGCATGTTAAAGGAGCATTCTAACACACATCTGTATTGATTCTGATCTTCTCTTTTCACTGAAAGACAATATAACAGAATTAAGACAGAGGTGATTAAGAAGAGGGATTTTAAATGGTGGCTTTGCCCCTTAGAGCTCTGCTCTGTAGTCAGATTCCTTAGCTACTTTAGGTCTCAGTTTCCTCATCAGTAAAAAGGAGAAGAATAATATTTAACACTCAGAGTGGTTTACAGAGCACACACACATACTCACTTTATATGGTTAACATTCAGTGCATATACATATAGTAACTGACACATAGTAAGTCCTTAGTAATGGGAGCTATATTAACAGTTATTATTACAGCATCCCTTCCCAATGTAAGCCTTTTTAATGTGTAAGACAGTGTTCAATGTTGGTGGAATAACAAACCTCCTCTACACTTAGTAGCTTAAATTAAAAGGTGTTTTATTATTATCAGTTGGGCAGTTCTGTGGCTATGTACCAGGCTTCACTGATCTAAGCTGGGCTTGCTCTTGTATCTTTGGTCAGCTGGCAGAGTATCCAGGGACTGGCTCTCATCAGGGATGACAGTGGTTATTGGGCCTCCTGTCTCATTATCTAGCAGGCTAGTTTGGGCTTGTTCACACAGTGGAGGTAGATTCCCAGGAGGTTAATAAAGGGAAAAGCCTCTTGACTTCTAAGCTCATAACTGACATAAGACACAGACTAGCCCCTTCTCTCCTGATGCTTACTGTTAATATTCTTTAGTCTTCAGACATCCCCAGTTTTTTTTGTTTTTGTTTTTGTTTTTGCTTTTTTTCTGGTTCTGGTTCATAACAGATTCCTAAGCATGTCTAATAAAGTGTAGATTACAGCCCTCATACATAGCAGCTCTAAACAAAAATACTATGCATAACAGATACCTAGGATAACAGAGTCATGTACCTTGCATATTAATTGATCAGTAGACTTGACACTTCTCCACTGAATCTCATAATTCCTTATCTATCATCCCTTCTTTCATTATATTATGGTTGTTTATTTATACTCATGACGTGACATATTATTTCTGGAAGATAGGGATTCAGTTTTATGCTCTTTATATCCTCACTGCCTGGTACATATCTGTTAAATAAACACTATTAGAATGATCATGTTGCAAGCAAGAGAGATGACTTCGATCAGGGATTATCAAGGGATAGTCTAAGAATTAAGGTGAATCATGAAGTCTGGGAAAGAATTCTATTTGGAGAAAAGTTTTAGTGAGCATTCCCACCAACATGAAGGAAGCCTGGAGTCAGAAACAGACAATGGGGATAAAACAAGCAAAGAAGACTCATTTGCTTGGCTGGAGCAAAATATGTGCCTAGAGCATTAATGGAAGTTGGGACTAGAAATAAAGTCAGAAAAAGAATGCAAAGAGCCCCAGGTTAAAGAATTTACTTTAAATCCATTTATTATTTAATTAATGAGAGATAATTAACTTATTAATTAAATAATGAATGATAATTGAGCCATTAACTCTCATTGCCCATTAAGTTTATCAGACTAGTTAGACTTTACCTTGATAAACAAGGACATGGACAAATTAACCACAGATAATTACACTCTGAAGGGGGGTGACATTGATGAAAAGGGTCAATACATAACATTTTGTATGGAAAAGTCAAGTTCCTGTGGATTATGGGAGTCATTAGGAATACCTACAAACTTCAAGGACTTAAAGAGAGAGCAGATATTGATAGAAAGGTAAGTCACAGATTGTGAAGATCCTTCATACTGGAGTCTCTGAAATGTACAGGCAGGGTTATGAGGATATATTCTCAACCAACATTAAACACAGTACACATAAATTTCCCCTCTATTTCATTGACCAGAACTTAGTTGCAAGGGCTCAATCTCCTGAAAGGAAGCCTGGGAAATGTAGTCCTTTTTTGGCTTATCCAACTTTGATCGCTGAAAAGATTATACAAAAATTGCACAATATAGTTCAACATTTTGTGCAGGGCACGATGTAACAGTTAGCAAGGTATGCTCCATACATACAAGTGTCTTTTTCAAAATATTTAAGATTATCAGGTTTACTTGTGGCAAATAACAAAAGGGGAAGAGAACCATCTTACAATGTTTGGAGGAGAGAGAGTAGGACAGTTACAAAAGCAAAAACAAAAACAAAATCAAAACAAAACAAAACAAGACAAAACAAAAAAATAGTTTCCTTTAGTTGTCAGGAAGGAGTGAAAGATGGACAGGCACTCCATTGGGTAATCCTTTATGTAGGGGTCACCAGGAGATTCAATAGTATAGTTCACTCAGTCTATCACACAAAGTAACCCCTGCCTCCCATTCTATCATAACAACTTAGCATATCTTAACTTTTGTCTTTTCTCTTTATCCTTGCTGCCTGTTAACCATTAACAAAATACAAAGTTTTGTGTTTTGTTATTTATTTTAGCATAAGAGTTACTCATGAACTTAAATAATCCCCAAAGAACAGGATTTATTTACCCCTCAAGGACTTATTTATTAGTAAAAGCTAATAGAAGCGTATTTTGGTTATGTTTTCATATTAACAAATCTTGGATATAAGCTGAAACCCAAACATATCTTCAAGACTTTATTTTCACTTCAACAACCCAAGACAGATTTTTTCCTCAAACCTGGACTATTGACAGAATTGTTTCTTAACTGGTATCACAGTCCTTCACACCTTTAATATTTAATATTTATACAAGCAAAGCAGCATTCATAAATCCTGCCTGCCTTATGTTATCCCTCTGCTCAAATTTTAATGGTTCCCTTCTTCCTAAAAGAGACATATTAAGCTCTTAACTTTCCATTTAATGCTTTCCAAATTCAGACCCTAAATGTATCATTGCCTAAGCCTTTTTAGTCAGACAGGTTGATCTATCCCCAGACATACCTTACTCAGCCTTTCCCTTTTGGTTTTATAGGTGATTCCGTTCTTCCATCTTTTTCTATCTTATTCCTACCAAATCTAGAGGCCTCTGTAGACAGCAAATTTCACTTTAAATCAGGGCAACTTCATGAATCACCTTTCAATAAATGGGAATTCAGCCTCTGTCTCTTTCTGTCTTGTTGCTAGTTCTGGAAAGCAAGCCTCCTGATTCTACAACTGATCCCCACATTGTTTCTCAGTTCCCATTAATCTTTCCAAATAGAGTGGTATATTCCTGTGGATTTCTTCCCAGGCCGGAACTGGAATCCTAATGCTGAGCCTCAGTGCACTAAGGCCATTTACCTACTGTTTTCAGACTTTCCTGTCATTGGCTTCCAGCCGGCTAGCCTAGGATGATGAATGCTCTTGGACCTAACTGCTGGGTCATCCATTAATGCAGGTAGGAACCCCTGATACCAGAAACTTTTCTGATTAATAATTCATTATTGTCCTTTGCTGTTTGGGTGGAAACAGATCAGTGGTGGGTTCTGCCTTGAGGCTAGTGTCTAGGGGGTAAGAATATCTTAGCAATGTTGTAAGCATGAGGTAAGTCCTAGGAGCTCAGACTTAGATAGCATTCCATGAGGACTCAGGAAGTTTGAATGGGATGAGTATGATGTTAAAAAAGAGAATATAAAAGAACTGGGTTCTAGAAGTAAAACTATAGAAAGAAGCAGTGCAAAACTAACAATAGCTAACATTTATAGAAGGCATTGCCTTAGCACAGGCACTTCTAAGCTCTTTATTTACATTCACTTACTTACTAACCACAAACATCCAATGAGGTAGATTCCATTATTATGCACACTTTCTAGATAAAGGAGATGATGCACAGAGGTTAAATAAGTTGCCCAAGGACAGACACACAGTTTACAAGTGGCAGAACTTGTGTTTCAAGCAAACATAGTTTGATTCCAGAAACTTCATTCTTGAACATTATAAAATATTGCCAATATGTAAAGTGCAACTTCTCAATTTTGTTAAGTACAAAACTTGGCAATATTATGCCTATAATAAAGACTCCCATGATGCCTGTTACTGCTGTTGCCCATTAAATAGTAAATAACAATTATGTGATGGATCAGTTAACATTTTAAAGCAAAGCTTCACTTTAGCTTCATTAAGTTTATTTTGAAGAAGACATATTAATGACTCTTTCTTAAGAAATCCTGCTGATTATCCTAATCCACAATTTTATGACAAGAAGTAATTGAGCATTAGAGAAAGGAACCAGAATTTATGGAAAATTTACATTCGAGATAATTTTAAGATTGTGGACAGAGCTGATGCCACCAAGGCAATAACTGAGGCCCTTCAGCTTGGAGAGGACTACACAGTAGTGTCCACTGTTGTTGCAGGATTTTTTTTTTCTATTTACCTCAATGCCCAGGGTTCATTGTCTTATCGTTTTGAAGAACGAAAGGGTGAAAACAAAATAAAATGAGAAGCAGGCAAAAATTTGTTAGAGTATAAAATAAGATCAGAAAATAAGAATAGTATGAAAACTCTCTTTGCAGAGAGTGGGTATTCAAAAGTGAATGCCCTTGACTACAGGGAAGGGTCTTTGTTTTATGAGGTTTTGGTCCTTATCCCCCCTCTCCCTCCCTCCCCCCTTCCTTCTCAGGTCCTACCCTTATTGGCTTGATAGCTCTAGGTGCTGGCTTGTCCATTCCTGATTGGCTTGATTCCATTGTATGAATATGTCATTTTTTCATGGGTCATATGTTTTATGGCCTACTACTTATCATTAATTAGGTCTTCTGTCAAATTCCTGAGGGGAGGCTGAGGGGAGTAGGTGGTGTCTGTTACATTCTTAAGAGGAACCTTATGCCCAAGGGGGTTTGCTGCGGTCAGGCACTTCCAGCATCTTCCAAAGTATGTGTTTTTCCCCACCTAGGGACCTCAGGTCCTAACCTTTCCCTCTCTGCCTACTGAATCCTATCTTTTTCTATCATATTGTGACAGGTTTTCAGCCAGGTGGATGGACAGTGGGTCCCAAGATGGAGCAAGTGCTCCCAGGTTCAGCCATGGATCTAAACTACCAAGCAAAAAATAAGAAATACCTAGAAGAGAGAATCATGAAAAACAGGAGAGGAAAGTGAAAGGAGGATGGTCACAGGATATGGGTGGCTTGGAGTGGGGCTCTTAGTCCTAACATGACACTGTTTGAGTTATATTCAAGTACATCCTGAGCTTAATCCTGCAGCTGTGCTGAGAATCTCTGGGAGCCTATTCAGAAACCCTAAGAAATTACCCTTCTTCCCTGTGTCACAACAGCTAAAGGAACAGGGAATTTTTGTTATATGAGTAGATGCCTTTATCATTAACTCACCTGAAGTTGATTTAGATTGTTATGTCACTGATACTATGTCAGAAGCTTTACATAAGACAGCTAACTTAATTCAGTAACTCAGAACAAAACTTATCATTTCTTCATTTTTAGTGGGGAGGAAAAAAAAACAAGTCTCAAAAAGTCTAACCTTTTAAATATTTGTTCTAACATTTCACATCTGGCGTAAGTGGTGAACCAAAACTTTGAACTCAAGGCTGTCCACATCTTGTGCTTTCGGCTAAACTCTGCTTCTTTTTACTTGGAGAAAAGAAGTACCATTGTTTTCTGTATGCAAATCAAGCTTCTCCTCTGCAAAGAAGTTGAATTGCTTCAGGGAAAAAAGAGTAAGCAGAAAGTACACTCCTCTGATTAAGGGTGGAAAAATTGTAGGAAGAAGTTACCTCCTCAGTGAAAGGACCTTCCAGTTATCAGTTTTTACTGCCTTGGGGAGAAAAACAAAGGCAGACATAACCTATTTGTGAAGGTATTCCTTGTCACAAATGCAAAGGGTTTGGGTCTACTCATGAATAATAAGTGTCGAGTGTGTGTGTGTGTGTGAGATTGTATTTCCCTGGGAGGGAAGGATAAAGAAAACTATACACATGTGGAGAGAGAGTATAAAAGTGTAAAAGTGACTAGTCACCTGTACACTGTACTATTTTTAATTATTATTATATGCAGATCATTGCAGAGTTTTCTGTCCATTGAATCTTTGGTAAGGGTCAAATTACATGCATTACAAAAAAGGCTGGGATTTATAGGTTAGGGGAAGGGAGAATAATTGACAAGTATTGAGCATCTATTCTGCTCTGTCCTATGTTAGCTGTTCTCCAATGTGAGACAGCCAGGATTTAAATCCATGTTTGGAAAAAAAAAATTCATGTCAATCTTTCTCCAAAGTTCATCCTCTTTCCACTAAAGATAGTTTGTAGGTCCTTAAACATTTATCATTTCAGGTAGACCAAAATATTCAATCTACTCATACTAAATTACTGAAGCAATCACCTATTTTCTGAGTTTGCCTATAGTGTTCTTACACTTCAATCCATCAATTATAATGTTTCTAAACTTAAATGCTCCTAGTTTTCCAAAAAATAAAATCCAGAGTTCCCAGTCTGGTTCCACTGAAGCTGTCTAATTGTACCTTCCATTTCTTACCACCACTGATCTCCCGTCCCAGCTGATCTCTTGACATGTCTGTTGAGTACAAACCATATTTTTTGTTTTTCTTTTGAACATTTGTTCTTGCTACACGAACAGTCTGGGTTATATTTTTCTTCTTTCCCACCTTTGAGTTCAGAGGACTATTCCCAACCTTGATACTTACTGCTTTCACCTTTTATAAGTACTGCTTTTTTTTTTTTTTTGCTACTTCTTACATATATTTATGTTTTGTTCTGCCATCTGACTGCCTGCTCCTCGAGACAGTAACTCTATTTTATATTTTAAGTGAATTTAACAAACAGCTTTTGAGAATGAATTATGAGCCAGGCCATATGCTGGATGCATTAGACAAGGAGATACAAAGCTACGGCATCTTACTAAAAGATTTACCCATATGCTTATCCCACATAGTGTCCAGGACCATGGTTCTCATACAGCAAGTGCTCAGTAAACACACATAGGAGAGAAAAGCTGAAATGAAATTAAGAATGATCTTCCATTCTGAATGATCTCCAAGTCGATTTAAGTTTGCATATATGCTGTTAATGCGACGCAGCTAATTGCATCTTCAGCTCATTGGTGCTTCTGGGTTGCACTCCATTGTGTAACACAGGGTTTTCTCAAGTTTAATCAGTTCACGTGCTATGCCTCCATGCTATGCCTCTGCTCATACATTCTGAACGTCATTTTGCTTTCTCTATGTGACTTCGACTCCATCATGCTTCTCCCCTCCCTTTTCCTTTATTTTCTCCTGGGTTTTTTTTTTTTTTTTTGCCACAGGAGAGGCATTTGCCTAGAGAGAGACACTAAACTTCCAGAAAGAATATAGCTAACAACAACAACAAAAAGACTTGTTGGTCCTGAGCTCTTTTCTTTTTTGACAGTCACAAAGGTTACTATCATGGCTATTATGGTCTGGATGGTATTCATGAACACTAATTAATTAATTAAACTTAAGCTATTAAGGCCTCGGAGCTTAGATACCCAAGACCCATCGGCTCTCCCGGTTTGCAGTTGTGAAGACTCAAATTAACAGCCTTGTAATTATTGATCGAGTTCTTTTGCTTCAAACTACTGAACACAGGTTTGATTCTAGCATTCCACTGTGTGACTTCCAGGTACTATTATCACCAAATGTTTTAGGAGAGGATTTTTTTTTTCCTTTTACATTTCAGGAAAATAAAGGTTCTTTGGAAGAAATATATGAGGATCATTTTAAAGAATCCTAGTTTAATAAGCACACTTGTTAGTAAATCAGTGCATAGCGACAACAACTAACTTCTATAGTTTTAGTGGTTTGGGGCCGCATTGGGGGAAGAAAGTGTGTGTGTGTGTGTGTGTGTGTGTGTGTGTGTGTGTGCATATATCCATGCACATACATACTCAAACTTACATGGGTATGTACACATTGCATACATACACACACATGCACAAACACACCCACATGTATAGGTATACGGGGATGTGGAATTATCATATATTGTGTATGGTATGACATATTCAACTTCAATATCCTCCTGCAATATTAACAATAATTATTTGTTGAGTGCTTACAATTGCCAGATTCTATAGTTAAGATTTTACAAGCACTATCTTAGTATATCCTGTCAGCAGCACCAAGACTTCTTATTCCGCATTTTGCAAATGAGGAAACTGAGGCTCACAGTAGCTAAGGTTAATTTACCTAAGACAAAATTCAATGCTTGGTCTTCCAGACAGCCTCTCAAATGATTTATATTCTTCTCTTCCCTGATCTGATTACTTGGTTGTGCTTTGACTGTCTCTCAGTTTCCCCTTGTCTCTCGATCTGGCTGTCCTTTGGCAACTTCTCAAAATCAACTGCAATCATGTCCTGAGCATCAATTTCTAGGAATTGAGAGTTGATGCTAGGGTGGGAAAGAAAGAAACGTGCAATTCAGTAGAATTGGCAGCATTTAAAGAGAAACAGATACCTGCTGCATGACAGAACTTCAGATCCTAACAGTTGGAAAATGTCTGATACTCAAATACTTACTCCCTTTTCTTCTTTGCACTAAACATGCGCAGGTGACAAAGGACTATAGTGTCACTTGTGAGTATGACATCGGCAGAAAACCAAATCCATGGCTATAAGGCACATACAGTTTATTTGTGTTATTTGTAAGATAAAAAACACCTGGTGTTTTAATTGTGTTCTTTGTAGATATTTTATTAAGTCCCATGGCTCCTTCCTCAATATTTAAAGTAAATTAATTTTACTTTGCCATTCATTTCAACTAACTTGTGAATTCCTTCCATGTGATTTCATCTATTTGTATAATATTGCAATGGCCACAATGGATTTTGCTATGTTTGTGTCATATATCTTAGATTGCAACCTGGAAACCCTATCAAACACAAGAGAATTTGTCTGTCACAAGGAGTCAGAAACCATTTTGAAGATGCTCCCTTTTGTGAAGTATGGGACAATTTGAACCTTGACAAAGATAATAAGGGTGAAGGGATTGAAATATATCAAATATTTAAAAATCCCTGTATTTATAATAATACTAAGCATTGTACTGATCACCTTTGGAAGATGCTAGAGAAACCAACTTATGATTTTGAAAATAATAAAGGGAAATAATCGATTATGACTGATATTCCATGGTAATCTAATAGTAAATGAGGAAAGGATTTGTTTATGAAGTATTGCAGCTAACAGATGGAGAAGAATTAGAATATCAATATTTTGCAACTGTAACATATTAACAGAAGCAAAGTTCCTAATGTCCCTAAAAGAAAAAATGACATGAAATAATATGCCTTCTGATTAGATTACACAATGCTTATTCAGTGATTTTGCTTAAATAAGTTGAATTTGCTTCCAAATTTGAGTTGCATACAAATCTAAGGGTCTTGTCAAAATGCAGATTCTGATTCATTAGGGCTGGGATGTGGGGGGGATTCTGTGGGAGATGCTGGGGCTATGGGTCCAGGGACCACAGCTGGAGTGACAAAGCCTTATGTCTCATGACCATCACTGACCTCACTCACTCACTTCCCAGATGCTCTAACAGAGCATAACAGAGAAGATAAAAGCATTGACCCCAGAACCAAACTGCTGGGTTTAAATCCTGTCTCTACCAATTCTGTATGGCTTGAAGCAAATTATTTTTCTTCTCTGTGACACAGTTTTCTTATCTGTAAAATTAAGATAATAAAGTTAAGATCAAATGTGCTGATAGTCACAAGACACTTAGAACAACAAACTGATAGATAAATAGGTTTTTCTTCTTGCCTCCAGTCCTACCATCTATACTTTCATCAGAGTAATTTATCTAAAATGAAATCTGATCACGTCCCTTCCCAGTATGAACCCCCCACACCTTTACAATGACAACTTTTACAAGGCAAAGCCATCTCTAATTCTCATCCTTGCCCCTCAAAGCTCAGTCCATGTGCCAACAACATTGCCAGCAAACGCGAGGGAGCTTGTTAAACATGCAGAATCTCAGGCCCCTTCCCAAACTTAAAGAAGCACTACCTGAATTTTAACAAGATCCCCAGTGATCTGAAGACACTGGAAAGTACTGCCTGAATTCAATCTTCCACCACGTCACATCCTGCATTTACTGTACCAGAAATATCCACTGATTCAGTTTCATGGAACACATCCCATTGTCTTTTCAACTCCATACCCTGTGTATGGTGTGTTCTCTGCCTTCAATGCCCCCATCTTCTCTTCTTTTCTCCTGGGTCACTCCTGCTCAGCCTTTGAAATTAACACAGGAATCAGCTTCGCTAAGAAACGTTCCCTGTCCACCCCCACTAGGTTCCCTCCTCTAAGCTCTCCTGACACCTTCCTTTCTTAGCCTACATTTTACAACACTATCTGTTTATTTTCTCCTACAGGTTATATTCTCTGCTATATATATATATATATATATATATATATATATATATATATTCATTCCAAGTTTATACATTTTATATATATAAACTCTAAAAGCTTAAACAATTCTGTAAAAACTAAGTACCTTTGTTAAATGTTTTTGAATAAATGACATATCTTCTAGACAAATAATCAGTTGTTCTTGAAGAAAGTTAGTAAATAGAAATATTACTCTACCCCCACTCCCTCACACATACCCCTTTCCTTCTTATCAGCAGCTGTGACTTTCTTAAAGTCACTGAGTTACTACTTAAGAGAAACCAGATATGACTGCCGATTTCAGAATCTTAGAGAATGATCATTTTTTCTCACACCAGCCAGCATCATGACAGGAAGTGATGGGAACAGCTAAGGAAAGAACACACTTGAGCAAAGTCTGGCTGCATTAGATTGTGAACAGAAATAGTGTGTCATCTCCATGAGTAGAGTGTTTTATATGCATTAATAGCATATTCAGACTAGTATTACCTCCATGTTACAACTGTGCAGTCCTTTCTCCTCCTCTATCCCACCAGCTGCTCTTTTCCATCAGCATGATAAACAGCAGACTAATTGGAGGAGAAGCAGGAAAACTATACCTGTCTTTCACTCCCAAAGTGGAAATGCCTGTTCTTAGTGGTGTGATAAGGCAATCTTGATTTTCCTTTCCTAGGCTCTTGAGCTGAGACAAATCTGAGTTCTGCTCATATTTTGGTGCCAGTTGAATGAATTAAATACATATAGAAAGTAAAATCATGAAATGAAACTCAAAGATTTCAGCTCAGACTACTTATCTATATCCCAGTCACAAAGGTAACTACAAACTGCTGAATGATAAAAGAGAACTCAAAACGATAGAATGAGAAAGTGATATCTGTGAAATCAAATGGAAGTAGAATTCTAGTCAAGGCAGGCCAATTGCCATCTTAAACCCTAGCAAGCAAGACTTATCTGGTTCTATTTATGTATGTTTTTATACTTCTCTTATAATGCACATTGATTTTTAAATAAAAAGGTTGCAAAGAAATGGAAAACAGTATTGCAAAAAATTATGTACTAATTAAGGAATGACCTGTAACATGGGTCAGAATAGTTACAAAATTGCTTAAATCTATGCATTTCTGAGATCAGTAAAGAGGACCCCCTTTAGTCATAAGCAAGAAACTAATTAAAAAATGTCTCTCTGATGTTAAGTCTGAATTTGTGAATAAAGAAAGCTAGTGCTGAAATATGAACTGTTCTTTGACATATACTGTTATTCATATTATAAAAACTACATACATTTACCATGCATGTCCCTACTTATAAAATTCTTTTAGAGGAGGACCTGGGTGGCTCAGTCAGTTAAGCGTCTGACTTCAGCTCAGGTCATGATCTCGATCTTACAGTCTGTGATTTCGAGCCCTGCTTTGGGCTCTGTGCTGACAGCTCAGAGCCTGGAGCCTGCTTCAGATTCTGTGTCTCCCTCTCTCTCTGCCCCTCCCCCACTCACATCTGTCTCTCTCTAAAAATGAATAAACATTACATTTTTTAAAATAAAATAAAATCTGGGGCACCTGAGTGGCTCGGTCGGTTAAGCGTCCGACTTCGGCTCAGGTCATGATCTCACAGTCCATGATTTGGAGCCCCGCGTCGGGCTCTGTGCTGACAGCTCAGAGCCTGGAGCCTGTTTCAGATTCTGTGTCTCCCTCTCTCTCTGCCCCTCCCCTGTTCATGCTCTCTCTCTGTCTCAAAAATAAATAAACGTTAAAAAAAAATAAATAAATAAAATAAAATAAAATAAAATAAAATAAAATAAAATCCTCTTGGATTATAATATGTACAGATTAAGTACCTCAATGTCCACGTTTTTCATTTTCTAAATCGTTAAAATTCCAGGTTTTCCCTTTTTTCTGGTTTGAATTCTTTAAGTAACCTAAGAGTAATTTGTACTTTTTCTAGTGTCTAAAACTGTTACTTCCAGATTACTTAGTCCATAATTAGACACTTGCTTCAACTTTTTCCATTTTGATAAGTATACATATTTCTATAACCAGGTATGTTGATATTTTCTGGGCATGTTCACTGTTATTTTCTATTCATCTTAAACATTTTACTTAAGGACAGGTTCTGTAGTTAAGCTCTGTCCAAGGCTTTGACAAAGAGCACTTCAAAAATATGTTTTAAAAGTTTTTCTGCTTCATCAAATCTGGTGTAGGAGTCATCTGCCTGTCTCTTAATCACTCCTGGGAAGAGAAGAAATGTTTTGACAATAAGCTATTCAGGAAGTTCAGCTCATGAGATCTAATTAAAATAATAACCTGACATGCATGTTCTTCTTGGATTAGTGTCTTATGAATCAGTTGTTCACGACTTTCCAGAGACAAATCAAATCAGAGCACAACTGTTAATTAGAATGAGAAACTGGCTAATTCATAATCAGAGAGTTGTTGACTTAAAAACATAAATGTCAAATGTCAAGTGCAATGACTCACTAAAACATAAGGTAACATTAGCTCCTGAAATATTAGAAAGAATATTTTGCTATCATATAATAAAAATAATAAAGAAGGAGGAGGAGGGGGAGGAGGAGGAGGAGAGGAAGAGGGAGAAGAAGAGGAAGAAGAAGAAGAAAGAGAAGAAGAAGAAGAAGGGGAAGGAGAAGAAGGGGAAGGAGAAGGAGAAGGGGAGGAGGAAGGGGGGGGGAAGAGGAGGACGACGACCACAAGGAGGAGGAGGAGAAAAGAAGAGGAAAAAGAAAGGAAGGAGGAGGTGGAAGAAAAGGTCACATTATACATTCAAGTAAATGATATTCACAATGATATATTTCCATGTCCTTATGTGAAAACTCTCACCAAACTATATGACAAATGAGCCTTAGAAAAGCTATAGGACTTGCCCAGTGACACACAGTGAGAAAGTGAGAGAGTGGCAGAATCAGGAATAGACCTCATGGTTGCTGACATCATTATCTGATATTTCAATATCGGTTTCTCTATACATACTTATGAGGCATATATCTAGAAAACTCAAAGGTTGTTGGCAGTAAGGCTATTATAATAAATTTTCACTTTATTTTCTGCATATCAAATGTCTACAATGTAATTTCTACTATGGAATGCACACAGAGACTTTGGGGGAAAGTTGTGTGTTTTGGCATCAAACCATATCTTAGATCGAAATATCAGCACTACTGCTTACTGAACAGGGAAGTCTTTAATATTCTTAAATCTCAGTATCTTTGGCTGTTAAAAAAAAATACCAACTTCCATATATTTTTTGAATGTTGAATGAGATATGTGTATATTGTTACTGAAGAAACTATTTTTGAATCTTATTGGTTGAAGATATTCTGCATTAGCTTTGCTACTTTCTTGTCTTTACTTTCTTACTACAGATGTACTGGCTAATGCTTTTAGCATTGGTTAGATCATGGTGTAATAAATTTTATGGGTTGAGTTCTTGCAGCTGGTTTTTACTTCAATAGCCAGTCCATCAATAACACATACCAATGCGAACTGTAAAGTGTAAATACAGGATTTTCAACAATTACTCATGTTGTCTTGAATGAGAAAAGGCAATCAACAAAGTCAATGCTAAGATGGCACTAAAGTTAGAGTTTTCTAGCAAGGAATTTAAAGCAGCCATCACAAGGATATTTCAATTAAAAATTATAAACATGCTTAAAATATATTTTAAAAGTAGAAAGCCTAAGTGAGAAATTGAAAACATAAAGAAAACCAAATGGAAATTTTATAAATGAAAAGGACAAAATCCAAGATCAAACATTCATTGGATGTGCTCAACAGCAAAATGGAGAACATAGAAGAAAAAATCACTGCATTTGAATTAGAAGAACAGAGATAACCCTTTGTGGCTTACAAAGAAAAAATAGACAAAATAGACATAAAAAATTGAAGAGAATTTTAGGGGCATGTGGATTTATAACAAAAGATCTGGCTTCTTCTTCTTTTTTTTTTTTTTTTTTTTTTTTGTCATCAGCATCCCAGAAAGAGAAAGAAGATAGAACAGAGAAAGTGTCTGTAAAATTAATGGCCAGAAATATTCCAAATTTGTTAAAAGACACAAACCTACTGATTCATGAAGCTGAAAGAAAAACAGGATAAACCCAAAGAAAGGTGTTCCAAGGCACATCATTTTCAAGCTTCTGAAAACTAAAGACAAAGAAAAAATCTTGAAAGCAATTGGAAAAATTTGACATCTTATCTGTAGGGAAAAACACCAATTCAATTGGCAGTGGAATCTCATCGTGACAGTGGAGGCCAAAAAGGAACAGAACAAAATTTTTCAAGTGCTAAAAGAGAAGAATTATCAACCCCAATTCTATATCTTGGCAAATTCCCACCTTCAGGAATGAAAGAGAATAAAGGCCTTCTCAAATGAAGGAAACTAGAAAATTTGTAACCAACAGACTAATCTAAAAGAATGGTAAGTTAAGTTTTGAAACCAAAAAGAAATGATAAAAAAGAAATCTTAGAATATCAGGAAGGAATAAAGAACAATGGAAAGAACAGAAACATAGTTAAATAAATACACTCTTATAATGTAACACTTAGAGCAACTACTAAAAATATATACTAACAGGTATACTCCAAAATACTATAGATAAGTCAAAATAGAATTTTCTATTCTATTTTCTATTCACTGCCCTGACAGTGCAGAGCCTGCTGGAAATTCTCCTTCTGCTCTCTCTCTGCCCCTCCCCTGCTTGTGTGCATGCTCTCTCACTCTCTTTCTCTCTTTTTCTCTCAAAGTAAATAAATAAATACTTAAAAAATAAAAATAAAAGGATAGCCTGAGCATTATCTTTGTGGTGATAGAATAATTATATAGCGTGATTGGAGTGGTAGTTACATGACTCTACACATGTAATAAAAGGACATAGTGCTATACACATATATTTTACCAGTGTCAACTTCCTGGTTTTAATATTACACATTTAGTTATATAAAATGTAACTATTAGGGGATCTGGACCAACAGTAAATGGGACCTCTTAAATATTCTTGGCTAATATCTCTGGATCTATAATTATTTTGAAATAAAAAGTATTTAAAAAGAAAAAAGTACAAAAAATTAGAAAAGAAAAACATGTAAATATTTTTATTTTATTTAGGAACCTAGAGAAAGGATCACATAGCACAGTGGTGCTGGGAAAAGCAATGAAAGTCCAAGATCAACAGAGAGAAAAATTATTGGTTGGAAAGAGACCTGTTGTGAGTTGTGAAGAAAGACAATTATAGTTACAACAAAAATTATATTTAAAAACCTGTAAAGAGAAATGCATTGTGCATATCTGCATTTGTGTGTGTGTGTGTGTGTGTGTGTGTGTGTGTGTGAGGCTGTAGCAAAGAGCCAAATGGAAAGAATATAGTGACTAATTTTTAAAGAAAGATAAAAATTAATTTCTGTTTTTGAAGTTTTATTTTTATATAGGAGGATAAACTGAAATTTATCAACTGAATGACCTATTCACCTCCTGAGAATAAACATCTTCTTGAAGGGCTTTGAAAATATTTTATGATCCATATCAAAGAGCTCAGGACAATTAAGAGAATTTTTGTAGTATCTCTTAGTTTATCCCTTGTGATAACTAAATCTGTAATATAGCCTACATCTAAAAGATACTTGGCCTTTGAATTTCAATTTCCATCTATCTTCACTTTGCCTTGGCAATTAAATATCCTTATAACACTGAGCTCACTTTATTGGTGGTAAAAAATAGTGGAGATATAGAAGAAGCTCAAGGGTCATGGTAATTTTCTGCTTGCATAAAGATCTATTATAACAAGTGAGCTGAATTAAGGAAATAACTATAGCATTACTTCAATGTATTTCAGAGCCTAGTTTGCCTTCATAAACAAGAGAGATTTATTGCCATTCTGTTGAGATAATTTCAAAAAAAACACTCTTGGAAAAAACAGAATATCCCTTCAAAGGAAAAAAATATATATAATCACTACCCATATGACAGTAGCTTTCGCTATATAATGTAAAAAAAAGAAACTACAAGAACAGAGTTTCTACCATAGAAGTTAGGCATATCAAATAAACCTAGACCCAACCCAGGTCAAAAGAGACAGATGGACAATAAGTGAAATTACTGAGTTACAGATGTCAATTTAGTGATGAGAAATAAAGGTTAAAAAAATGGTGTGAGAGGAGAGAATAGCAATACCCTTTTGAAGTATACAAAATAGAAACCATGGCTATTTTGAGGCATGATTTTATGCTTGAACTCTCAATTAAAAATTGTAGATTCATCTAGACTTCTGGTTTTATCCTGAATCCATCTCCACAGGAAGGCAGACACAAATAAGTGGAAAGATATTCTGTGTTCATAGATTGGGAGAATTAATATTGTTAAAATATCCATACTACTCAAATCAATCTATGAATTTAATGCAATCCCTATCAAAATCCCAAAGGCATTTTTTAACAGAAATATTTTTGAAATCCCAAATTTCACATGGAACCAGAAAAGACTCTACATAGGCAATGCAATTTTCAGCAAGAATAGAAAAGCTGGAGGCACCACACTTACTGATTTCAAAATATATTACAAAGCTAAGAAATCAAAACAGTATGGTACTGGCATAAAATTAAACAGATAGGGGCACCTGGGTGGCGCAGTCGGTTAAGCATCCGACTTCAGCCAGGTCACGATCTCGCGGTCTGTGAGTTCGAGCCCCACGTCGGGCTCTGGGCTGATGGCTCAGAGCCTGGAGCCTGTTTCCGATTCTGTGTCTCCCCCTCTATCTGCCCCTCCCCCGTTCATGCTCTGTCTCTCTCTGTCCCAAAAATAAATAAACGTTAAAAAAAATTTAAAAAATAAAATTAAACAGATAGACCCATGGAACAGAATAAAGAGCCCAAAATAAACCTACACATATACAGTCAACTGATCTTCAACAAGGGTGCCGAGAATGCACAATAGGGAAAGGTTATCTCTTCAATAACATGGTGTTGGGAAAATTGGATATCTACATCCAAAAGAATAAAATGGGGCACTTGTACTTTATCATACACAAAAATTTACTCAAAATGGATTAAAGATTTGAACATAAAATCTGAAACTGTAAGACTCCTAGAAGAAAACATGGGGGGAGAGTTTCTTTAAATGATTTCTTGGATGTGGGACAAAAAGCACAGGGAATTAAAGCAGAAATAGATTAACTGGGACTATGTCAAATTAAAAAGCTGCACATCAAAGGCAACCTATGAATAGGAGAACATATTTGTAAACCATATATATGACGAGGGGTTAATTTCCAAAATATATAAAAATTCCTGAAATTCAATAGCAAGAAAAACAAATAACTCCATTAAAAAAGGGGCAAAGGACTTGAACAGACATTTGTCCAAAGAAGATATATGGATAGCCAACATGTGTTCAATGAAAATCTGTTCAATATTTCTAATTATGAGAGAAATGCAAATCAGAACAAGATACCACCTCACAAATGTCCAGTGGCTGTTATAAGAAAAAGAAAAGGTGACAAATAGTGCAAGGTTTTGAAGAAATTGGAACTCTTGAATACCTATTGGTAGAAAAGTAAAATGGCACTACAACTATGGAAAACAGTATGGAGTTTCCTTTAAAAATTAAAAAGAGAACTACCATATGATCCGGGGCACCTGGGTGGCTCAGTTGGTTAGGCATCCCACTTCGGTTAATGTCATGATCTCACAGTTCGTGAGCCCCGCGTCGGGCTCTGTGCTGACAGCTCAGAGCCTGGAGCCTGCTTCAGATTCTGTGTCTCCCTCTCTCTCTGCCCCTCCCCTGACGGCACTCTATCTCTCTCTCTCAAAAATAAGCATTAAAAAAAATTAAAATTAAAAGAACTACCATATGATCCAGCAGTTCCACTTTTGGATATGTATCCAAAATAATTGAAAGCATGATCTCAAATAGATATTTTCATTCTTGTGTTCACTGCAGCATTGGCCATTCACAATGGGCCAATGTATGGAAACACCACAAATGTTCATCAACAGATGAATGGATTAAAAAAATGGCATACAGATAAATGGAATATCATTCAGCCTTAAAACGAAGGAAATCTTACTACTTTCTACACACGAGTGGACCTGGAAGACATTATGCTAAGTGAAATAAGCCAGTATTAGAAGGACAAATACTGCATGATTCCTCTTATATGAGGCAACTGAAATAGTTGGAGCTATAGAGCAGATAATACAATGATGGTTACCAGGGGGGATAGAGAGACGGATATGGGGAACTGTTTTTCCATGAGTATAAAGTTACAGTTATACAAGGTAAGTTCTAAAGATCTGTTGTACAACATAGTACCTATAGTGGACAATAAGGTATTATGCACTTTAAAGTTTGTTAAGATGTTAGATCTTCTTTTAAGTGATCTGAATACATACACACCCAAAAGGGGGAGAGGACATAAGGAATCTTCTGGAGGTGATAGATATATCTATTACCTGGATTGTCACTATAGTAACACTATTTATTGTATACATATGCCCCAAATCACCAAATTGTATACGTTATGTGCAGTTTTTTATGTACTAATCATAACTTAATAAAACTGAAAAAAAATTCTTTAAATTACAAGGACCCATTATAGCATTAGAAAGATGAGTGATGTCACAAAAATATATTCTTAAGTATTTCACAGACTCAGAAAATAACAATAATTTATTTTAAACAACAAAATACTATGAATACAGGCTGGTCATTTTGGGGATGCATTGGCTTTTATATTTATATTGCAAATTCTTTGAGAGTAGGAACTCTATGTACATCTTTGCACAGGTAACTTCGTACTTTGTACTTGTGGAGTCAGTCATCTGTTCAATCTGATTTTATTTATACTAAAATGTGTGCATTTAGATATTAGTTAATATTTTTGCTGTTGTTCCTTTGTAAAAAAAGAAGTAGGCTGTTTAAGTATAATACTTCTATGTAAAATCATGGACAGTGAAAATATTGAAGAATATCACCAACTTTAAGGTAAGTCAACAGCAAATTCTTCTTTTCTTTTTTCACTTCAAGTCTTAATTTAAATTCCAGTTAGCTAACATATACCGTAATATTAGTTTTGGGTGTACAATTTGGTGCTTCATCACAACACCCAGTGCTAGCAGCAAATTATTTTCATCATATATATACATATATATTCCTGTTTTATTTTATTTTTAAACTTTTAGCCAAAAAAAGGAAAAAATTAAGCTACTAGGCAACATTTTCAAATTCAACTTCCATTGCTATACATACATGATTTATCATGAATTCAGACTGATCTCAAGTTGTCTTAATTTTTGATTTTTTTTAAGTTTATTTATTTATTTTTAGAGAGAGTGATCGCAATGGGGGAGAGGCAGAGAGAAAGAGGTAGAGAGAGAAAATCCCAAGCAGGGCTCGAACTCATGAACTGTAAGAACCTGAACCAAAGGTGGATGCCTAACCAACTGAGCCACCCAGGTGACCTGAGGATTTTAAAAAATTTTTAACTGCAGGTAATCTGGTTTTCTTCTAGAATGTATATGTTTTTTTAAGATGTTAATTTATTTTGACAGAGAGAGAGCACATGTGTGCACAGTGGGGCAGGGAGTGGGATGGGGGCAAAGAAAGAGAGGGATAGAGAGAATCCCAAGCACGTTCCACACTCAGCATGGAGCCTGATGTGTGGCTCCATGCCATGACCCTGGGAACATAACCTCGGCCTAAATCAAGAGTCAGATGTTCAACTGACTGAGCTACCCAGGTCCCCCTGTACATAATTCTTAATGTTCAAGAATCCTGAATGTTTAATATTTTCATTGCTATTGTAAACGATGTTTTTCTTTACCATTATGTTCTTCAAATGATTTTTGTGTGTGTGTATGAAGACTATTGACTTTTATATTGTAGTTTTATATCCTGGTACTTCACTGAATTTTTTTATTGTTTAAGCTAGTTTCATCATTAATTATTTGGAGCTTTCTGGGTGTACGTTCATATCATCTGAAAATAGAGATACTTTAACTCTTTACCCATTGTTATGCTTTAATTGACTTCTCTTATTTAACTGTATTGACTGATAATGATAACACCATGTTGAACAATAAAGAAAAAAAAAACTGGTATCCTTGCCATGCTCCCTATTTTGTGAAAGTGTTGTCCGGGAGCAAAAGAATTCCTGTCAATTTTTGCCCATTTTTCTCCCACGGAAGCTATTCATTTCAAAAATTTTCCTTCGAATCAATACGTTGTTTTAAGTCTCTTTTTACAGACGATGCTCTAATCTGCCAGGGCATTCTTTTTATATTTTCAGACTTACGGTATCCTTATACTTTTTGGAAATGGTTTTAGATCAATGTTAGGCTAGCAACTCTTCGTCTTTCATCAGTTTTTCGTGGCCTGTCTTTTCTTGCCATGAAGTCATGGGGTAGGAAGGTACTTAAGAGATCAGTTTAGTGATTTGGTGTTTTCTATTGCTTTACTGATACTTAAATTGAAGTTAGTGTTCTCTATTTTCATGTTTTGCTGTAGGCATGGTTTTGTGTGGCTTTATTTTTGCTCCTTGTTTTTCTCCATGGTTTTTGAAGTGAACGTTGTGAGAACCTTATCTCAGCAGCTGCCATTGCTTTTAGCTACATGAATATTCTGAAAGGTACTTTTTTGTTCTACTTTGCTGTATACGATCAAATTGACCTTCAAAATTCTAGTATCTATTCACATTCCCACCAACTATGTAAAAGATCAGTCTCACTAGAATTTCTCATCCTAAAAAATGAAAATTGGTAACCTATTTTTGTTTTAATCTGCCTTTCCATAAACACTAGTTATGTAATTGGAATTAATATGCACCTCAGAATTTTGCATCTCTTCTGTTTAGACTTTACCATTATTCTCTTGGATTCTTTCCTTCTTTTCTTTCTTTCTTTCTTTCTTTCTTTCTTTCTTTCTTCCCTTTTCTTATTATTTTCTTTTTAAAGAAGTACATTGGATAATAACAATTAATTCTGTTCATGAGTACTGCAGATGCATTCTCATTTAAAATATATTTACCCCCAAAATTAGAAATAACTGCAGAGTTCAGTATCTCAGTCTTCTTTCTTCAGATATTTTATACCTTGCTTACAATACCTCCCCTAACCTAACCTAATAAAAATATTTCCTATTATTTTCTTCTATTAATAACTTTTTTATTTATTGTGTCACTTTAACTCATCTGGAGTTTATATGTTATTATAGTACAAAGCATATACAACTTAATATTTTTCTTCTATCCAAAGATTAGAGAAATACCCAACTATTTCTTCACCTGTATATATCCTACAGTAATAGATAAGTAATGTCCATTTGGGGAAAATATCATATGATGAACACTGTATGAACAAGTTATATATTAAATAAATCTATTCAGTCAAGTCCTTATAGTGTAAAACTATGGTCACATAATTAATAATTGCAAGGAAGTCATTATATGTCCCATTTCTGGCACCACAGTAATCTTAAATGATATAAAAAAGATTAAAATAATTTAAAAAGAATTTGAATAGGTTTTGAAATTAAATTAAATTTGTTTTATTATATTTCAAATCTTTGAAAATAGTGACACTATTTAAAATTGTGATCAATATTTAGTAAATTTCTCAGTTTATTCATTAACTAATCATGTTAAATAAAGTCAAATTTAGAACCTCGTGATCCAACCACAGTAAAGCAGCCTCCCATCCAAGAAACCAGAGTTTATATGTCTCATTGTTTTCTTATAAAAAATTATCTCCATATGATCTACTTCTTAAGGCATTGCCACGCTTTTGTATAAACTATTACATAATGTAATTTTTTAGAAGGAACCAATGATTTCAAAACTTTTCCCTCATAGTTTGAAACACAGATTTCTCCGTTATGAGAATTCAAGATGAAAAAGGGAAATCGGCTTACCATTTCTAAAAATTATCAATTAGAAAATAAATAAATAAATAAATAAATAGGACACACAGAGTGTTAGTAATAACAAATTTGTTTATAAATCCAATTTTTTCTGGATAATCAAATTTTCAAATAAAGCAGATAATAAATCATGTTCTTTACAATGGCAATTTTTTTTTAATTCTCATTCTATAATTTCTTCCAATAACAGAATCCCTAGTAATTTAACAATGTAAATCCTAGGCTGCCAAAATATAGCAGCTGAAAGTAAATATTACAAATAATCTGTCTTTTCCTCACTTAACTGAATCTCATGGTTTTGCTTTTTCTCTTTTTTGTTCTGAACCTAGGAAAGTCTGTCACTTCTTTCCCAGAATAACAGGTTAAATGATTTTATTTAAAACTAATTGTCAATATCATTGCCCTTCTCTCTTCATTAGAAATATTCCCTGAAAAATCACAGCTAGTAGTGCATTCTAAGTAGCTCTTTTTTTGCCAAAACTTAAGAAATGAACCAGCTTGAATAAGGGAGAATGTGAAACTTACTACAAATTAATACTTAATATTCTTTATGGTTGTAAGAAAATGTAATTTTAGGGAAAGAAAATATATCTACAGTTTAATTCTATGAGAGTTGCTTTGAAAAAATATCATGTAATAACTTTTTGAATCTGAATTCATTCTGATTCCATTATAGATAAATTCCCATTGTACATTTATTATACATTTGGAGGGTCCAGAAATGTCACCTCAAAATAATAAACCAATTTCTATAATTTCAGAAATGGATGTCTACATAGTTCAATATTGTTCAGCAATTTCCTAGAGAGACAAATTTCCAGGTCTCGATGGGCTATTCCTGTATTCGTGCTGGATAACAGGGAGGGTGACCTTGGAAGTTTAGGAGTAGGGCTCTGAGAGACAGATGAGACCTAATCAGTTAAAAGTCACATATAACAGGTGCCTGCTGTTATGTCCCACTGGCACTAGCCACATATGTTATAACTTGAATCCAAACTAACACAAGTGAATGGAGAGATGCTGTCTTGGAATTAAGAAATGGTGGTGGTGAAGAGGCAGATCTATGCAGGTTATTCAAAGGACATGTGTTTTTCTATTTTGCTTCTGTCGGTTCTTTCCTGCACTTGGAAATCTAAGGTGGCCAGTCATTGGTACAAAGCTCAAATGAGCTTTATATGTATATCTGTGTGCCTGAACACAAAGGATCCTAAGCACAGACATTTACATTTTTTTTTTCCTTTTTAGGTTTTGAATAATTTATTCTAACTTTGGTTATGGCTCTGGATAAATTTAGAAAAATAACAGTGTTCCTTGGCTTAGTTTTTGGATTTTCTTTCATCTGCCCATATCACCACCACCCTTGCTGTGTTTATTGTAACTTATCTGAATACATTTCTTAGGACCCTTTCTGCTGTCCCCTCCATCAGAAGTAAATTATCTGCCCCCACTCATAATTATCTAGATAAGGTAATAAACCAGTTTGAATGAAGGTATAAACTGCTGAATAACCAAGGGAGCAAAACAGTAAACATTTATTATTATTGGCAAATGAGAGATTACTCTGTTACCTGGCCCAGATTTCACATGTATATCCATGATATTATATTTTAATAAAAAATGATAGACAATTATGTTGAAGTGGTAAAACATCTCTCTCAATGGGATTTCTCTTACCTAGCTAGTAATTAGAATCACAGGGAGAGTTTTACAAACATAAATAAGTCCCCCAACACTTATCAAATCATATCTGTGATTTTTTAGAGCCACATATATGATTCTGATGCATACACAGGATTAATAACCAGTGTGCCAGACTCTTGCCTAAGAAAGTGTGGTCCTAAACCAGCAGCATCAGCAACACCTAAAAATTTGTTAGAATTTCAGAATCACAGACTCTAGCCCAGAACTCCTGAATCAGAATGTGCCTTTTCACAAGATCTATAGTGATTTGTAAGTACTTAACGTTTGAGAAACACTGGGGTATAATCAGCTACAACAGGCAGGGTTTTTAAAAATACATTAAAAAAAATAAAAATAAAATAAAATAAATAATAAATCTTTTAAAAATCAAAGAGGGCTGGGGCCCATGGGTGGTTCAGTCAGTTGAGTGTCCAACTTTTTTTTTCTTTAATATTTATTCATTTTTTAGAGACAGAGACAGAGCATGAGTGGGGGAGGGGCAGAGAGAGAGGGAGACACAGAATCTGAATCAGGCTCCAGGTTCTGAGCTGCCAGCACAGAGCCCAACAGAGGGCTCGAATGCAGGAACCTTGAGATCATGACCTGAGCCAAAGTCAGATGTTCAACCGAGCTACCCAGGCACCCTGAGCATCCAACTCTTAATTGCAGCTCAGGTCATAATCCCAGGGTCATGGGATTGAGCCCCCGAGTTGAGTTCTCTGTTGAGTATTCAACCTGCTTAAGATTCTCTCTCTTTCTCCCTCTGCCCCTTTCCCCTGTTTGCACGTTCTCTCTCTCTCTCTCTCTCTCTCTCTCTCTCTCTCTCTCTCGTTAAAAAAATAAAATAAAATAAAATAAAATATAACATAACATAACATAAACATCAAAGAGGATTGGAAGCTGGAATAAAGGAACAATCTAGAGCAAGTAAGTTCAGAATAGGTCATGTGCATAGTCACTGGCCAGTTAGAAGCATTTACAGTGCCTGACTCTGACCATCATCTTCTCTTTACTTCTTTTCTGTTGGCTTTGGGGCTGTGCTGCAAGATGGTCAGAATCACCCTACCTATCCCATCTTTATTTGCCCTTCCCCTGACTTGTAGAGTTTCTATGCTGGCCCCCTAATGGAAAGGCTTCAGGTAATAGAAATAATGCTTGAAGTGAGCGTTTCATAGAGTTCATACAGGTCAGGACTTGATTGGCTAGAGAAGTAGATTATCTCATAAATAATATATATGAGAAATCATTTTATAGCTAGACTTAATGGAGTAAGCAGCTTTGACTTAAAACGAACAGAGAGTCCTAAAAATATAACTACACTCTGAACTCTTACAATGGCAATTGAATCACCCTACCTCCATTCTGAGTAAGTCCTAAATGAAGGTCTTTTCTCAATAGTCTGTTCTCCCAAATGAGGGAGTTTCAGTGGCATATCCTCACATGAGTAAATGTATTCCATTGAACTAATCACCTCATTTAAAGAACTCATCTACCTGAAGAGAGAGGGGGCCATTTGATTGACAGTTTCAAGTTAGTTTTTGAACTTTTCTATGTTCACCCAAGTTTAAGCTTCAAAAAGTTTTCTTGAATATGCAATGTTGGCTAAGTCGCACAGGAATACAGAAAATTAAAGTATTCGACACATTAGTATGTGTGGCACATCATACTATTAAATATTTATTAAGTACTAACAAGTGCTAACTCTACAAAACATAAGAGTTGGATTCTGCTGCTTCCCAGGACAGTACTAAAGACAATGCAAAACAGTAGCACCTGTGATAGCACACTCCATTCCAGCTCATAAGACCCACAAATTTAAAATAAAATGCATCATTTGGATCAGGGCATCTTTAGGCAATTGATTTAGCCTCTCTGGGAGTTTATGTTCATACGTGAAGATTATTTCTTTACAATCACCTCCTTTAACTGTACACTGTATATTCCTGAAAATAATCAAGTGATCAAAGATTGTGTTTCCTAATACTGGAATAATTTCCAATCTCTCTCTAGATCTTAAATATTTTTTGTTGTCTTGAGGACATCTTCTCAGAAAAACTCTCTATGACATAGCAAAACTGTTCCATGCTCATCATGCCAGGAATCTTTATTTAATTCTAAATTAAGGCATAATACTACTACTGAGATAGACATAACTTTGCAAGGTGCTACTTGGTTGTTTGTTTTTTTAAACCCTCTTCTAGAAGTCCAATCAAGAATAAATGATACAAGGTAAGGTGGCTTTGTAATAAGTCTCATACTTCTGTAGGTATTTTCATGGTTTGAAAATAACTACAACAGTACTAACCATGAAAGTTGTATTAAAACGAAACATTTGCTTTTCCAAACAAACAAGAACTTCCCTTCTGGGCTGACTGGTCCATCTGTACCTTCTCTGTGGAATCCCATCTGTCTGCCAGTCTTGGTGTTTGCCAACACTCATTAAGAATATGATGAATCAATTGATTTCATTTGCTGTGACTCTACATGGTGGTGTCTCATTTTGGAACATGGCTGGGCCTGGAGACAGTATATTTCACAAGAAGGTGGACAGGTGTGAGGAAATCAGGGTGAGCTTTGCAAGGTTTGAAAAGAATAATGAGGGTTGGGAATGCACCCCTTAAATTCAACCATCTGCTGAAATGCATACATGATTAAATAAACCAGATTGCCATTCATTCATTCATTCATTCATCATTCATTTAGTAATCCATTTAGCAAAACCATACTCACTGTCCTGGGTACTGAAAATACTCATAACTACTCCTTTGAGGAACTTAAGATCTAGTGAGGAATCATATTAAACTTCAATATTCTTTTTAAAAACTAAAATTCTCCATATTTCCTAATCTTCTGGAGTGCATTTATTCATTCACTAATATGAATCCATGTTACTTGTGCATGTGTATTTAGGACAGTATCTTTCTGATAGACTTTAGTGCTTGTGAATGAAATAAAATTCTTGCTGTTTGTTTTTCAGGATGGAAGACTGGGGAGGAGATCAAAAGAGAAAAATCACTCCACATCATGGCTGACACAGAAAGAAATTAAGACAGTTAGCAACATCTTCCAGTGGACTTACTTTCATCTTTAAATCTGCTGCTGCTATCAGAATGCTGGGCGCTGCCTTAGTCACAGTGTTAATTACTTTCCATAATGCTTTCCAATTCCCTTTGATTAGTTCAATTCTTCTACACCCTTCACAGACCAACTTCAACTAATACTCTCTCCATAAACATTTCATTGGTTCCTGCCGTCTGCATTGTTTTCTACTTCTTTTGTTCCTCAACCTGTGGCCACACTACATGAGAGGTTAGTAGAAATACAAAAATTAAACTAGTCTACGTATCCATTTATAGTAGAATGCATAAATTAATCATAGTATATTTATAAAACAAAGTAAATATGGGGGCACCTGGTGGCTCAGTTGCTTAAGCGTCATGATCTCCCAGTTCGTGGGTTTGAGCCCTGTGTGGAGCTCTGTGCTGACAGTTCAGAGTCTGGAACCTGCTTCAGATTCCGTGTCTCCCTCTCCCTCTGCCCCTGGCCTGCTCTTTCTCTCTCTCTCTCTCTGTCTCTCAAAAATGAATAAATGTTTAAAAAATTATCTTAAATGAATAAAATTAAAAAAAGAGTAAATATAAGTGTTAACAAATATAAATCTCAGTAACATAATATTGAGTAAAGAGTCAAGTCCCCAAAATGTATTCAGTATGGTTATAAAACTTACAAATAAAATGCAATAAAAATTTTAGGACTACATACATTTGTTATTGTTGTGGTTTGAATTGTTCCCCCCAAAGTTTCTATGTCAAAGTCCTAACCCCTGGTTCTTCAGAATATGACCTAATTTGGAAATGGTTATTGAAGATGTAATTAGTTAAGATGAGGTCATACCAGAGTAGGGTGGACCCCTAATCCAGTATGACTGGTGTCCTTTTATTACGAAAGAGAAATTTGGACATGCACACAGGGAAAATTTCATGTGAACATGAAGGCAGAGATCAGGGTGACATGTCTACATGCCCAGGAGTGGCAAAGATTCCAACAAACCACCAGAAGCCAGGGGAGAGCCATACAACAGATTCTTTCTCACAGCCCTCTAAAGAATCAACATTGCTGGCATCTTGTTCTAAGATCTCCAGCCTCCAGGGCTATGAGACAATACATTTCTGTCCCTTAAGCCAACCATTTCATGGTGCTTTTTACAACACAATGTATATGAATTATATATATAAATTTAAAAATACACATATATATAAGTATATATGTATATAAATATACATAAATATATAAACATATATACATAAAAATATATGTGTGTGTATATGTATATATTATATATATATATATATATATACATATATATATATATATATATATATATATGCACAGTCCCCAGCTTGCAATGGTTCGGTGTAATGATTTTTCAGCTTTAACAATGGTGTGAAAGCAATATGCATTCAATGGAAACTATACTTCAAATTTTGAATTTTGAATTTTTCTGGAACTAGTAGTATGCAATCCAGTACGTTGTTGTGATGCTGGGCAGTGGCAGCGAGCCACAGCTGTCAGTCAGCCATGTGATCATCAGGCAAGCAAGTGATAGACTACAACCATTCTGCTCTTCACATTAAGTACAGTAGTCAATAAATTACATGAGATATTCAATACTTTATCACAAAGTAGGCTTTGTATTTGGCTATTTTGCCCAACTGTAGGCTAATGTGTGTTCTGAGAATGGTTAAGGGAGGCTAGACTAAGCTATGATGTTTAGTAGGTTAGGTATATTCAATGCATTTTTGACATGGTATTTTTTTTTAATTATGATAGGTTTGTTGGAACGTAACTACATTGTAAGTTGAGGAATAATAGTTCTTTAATTCAATTTGATTATGGGTAACAAATTGTTTATAATTGATTTTGAAACACTTGTGATACTATGGAAAATTTTTGCTTTAAACCAGAAGAGAAAAAGTTGAAAAGTAATATGGATGTCTCTTTATTTGAAAACTAATTAAACCTATCTCAAAGAGTTGTTTTCATGGTTAAATTAGTTAATGTAAGTAAAATACTCAAAAAGTACCTGAAATACAGTAAATATCGATTAATATTATATATGACAACCATAATCATCATTATATCAGAATAGAAAAAAACACAAAATATTTTTATCATCTGCTAAATTCATAATTAATTCCATAATATCATATAATATTCAAATATACTTGCTTGTGAAAGAATATCCTTTGAGTCTACATTTTTTATAAGCAGACCCTTTCAAGCAGGATCTTGTGTCCTTTTAAATGCCTCAACACTCTCTGAGCACTTCTTTGCTTTTGGCACAAAAAAGGTTTTCCAGAATCACCTACCTTCAAGGTACACACCTGGAATCAATGATCTCTCCATGAAGCTCTGGTTTGTTTTTCTGGGAAAAGCACTTAGAAACCATGATATAGGGACCAAACTTGCCCATTGCCGCTGGAATATCATTACTTTTAGGTTGTTTCTATAGACAGAGTTCTGATTGATTTGCATCTCCAACCAAGTAGCGGGTATTAGACTTAACTTCTACCTTAAACAACTATAAAACTGGACAATGTATATGACATAACTGCTTTTAAGCTTTGGACAACAAAAAGCATTCATTTGTGATTCTGTATGACAAGGGAAAAGCCTGAAGTGTGCTTTCTGCCCAAGGGCGCTTTGCAAATCACAACAGGGATGTGAAACCCAGAGAGCAGAATTTTTCTGGCCAGAGGAAGCAAAGCCTAGTGCCTGCCAAAAGAGAATGGATGAATCTTCATATTAATATAATGAAACTCTACAGAGTAAAAATGAATGAACTTCTGATACAGATAATATAGGTATCTCTCAGTGGCATCAAACTGAAAATAAGCCAGACATAAAAGAACACATGTGCGTGATTCAATTCATCTGAAGATCTAGAACAGACAACCTTAAATTATGGTTATTGAAATCAGAATGATGGTTGCCTATGTTGAGGGAAAATTGAACAGTAAGATGCACAAGGAAATAAGGAAGATCTGCGCATTTCCCACTAAAAAATTACATATTGATAAGGAAAAAATGAAAGCAAAAATAAAATCCTGAGTTCATGCTGAAATCTCTAATTCAAATCTAATGATTTAGACTTTGTTTCTAATTTTTCTTTTCCATCATATTTTCTACAATGAAAACCTTAGTTTCCTAAATCACAAATACATAAATTCATTTTCTTTATTCCCCAAACAGAATATGGTTTGAAAATTACTAGTTTCATTAACAACAATAAACTTACTAAGTTGAGTTCACTATTTTATTGACATTCTTAAAGGATTTTGATCAGACTGCAGGATAAGCAATTTACTTGAATTAGTAGTTGGGCTATTTTGCCTTTTTCTTCTAAACTTTAAAGTTAGCAATTTGTAAAAAGTTAGCTGCATTTATTTCTATTCAGTTTATCTTTTCTCATTTAATGTTGTTCTTTTAATATGTGACACATTTACATTTAAAGTCGACTTGTAACAGTGTGTACTCAGAGATGTCACTCCTGTCCCTCTCTTCTCAAAAGTACATCCCCAACTACTGTCTTTATTAGACTCTTTTCATCTTGTTCCAACTTATCTTTGTTGTGTTTCTTTTTCAAAACATTTTTAACATATTGATAACTAATTACATGTTTCAGACAAGGTATAATCTCACAACATCCTATATTTCATTTAACAATTTCTTTTGGAATTTATATTGGATTGGTTTATACAGATCTTCCCCATCGTTTTCTTTTTTTTCTTTTTCTTTTTTTTTTTTTTTTTTTTTTTACACTTATTTATTTTTGAGAGACAGAGAGAGAGCGTGAGCAGGGGAGGGGCAGAGAGAGAAGGAGACAGAATCCGAAGCAGTCTCCAGGCTCTGAGCTGTCAGCACAGACCCGGGAGATTATGACCTGAGCGGAACTCAGACGCTTAACTGACTAAGCCACCCAGGCGCCCCCCACCCCCCATCTTTTTCTTTTCTTCCAGCTGATTGCAATTTACTGGGTGGATGTGCCATCATTTAATCAACCAGTCTCCTCTAGATGGTCATTTAGGTTGTTTCAATATTTGCTAAGAAAAATCATGCTATAGGGGTGCCTGAGTGGCTCAGTCAGTTAAGCATCCGACTTCCACTCAGGTCATGATCTGGTGGTTTGTGAGTTTGAGCCCCAAGTCGGGGTATGTGCTGGCAGCTCAGAGCCTGGAGCCTGCTTTGGAGGCTGTGTCTCCCTCTCTCTCTGCCCCTCTCCTGCTTTCTGTCTGTCTTCGCTCTCGAAAATAAACATTAAAAAAACATTAAAAAAACATGCTATAATAACTATCCTTATGGATATATTATTTTGTACTTGATTATATTATCAGGAAAATTCCTTAAAATAGGATATCGATTGTAAAAGTAAATACATAACTAATCTGGTTAGATATTTTAAAATTCCTTCCACAAGGAGCCGCAATAGTCTGTACTCCTATCTGCAAGGTATGAGAATGCCCATTTCCTCAACAAAATACAAGGTCTTTAATTTCCCCACATCCAGATTATAAGGGGAGTTTTTTTTCATATTTTATTCCAGCACTTGTACATTTTTATTTCTGATTCATTTAGAGTTTATTCTGATGTTTGGTGTAAGGAAAAGATCTAGATTTTTATTTTTTTAAATGGTTATCATGTTGTCTTAACACCATCAAAATGCAAATTCTATCATTTTGTTATTTATTTTAGCTACAAACTTTGTCATGTATCAATTTCCATATGTACTAGAGCTTATTTCTAGGCTTTTTATTCTATACCATTGGTTCATGTGCCCCAAACACACTACTTTACTTACAATCATTTGATAGAGGGCTTTACTCTCTCTGGTGGAGGTATTTGTCTCCAACCCCATCATTACTCTTCTTTCTTAAGACTTTCCTAGCTCTTCTTCATTTTTGTTTAATGTTTACTTATTTAAAAGAGAAAAAGAGAGTGCACAAGTGGGAGAGGGACAGTGAGAGGGGGAGAAAGAGAATTCCAAGCAGGCTTCATGCTGTTAGCGCACAGCCTAATGCGGGGCTCAATGCCACGCGGGATCATGACCTGAGCCCAAATCAAGAATTGGGTGCTTAACCAACAAGCCACCCAGGCCCAGTTTTAATCCCCATATGATGTTTAATCCCCATATGATGTTTAATCCCCATATGAATTTTCGAATCAACTTACCCATTTCCATTAAAAGTGACTGACATTTTACTGATTTATTTATATATTAACTTGGGAGAATTGGCATCTTTATGATATTGAGTGGAACTGTTCAAGAAAAAAAAGTATATCTTTACATTTGTTGAAAACCATTTGTGTGCTTTTTGGAAGCATTTTAAGATTTTTCTCATACATATTTTGCATATTTATTCCAATATATTTTATATGTTTTGTTGCTATTATAAATGGTTTTCCTGTTATATTTTCTAAATGATTATTATTTCTATATGACCAAAAGGTTTGCATATTAACATCCTACTAAATTATTGATTTTTATTGTGTTTTTATCATACAATTTCCATATATATAACCATGCCATCTATAAAAAGTAGTTTTCTTTTTTTTTTTTAATTTTTTTTCCAACGTTTATTTATTATTTTTGGGACAGAGAGAGACAGAGCATGAACGGGGAGGGGCAGAGAGAGAGGGAGACACAGAATCGGAAACAGGCTCCAGGCTCTGAGCCATCAGCCCAGAGCCTGACGCGGGGCTCGAACTCACGGACCGCGAGATCGTGACCTGGCTGAAGTCGGACGCTTAACCGACTGCGCCACCCAGGCGCCCCTAAAAAGTAGTTTTCTAAACTATCTTCTTCTTTTTCAATTCTTACGTTGTCATAGTTTTATCTTGTCCAGTTTCATTGGTTAATTATAATAATATAGTGCTTATTAACTGGGGGTGATTTCATTTCCCAAGGAATATTTGCAAATATCTGGAGACTTTTTTTTATTATTAAATGTTTATTTATCTGAGAGAGAGTAAGAGAGAGAGAGAGAAAACACAAGGAGGGGGAGGGGCAGAGACAGAAGGGGCAGAGAATACGAAGCAGGCTCAGCACTGACAGCAGTGAGCCTGATGTGGGACTCGAACTCACAAACCATGAAATCATGACCTGAGCCAAAGTTTGACACTTAACTGACTGAGCCACTCAGGTGCCCCTGTCTGGAGATGTTTTGATTGTAGGGTGCTGGTGCTACTGGCATCTCACCGGTAGAGGCCAGGACTGCTATTAAACATCCTACAATGCCCAAGAAAGCCCTCACAACAAGGAATCATCCAACCAAAAGTCAATATCATAAGTTGAGAATTTCTGGTCTAATATAATATTAAACAGTAGTGAAAATATTAAACATTCTTATCTTGTCCCTGACTCCATGAGAATGCCTCTTGTGTTTCCCCATTAAGTAAAATTCTGACTTCATTGGTGCTGCTGTTATTGTTGCTTTAGAAAGATTTTCTCTTTTTTCCCCTATTCTCTGGAAGAAGAGAAGTATCATTTGGGATTATCTGGAAATTGAAAGTTTAGTAGAATTTCCCAGTGAGACCCTGTGGGCCCATTTGAACCCAATGTTATTATCTCTTGGAAATGTCATCTCTGGAAAGTAAAATTATAGGGTAACCATTGAGAACAACTGAAGACTTTCAACATTTAAAAAATAATTTTAAGTAAAAAACTGTGACCTGGAGTTTTATGAACCCATTAATCAAAGGATATGTGTAGGCATGTGTTATGCATTATATCTATTATGTACATATACGGTTTAACCCTACATAGGGTTTAGAACCCTACAGATCTAATATAGCCAATGGATACATGGGTGGATAGGCCTGTGTCTTCTGTGATTCACGGATACTAGGAGAGTTTTCTTGTTTGCAATAATGCCTAACTAAACTGTTCATTTTATGCTTGAAATGTAACCCAGGAAACCCAAGTGTCCCTAGTATCTTTACATGTCAGAGAATTACCTGTTTACAATCACCAAGCATTGTCAGCATCATTATTCAGCCCAACTAGGCAAAGTCTAATCTTTTCACCAAGTATTTCTGAGAATCCTCAGGATGTCTACTTATATAAAACTGTTGTTCTGAAGATTACACATATTTTTGAAGATCAAAGTGTTTAAACCTCATGAGTCTGTTTCAGTGTTATCAATGTAAAGTAAGTCAATCATAGTAAGTCATTGCTACCAAAACATTTGAAAATCTAGAATAAATTTTATCTGAATTATATGAATTACAATCAATGTGGATAGAATGAAGACAATAGGGTATCCAAAATGTCCACTGAGATATCAGAGAAAGATTTAATTGTGTTCAAAATAGTTTATTTGTTAAACATTTTATATTAATTATTTTAATTTTTACACATAATAAATTTTATATGAGAATTCCACATATAACTGATGAGCATCCTATTGTTAAATCAGACTGAACAGCTAAGGATTTTGTTCAGTTTTTTAAAGCATGGCATGTATTTTACAATCAATAATTTCAGTGATTTTTCAGTAGTCATGTACTTCAAAAGTTAGTAGAAAAACTGATGTGCAGCAATAATATGAATGCATAATAGATACTACCCTGTTTTATTTTTGAACTCTTTCTTTAGCAGTTATTTGCCATGTCTTGATAATGATGCAATAGAGTTAGTCCAGAAAAATCTCCATCTACATTTCATGTATTATTCATATTACTTTAAAAAGCAACTTGCTTTCAAAGGGTTAGCTCCAGAGAACAAAATTTTATGGTCACCTTTAAATTATATTAACATAGCCAGGAGCTAAGGACTTTAGTTGTATTAAACACAACCTAAAGCAAATTCAAATCTGTTTGATAAATGCCTCGTTTCCTCAGTAAAAGCCTTTTCAAAATCTCTTATGATATTTCAGAATGCAGATAGGGTGACTATGACTTCAAAATGGATAAAATGGTGCCAATGTCCTTTCATAATTTTTCTCTGAACATCCAAAGAAGGGCTCAGATCCTAACCCAATAATATTTTAAGTGCCCATAAGATAAAACAAATTGCTAAATTACAACTATTTAACTTGCTTTGAGAGGGGCTATCCTGAAAAAATGTACCGTATAAAATGTTTTAAGGAACTTTCTTCATCTTGAGTGGCAAATAAACATTGAATTGGTTGCGTTTCATTTGGTTGAGTCCTATTTTTTTAAAGCAAATAGTGTATCCAACTGGAGATTTAAACATATGGTGTGCACATTATAGTCACTTAATGAATATTTGCTCATTTATTAATGATGACATTTTGGGGTGAAATGTTTGGCTTATGGGTTTAAAAATGGGCACTAATAATATCACTTAGGACTCTTGGTTGCAGATGATAGAAAACTTTCCCAAAGAACAAGCCTTAAACCAAAGAATAGGACTGGCTTCAGGGACCACCATCACTTTCAAACAATATTTTTGCTATTGTTTCTCCTACTGTGTGTCCTGCTTTCTCTGAGCTGGCCCGATTTTGGAAAAGTTTCTGCTGTCATGACACCAAGACATCTTAAGTATATCCTTTCATTTTGGCATCCCTTCATTTATTAATCAGAAGTGAGTCAGTGGGTCCAACTGCACAGGGAAGAACATTACACGGGGGTGTGAGTAGGGAGGCAGGAGGCTTTGGGAGCCTTTAAGAAGCTGGACAGCCATTAAACCAGAGCAAGCCAAACCAAAGAGGAGCAGGCAGGGAGCTCTCTGAGCTGATAGATGTATGTTAAGAAGATGAGTGGGGTGTGTTGCACAATAAAGTCTTCCCCTTTGCACTTTAGGGTTGAAAGAAAAAATATTTATTTAAAAAGAAAAACACCTAGGGCATCTGGGTGGCTCAATCAGATGAGCGTCCCACTCTTGATCTCAATTCAGGTCTTGATCTCAGGGCAGTGAGTTCAAGCTCTACTTTGGGCTCCACGCTGGGCATGGAACCTACTTAAAAAATAATAATAAAAGCAAAAATTAATTAATTAACTAATTGAATAAAAAGGAAAACATTTTAAATTCTTTAACTGTACATTATTCTGGCAATTCCAGTGACTACTTCTGGGTGGAACACTGGTGATTTTTGTTTTCAGGGTATACTTTCCAAATACCACATAATATGTATGTCTTATGTTTACTTCTCTTTCTCAGAAAAAAGAAAAACTACATAAAACTCTGAAAATTATATTTAAAGTTCAAGAAGCTTTTACTTTGCATCTCATAATCTGGGAGGTGCTTATTTATATTTCATAGTTCTTTATATGTATATGCAAGCTATATGCTATTCTTTTCCATTTGTTTTCACATTCAATGCCCACAACAAATTTATTCATCCTTGTGTGAGACTTAAGGGTATTTAAAGTTGCCTAAGGACATGCAGGTAGTCAACTGGGATTTAAGGTAATGGATTTCGCTCCTTCTTACTCTCGCTTTCCCTCATCATTATAGGCAGTAAAGCAGAATAGAAAGAGCATGAGCTCTGGGGGCACCTGGGCGGCTCAGTTGGTTAAGTGTCTCTTTTAATGATCTCACCAGTTGTGAGATAAAGCCCCCCCCCCACAACCACACACATCCTCAGTGCGGAGCCTGCTTGAGATACTCTCTACCTCTCTTTCTGCTGCTTCCCAATTACGTCCGCTTTCTTTCTCTCTCAAAATAAGTAAATACACTTAAAAAAATCTTTAAAAAAAAAAAAAAAGAGCATGAGCTCTGAACTCACAATGTGAAGGTCTAAATTTTTGTTCCAATATTTAGCATCATTAATAAATATGGGCAACTTACATAACTCTCTGTGTTTAAGTTTTCTCATCTATAAAATGCACATAATAATGGTACCTATTGTATTAACTACACTCAAGACAAAATAAGATGGTACTTATGAAATACACAGAATACTATCTGCTATATACTAAATACATAATAAAATACAATCTCATTAGGATATTCTACTATGGACATTTACTCTTATCACTTAAAAATTTTTAAAAATGGGGTGCATGGGTGGCTCAGTCAGTTGAGCGTCCAACTTTGGCTCAGGTCATGATCTCATGGGTTCATGAGTTAGAATCTCACATCGGACTCAGACTCGCTGCTGTCAGCACAGAGCCTGCTTCGGATCCTCTGCCTCTCTGCCCTCTGCTTCTGTCCTTCCCCTGCTTGGACTCTCTCAAAAATAAATAAACATTAAAAAAAATTAAAAATAAAAATAATAAAAAACACTTGTAGGCAGGTGCAACTATAATTAGCACTTTAGAGATAAGAAAAGGAAGAGTCAGAGAAATCATGCAAATAGCCCAAAACTATACCACTGGCAAGTGGTTAACCAGGATTTGAACCCAGGCAGTCTGAGTCAGGATCCTCTAGTCTAAACCATTAAACTCTACCTGCCTGACGTCAAAACCCCTTTTTTTTTCACCCTATTACATTACCTTATATTGCTATACTGCTTTTACTTGTCCAAGTATTCCATGAGTCTCATTTCATCTTCAAGATGGCTCACTAATTATTATTTTTCTCCTCATCTTATAGATAAAGAAACTGAGATTTAGTTAAATTAAGTGCTTCCCCAGTCAACCTTGTTTGTTTAAAAGTAGCAGAACCCCAGTCTTTTGATACCTTACAGAATGACACCCGTGGCCTCATACCATCAGGTTCAAGCATCAGCTGGGGTGTCACTTGCCTCCTAACATGGAAAACCTCTGGCTTTTTCCAGGGGAATCAGCCTGAGTGGGAAACAGATTGAAAGAGATGAAAACAGATTGACATGTAAAATAAGATGAGTGTGTGACTAAATTCAGGATCTGTAATTCGCTGTCTTTCGAATGTCCCCTGGAATTTATGACATTGTAACATAATTGAGTTTTACACTAAATGGCTGGGTTTTATAACTAAACAATCACACAAGAGGAAGAGTGTTGAAGAGGTTAAAAGAGAGAACACGTGACCAAAGATGTTTAAAAGAGAGAAAAGCCTTTCATCTCTTATGATGTGAAAGTAAAATTATTTGACCTTAAAGTGTTTTTATTAGAATATTCTACAGTGGTAGTGATGTCTTCCATTTAGGAAAATATTAGTGCAGGTGGATGTTACCTAGACTCTCTTCGAGAACCTATAGGACATATTTTGAACAATTCCTACCACATAGTAGGCACCCAAACAATTATTCAATTAATAAGATAATTAATTCATTTGAAAGTTGTGTAGGCCTTCCCTGATTGTCCTGTTGTTAGTAAAAATTTCCAAACACTAATGCACCCCGTTGGGTTGGGAGACTGCAATTTGCTAATGGATTGTGTATTCTCTGCTAAATCAACATCATGTTAAAAAATAAATAAATAAATAAAATCCCTTACAGGCGCCTGGGTGGCGCAGTCGGTTAAGCGTCCGACTTCAGCCAGGTCACGATCTCACGGTCCGTGAGTTCGAGCCCCGCGTCAGGCTCTGGGCTGATGGCTCAGAGCCTGGAGCCTGTTTCCGGTTCTGTGTCTCCCTCTCTCTCTGCCCCTTCCCCGTTCATGCTCTGTCTCTCTCTGTCCCAAAAAAAATAAATAAACGTTGAAAAAAAAATTAAAAAAAAAATCCCTTACATGTCTATTTTCACTACTTTTTATAGTTATAAAATCTTGGTTAAATCACTTGAGCTTCCTGTGTCTCATTTCCCATTTGATAAGATATGAAGTACCTTTACTTATATTAAATATAAGAGTAAGCATATTATAAAGTGAAAATAATGAGAGCACCATTTCACAGCGTGACCCTGAGGATTAAACAAACGAATGCAGGTAGAAGCATTTAGAACATTGCCTGGCAGACAGGAGGCACTCAATCCATGTTAATTATAATAATATGACAATCACTATGCATTAAAATAATTATATCAGTTAAAATGAACTTTTAACATGCAAAAAATTAAAACCATTAGGATCCAGATATGGATTTGGCAGTATAGATACTATTTTGTCTTATTCCATGTCCTACATGTGCCTTGGAATACATTCCATCAAAGATCCACATGCTTTTGCTATATTTTTACAACATTTAGCATGGTATCTTGTAAGCAGATACTCAGTACATATTCCTGTTTAGGCCCTTAACCAGAACATACATCTAAAATTAAGCTATCAAAAGACAACCTTTTTAATATCCTAAATGGTGGCTGGCACAATATTAGGCTCATGACAAGTTCTCAATATATTCTGGCTCACATTCTTGAACAATTATCTCTATTTGGATTTAATATGAATTGACTTAGTTGTATCAGAAAAAGAAAGGGGCCTAAAAGCATATTTATATTAAGTAATGAAAGGACTCTAATTCACAATGAGGTCTGCTAAATGCCAGTGGCCATATAGTTGGAAGTACAAGGGGAAGGAAGGTAAGCAGCCAATGACACAGAACCATAACTGGTTACTGCTAATTTGAAATTAGCTTCCATGATCTCCTTGGTATTCAGAAGGAGAATAAAAGAACATTAGAGCTGAGGGTGGCAAGGACCACCAGGCAGGTCCTGAAAGATTAAAGGTATAGTGGCCATTGTGTCTTTCTTCAACTTAGAACCCATAACATAAGGATTCCCATTACTCTATACCATGATGTCAATGAAAGTCAATAATGGTGAACCAAAAGCCCTGAAAATCCAGACTTTGAAACGCAAATAACTGGTAACCCACAGTTCAATGCAATTTATTCAGAAAAAGAGTTAGTAAAGAATACTAGGCTATGTTATAAGAGTCTGGCCAAAGAAAAGCTGTGTAAAGCCATAGACACCTGCACAGGTTTCATTCCAGCAAGTGCTGAACTTAACGCCTTGTGAGTTTCTGTATGTTTCAGGGTCTGTTAATATAGTGCAATCCAAACTATTTGTAGTGAAGAATTTTTTGTGTGTGCACACGTGTGCATGTGTGTGTGTATGTGTATGTGTGTGTGTATGTGTATATGTGTGTGTGTGTGTGTGTTTCATTCCCAAACCATTACAGACTTATATATTGTCCCAATGTCCATGACTTCTTCATAGTTTGTACCAATGTAACTCATCACAAAATACCAAAACTAAATTATACCCAGCTCAATGACACAGGGATAAATTTCATATATTTGGAAATCCAGGAAATACCAAATTGTTACAAAAGCTTTTATCTTTTAGCTCAGTTTCTGTAATCATTTCATCATGGAGCAGTAAGTAACATAGAATTTGTGAATCAACATTGATTTACAGAGCACATTTTCAGTGGCACCGTAGTAGAGGACCTCTAATGCCATAACCCACTGGAGAACTGTGAGACAAAAGTCAAAATGAGAAAGTCAGACATGTTTGTAGGTTACCACCAATGAAACAGTTGAAAACACACTATGATAGAAATTCTTGAGGGTAAAGGTGAGAATTTTAACTTCAGTCTTAGGGTATGGTTTGTTAAAGCAATGACCAAAAAAGGCTAATATTCAGGATTTAAGCTAAAAAATTATGCCACAAGTAAGTACACTTAGTCTATTTATTTATGCACAAACACATTTTGGGGATCCATCCTGTGGGTAGCATTGATCGATCACTAAAAGAACTATAAAGAAGCATGATAATCAGTGGTGGTTCTCAAGGAGCTTAAAATAGAGATGGAAGACAGAAAACATACATAAATGAATGCTTAAGTAATAATATGAGTTAAATATTAATATCAAATTAATCAATATAAGAAAAGACTGCATTCCACGTGACATTTGAGATTACTGTCTACTGGAACAATTAAGACATTTCAAGCAGAGATTGAAAAAGGAAACATAATCAAAGAAGTAGAAATGTGTGCACAATGACAAGCAGGTGATACCAACAATCACAGTAATCATTATTTATTGTAATCATTATATATATATACATATATGTATGTATGTATATAGCATTCTTTCAATAAATAATGAAATTATTTCCATATTCCCTCCAATTTTATTCAACATTTATAATACAACATACCAAACTATTTCACTTGGTAAGCAGACAAAAAAACACATACCATTGAAGAAAGAGCTACCAATTCCCATGGTATAGAGCATAAGTATGAGCCAGTCAGCATTTGCTCAGCCTTGATTGCTAGTGTGACAAATAACATATTGAGAAACTAGTATTACTTTTATCCTTAGTTTTGTTTTTTCTTCAGTATGATTGACACACAATGTTACATTAGTTTCAGGTATATGTTAATATATATTCTCATTAAGAATATTGCATTGGTATTGTTTTAAATGCTTTACAAGCATGATTTTGTTTAATATTACAATAATCTAGAGAATTTAATGTTATTGGTCTCATTTTAAAATTGTTGCTGAGGGAAGTTAAGTAACTTGTTCAAGGTCATGCATATGGTAAATAGTACAGACAAGAATTGAACCCAGATCTGTTTGACTCCAGCTAAAACACTCCTACTAAATAATAGCTGATAGAATGTAGCATTTAGAAAGGTTAGCTTTAAACTATTATCATTAGCTCTTAGCTATCATCTCTTTGTCTGCTTTGTAGGGTGCTACACAAATGTTAGCTATTATTATCATAGCTTTGAAAAAACTGTAGAGGAATCAAATATATATTCTGGTGGTAAGAAAATTGAGTTCATAATTCTAGAAGCATTGATATTTTTGTGTTGATATGTGAATATGACAAGTTGTTTTTGCAAATTGAAATAAAAAGCAACCAATTATAAAATCATGCTATAGAAATTAACTCAAATTAAAGCAGAAAGTCCAAGCACTTAATCACACTTTCCCTTTCTTTTGATTTTCTATCAGTTAGAATCAGTCTTAAACATTATTCAAATGTTTATCTCTCACATAAGAGAAGTCTGGGAGCAGACAGCACAGAGTGATATTGTGACTGTATGGCTATTACCGATCTATTGATCCCCAAGTTCACTTCATTCTTCAAAATAGCTGCTAAAACTCCAGCCATCATGTATGAATTCCAAGAAGCACAAAGAAGCTTAGTCAGTTCTTTTCTGATGCTTTCCTCGAAGTCTTACCCTTTAGATTTACTTTTGTTTTATTTCACTGAGTTAGGAACACAGATTTGCATAGCTTCAAGGAGATGGAAAATGTCTTTCAGGTGAACATACTGCTGTTCTGAATAAAATCAGGATAACTAAGAAGAGGAAAATTGATACAGGTAAGCAACTCGCTTTTTCTGTTACATACATGCCTTTATTCTCTATTTCATGGAGACAGGAATAACATTATTAAGTATCCAGGCTCATGTGGACACTATTGTATTACTTATCTACATATTTGTCAGGATTTGGGCAGCAATTTTGTTCTCTAATTTAAATATTGGGTGTAATACTAAGTGAAAATGTCAAATTTTAAAAATATGATATCCATAGAGATGTGATTCAATGTTCTAATTATGGTTATCCAAAAGTAAAAAATAAGATTCGTCCAGGTTTGTTATTCACTGAATGATTGAAAGTTGTCTGTCCTACCTTTCGCCCCATGAGAAAAATAAACAAGATAATCTGATGTATTGAATCACATGCTTCCTTAAAAGAAATATCTGACTATTAATACTGCAACATTTTAGTTACATAGAAATATTTTTTATTAAGAAAAGGAGAGGTATTTATTTGTAGGTTTAAGAAGATCAAAGAAGAGGTAGCTAATTTTCCAGTCAAAGGCAGAGAGGAACTAGCTATTATTGTACATGTTGTGGATGTTGACATGATAGAAAAAAAGATTTGAAGCTTTGAAACTGCCTACAAGTTGTTAAAAAGCATTTTGGATTAAAAATGGTTGGAGACTTAAATCGTCCAAGATCTATGGCAAAGACTTTCTCTGAGCTGTCACAAACTAATACTAGAGAAGAAACAGCCATAGTGTATGATTATAAACATACTACAACATCAAAACAGTTCTATAGGGAACACTTTCCACAAACGACAGGGGATTTACATTGCTGTATATCAAAGGAAAAGTAAAATTGTTGAACATAGTAAAGAATAATTCTATGAGAAAAAGATGATCTAGAAAGAACCTGCATTCTTTATTATTCATTATTATTCTTTTTAAATGTTTAAGAAAATAGGGCACCTGGGTGGCTCAGTCAATTAAGCGGCAAACTCTTGGTTTTAGCTCAGGTCATGATCTTATGGTTTGTGGGTTCAAGCCCTGGGTCAGGCTCTGCGTCCTCTCTCTCCCCCTATCTGACCCTACCTCACACTCTTTCTATCTCTCAAAAATAAATAAATAAACATTAAAAAATAATTAAAACAATATTTCGGAAATATAACTGTATTCCCTACTGCCATAAAAATCTAGGGAATTTATCTGTAGTTTTGGAAAAATATATATATATATGAAAAGGAGTAAAATAATACATGAAAAGGATAAGAAATATTGAAGTATAAAAATTAGCAGGTTTCATTATGGAAAGTTGTAGATGAGAAAGAAGGTTGGGAGGTAGTGTGTTTATTAATTATTATTATTATTATTATTATTTAAGAGGAAGAGAGCAGGGGAGAGCAGCAGAGGGAGAGAGAGAAAGAATCTTAGGCAGCCTCCATGCTCAGTGTGAAGCTGGACTCAGGACTCCATCCCAGGACTCTGGGATCAAGACCTGAGCCAAAATCAAGTCTGACACTCAACTGACTGAGCCACCAAAGCACTGGGGAGGTAGTTTAAAAATAGTAACAGCAAATAATTATTCACTTCCTAGAGAACATTAGTGGGTCAATGAAAAAGAAATCTTAAATTTCAAGGTATGTCTCTATAATGGTTAAAATATTATTTATAAAAGACAAAATACATCCTCATTCAATATATTTAAAGTACAATACAAAGCAGAATTATTTAGAGTTTCCTCCTCCTAGTAAATTACAAAACAAAGAAGCTGAGACTTTATAAATGGTATGCATTTTTTTTCAAATGTTCATTTATTTATTTTGAGAGAGGGAGAGAGAGTGTGTTTGCGAGCAGGAGAGGGGCAGAGAGAGAGTATACATGGTATTTTTAATGAGCAAATTATTTAAAAGAGTTTCTAAATTTGTCACAATTATTTATAGGTAAGAACATATTTAAAAATATCCACATGCCAAAATTTAACATGGATTAAGATTTATGTTTATAAACACAGTGTTAATTTGGAGGATGAGGAACTTCTTACAGAATAGGGATAAAACAGAAATACCATTCTAAACAGAATGGTACAAAGTCGAAACAGAAATACCATTTAATTTTAAATTTTAAAAGATGAAGCACATAAAGCCTGTAATGACTTGAAAACAGCTGATAGGTGTAAAAAAGAAAAGTAAGAAGCAATTGAGGGAAGAGAAGGAGAACGACAAGTACCAAAGTTAAAACAATTGTGAAAGCAGAATACGTTATTAGGTAATGAAAGCAAGACACTGTACAGTGAAACCTGACAGATATTGGGAAACTAACAAGTGGTATTTTGAGCTATGGGTCCCATAATAGATTCTGAATTTGCTACAAAGCAAATAGCAACCACTGAGTTTCAATTCAACAATATGGTTGAAATTCAGCTTCCTGTGAGCATGGTGCTGTCACATTTGTGACTCATATGGAAAAGTTACCCAGGCTAGGGTCCCACAATCACTGAAGAAAAAAATGACAGGTTGTTTTCTTCCCTGGTGGACAAGAGGAAGAACTTTCATTTGTTAGCTTGTCTCATTTAGTAATTCTGAATTTAAATCTTTGAGTTATGTCAAGAATAGTTCAGACACATTCATCATCAACTAAATATATTTTCTCCTGATTTATTAACACCAAAGTCTATGTTGCCCAAGTGAAAAACTAAATGATACAAACATTTTAACATACATGCAAAATGTCTTGATCCTTGCTGACAATTTGACTTTACCCCTTACTTTTGATCTAGATACATGAAATCATGTATCAATATCCTGTCCCTCTCAGACACCTAGCAGTGTCTAGAGGAAGTATTCACAGTTTGATTCACCCCTTTTGGCCCTCCCATTCTGCTCTAATTCTTTTAAAGTTTGTTTATTTATTTTGAAAGGAGAGAGAGAGAGAGAGAGAGAGGGAGAGAGAGAGAGAGAGGGAGCAGGGAAAGGGCAGAAAGAGAGAAGAGAGAATACCAAGCAGGTTCTGCACTGCTAGCATGGAGCCCAACGTGGGGCTTGAACCTACCAAACTTGAGATCAGGACCTGACCTGAAATTACGAGTTTGATGCTTAACTGACTAGGCCACCTGGGTGCTCCCAGTGCCACAGTGGTTGTAAGATTGTATTGAGGTGGAAGAATTTTCCCTTCTTCCTTTCTAGGTTCATGGGACTTGCCTGATAATAAAATTGACATAAGACAAATTAACAGGAGAAAAACAAATGTAATTACATATTATATGGGAGCCCCTAAAGGACATCACACTCAAAGTTAGGCAATTGAGACTTAGCTACCAGGAAAAGGGGTAAGGGGTCTAGGACTTCAAAGGAGAGCAAGACAATTCCCTGGAAGATGAGAAGAGCAAATGTTTGGTAAACAAATGTTTGCCCTACCATGTAGGTAAATCTTTTTGATCTAGAAAGTTCTCTCTGGTAATAGCTATTTTTCCTCATACAGATTTCATATCTAAATTCTTTTATGTAGTTAAAGGAAAGTTAAAAGTTTTCTGAGTCTGTTGTGTCTTAATGCCTTCAGCTCAAAACAATCTACATGCTAAGGTGGCACATTTTGGGATGACACATTCTTCTCCCCTTCAACTATGATTTCCAGGATGCAAGGAATTAAAACAAACAAACAAACAAACAAACAAACAAACAAACAAGTGACAATGGAGCTCCAAGAACTAGGCCCAATGACTTTTGAAAGCCTAATGGAAATTGGGTGATTGTTATTTGCTACTTGAATCGCATACTCGGTAATAAATGGCTCCAAAGATTACATATGCAGAACTAAACAGCTAAATATATGAGGTCAAAGAGGAAAATGACAAAAGGGGAGAGACTGAGAACAATTGGACTAGACAGTATTTTTAATAGCTAAAAATTCAAGCTTATATTAAAAGTACTGAAAAAGGGTCAAGCTCTTGTTACATTATTTAACAGAAGTTAATAAAGGCTTCCAAATCCTTTGAGACAGGGAAGAAAAAAACAGCAGCCAAAAATTATGTTATACAAATCCAGAAAATGCCCCTTGCATTTAGGTTAGATATCCCAAGACAGCTCAAAATCCAACTCTGCTTATCCAGCCTTGGTTCTGCTTCTGGTAGTTCCGCACCAGTTACTTGCAATACACAGATTGTCAGTCTAATTTATGGCTAACAGGCTGCATTACCTCAGTTGAGCTTAAGTAATTTGTGGGCAGGAATTCTCCTGGACTGTAACCACTTGCCTCCTTGTCTTCAAGGTCATGGTCCTTCTAAAGGGATGGAGCAGACTGGCAAAGATGCTCTGAAGCAGATGCATAGGGGAAACTGACTTATTTGAGGTTCACCTTGTTCCTCACCACCCTGCAGCTCCGTATTCAAATATATTCAGTAGAGTGAATTCATTTTTCTAAGGTTGAAACTTACAAACTCTGAGTTTTGCATATGAGTCAGATATGCAAATATAAAATATGTAACACATATATAATCTCTACTTTTTATTTTTTTAAGTTTATTTATTTTGGCAGAGGCGGACACAGGGGGAGGGGGGGAGGGTCAGCGACAGAGGGAAAGAGATTAATTCCAAGGAGGCTCCATGCTGCCAGCCCAGAGCCTGATGTGGGGCTCAAACCCACAAACCATGAGATCATGACCAGAACCTAAACCAAGAGTCGGATGCTTAACCGACTGAGCCACCAAGGTGCTCCTACATCTCTACTTTTTAAAACTGAATTCAACTTTGCTCTCGTTGATACCCATCTAAAAGTGCTTTCTTCCATTCCTGTCTACCCAGTCTAACCCAATTATGTTGAGAGTGTCCATGTGACTGTTTAGGCACGTCTAGAAAACAGTCTTGCAGAGGCTCTTCCCTTTCCCTCTCTGCTGGTGCTTCATTCTGGCAAAGATCGGAGATTTGGAAATGGTGGGGGGAGCAGCATTGCCCAAGCTCCAGGGAAGGAGCACACATCTGGTCCTTCCTGGTGTCACTGAGGTGTCTTTCCCGACTGGTCTGAGCCTGTTCACTGAACACCCTACACTGGTAGCTGCTGAGGTAAAGACTGCCCCGGGCTGCACTTCGGGTTATTGTACTGACACTTGCTACTGCTGAGAGAGGGGACTAACATAGTCTATAGTCTTGGGAGGTCCCTACACAGTACAGGCTTTTGTTTTTTAACTTCTTTGTGGAGATAGTTTATCAAGAATGACTGTTAATGTCTCAGATATTGTTAATTGACATTTTTGAGAAATGATTGACTATTCACATACACTTGTAAAAAATAATTCAGAGAGATTATCTGTACACTTGTCCTAGTTTTCTCCAGGGGGTAACATTTTGCAAAACTATAGTTTAATATCATAACCAGAATACTGATAAGGATACAATCCATCAATATTATCCAAATTTACCCAGTTTTACTTGTATTCATATGTATGTATTTCATGTTCTACGCAATTTTAACATCTGCGTGGGTTCATATGTCTGCCACCCATCAAGGTGCTGAATGGTTCCAGAATCATAAGGACTCTTGTGTTGTCCTTTTATACTGCACCCATTTTCCTCCTGTCCCCACATCCCTTTCTCTAATCCTGGGTAACCACTAACTTGTCCTCCATATCTAAAATTTATTACTTCAGAAATGTTATAAAAATGGAATCATATATTATGTAATATTTTGGGGTTTGGGGTTGTTTTGGTCTTCAGGTCAACAATATTCCCTGGAGAGTGATTCAAATTGTTACATGTATCAGTAGTTTGTTTCTTTTTACTGCTAAGTAGTATTCCATTGTAAGTGTGCAACATAGTTTGTTAAACCATTCACCAGTTGAAAGATAGCTGGGCTGATTGCAGCTTTCGATTATTGCAAATGAAATTGCAAACAACATTCACATAAAGTTTTTGTGTAAACGTAACTTTTCAATTTCCTGGGATTAATGCCAAGGATACGATTTCTGGGTCTTAGAGTACTTCCGTGGTTATTTTTTTCTAAGAAACTGTGTTTTCAAAGTGACTGTACTATTTTTACATTTCCACCAGCAATGTGTGAGTAATCCCGTTTTTCTGTTCTCTGCCAGCATTTGGACTTATAGCTCTTTTATATTTTAGCCATTTGCTAGATCTGTAGACATAGCTCCCTCTGGTTTTAGTTTACATTTGCCTAATGACTAAGGATGACAGACATCTTTTCAAATGCTTATTTGCCAGCTATATAGCTTCCTCAGTGAAATTTCTGTCCATGTGTTTTGTCCATTTATAGCTGGATTGTTTGTTCTTTACTGTTTAGTTTCAAAAGTTTATATATTCAAGATACTAACCCTTTGTCAAACAGGTAGTTCTCCCATGCTTGCCATTCATTTTCTTCACAAGGGGCTTCCACACAGCAGGGTTTTTTTAATTTTGTTGAGGTCAACTTTACTGATTTTTCCTTTTATGGATCATAGCTGTTTCGGTGATATGTCTAAGAAGTTTTTACCAAGTCTTGAGTCTGAAGCTTTTCTCCTAATTTCTATTTTTTTACTAAGAAAATTTTTCTAAATTTCTGCAGGCTTATATTTTTGCATTTAAGGCCACAGTCCATGTTGAGTTAATTTTGTATCACGTGTGAGGTTTTGGGTTTCTGGCCTGCAGATTCCCAGCATCATTTGTTGAAAAGCTGATCCTTTCTACCTACACTTACTAGTTTTTGCATGTGTATCAAATCAGACATATTTTAGTGATCAAGTTCTAGGATCTCTGTTCTGCTGCAGTGATCTATGAGTCTATCCTCCCGTCAATGCTATACTATATTGATTACTATAGCTATAGATGAAGTATTAATATCAGTGCAGTGATTGATCCCACCTTATTCTTTGTCAAGATTATTGTTTTAACTATCCTAGGGTCTGTACCTTTCCAACGTACATTGTAGAGTAAATTTGTCTATGCCTAAAAAAAAAAAAAAAAAAAAAAAAAAAAAAAAAAAAAAAAAATCTGGGATTTTGATAGGAACTGCGTTGAACTTTGGTGAGACTGACATATTGATATCTTTGCTATGGTCAGTGGTCCAATCCATTATTTCCATTTTTTTAGGTCTTCTTTGATTTCTTTTATCAGTACCTTATATTTTTGGCAAACCTATTCTGCACACGTTTTGTTAAGTTTTGTTCAGTCTCTCATACCTATAATAAATCTCATTTGGCTAAGGGATATAATTATTTTTGTATAATGTGTGATTCAGTTTAATTATGTTTTACTGAGAACGTTTTTGCATTTCATTTCATGAGAGATATTTGTCCATAGTTCTATTTATCTATTTTTGTGCTGTTTTCGTTTGGTTGTGATGTCAAGGTAACACTGTCCTCGTGCAGAGTTGAGAGATCTTCCCCCTTCTATTTTCCAGAAAACAGTGAGTAAATTGGTGTTATTATTTTTTCTTTAAATGTTTGGTAGAAATCTCCAGTGAAATAGTCTGACCTGGAAATTTTTGGGGGGGAGCTTTCAAATATGAATTCAATTTATTATATGGCCATAACTATTCAGATTATATATTTCACCTTGGTTAATTTTAAAAGAATAGATCCATTTCTTCCATTGTCAAATATATGAGCATAAAGTTGTTCACAGTAGGCCATTATTACGTTTTCAATGGCAGCAGGATCTATAATGATATCTCCTATTTCCTTTCTGATATTAGTAATCTGTGTCTTCTCTCATTGTATATTTTTTCATTCTCTCAAATTTATTCTGTTAAGACCACCTTTTGTTTTATTCTTTGTTTTCCCATTTTAATTTCCTTGATTTCTGCTGTTATCTTTATTATTTCCTTTCTTCTTTTTGCTTGGGTTTCTTTTGCTGTTCTTTTTCTTGAGGTTGGAACGTAGGTTATCAATTTGGAATTTTTCCTTGTTTCTAAGTATTCAGTGCTATAAATTTCCTTCTTGGTACTACTTTAGTTGTGTTCCATTTTGACATACTGTATTTTCATTTTTATTCGTGCTGAAGTCCTCAACTATATGATGTATTTTCCTCCTTTCTTTAGCTCTATCAGGTATTGTTTCACATATTTTGGGGAAAAAATTGTTGCGTGTATATTTTGTATAGTGTCGACAAATTTAGAATTATTATGTCTTGGTGGATAATTATGTAGTGTTATTCCAAATATGTGTGTGTGTGTATATATGTGTGTATATATATATATATATATATATATATATATATATACACACATATATATTGCTTTAAAGTTTACTTTATCAGATATTAATATACCACTCATGCTTTTTTTTAAATTAATGTGTGCATGGTATACCTTTTTTCCATTCTTTGGCTTTCAATCTACATGTATCTTTATATTTGTAATGAGTTTCACGTAGATGGCATAGAGTTGGTCATTTGGGTCTACTTTGCTAATCTTAGTCTTTTGATTGTATATTTACACTATTTCCACTTAAATACTTTACTTCTATGTTAACACTTAACATATTTTATGTTATTTTTTTGTTTTCTGTCCCTCCCCCAACCCCCACTCTGGCTCATGTTGCTGTCTCTCTTTTCTTGCCTTCCAGAAGATTATTAGAATTATTCTTAGCATCCCGTCTTGATTTATTCTTAGTGTTCTGTATGGTTTTTGTAGTGGCAGTTCGGGGTATTACAATATACTTTTCTGACTTAAAACTGTCTGCCAGTATCAACATTTTACCACTTTGAGTGAAGTATGGAAATCATACTTGCTCTTTGCTCCCTTTTCCTTCTCCATTTTTATATATTGTTGCTCTAGGTGTTGGCTGATGTCATATTTACTTCAATAATCAAGTACTATTTATTAAACTCATCAGAAAAAATGTAGTCTATTCTATAATTTTTTTTATTATTTATTTTGAGAGAGACAGAGACAGCGTGAGGGAGGGAGGGGCAGAGAGAGAGGAGATAGAGAATCCCAAGCAGGTTCCACTCTGTCAGCACAGAGCCTGATATGGGCAGCCCCAGGTCATGAAAACATGAGATCGGGACCTGAACCAAAACCAAGAGTTGGATGCTTAACCAGTAGAGCCACCTAGGCACCCCTCTATTCTGTATTTTCATAATTTTGATCTTCATACAGGTTTCTTCTTCTTGGGCACTCCAAACTACTTCTTTTATTATTTCATTTCTATTTTTAAAATTTCCATTAGTCAGTCTTTGGGGTAAATCTGCTAGAGACAACTTCTTTTAATGTTACATAATTAGAAAACATCTTTATTTTCTTTCATTTCTAAAGGACAGTTACATAAGTTGTAGAATTTGTTTTGACGTTTCTTTCAGTACTTGAAAAAATATTGTACCATTTCCTTCTGGCCTTCATTGTTTCAAATGAAAACTACACTGTCATTTGAATTAGTGTTTATAAGTAATGTACTATTTGATTCTGGTTGCTTCCAAGATTTTTTCCTTATCTTTAATTGTCAAAAGTTTATTGATGATGTGTCTTGACGTGACTTTCTTTGGGCTTATCCTGTTTAAGATTCACTCAGTTTCCTGGACATGTGAGTTTGTGTGCTTTGCCATATTTGGGGAGTTTTTAACCATATTTATTTAAATGCTCTTTCAATCCCATTCTCTTTCTCCTCTCCTTCTGAGACTCTGATGATATAACTGTTGGATATTTTGTTACTGTCCCACAAATCTTTGAGTATCTCTTCAACTTTGTTGTTGTTGTTGTTGTTGTTGTTGTTGTTTATTTATTTTGAGAGACAGAGAGAGAGGGAGAGAGTGCACCTGTGTGAATTGGGGAGGGGCAGAGGGAGTGAGAGAATCCCAAGCAGGCACCTTGCTCGGCATGGAGCTTAATGCAGGGCTCAGTCTCACAACTGTGAGATCATGCATGACTGGAGCCAAAATTAAGAGTTGAATGCTTAACTGACTGAGCCACCCAAGTGCCCCTGGTGGTTTTTTATTAATCTCCCATATTCTCTCTGGTGTTCATATTAGCTCACCTGTACTGTTTTGTCCTCACATTCACTCATTCTGCTGTATCCTTACCAGGTGGCCACCAATAAGTGCGATGTCCACTTACATCACTTTCTGAGGAGCTATGACCTGCTTGAGCAAGTGAAGTCCATCAAAGAGTAAATGGCCATCTCACTAGTATACACATGATAAGGGCCCCAGAAACTGGCATGGTAGAGTGTGTCTATGACAAGATCACTCAACCATGGCAAGCAGAAGGGAGCTTCAGGGGCACCTGCGGGGCTCAGTTGGTTGAGCATCTGACTTGAGCTCAGGCCATGATCTCAGGGCTCATGCGTTTGAGCCCCATATCTAGCATTCTGCTGTCAGTAGAGCCTGCTTTGGGTCCTGCATCTTCTGCTTTTTCTGCCCCTCCTTCTAGTGCTTGCTCACTCACTCTCAAAAATAAATGAATGAATAAATAAATAAATAAATAAATAAATAAATAAATAAAACTGAGCTTGGACCATCTTCTTTATAGCCACAAGGCAACCCCCTGGTGACCGTGCCAGGCATGTATCTTGCAATATTGCATTGCAAAATGTTTACTTAAGTTTTCATTTTTCAATTTTACTATTTTTTCCCATTAAGTTCCTAGATTTAAAAAAGAAAAAAAATGTCTTCTACCAAGCTCATCCAGTAAATTTTTTAGTTTCGTTATTCCAATTTTCAGTTCTATCATTTTTATTTGGTGATATTTTTATAACTTTCATTACTTTTCCAAGATGTTAATTATTCATCATTCAAAGATGCAATTTATTGTTGAATCATTTTTATGTTATTTTAACATTTTGTTTTATTTTATTTTATTTTTTGAAAGAGAGAGAGGGAGAGTGCATGCACGTGTTAGCAAGAGAGGGGCAGAAGGAGAGGGAGACAGAGAATCTTAAGCAGGCTCCACACCCAGCACAGTGCCCAACATGGGGACTCGGGCTCAGGACTGTGAGATTGTGACCTGAGCCAAAATCAAGGGTCAGATGTTTAACCAACTGAGCCATCCAGGGGCCCCCGAGAAGCAATTTTATAATAGCTGTTTTATAATTCTTGTCAGATAATTCTAACATCTGATTCATCTCAGTGCTGCTGTCAGTTGATTCTCTTATTTGAGTTCTTGTTTTCTTCACTCTTATTATGCTAAGCGATTTTTATGGTATCCTGGATATAGTGTCACCTATGATATGAGACTCTATCTCCTATTAAAATAGTCATTCTGTTTAGCTTTATCATATGGGTCTCAAGGTCTTGACTTACTTATTGGTCCCTGCTGGTGCTGCATAATGGGGCAGAAAGGTTTTCCCAGGCCCGGCCACCAGTTGTCTGTCCTTGGGTGCAGAGTGTGCTGGAATGTGTGGATTCTGCCATGTTGAACATGGTGTCATGAGACCCCAAGTATTCTACCTTTTGCTGGAAAACTGAGAAGGAAGTGTCCTGCTCTTTCAGGCCCCTAAACTTACCTGAATTTTTCTGTCACCTAACCGTTGGTTAAAGCCTAGGAGATGAAATAGGGAATATAACAAAGATATTGCCATATGCTGTGCATTCCTGCCATTAATGACTCTTCCTGTCTATCTACCCCTTAGAGAGGTTCCTAGTTCTCCTTCCTTTTCTAGCAAGACTCATGATTATAATATACCTATCTCCTTTAATAGCTAATAGCAAACAGTCCAAAAAATGAGGATTGACTCTATTTTTACCTTATTAAGTCTCAGATACGAGATTGTTTTATAAAACCTTTTCTCTCAGCAAAACCTCATTTTTGCAAACCTAAAGTTTCAGTCTTCATAGATGCTTAAATGTGGGAGGACTATTTTGTAACACAAAGCCAAATCTTGAATTTCTTGTTCCAGTCTATATCTTATCCTTTTCCTGGAATCATAAAAACAAATGTATTTCAATGGGTGCAGCACTGGATGACAAGTAGGGATAATTAGTGGGTTACTGGAAATGAAAATACTTTGGGTTAATAAATTCCTATTATCTCTGTGACATACTACTGAGTCTTGTAGAAATATTTTCCATTCATCCTTATTTATTGAAATGGACAAGACAAACAAGAATGGAAGTTACATTTAAACTTTGTTTATTTTTATGACACAAGCTAGATTTATCAGAAACTGTAGAACTGAATCACATTGATTTCTCATATAACTGAGTGAGATCTTGAACACAGACTATCCAGTGAAGCAAGGAAGCATTGATTGATTGCACATTTCTTTCAAGATAAATGGACAATGGAAGAAGCACCAGAAGCATGTCTTTCAGAGGACAGATAGGCAAACTTTCTATAAAGGGTCAGATAGTAAATATTTTAGAGTTGTGAGCTATAACACCTCTGTGGGAACTTCTCAGCTCTGCTGCCGTGGCACAACACCAACCACAGACAATATATAAATGAGTGGTCAGGGATATGTGCCTATATAACTTTATTTATAGACACTGAAGTTTGAATTTTATATAATTTTCACATACTATGACATATACTTCTTCTTTTGATTTTTTTTCAGTGATTTAAAAAATCTTAAATCATCCTTATCTCCTGAGTTGCACAAAAATAGATGGTGGGCAGGACTTGACCCATAAGCCCTCTCTTGCCAACCCCTGGTCTAGATCCATATAGCACTGGCTTTGTGCTCTAGCTGCCTAAGAATCATCCAAGCTGTATTTCAAAGGAAGCAATATGTTGTTGCAAATGGCAAGATTTCATTCCTTTTGTGGCTGAGTAATAAGTATCACATCTTCTTTGTCCATTCATCTATCGATGGACACTTAGGTGCCTTCCTTATCCTGGTTATTGTAAATAATGCTGCAATAAGCATAAGGATGCATAGAATTTAAGAAAACACACAAACAAAAAGACATAAACAAAAAAAAATACTCTTAAATCCAGAGAATTAGGGGTTGTCAGAGGGGAGATGGTCGGCAGATGGGTGGAACAGATAAAGGGGATTAAGACAATACTTATGTTAGTGAGCACTGAGTAATGCATAGAATTGATGAATCCCTGTATTATATACCTGAAACTAATATAACACTGTATGTTAATTATACTTGAATGCATTTTTAATTAAAAAAAATAAAAACAATATTTTAAGATACATTCAAGGCAAATTTCCCTCTCTCTTCAGATAGTAGCACTGGTATTGTAGGGTGGTTATGAGGATGACTCTAAGACTACACCATCCCACATTCTAGTATAAGAAATCTCAGTACGGATAAAGGATTTAATTTAGAATGTAAAATTAAAAATATTAGTGTACACAGTTTCTGGGTTTCACTGGGATTCTGCATTTAAATTGAAGGTATTAAATTAACATAAGCTCTAGAACATAATGCAAAAATGAGGCATTGCATATAAATGTCCACTTAGACTTCAAAAATGACAACAAAGATATAAAGTATGGTCTTTGAAACTCTGAGCAGCAAAGAGAGTTATATGTTGCTTCAGTCAAAAAGAATATGATAAGAGAATTATGGGAGAAAAAAAAAACAATAGTTTTCTAGGAGCTAAGTTTATTCAAACAGCATGGTATGGATCAAATAAGAGCATGGTCTTTCCAATGAGACAAACCTGGGCTGGAAACCCAGCTCCACAACTTATTAAACATGGTAAGCAATAAACACTATGGTTAGCTTTTTCTGTGCCTTAATGTTGTTATCTGTAAACACATCTACCTCATAAATTTGTACAATTTAAACGTGTTTATTGTGTTTATAAAATAATCAGCCCAGCACATGCTTAATAAATGACATTTACTACCATTTAAATTCATAAAAATGTACATCCCAGAAAATTCAAGTATCAACTAGTTCTGAAGAAGAGCTCAGACTTACCCACCCCCACCACCTGAAGTCGCTCAGGGCTGAACTGAACATAAGATACATTCTCAGTTCATTAGGAAGGTCTGTATTAAAACTATGATGGAGAATGGCTTTTTTTTAGTTTAAATAACTATTTTTTTAATATGAAATTTATTGTCAAATTGGTTTCCATACAATATCCAATGCTCATCCCAAAAGGTGCCCTCCTCAATACCCATCACCCACCCTCCCCTCACTCCCACCCCCCATCAACCCTCAGTTTGTTCTCAGTTTTTAAGAGTCTGGAGCTTTGGCTCCCTCCCTCTCTAACCTCTTTTTTTTTATTCTTCCCCTCCACCATGCACTTCTGTTAAGTTTCTCAGGATCCACATAAGAGTGAAAACATATGCTATCTGTCTTTCTCTGTATGACTTATTTCACTTAGCATAACACTCTCCAATTCCATCCACGGCCATATTTCATTCTTTCTCATTGCCACGTAGTATTCCATTCTGTATATAAACCACAATTTAAAATAATAGTCATAAAATTAATCGCTGGGCTTGAAAAAAGTATAGAGGACAGCAGAGAATCTATTGCTACAGAGATCAAGGGACTAAGAAACAGTCAGGAGGAGCTAAAAAATACTATAAATGAGGTGCAAAATAAAATGGAGGTGACCACAGCTTGGACTGAAGAGGCAGAGGAGAGAATAGGTGAATTAGAAGATAAAATTATGGAAAAAGAGGAAGCTGAGAAAAAGAGAGATAAAAAAATCCAGGAGTATGAGGGGAGAATTAGAGAACTAAGTGATGCGATGAAACGTAATAATATCTGTATAATAGGGATTCCAGAGGAGGAAGAGAGAGAGAAAGGGGCTGAAGGTGTACTTGAACAAATCATAGCTGAGAACTTCCCTGATCTGGGGAAGGAAAAAGGCATTGAAATCCAAGAGGCACAGAGAACTCCCTTCAGACATAACTTGAATCGATCTTCTGCATGACATATCATAGTAAAACTGGCAAAACACAAGGATAAAGAGAAAATTCTGAAAGCAGCTAAGGATAAACACACTCTAATATATAAAGGGAGACCGATAAGACTAGTGACGGATCTATCTACTGAAACTAGGCAGGCCAGAAAGGAATGGCAGGAAATCTTCAATGTGATGAACAGAAAAAATATGCAGCCAAGAATCCTTTATCCAGTAAGTCTGTCATTTAGAATAGAAGGAGAGATAAAGGTCTTCCCAAACAAACAAAAACTGAAGGAATTCATCACCACTAAACCAGCCCTATAAGAGATCCTAAGGGGGATCCTGTGAGACAAAGTACCAGAGACATTGCTACAAGCATGAAACCTACAGACATCACAATGACTCTAAACCCATATCTTTCTATAATAACACTGAATGTAAATGGACTAAATGCTCCAACCAAAAGACATAGGGTATCAGAATGGATAAAAAAAATAAGACCCATCTATTTTCTGTCTACAAGAGACTCATTTTAGACCTGAGGACACCTTCAGATTGAAAGTGAGGGGATGGAGAACTATCTATCATGCTACTGGAAATCAATAGAAAGCTGGAGTAGCCATACTTATATCAGACAAACTAGACTTTAAATTAAAGGCTGTAACAAGAGATGAAGAAGGGCATTATATAATAATTACAGGGTCTATCCATCAGGAAGAGCTAACAATTATAAATGTCTATGCACCTAATACAGGAGAATGGCTTTAAAAACCTTACAATGTTCCCCTACAACTTAAGATTCCACAACATTCCAGAAAATGAGAGGGCCTTTCACATTATGTCTACACAGTTATGTCTTTGCTCTATTCCATGCTTTGCTGCTTCAAAGATGGAAAGGTTAAAGGCCTGACAGCACAGTCCAGATTGATGGCCAGCCCGGGGGCAGAAGTCTGACCTTTCAGAGACAAAGCTCTCACCTTCAGTTTGGAGACCCAACTCAAGTCTTAATGCCTTGGTTTAAAAAAGATCAATAGTACCTGAGAGGGAGGGAGGGGAATATATTTCTCCTCAAGACTCTCAAGACTCTCCATTCCCTCTTTGCAGAAATTTCATCTTGTATATATTTTCCAGTTACCAAACTGTTCATACAAAAGGCAAAGCAGGTGAGTAAAAGCAACCAATGCCTGGAGATTTTTCCAGGGAGACAATCTCTGAAATAAGCTGCTCGTAGTTGAATAAAAGATTATTCAAACAATTCCATCTCTGCCTCTCAACAGTAACTGGAACTGCACAGGGGCCTGATGTGGGGTGTGGGCACAAGAACTGCCTAGATCAGGAAAGTCACGTGTCTTCACTCTCAGTGAGGGTCAGATGACTGCTTCATTCATGTCTCAAAAAAATTCCAAAACCATTTTAAAAGTCAACAGCCAACAACTACAAAATGTAGAGCCTAGAACGGATAGTAATGCTTCTAAGTAAACAGAGAATACTATCATCAGAGTCCAGTGGAAAGGGCTTTAGTCCACTTCTCAGCTTCACCAGCTAGAAGACCTTGACCAAACAAATGAAAGATTGAAGTATCAGTTTCCTTATCTGTAAAGTGCACAGACACCATGTTCCTCCAAAGTTAACACATGCTACAAACTATAAAAAAAAAATTGTAATTGGCACTGACTCATGAAATATAAAGAGCAATAAAGCAAGAATTTGTACTAAGCAGAAAACCCATGTCTATTTCTTCATTGGAACACACAGACGCACCATACCAAATCAAGTGGCTGAGCGGCAAAGGAGTGAGTGCATGCATTCTACAACAGATGAAATCAGTTGTCTTTTTTTTTTCTTAAGCGATTCTTGTCACATCAGAATTTCTATCTACATGGCTAGTGGCAGGTATTTCTCACATCAGCTTGGAGTAAAACAATGAAAAATTCTAATGAACTGAAATGTTTCCTTGAACCGATAGGCTCCCCAAAAGAAGTTGTGTCTGCATTATAATAAAATGCATGTAAATTAGAAACTAAAACTATTAATCATTTAGATTTTCCTTAAATGACAATTGATCTTTGAATAATACTATTGAAAAATATTCAAATTTTTTTCAGCTAGTTGTAGAGTGGAAAGGTACTGATACTAAAGAACGTATCAACATCAGATAGCCATAAATGTGCAGACACGTTCCAAAATATTTAACTGAGTGGATAAGTGTGGTAACAATGCAACACTCTTGATCATTTAATAAAATCAACAGTGTCATGGGTTTGTCAAATAACCAGTTGGACAATTTATACTTTCCAGGTGTCCCCTGCATCTCTAGCATATGATGTGAGATAAAGAATAAATATATTAGTTCTTGCTAACAAAATATATGCATTTCACAGGACAAAGAAATGTCTAGCATGTTTCATATGAAGTTAACAAAAAACTGAAGAGAAGTTGATAATTTTGATAACTACCATGTCACCAAAGTAAAATGAATATTGTGAAATATTTATCCAGACCTCTAGTGACAAATGCAGGCAAACAGGATGAACTCCCTTATTCGGGTCAACTTAGGGAAATTGTCTGATAGTCAAATAAACATGACCTAAAATGTATTATTCATATTTTCCCACAAAACAGCCATGGGAGGTTCCTGTGACCTTGTCAAAATTTCTTGGTTAAATTACCGGAATCATCCTTCCCAGTGAAAACCCCAGGACACTTGCTTGAGGGGGAAGAGAATCCTAATCTGCCAACTGCCTATCATGTCTCGTCCCGATGCTGAGTAAGCAAATGAAAGATAATGGCCCTTGGTGTCTCTGACACAAGTAACAAAGCTCAGACTCCGCTGCCATGTCTGATTGCTTAAATTTATCCATCTCAAGCAGTGAGACGGAGTCAGTGTGAAATCTTCGTCTCCACGGTTAGACAAACATCCTAGTTTGTTAGACACCAGGGTGTGTTGGGGAGATAACTAGAGGCAAAGAGATGTCAGGAAGTTTTTGTTTTTGTGGGGAGGACAAAGAATGGTTATTATGCCCTGAGTGCCCTACAAATCATAAAAGTGCTTTCAAATCAAAAGATTACATATATAAACCCTAGATGGGGAATATAGAGGAGACTTAACAGAGGTACCAGAGGCAAGAGGCTCCGCTTTAATGAGAGACTATTTGCTGACAGGCGCATGCTTCAGGTTTCCCTTCAAAACGGAAATAGATCTATTTAATAGGCTGCCATTGTCAGGGTGGCAGAACTGTGTCCACCTTCCCCTTGCATTTTAAGTGCTGCTGTCAAACATGCCCAAACTAGACTTGTTAGCTTTTAATTTGCTTTAGAGACCATCGGATATCTTGACCACTTTAAAGACATGCTATATCACAAGCATGGTTTTCCAATTAGCTGGGATGCTAGAGCAGATTCAAGTCCCCCCAAAAATCAATTTTACAATTGCCAAAGCCAATTGACAGAGGCGAGAAGAATCTGTATGATTTAAGAATTTTATAGTATTTGTAAACCCTGGAAAGTTTATAGCTCCCTTTTTTATTTTTTTATTTTTATTTTTTATTTTTGAGAGAGATAGAGACAGAGACAGAGACAGAGAGACAGAGTGAAAGCAGAGGAGGGGCAGAGAGAGAGGGAGACACAGAATCCAAAGCAGGCTCCAGGCTCTGAGCTGTCAGCACAGAGCCTGATGTGGGGCTCGAACCCATGAACTGTGAGATCATGATCTGAGCCGAAGTTGGACGCTTAACCAACTGAACCCCCAAGGTGCCCCAGGTGGCATAATTCTTAACCAGAAGGACTTTAACTTTTTTCCTCTATTTTCTGACTCCAGTATTTCACTAAACTTTAGAGTGCCTTGACCACTACAACAATTTTCATTTTGACTCATGGAAACCCTACTGAATATCAATGCTCAGCTTGCGTTTTTTCATGTATTTTTTCATAAAGACTCTTACCAAAGTAACTACCATAGTTTTGCCCATGTGGTATAATTATTAATAACACCATTTTCCATTTTGAAAGGAAATTATAAATCTATAATATCAATGTAACGGTTTCTTACTTTCTACAAGAGACTCCCTTTATTATTTTCTGTGTGTAAAGTTTACGATGTACATGTGATGATTTGATACACGTATATATTATGAAATGATTACCACATAGGATGAGTTAACACCTCCATTACTTCACATAATTACCTCTTTTTTTTATAATGAGAACATTTAATATATAATTACTAGCAATTCTTAAGTATACAATACTTAACTAAGTATTGTTAACTATAGACACCATGGTGGACATTATATCCCCAGAATATATTCCTCTTATAACTGGAAGTATGTACCCTTTGACCAACATCTCATTTCCTCCACCACCAGCTCCTGGAAACCACCATTGTACTCAGTCTCTAGGAGTTCAACTTTTTTGGATTCCACAAATAAGTGATAACATACAATATTTGTCTGTCTCTTCCTGGTTTCCTTCTTAGCATATTCTCTAAAGTTCCATCTATATTATTGCAAATGGCAGGGTTTCTTTATTTTTCATGGATGAATAATACTCCATTATGTATATACATTTGATTTTTAATTAAATGCATTTACATGTAAAGTAATTATTGACTGGTAAGGACTTACCAATGCCATTAATTGTTTTCTCAATGTTTTATAGTTCCTTTGTTCCTTTATTGCTGTTCCTTTATGAACTGACAATTTCTTGTGTGTGGCGATAGGCTTTGATTCTCTTTTCTTTATGTTTTGTGAAATACTATTTGTTTTTGCTTTATGATTACTCTAAGGCTTACATAACACATCCAATAGATATCAGTCTATTTTATACTGATAACAGCTTAACTTGATCACAAATTAAAACTATACTTTAAACCCCACTTTTATGTTTTTAAAATCATAATTTACCTATTTTTATATTATGTATTTATTTAAAAAATCTTATTACTATAATTATTTTTAACATTTTTGTCTTTTAACCTTTATACTAGAGTTATGTGGTTAACATACTACCATATTACAGTATTAGAGTATTCTGAATTTGACTATATACTTTTACCAGTGTTCTGCATATTTTCATATGTTTTCATGTTACCTAACTAGCATCCTTTTCTTTCAGCCTGAAAAATTATTTTCAGTGTTTCTTGTAAGGCAGGTCTGGTAGTGATGAACTCCCTCACTTTTGAAGGGTACCTTTGCCAGGTAAAGTATTCTTGGTTGGCAGTTTTTTCCTTGTAGCACTTTGAATATATTATCCTATTCTCCCTTTACCTTCATGGTTTCTGCTAAGAAATCCACTTAAATAGCCTTGGGGTAGTTCCCTTCTGTGACAGAAATCTTCTTTCTCTTACTGTGTTAAAAATTTATCTTTCTCTTGGTTTTTAAGCAGTTTTATTATAATGTGTTTTGGAGAACAACTGCTTGAAATTTTTAAGGGAACCATTAACTTTGTGAATTTGGCTTTGCAAATCTCTTCCCAGATTTGGGACTTTCTCAAACATTATTTCTTTCTTTTTTTTTTTTAATGTTTATTTATTTTTGAGACAGGGAGAGACAGAGCATGAACGGGGAGGGTCAGAGAGAGAGGGAGACACAGAATCTGAAACAGGCTCCAGGCTCTGAGCTGTCAGCACAGAGCCCGACGCGGGGCTCGAACTCACGGACCACGAGATCATGACCTGAGCCGAAGTCAGACGCCCAACAGACTGAGCCACCCAGGCGCCCCAAACATTATTTCTTTAACTAAACTTTCTGCCCCTTTCTCCCTATGTTCTTCCTGGACTCCAGTAACTCACAGATTGTTTTCCTCATTGATATCCCATTGGTCGTGTAGGCTTTTTTTAGAACAAGTATTTTATCTTTTTTCTCCTCTAACTGATAATTTCAAAGATCCCGCCTAGTATTTCACAGCTTCTTTCTTTTGCTAATCCATTCTGCTGTCCATACTCTCTACTATATGTTTCATTTCCTTCATTGTATTCTTCAGGTTCAGAATCTATTTGATGTTTTCTGATGATTTCTACCTCTTAGTTAAACTTCTCATATTGTTCATATATTGTTTTCCTGATTTCATTGAATTATATTTCTGTGTTTTCTTGTAGCTCACTGAGCCACCTTAAAAGTTACTTTGAATTCTTTATCAGGTAAATTGTAGGTCTCCATGATTTGGGGCTTGGTAATAGCAAAATTATTGTATTCCTTTGGTGGTGTCATATATATACATACATATATACCTATGTATATATGTATGTATATATATTGGTTTTTCATGTTCCTTGAAGTCTTGCATTGCCGTCTTCATGTGTGACATAGCAGTCACCTCCTCCAGTTTTTACTAACTTTGTTAAAGCATCTAATTTTGGATTTTTTTTTTTTTTTTTTTTTTTTGCTCCAACAGTGTTCTGGAAATTCCACCAGACTCCTGGATTTTCACAAAGGCTCTCTCATCCATGGTGATTGTCTAATTCTGTTTTCTCCAGGAACTTCAGGACTGTGGCTAAGGGGGATTAAAGCCAGTTCATGGGCCACTTCAGCATCTACTATCAGGATGGAGATCTGTATGCCTACTACTCAACATATGGTGCTGATGATAGACCAAAGCAAAATGGGACTATAGTAGAGCCCTCAGGGCTGTGGAGTTGTCTTCAGGTTCATAGCTGGGACAGTAGTTGGCAAGTTGGCAAGCCTGGAATGCAGATCTCCTCAAAACTGCTCTCCTCATTCTTGGATTCAGTCTCCTATCTGAATACAGGCACTTTTGTCTATATGTGAATGCCAAATTATTGTGGCTAATGGGGGCATATGAGCAAGAGGTGTCTAATTCAGCCACCTTGCTGACATTCTTCCTTAAATGTAATGTTTTTAACTTCAACCTCCAATGATACAAAACTGAGTTAATATTATTCCCAGGGAGAAACCTGAGATATTAGTGATGGTCATGGGTAAAACCAAGTCAAAGGGCCCTTAGGGGTCACATGTTGCTCCCCAGACTCCCCATTGGGTTATTCTGTGTGGTGTTAATAATATGAAATCGAGAGTATTGGAAACAGCACACTCTGGCACTGTCATAACTACTATCATTACTTATTCTAGCTTAAGTCACCCTAGTTAAGTCTATAAATGTTCTGATCAAACTGAATCACTGCATATTGCCAGAGACATGACTGTGTAGATTGAGAAGAGTCATCATAGTTTTTGAATTGACTAAATCAATCACCTGGCGAGTTAGGAAAAAATTGACTATGAAGTAATGCATCTTTTTATGAAACATTGCAGAGCTTACATATACACCAGACAGCAGCCCTTCAAAAAGTAAACTTGTAAAGGATATTCTTACTCCAATGTAACTTTTATTGTTCAAAATACTTTACCAATTCTCCTTTTGGATTTGCCACCAAATCCAGTCCTATTATATTTTAATCACATCTAGATATCTAATCACCTGGGTATTTCCCAACCTGATCTCACATTCTCTAAGACTGGATCTTTAGAGTTTTTGGCAGTTTGTTATAATCATAGTGACTCTTCCTCTTGGACATGATTCTGCATCACTGATCATGTGTAAATTGCTCTTTACTTTATACCTGTCCCCCTCCTGAAGGCATGTGAAGTTAAGGACTAACAGGATGGCCTAAGAAAGTTACATGACAATATATCGACTGGGCCTAAATGTGTAAGTTGGAATGCAAGAAAGAAAGACTTCAAGCAATTCTTATTTTGGTATTAGAGACAATACCAAATGAAGCACCTTCTCTGACTTGTCATTCAGAAAATAAAAACCAGGAGGAATTCCCTTTCATCTCTCCCAGATCTATTGTGACCTTCTGCAATGAAAAGAGTCTGACTCAAAAACTCCTGGGGGAATGTTCTTCGGAATTCCCATGAATGCAGCAAATGCTTGTTCTACACCATATTGAGGACTGAGCATTTCAATGACAGAGAGGGTCTTGGGCCTCTGCTGTTCTCTTTTATTATAGATAAGAGGGTTTAAGAACATACAACGATTCATAAATTCCAACACACATAGCTGCTGATTCTCTCTTACTGAGTAGGCCTTTTATCCCAAGCTAATCAGGGCTTCCTCAATGAGTACAAATCGGTCCTTAATTATTTAGAAAAAAAAAAGACTATTCAAACAGATGACTCCTCTAAACAGGACTTTTGAAGATTGTTCAAATTTAGCATGACATTTTTGTCTTACCACTGAACGTTTTCAGGCCAAAAAACAAAATCCCAACATCTTCAAGTACATAGTTATTTTAGAAGTAAAAACATCATGATGCAGGAATTTTGACAAATATATTCAATAGAGATATTTTCAAAATATTTAGAACAATAGAAGCCCCATGGGGCTAAATTAATTTCTGAAGTGACTTTTAATGACAATGAGTAAATTGGGGAACAATTGCTAGAAGATACATCATATGACCTTATATTGTATCTTTAATAGCATTTATTGGTTAAAGACATTACTGGAATTTCACTCAGTGGCAGAGAATCATTTTGTGACTTCCTCTTTGGCAGCGAACATGGTCGCAATGTGGATGAACGTGGTCAGTGTCACTATCATCATTTGGGGGGACACAAAGCCAAAATAAATTACTTCTCATGCTATGTTTGCATAAAGTCATAACACTGAGATGTTAAAATTTCCTGAGGAGGTACAAAATAAATTTGGAAGGAGAGGAGTTCTGGTCTCATATTTTCCCCCATAAGCAAAATAGATAGATAGATAGATAGATAGATAGAGAGGCACCCAGATAATCTAATCACACGAGCATTCCACTCTATTTGTATCACAAAATATTTCCAGATTGTCCCCACTCCATAACATTTTTTCCTCCCTCATCATTTACTAGCTGTTTATGACCCATGTACATGCTAGAAATAGTTTTATCATATACAATATATAGAAGCGCATTAGACCAAGAATGTTATTGAACAATAATGTGAATGTGTACAAAATACTGACAAACACATGCATAAGAGCTTGAGATTTAAAGTCAAGAGAATGATTGCAAAAGGCAAGTTTGCTCATAAGAAGGAGATGATTCCTTTGCAGCTGCCATTGTCCGGCTACAGAGGAGTCATTACAGAAACTGGTACTGTCCTTTCCATTTTCATTTTAACCATCTCAATTTTGTATGTCCACATAGACTGTCAGGATAGTGTCTTATCATTCAAACATCTTTATTGCCCCCCCACATTATCACTATTTACTAGACCTGCACCAAGCCCCAGTGACAGAGGTCAGAGTAGAATTTGGAAAGCTTGAGACATAGGATGGAGTCCCATGTCAGGCTCTGCACTGAGCAAGGAGCCTGCTTGGGATTCTCTCTCCCTCTCCCTCTGCCCCTCTTCCCTGCTAATATCACTGTCTTTCTCTCTCTCTCAAAAAAAAAATTGTTTTAAAAGATTCTCTCTCTCTCTCCCTCTGTCCCTCTCCCCTGCTCTTTCATGGTCTCTCTCTCTCTCTCTTTCCTACCCCTCTCCCCTGCTCACACTCTCTCTCTAAAAAATAAAAAATAAAAAATAAAAAATAAAAAATAAAATAAAATAAAATAAAATAACAGAGACACTAGCACAAAACCATCATGAATTTGCAGCACTGTACCCATTGCTAAATCTGGCTGACCATCCATTTCCTCCTCTGCAAAACAGAGGTAATATTATCTCAAGCCTGTGTTTGTGTTGGGGACTCAATACATGAATCTATTAGGGTACTTTGTGACATAGTGAGGACTCCAAATAGGATGAGGAAAGAGGAAAAGAGGAGGAAGATACCAACAGGGAGGGAAGAAGGAGGAGGAACAGATTACTGGCAAGTCTACTAGCAAAAAATAAGGCCATTTGTGTCTGCACAGGATCCCTCTCTGTCCCACTATTGAACATGTGCTTCTCTTCCTCGATTCTGATTCCAGAGATTCACAGCCTTTGCTGTACAGTAGAATCACCCGGGAGAGCTTAAACTCCTGGTGCCCAGGTTGTACTCCAAACCAGTTAAATCAGAAATGCTAGGAATGCCATCCAGGCCACAGGAGTTTGTGAATCTCTACAGGTGATTTCAACATGAGCTAAGGTTGGGAACAAGGACTCTGTTCCATTCCTCATCCTTGTATTTCTAACCACTGCCAGCTGCGTGTTTGCTGGCTCTGATATGGCACCTTAAGCCCAGTAAATCTAAAACATGCTGGAAACGAGGCTTTAAAAATGAGTATATTCATTCAGCAAAGGAGAAGAGGGTGTATTAAAATACATACGCTTGGACTTTTGGGGTTATCGTTAGTTAGGCTTATTGTTCTTTGTGTTAGGCTTATTTTTAAAAATAGGAGCGAAGTTATCCCGTAACATACTCACAAATAAAAATGCCCTGCCCTACATGGAGAAGAATATGTAGAGACCAGTGCCAGCCTTTAAGGTTTATATGCATTTCCAGATGGAAAAGTTTCAAAGCCTGGACCAATAGGGATTTTTCCTAATGCTACTTCAAAAAAGCCTTGCTCGGAATGACTTAAATGCTTGAATGGAAAGCGGCTGTTTATGGTAAAATTATGTGCCATAAAATGTACTTGTAAAATTACAGGACCAGGCAATAGTTCTCAGAAATTTCTCTCAGAAATACCATATGCAAATTTTTGTTTCACTTGATGCTGATTTGAGTAAAATTTATTTCTCTCATCAATTAGAAAAATGCAAATAGATCTCAGTTTTGAGAGGATGTTAAAAAAGAAAAAAGAAAAAAATCACCTACCTGAACATGAAAGAAGAAAAAAAAGATTTATGTTTTCTTACCACAATGGGAAAATGGTTACAATTATGAACAAGCCATTTAAGGTAATAAATGAATTTTTCATAAGACGTCATTTTTCCTAGCCGTTATAATCATTTTCTCCTTATTGTGTTCTCCAACTTGCCAATAACATCATTTTAACATTCTTATGCAACAAGCCGCGCTCTACTATGTGGCCTAATATTTCACTTTAATATCCATTCATTTTCAACAGCTCAGGCTCTCCAAGGCCTTCCAGAAGCACTCTGTCTCTGGTGAGATGTCAGTTTAAGTGTGATGTATTATTCAGCTTGGTAAAGGAGGTGTAACCACTCAGTGGCAATCATGGGAATCACGGGGAAAAAGTGTACAAACATCTGGAACCCGAAAGTCATTTCACTGGCTAACAGTGTCTGGGCTTTGCTAATGGATCTTATTTAAAATGCAGGACACTATTTATACATTTTTTAAAACCCTATATAGCACAACTAAAATGACATTCTATTTCAATTACAGTATTGTACATAGTGCAGAGAGCAAGGTCCCCAATGTGACCTACTGATATTTCTGAAGCTGGCATCACAGGGAGCTTGCCAACAGCCCCTGGCATGACACAATTCCCAGGGTCTGCTCGGATCATGATCAATATGTTCAGTATGCATGCTAACAGACATAGGTGACTGCCCAGGCAGTTGTCCCCGCATAAAAAGAAGACAGTATAGTAAGTAGAGGGTTAAAAACACAGGCTGTGGACTCAGAATGTCCGGGTCAAAATCTAACCATGTGACAGTGGGTGAATCCCTGAACTGTTCAGTGCCTCAGTTTCCTCATAGGGTACATGGCATTGTTGCTCAAAATATTTGCCACTCTACCCTGACAAAGAATTACACTCTCTTGCTTCATTGTCTCAAGCTTGGATGTGTGTTTCACTATAGCCAATGACATTTGAGTCAAAGTGGCATGTGCCACTTAAAGGCACTAGCATTCTGAACCATGGCGTAGGTCCATCACAATCTATTTTCTTTGTGCCGTGAGACTCCGAATGTCCTGGGTGGAGGCTTCTTCCTCTTTCTGGTTCTATGATGTGGGGCCGCCATTTATCCCTAATAGACACAGCTTGAGCAAAAAATAAACCTCTGTGTATAGAAACCCAAACTAATTTATCTACCTCCTATATAATGAGGATAATAATAGTGCTTACCAACCTAGGTTGTGTGAGCATTAAATGACACGGTATCCATACAATTATTATAAAGTGTCTGGAACACGGAGAGCATTCGGTGTTAGCCATTGTTATTGTTAATATCACAAATATATCTAAGTCTAGGATGAGATGGTAATGATATCTGCCCTTTACAAATATGATACTTTTATCCCTTCTTCACAAAAAGTCACAAACACGGATTACATCTTCTTCTCCTACTGGTCTGTATGGAAATTGCAAATTCACTTATTGATTAAATTATCTTTGGGGACTAGGTAGCATTGCTATATTTACCAAATTAAAATACAGGATCGCTGGCTGTGTTTTAACTTCAGATAAACAAAGAACAATTTTTTTCGGATAAGTATGTCGTGGCCAAATATTACATGGGACATATTTTTTTTTTAATTACTATTTATCTGAAACTTAGCACAACTGGCGTCCTGGATCGTATTTGGCAACTATTAACTGGAAGAATGTGAATTCCTGGTTTGATAGTAACAATATGCCTTTTCACTCTTTTTCTTTAAACTTTCACATTGTTAAAGTATGTGGAAAGACTCTTTGAAGAGTTTTGAAGGCATATTTGTTTGTTAAAATTTAGTTGTATCAGAATGTACACTGAACGAAATACCGAATCAAGGATCAGAATATTTTGGTTGTAGTCCGAGTTCTGTGACTAAGTAGTTTTGTGTTCTTAGATAAATCGCCGTACTTCTCAGGCTTCAGTTGCTCATTAGTATAGTAGCGAAGTTGGGTTTTAAAATTTCTTAGACATCTTTTAATTTAAAATTTTAACAATCTTCAAAGGGATCTTTATAATGATAACTTTCTATTTAAATTATAGGAGTTCTTATTAGTTAGCCATATTAAAGGCCACATCAAATTGGAATTCTTATGAGGTTTTCTAAATAAAAAGATACACAGTCATGACAATAAGTCTTAAATGACTCTGGTCTGTCCTCTTTACCCATTTATTATAATTAACAACTGCTTCCATGGGCTTTCTCCATGCGAGGCATGTCATAAATTTTAACTGATTTAAACCTCATAATAACTCTATGATGTAGATACTATTATTATCTCCATCTTCCAGATGAAACTGAAATCAGAGAAATTAAATAACGCGTCTGGGATCATACAGCATGTATGGGAACTCCAGAATTTGAATTTGAATCCAAGCCATCTTGCCTTTATCTTCTCTGTAGGATAATATCACACACCCTTCACTTAAGTGTAAAGCCAGACAAATAAATAATAGGGTCGAACCTTTGATAATAAATAAGTTTGATAAAGAGAAGGGTGGGTACTTTTTAATTTGAACAACTGGCCTTCAGTACAATTGAGTCACTTTGAGTTACAGAGAAGCATCTGAAGTTGTGCTCTCTTCTGGGCATTAAATAAATGCTGACAGATACACATTTCAATCAGTTAACAAGGAAGCTTATAACGTGGGCTCATCTCTCCCTCAGAGTTTTTAATCTTTTGACTAAGTTGCATAGAAACCTTGAAATTCTGTATAACGACTTTGCATGGCAATTATGGTGTATCACATGCAATGGTGGTAAAAAGGAGTTCTTAAAAATTCTCCAAGGGACACCTATTTAGACTCAGTGCCCATATTTAATTGCATTTGAGCCATGAGCATCTGAAAGAGTGGCCACTAGTGAATCGTTTTGTTTTCTGCATTGGCCTATGAGACTAGCGATAGAGACATTTAGTATCATTGCTTAATTACACTAGCTAGCAAAAGGCCAAAGCATACAGTGAGACTGTGATATAACACACATATAAACATGAGGACATTCTCAGAAACTGAAGCAGGACTATGGAATTTAGGGACACTGATGGAGGGTACATGGTGGCAGCAAGCAAGGTTGCATTAGTGTGAGCCAACATTACTGTGGAAATGAAATTAAAGTTAAATTTCTCACAAATTCATCTCATGGGATGGGTATTACTCTCCAAGATGGTTCATATGTGCTTGCTGAGCCCTAAGGGTTCAGAGAGCCCCTGCAGAGTCTAAGGTCCATGTATTCATCATACATGATGAATGATATTCATATCCTGAGGCACGCCTACGTGCCTCAGTCGGTTAAGCGTCCAACTGTGAATTTTGGCTCAGGTCACCATCTCACAGTTCGTGGGACTGAGCCACCCATGGGGCTCTATGCTGACAGAGTGGAGCTGCATGGGATTCTCTCTCTCCCTCTCCTCTCCCCTCCCCCACTGCATGCACACTCTTTCCCTCTCTGTCTCTCTCCTTCTGTCTCTCAAAATCAATAGATAAACTTTAAAAAACATGATAATCTGTATCCTGAATATATCACGTCTCATACACATTATTACAAATATTTGCCAAATTCATTTGCATGCCACTATGATTAATAAAAGAAAAAAGTAAACTATTTAGTGAGGTTGGGGGTTATGTTCCATTCAGTTTGTTTTTTTTTGTCCCTCAACCCATGAATACTAGTGTCATGTGGAGATCTGACAATCATCTCTTTCCTAAAAAGACATAAGCAAGGCTCAAAAGCAGTTGCTATTAAAGCTATTCTCTGCATGGTCTGTTGTGAGACCCTTCAAGTAGGACCGTTGTTCAAAGATGGTCCCCATACCAGGTGTTTAAAATGTCACCATCAGAGAGCTACTTGGTGCTTTAAGCAAACTGACATTTTGGGCTCAGTCAGATTTAAGGGACTGCACGTTTTCATCAGAGGGTCAGGACACCCATATCCTAAAGTATAGATTTACCTGTTTTTCTAACAATTCAGGCTGTTAATTATATGACCCATGTTTACACCATTTTTGTTAAAGAACTCGTGTGAGTGGGCGTGTGTGTGTGTTCATGTGTGTGCGATATTTCCCCAAAACACGAGCTTTCCAAACATCCTCGTCTTTACCAAGAACCTCACATTTTGTAAGAAATTAGAAACTGACACTTTCTCAAGTGTTTCCAAACCAGTTCCATCAAATCTTACTAAATTCCCTAACATCCTTAAAGGGGTAGATAAACCCCTTGAAGAGTAGATAAACGCCCTTGAAGGGGTAGATAAACACCCTCATTTTACAAAGAAAAAAAAAACAGAAAACGAGTTGGGCCCAAGGTCTTTTTGGCTAATATTGACCCCAGAGCTCTGCACTGCTTCATCTTTCCACAACAATCTAAGGCAAAGTGGGCTGTAGGCCAAACTCAGCCCACCGTCTATTTGCAGGTGACCTGCAATCTAAACACGATGTTTGCAATTTTACATGGTTGTACTTGAAATGGTTACAAAACTACATGCAAAATATCTGCCATTCTTTTCTCTTGGTCCACAAAGTCTAAAGTGTTTACTGGCTGGCTCCCTACAGAAAGTTTGCCGACTCCTGATTTAAGGCCTCAAGAGCTTTGCACAGCACCACCCGTTAGAAATACGATGTGAGCCACATAAACAATGTGCAATTCTCGAGTAGCCACATGTCTAAAGGTAAAAAGAAGCAGATGAAACTAATTTTAATAATACATTTAATCCAATATTTCCAACATGTAACCAATATAAAAAAATAATTAACGAGATATTTTACAATTTTTTTCATGTAAATCTTTGAAATTCAAGCGCATGATTTACTCTCATAGCACAAGTCAGTTTGGACTAGCCATGCTTCAAGTGCTCTGTGGGCATGCCTGTCAGTGACAACTATCTTGGACAGAGGAGATCTAGATATTATTACCATTTTTTCCTCATCACTCTTTTTACTATTAAGGATGTTTTATCAGTTTCACATAAAATTTTGGTACCAAATGGGGACCAAACTTAACATTAGCATTTCTCTGTTGTCATGCTATTGCTCCATTCTCTCGAGTGGGAAATATTTTTGTTATTATTCCTTTTAGGTCAACTTTAATTGATAGTAAATGGACAAAAATGATTTTATTAATATGCTTTAAGTTGGCATTTCAGTTTTTTTTTATTTTTTTAATGTTTATTTTTGAGAGAGAGACAGAGAGACAGAGTGTGAGCGGGCAAGAGGCAAAGAGGGAGACACAGAATCCCAGCAGGCTCCAGGCTCTGAGCTGTCAACACAGAGCCTGACATGGGGCTCGAACCCACCAACCGTGAGATCATTACCTGAGCGGAAGTTGGGTGCTTAACCGACTGAGGCACCCCAAAGTATTTCAGTTTTTAAATAATAAACCTGGATTATCTTCTGAATTTGGCTTTGGAGGCAAGATGTATAAAGCCCATTAGCCACCCTCCAGCCCTATACCCTGTTTTAATTTCTCCACAGCACCTACGACTTGGCCATATGTATGTGTATTATGAATCCTCTGAGTGCTGTTGTCTACCGGCCACTGGAGTGCAGCTCAACAGCAGGAATCTTTATATATATATAATATATAAAGATATATATATATATATATATATATATATATATGAATCCTATATTTCTAGGACCTGAAAGAATGGTGGGCATGTGGTCCCTGTTAAAAAAATATATTTTCTTGACATATAAATGATAAAAGGCATCACATATACCAAGGAAGATAAGCAGAAAGTATCTCTGAAGTGAGCAACAGAGTAAGTAAGGCATTAACACCCTAGTGTAAATTGGTTTACTCGATCCATTTGTGTAAAACACTGGACTCACTGAGCAAGAAATGAGAGAATTTTAAAAGGGAAAAAATTGACATTGACAGTAATTTGGGGTAAATTGATAATACGGCTTGGTAATTTTTTTCTAGAGCTAACTAGCAATTACGTTACAAAAGCAAAATATTCTAAAAATAACATTGGTCTTTCATTTTTATGGACTGTTGGCATCTACTTTTAATTAGATGAACAATATTTCTACCATCAGTTCCTTCGGTAGAACAGTGGGTAAGTGAGAAAAGAGCCCTATTTTTTTAGTTTATTACATTCACCAGCTATTTCTCTTCCTAAAATTTCCACCTGCACTACATGGTGAAGTTAGACTAGCAAAATGGAAGTTACATTTCAATACCCAGGAGACAAGCCTTGAGAAAACTTCACAAAACAAAAACTTTAGTTTTCATTATATCCACCAGGCCTGCAGGTTCACCTAAGATTCCCTAACATCCTTGGAGACCTTTTAAATGCAGTAAAATGCCTGCCTCAGGTAAAATTGGCAACACTTTAGAACAAAGGTTTCGTAAGTGGTGGTTTATAACGCATGTAGGATTTGGAAAGTACATTTTTCCTTGTCTTGAAGATATGTCTTATTAAGATGGCGTACCCCCTTGGAGGCAATATTACTTTTTCAATGGTTCAAGCTTGCAATAACACTATTTCTTGTGAGGAAGCTGGAGTATTTTTATCTAGAATGGAATGATGCTATTTGAACAAATATTATTTCAGGAGATTGCAGATTTGTAGGTAAAAATTGCTGGTCAGATTTTCAACACAGAGCCGTGCTAAAAAGTGGAGTAAGAGGAAGGAAATTGTCAGCCCACTGATAGCAGCAATCTGTGTGAAAGCCAGTTAAAAATGGTGCCCATATCAAGCCCAAACCTCCTTGATGGTAACAATGCCTTCAGGATTCTCCTCACTGCAGCCGTTAGGGGCGTGTTTGAATTTTTCTAAAATTCAACTTACATGAATCACATAATAAGCAAAAATTACCAACGCATGTTGGCACTGCATTCAGCCTGCTAAAGACTCTAGCTAGATAAGTATAGCCATTTTAAATCCAAATTTTATAAATCCAAATTTTATATATGTACCATATCATATATCTATAATAATATATAATGTATATCTTATTTTTTTAAGTTGATTTATTTTGGGGGGGGGTCAGAGAGAGAGGGAGAGAGAGAATCCCAAGCAGGCTACACACTGCCAGCACAGAGCTCGATACAGGGCTCGATCCCACAAACTGTGAGATCATGACCTGAGCCAAAATCAAGAGTTGGATGTTTAACCGACTGAGCCACCCAGGTGCCCCATATCATGTATACTTTATAAAAATGAAAGTGTTTATGCATCTGATGCTTCTATCTTAAGGAAGTAAAACTTTGAATACTGAATCATAGTTAATTGCTATATATGTGTATATTTATATATTATATCTCCACTCTACTTCAGTGATCCCTTGGACCTTGTCAAGCACTGGAAATAACTCCATCTTAGAAACCTTAATTTCAAATTTTTAATATTGTAATAACATAATTAGGATGTATATATTCCTTAGGAAACTGTGCAATCAATTTCTCTGTTTCATTACCACTAAATCTTTCAACAAACTTCTGGTTTTATTTTCTTCTTTCTCAAGTAAGGATCTTGTAGTAAACCTGTCTTGCCAGCACCTGCCATTCCTTTATACTTTGTCCTTCCATTGATCCAGACCTAAAATCCTTAAATAACCATCAATCCACTCACCCTGCTTCTGTACCTAGTCTTGTACTGCTGTGCATAGCTGGAGGAATGCACAGAAACTGAGCAATTTGCCCTCCAAAGACTTCTGATATTTAAGTCATCTGGGTTCCTGTATTGTTTGCCAGTCCAAGTTGTCCATGACCAGTTCCATTAACCATTATCCCAAATGTCATTCTAACCCTTGACCTCACTACTTTCAGTCACATGCCTGCCATTCTTTCCCTTCACATGACGTTCCCAAATTTACAGAGAGACTAGAAACTATCATATAAACACTCTCAACCTCCAGCCTCCATTTACAAATACGTTAACATTTGAATGTTCACATCTTTACTCCTATTTTTCTATGCAAAGTGAATTGTTTTGTCTACGTGCTGGAACATCCTTTTTCCACTCTCCAGAACATTATTTTATTTCGTTTTCTTTTTTCATTCTTCTTTGGTTCCGTTTCTTTCAACTAATAAACATGATTATGTCTCTTTCATCACTTAATAACAATGTTGCCTTGATCTGCTCAGAGCTTAGGTACTCATTTGTTTCTTCAACAAACATTCATCGAGCACCTATTCTGTGCTAAGCATTGGACTCCTACCAATCTTTCCCTCAGCCATGCTTTGAAAGTGGTTTATCTCTACCTTGTCTATCTTCTTTTGCATCTAGTCCTTTGTACCACCTAAAACTATCCTTTGGCCCCCATCATGGTACCGAAACTGTTCAATACATTGAACACCTTTTAATTTGTTGAATTTGACACTATCAATCACTCATTTGTCAACATGAAGAACAATCTCTCTTCTCTCTTCGAATTCTCTGTTCTCTCCTCAAATTCCTTTCAAATCTCTTCTGCACTCCTTAGATGCTGTTACCCTGACACTTGTCTTCCATACTTTTTCTCTTCATTTTGCTGCTCATTATAGGCAAAATTTTCAAATACGATACCACATGTGATGAGGATTTCCAAAGCCAAGGCTCCACCCAGGACCTATTTCCTGAGTTCTTGGTGTGTACTGCCCCAGGATGGCATTCAAACTTAAAACCAACATCTTCCACCTTTTTTCCCCTGTTTTGTTCAATGGAAACCTCACCCACTGAATGCCCAACCCAGATATTTGGAACTTTCTTTTAACCCTGTATTTCCTCTATTTCCACCAAAAATTTGTCAGCAAGTTATGGATTCTACTAACTAAACTGTCTCTTAAATTCTTCCTCTCATCTATATTCAAGTCCTTGCTTCAGACCTTCACATCATTTGGCTCCTGAGTTACTGAAACAGCCCCTTAATTCGTCTCTCTACCTCCCATTTAGCTCTTCTTTTTTTTTTAAGTTTAATTTATTTATTTTGAGAGGGAGGGGAAGAGGGGCAGAGCGAGATAGAGAATCTGAAGCAGACTCCACGCTGTCAGCGCGCCTGGAGGGGGGCTCATTCTCATGAACTGTGAGATCACAACCTGAGCCGAAATCAAGAGTCCGACAGAATGTATAACCAATCGAGCCACCTAGGCACCCCCCATTTAGCTCCTCTTAATCCAACCTGTCTACTGGTACAAGTTAAATATTTTTAAAATGCAAATCTAAGCATAATACTTCTCTATTCATAGACTTTCAAAACAAAATAAACATTTCTTATCTCTCTTTTATTCATTCAGCCACTAAATATGTATGAACAGTTATGAACCAGAAATTGAACAATGCACTATATTATGCAGTAGTCATAAAATTGTACTGGTCCCCACCCCATAGAGTATACATACTAGACCCTGCAAAACTCTCCACTCTTCAGGCCTGACATTCTCTTCCACATAATCAACACTCTAACTATATATCAGTCAAAGCTCTTAATATATTTGTTTAAAAAATCTCTTAACATATTTTAGTGTGTGTGTGTGTGTTTGTCTGTCTTTCTCACAGACTAGTCTGTTTCTCCGTGAGAAGTTTGCTTATCTTACCTGTAATTATTTGTAAAGTAAGTCTTTCTTTAGTTCTCTGACTCCTAAAAGTTCTGTACTCTTATCTGAGGGCCAACAGAAGCTATCATTAGCATGGTGCCTAAATAAATAAAAATATTCTTTAGTCCAAGTGATCTCTTTCAGCATTTTTTTTAAAGTATTTCCCCTATTAAGAGGAAGACTCACAGTTCTTATTTCATATATTGATGTTTCAGAGAAGGAATTCCTATATTTGGTTTCCTCAACCAGGTGCTATGAGGGAACCAAAGGAAGTATTAGACAGGTAACCAACAACAGGGAAATTGACAAGTGGGAAAAAAGAAAACCCAGTTTATCAGAAGGAACAGTGAGAGCAGTTTCATTGTTCTTTGATGGCCTTGATGTTTATGGCAATCAAGGACATTTGATTCTTACTTCTGCCTTAGCTCTCAGTTCTAACTTGCAGGCAGAATCAACCATGCACGTCCTCTCTCTTGAGTTCTAACCAGACCAATTAATTGGAGAAAAATATAGTAAAAGAAATAAGGAAAACGACTAAAATGTACAACATTCAAAGATCTCTTATACACATAAGAACCTAAAATTTACAAAAACAAAAAATTAATCAAAGAAAGAAAAGGTAAATATTTGAATAAGCAATTAATTTAGAGGAGAGGATATCCAACATTGTTAGGGAAATTAATATCAGAATTGAAAGTGCAATTACTTTTTTTTTGATAGTCAAATGATTATTCTAATGTAATTAACTCACTTTACAGCTGATAAACAGAGACCCTGGAGGGACTACATGATTTCTATAAGGTTATGTAGTCAATGAAAACATCATAACTAGAAACCAAGTTTTTCTGTTTACAAACAACCTTATTCATATCTTTACATTTAATTTATTTTTTCCAGTTTTATCCTTTATCTCATCATTAATTTATCTGACTCTAGGAGTAGTGGACATTACTTTTAAAAAATGATGTATGTCAGAGAGTTGTTTGGTTAAGAGTCAATGTTCTTCTCTTTGCAGCATTTGAAGATGCTGTCCTTCCTTCCTGAGCTCTTTTTGCTTTTAGATTCTGCGGGGTATATTTTCTTGAATCTTCTTCATTTGTGAGAAATACTTTTTTTTTTAAGTAGACTTTGCACTGAGCACAGGGCTCAAACTTACAACCCTGAGATCAAGACCTGAGCTGACATCAAGAGTTGGATGCTTAACCAACTGAGCCACCCAGGTGCTCCAAAAGTGCAACTACTCTTTACCATGGTAGTTTCATCCTTGGATTACCTATTCCATTATATAAAAGAGTAGATAAATAAAGATGTTTTTATAGAATGTTTATTATAGTATTGTTTTTAAAGATAAAAAATAGAAGCAAACAGTGCTCATTAATAGGAAAATGAATAAAGTATACATTCATTGAAAATAAAAGATAAATGTAAAAAATGAATGAATTAGCTCTCTCTCAGATGACACAGAATAATTTCCTATACAGATATACCTTGGAAATACTGAGGATTCAGTTCCATACCGCTTCAATAAAGTGAATAGTGTAACAAATGAACTTTTGGTTTTCCAAGGCACATAAAAGTTATTTTTGCAGTGTACTGTCATCTGTTGAGTGTGCACTAGCATTATGTCTTTTAAAAAAATGTACCCATCTTAATTTAAAAATCCTTTTATTACTAAAAAATGTTAACCATCATCTGAGCTTTCAGTGATTTGTAAACTTTTGCTGGTGAAGAGTCTTGCCTGGATGTTGATGGCTGCTGACTGATCAGGGTGGTGGTTGCTGAAGGCTGAGTGGCTGTGGCAATTTCCTAAAGGAAAACAGCACTGAATTTTGCCACATCCATTAATTCTTCATTTCACAAACAATTTCTCTGTAGCTGTTTGATAGATTTACCCACAGTAGAACTCTTTCAAAGTTGGAGTCAGTCCTCTCACACCATACTGTTGCTTTGTCAACTAAGTTTATGTCATATTCTAAATCCTTTGCTGTCACCTCAATAATCTTCACCAGGAGCATCTTCAGGAGGAGTAGATTCCATCTCAAGAAACTACTTTCCCTGCTCATCTATAAGAAGCAATGCCTCATCCATTGAAGTTTTATCATGAGATTGCAGCAATTCAAATATAATAATAATGGAAATTTTTGAAATATTGCAAGAATTACCAAAATGTGACACAAAGACACAAAGTGAGCAAACGCTGTTGGAAAAATAGTGCTGATAGACGTGCTCAATGCAGGGCTGCCACAGACCTTCAATTTGTGCAAACACAGTATCTGCGAAGCACAATAAAGTGAAGTATGATGAAATGAGATGTGCCTGTATTTACTGTTAAGTGAGAAAAGCAAGTTGCAGACAAATGTATAGAATGTGATCCAGTTTTTATAAACAAAACTAAATATAGAAAATGAGAACAAAATGGGAAAAGTATATGTATACACAAGTATGATTATATGTCTGATTGAGTCAGCCTAGAAACAAGTGAGAAAGGATACACATCAGGCAATCTCAGGTGTGAGTGGTAGTGAATATATCGAAGCCAGCAGGGGCTGGGGGGGGGGGGGGGGCGGCGGGTGGAAGTATGGCAAACAACAGCCAGAGCAGAAGGGCCCACAAGAAAATCATGGTATAAACGTAATCCCATTAATATAAAAGTGTGTGTGTGCACAGAGAGAAATGTATGAAAGAGTGCTAAACAATATGTTCATGCTGGTATGTTTAGTTGATGAGATTTCAGAGAACTTTGACTTCTTGAAAATTTTCTGTATTGGCCTGCACTGGTCTTTTGTTTTCATTGTTGTTTTTGTTTTGTTTTTGTGTTTTTACATTAAACATGTATACAATCAAACAAACAAACCAAAACAGAATGTGGGTGAACCCATATATGGACACCTAAAAATCCTTACTGTCAGTCTATGTTTGCTGAATGAAAATAACATAACATATGGAAAGCATTCTCTTCATTGCCTAAAGATGGTCTGCCCCTGTTGATAGTGATAACAAGGTACAGAATGCTTTAGAAATGCTGTGGTAGAAAATAAAGCAGTCTGGACCAGTACAGACAATCCAAACATGAGTTGAGCCATTGAATTTCATGGGATACAAACAAATATCCAGAGGAGTAAATTATATTTGCCAAGGGCAAAGGTAGAATGTTCACAAAAGAGATGGAATTAATGTGAAGGTGAGGATACAAAGACCACATTCTGTGACTTTTTTTTCTATAATCTGCTAAGATTTGGAATTTCTGTCTGAATTTTTCAAAACTAATGGCATATTTTTGTATAAGAATGAGTAATTGTACATACACTTTCAAGCCTAGAATGCAGATCACAAAATTAAACCCCACATATATATTACCATATATTTAATCATTCTTTATTCATAAGAGAAAAAAAAAAACCTAACTTGAATAAAACATTAAACTGGTAAGTCTTTGAAGGAGCTCTTCCTTTAAATCTTCTTTCAAAAACTACAGGACCTGGCTCACCATCACAAAATCCAAGATAGAACAAATAAATACCTAGGGAGCAATCTTTCCAGCCTTAAAAAACTATGTTGGTATCAATTACTGACATAAGTCACCTTCAACACTTCATTACAGGAAGTATTCATTTCTGTGCATACTGATCTCTGTCAAAGGGTTCAGTTCTTCCTTTAGGATAAAATACAAATGATACTGAATCTCTTGCAAGTCCCTAAGCTCATTCATTATGTCTGAAGGAGCAGGAGATTGGTCTAGGGGGAAAAAGCAGCCTTGGAAAGAAGTGCAGGCTGTTATGGCTGGAATACACTATATTCATCTTCCCCTTGTGGTGTATCCAGTGACAGGGAGCAGCCCCTTCTCTGGGATGTCCACATTAAAGGAAGAATACCATCTTTTATTATCGACAAAGAGAATGGCTAGATATATAGGCAGATGATAGATAAAAGATGATAGATAGATAGATAGATAGATAGATAGATAATGGAAAGAAGGGAGGAAGGAAGAATGACAGGAGGATAGGAAGGAGGGAGGGAGGGAGGAAGAGTGAAATAAAAAATACCATTTTTTTCTCCTGTGGGAGCTTATAATGGCATTATCACTTTTTGCAATATTGATTTACATATTCAAAGCAATCTTATAATTTTCAATAAGGCTATCAACTTCCTGCTCAGTTTTTCAAGTGTCTTTGGTTTTAAATGGGTCATTAAAAAGTTACTTTTGCTTTAATTAAATAAACAAAGTACTCATTTCATTCTTACATGAACCTCCAGGATTTTCAATTAGTTATTTCTGCATTAAGCTTGACTGAGTTGCTATGCTAATGTGCTTTTATCATTTTGCCAAAAATAAACATGTGACTGGTTTACAGGAGGACAAGATGCCTCCGACTTTCATGTCTCCTGTCATTGGCATTCTGAATATAAGTACAAGTTCCACCGCTCAGTAAACACCATTAATCTGCAGCTTATGCAAATCAGAAACCTATTATTTTAACTGTTTTAATAAGCAATGAAATCAGAGCTATTGTTAACGCACTTATTTTGAAGAGAAGTGTTCTGTAACTGCAAAATATTATTCTACTATTATCGTGGTATTGTTGTCATTATATTAATAAAATATTACATGATATAGAGAGATTTCTGTATGAAGTAAGATTACATCTAAGACAATGTTCTCTTTCAACAGCAAAGGTAAAGAGGTTACCTTTGTGATAATGCCACAAACATTTTGTTTGTTTATTTAAAGCCATACTGTTTGTGGCTTATAAGGACAATTTATTTGTCTTTCCTTTCCCCTCATTATTTCTGATTCATTTCATTGTTGGAGTGGACAGGAATTGAAAAATGGAAGGAAAAACTTAAGTTAATTGTTATGGAAAGGATGGTAGAAGGAAAATATTGCTTACAATGAAATCGTTGGACCATCAAGAGATTTCAGCTGCTATAGTGCAGCTGATTGACTGCAATCGACTAGTACCTGAACCCTACAATATCACTATCATTTCATTATGAAAAATGTAACAGCTAGTGATATGCTGCAGATGTCCATGTGGGGCTCATAGATCTACAGATCCTCAGTGGTATCATTGAAAACAAAACCATTGAATATTCTTACTTAGAATAACATGGTGGATATTTGATTGATGAAAGTCCACGAGTATGTGTGCTTCAGCCCAGGTTTTGCATAAGATACTCAATCTTACTGTGCTGGCAACTCTCCATGGTATCTACTGTGTCTGGCACAGTACCTGGAATGCAGGCACTCAACAAGAGTTGAATTTACTGAACCGCTAACCCAGATTAACTTCAGGTCCTCTGATTTGTGTGAGCCCCTTCCAAGGCTCTTACCTAACTGTACACTTATAATTGTACATTTCAAATGTTATATTCTCAAGGGCTCCAAAATTGTATGTACTTTAGGCCCACAAAATCTGGGTCCACTTCTGGACTTGATAAATCTTCAGTGTCTAATTAAATTGATGGAGAATGAATCTAGAAGCCAAGCAATGAAGATAATATTTCATCTTTCCACTCTCTCACTTGCTGATAATCATCACTTGCTGACAATCAAGCAATTTGGGATCATTTCTTTCTTCTGAAAATTTTGGATGTCTACAAGTTTTTAGTGCTAAACTTCTCTTGCTAATCTATAACTTCCTGGACATCACTTCCACCATTTTTTACTCAAACAGATAAATTCTCTTCCCCCTTATCTCCTGGAGAAGTGTAGGCTGAAAACTTTTCCTATGTTCCTATCTGTTGTCTTTTTAATTCATTTCCTCCCTGCTCAGCCTGGTTCCAATGGTCAGCAATCTTAGAAACACAGAGACATTCTTGAGTCGACCTTAGGTTGCTAAGTCCTCCGGAAAAACTTAAATGATATTGAGAGTCTGTCTTAAATTTTAATATATCCTTTTATCTATAACTTGTTGACCCCGTAGTCAATCCTCCATGGTACTATTTTAAATCTTCTCCAAATGTTTGAGACTCTTAACTTATCCACTGACCCCTCACTCTTAGCTATTGATTTCTTCTCTCACTTTACAATAAGTACCATAGCACTTTGAATAGACCTATATCTGCAGGTGAACTTGAAACTACTGAGTCTATTTCCACTTGATGGGAAAGCCTTCAATAAATTTTCAGATACCACAGGCTGTGAAAAAAAAAAAAGAAAAAAGAAAAAACAGAAATACTATTTTCATCTTATTAGGATTAATACCATCCCCATGAAGAAAAGTCTTTAGTTAAATTAAAAAGAAATGTGAAGGAGACAGGTCACTGAAACATTATCAGAGATTACTTATTAAGAACTTAACATCAGTGAGGATTTAAATACCCTTCAAAGAAATACATAAATTACTACTAAGTTCTATGATTTTTAATTTCAGAGGACATTCCATACAGTGTTGTTATTAGGTAAATTTATGTGTTCACGGCATTGCAACATATAAATTAAACTTCACAGTAAAAGGTTCAGTGCTGATGTCAGTAATAGTTTGGAAAGAGAATAAAACATAGGCATTAAAATTCTAATGGGAACTTTAATTTTAGAAAAATTGTGGAAGATTTTTTATTTCATGTAAGTAGACAGGAACCTCATTAAAATTGTCATATGCTTCTTAGCTTCTCACAAATCGAAGGTATAAAAAATGTTTTGCTATAAAAAATAGCACAGCTGCTAATGAGAAAGGACTTTAATTAACAGATCCACTTAGAAAAAGGTAAACACATTGCATTTCACAACTTTAAGAATTTTGTTGCCATATTTGATGCATACTAAATATTTTGTCAATTATAGACTAACTGATGCAAGATATTTCCATATGGACCATTTGAATAATAATAGTTAACATGTATTAAGCTCCTTACTGAGTATCCGTATCTGGTACTATTCTAAATGCTGTATATGTATTTGCTAATTAATGTCACCAAAACTAACCAAGGAAACACTATTTGATCTTCATCTTGTGGATAAGCACACTAAGCTCAGAGAGGCTAAATAACTTATTCCTGGTCACACAGCGCTAGGTTTTGAACCACAGACATATGATTCAAGAGTTAGTTCTCTTAACCACCTGTCTGAAGGCAAATATGCAGAATTTATTCTGATGTGTGTATTGTCATAAGTGAGCAATGTCTTTGGAGTCCCTTATATTGTATCTGATATAGAAAAGATTCATTATGACCAGTGGCCTTATCATAGGCAGTCCAGTATTTGGACTGATTTTATTGGCAGCTACAAGACCTGGTGGAAAGCTCAGAATGTTTGGAATCAAAGAGTTTCAGATTTCAAAGTTCTCTTGCCAGTCTATATTAGCTAAGTGGCTGTGGGCTGGTTTTTAGCTATTCGGAACCTCATTTTTCTTATTTGTGAAGTTAAATGTTTTTTAAAATTTATTTATTTTTGACAGAGACAGAGTGCAAGCATGAGCTGGAGAGGGGCAGACAGAGAGGGAGACCCAGAATCCGAAGCAGGCTCCAGGCTCCAGGCTGTCAGCACAGAGCCTGATGCGGGGCTTGAACTCACAAGCAGTGAGATCATGACCTGGGCCAAAGTCGGACGTTCAACTGACTGAGCCACCCAGGCACCCCTCTTAGTTGTGAAGTTTAGTTCACAATGTCTAACTTTCAGGTTTTGCATAATTATAAAAGTAAACTATGTGAATAAAATAAAGTTACTTGTTCCTTTATAACCTGAAAACAGAGAAAGAATTATGTACCCATCATTGGAGGATATGTTTAGTTTTAGAATGTACATGTTTAGAGTGTACATTGTATACTCAAAATTCACTTTGATGCTTCCAATTCACTCTGTTAGAGATAGATTGAGAACGTCCTTCCTTTCTTTTTCTAGATGAGTATGGATCTTAGAAAAAAAATTAAAACAGTGATAAAAACATAAATACTAATTCAAGTTCTAGAACAAAAAAGAAAGGAAATCCCTTCATGTCAGAAGTGAAAGTCACTGGAAAGTCAGGCCTCATCTTGATATATGGACTCTGATACCTTGCCTGCTTTGCTCAGGAAACTGGCAAGGAATTTCGATCTGAAATCTACACAATGGCCTGGAGTTCAATATTTCCTACCAACATGGAGAAAGATTCCGACGTTGAAAATTAAGAAATTAGATTCATATGCCCTGAAATATAAAACACTGGGTCCCAGGGGAGAAGCAAGAGTTAAACTTGGCCGGGAGGGTTCTCTAAGGTGGAGCACACAACATTCCCACAGAGGGACCAGGCCCTGATGAATGTAGGTGCACAATCAAAATCTATAACGCAAGTAAGAAAAATCCCCCCCTAAGGGAAAGACAGCAGATGCTAATTAGTATTTTCTGAGTCTTTATCTACAAAAATAAGATTTTAAATAATGTATTATGGTTTTTGGTAGTGATGCAGTATTCAGTCACATTAATATGTTTACACTAGTCAGAGCTTTCCAGATAATCAAAAGGAGATTAACATCCCAGTTCAACAATTAGGCAATAAGAAGGTGAGTCTTCCCTTCCTCCAACCTTTTGTTCAATTCAGACTCTCAGCAGATTGAATCATGCCCATGCACACTGGAGAGAGCAATACACTCTGATCAGCCTACCAACTGAAATATTAATCTCCTGGAAACGCTCTCAGAAATGCACCCCAAAATTATGTTTAACCAGCTAGCTGGGCATCCCTTGATCCATTCAAGTTAATGTAAGATTATCTATTTAAGTATCCTAAGTATTTAAGCAATCTGAATCTTCCTTGATTCTCAGGACTAATGGTTTCTGTAAAAAGAAATTATTATTTCAAAGACATAACTAAAAATAAGACACCATACAGAAGAAATACTAAGGTTCTTTTGTGGTGAATGTAATTAATGACATCTATAAAATTTTCCAAATCATAGTGTTCAAATGATTATAATTCAGGTTTCTTTAAGTCACATTCACAAGAAAGTACAATTTAATTCTATATGAAAACATATATTTGTAAATAACTCATGTTTTTAAAACACAGTGCACATGCTACTATTGACATTTTAAAAAGCTAAAGCACTCTGATCTGTCTTAAATTCACAGTGTAGAATATTGTCACTTTCAGAGTTATCAGAATATTTAACCATGAATTGATGATCCAACATTTACCAAAATCTTACCTAGCGCATGTGAATGGGATGGACTGTATGATATATCATCTTGTAGTGTTCTATTTCTCTTTATATTGTGTTAACTCTGAAGAAAACAGTGTCTCTAAGTTACAGAATGACTTTACAAAACCACTGATGACAGATTGCCAATTTTTACAATGTAAAATAATAGAAATGGTTACTTGGAGAAGAGCTGAATATTTTGAAAACTGATAGTTCGACATTTTGTTCTCTCGGTTGGCTGAAGTTTCTTATTTACAGATACTCATGAAGAAGCTAGAGAGACATGACAGGAAAGAGATCATCCCTTCAGACAAACCAAGGGGTTTGTTTTCTAAATTTGGATGTACTTTGTTTCCATTTTCCAGTGTTACTTTTGAAACTTTCACACCTAATTATTCTTAAGTCATAAATAATTATGATTTGACTTAATGGCCTTCCCATTAAAGAGCTGGTAGAGATTGTATGTGTATGCCTCTGTCATCATTCTTTTCTACCAAAAAGAGAATTAAGTTATTTCACAACAGAACAAGGAAGCACACCAGGTGTCATTAAATAAAATCAAGCTTTTTAGAAAAATAATTCCTCATTGCCACTGGCATCCTGAATCTTAAAGTATCTATCTACATACTCCTTTTGCTGACACAAATTTGCATATGTGGTGTACAGCTAGAATGTGGAAATTCAAAACGTGGAACTCAAATCTTTCCAAACAGAAATAAAGTACAATGCATGAATGATGTCTACAGGTTTTCCTCCTCTTGTGTGTTGTCAGCATGCCAATATCTCTCATCAGTCTATGATTCAACTGAGATGCAGAAAGAGGCGGACACAGATAGATTAAATCTTTGACAGTTCCCGTCCAGTGTTATATTCTTTTAATAGAGCTTCAAGAGGCAGCAGGCACACACAATGCATGCCATGTATGATTGATAGAAAGTGTAGTTTGCTTACTCTAATGCTTGACAATGCAGAGCAACACCTACTCTGGCATGACAAATTCGAGCACTGACAGCCAAAGCAGGTAGAGCCTGCCCGCAGACCTTCCAGCCAAACACAGATTTAATTTTCATCCATCAACGAAAACGTAGATTTCTCTGAAAAACCTTAATGTATCTCATTTTAGTAACAAATGATGGGCATAATAGAATCTGGGGTTTTTCTTTTTCAAGTATAAAAGCTGATTGCCAATTTAATTCGACAACCACTTGTGCGTGCCTCTGATTTGTTAAACATTGTTTGGATCACTAAAGAAATACACTAATAGGTCTCTGATTCCAAAACTTGTAGTCAAGGGGTGGGTTGAGGGTGGAGTTAAACAAGTGTAAAATTATTAAAATACAGGACAGAACATATTCGTGTTTCAGAGGAATGTGGGTTCATCTCTTGTTGACACAGATAAAACCTTCATAGAGCTTTTCTTCATGTGTAGAAAGCATTGGCTTTACATCTAAAAAGTAGTAATCAATTTACATTCTTATATATGTGTTCTTGAAAAAAAGTCACTCAAGGGAGGTAACAAACTCCATTTTACAAATGAGGAAATCCTATCCCAAGAAATAAAACAAGAAACAAAGCTAGAAAGCTGCAAAACTTGGATGAAGGCTGTGACTCTAAATTTTGTATTGCTTGAAACAATGTCTTTGGTTAATATAGCATAGATTTGGAAACCCTGATCTGGGTGTTGATGATAGAAACTAGAATATGGATGTGAGAGTGATGGGGGCTGGTTATTTAAATTTGGAGGTGGATATAATACCAAAGGAGAGAACATAAAAAGGAAAGAGAAAGTAACAGAGAAAAGAAGCTCAAAAGAAAAGTCATATTTCAACAGAGTGAGAATTAGGGAGAAAAAATCATAAAAAACAAAGTGGTAGGAGAATATTGGGAAAGAAATAGAAAAGTGTCATGGTTCCTAATAAAGAAATATCGGGAGAAAAATTTGTCATCTATAAATGAAAACTGCTGTATCCCCAAAGTCACCACAGTGTCTAACAATGAGTATATTCTCAATAATTATTAGTTAAATGAAAGAATAATCCTGATCTACATACACTGGCTTTCTTTTCACTCACTCTTCCTATTTGGACTTAAGACACTAAGTATGAAACACGGGGTTTTGTCCTTAAATTTATCCCTTTAGCTCATAGTAACTGTATATTTTCTTTATGCACAAAACACCACTCATTCCAAATCATGATCTCAAGCATGTTAGTAGTTGTAACTATAATTTCATCACAGCACTGACTCTACTCCTAATCTTGACATATCTTGACCTTATTTGCCCTTATCCCACCTTATCCCAACAAATAGGAAGCACAAGTTATATTCAGCAAACAGATATATACTGCGTATTTAGAAACAGAAATATTACAGAATTATGAACCCATATTTCCAACTCACATGTTGGAAAGAAAACTGTGAGCTACCTTACTTAGAGTCATTTAATAGCAAAACTGGAGTAGAAAAACGTTTTAAAACAAATATATGAAATCCATTTTCTTTGCACATAGTCAAACCCAACCGTGTTTAATTTTTGACCTTCATTTTTTATTGGAAAGCACTTTTCTCATAGGCAATCCCATGTCAGTACTTGAAAAGAAAGAGAGACTTAGGCTCAAATCCTCCAGATTTCTCTTCTCTACAGCTTCATTTACTTTAGTTCCCTTCTCAACCAAAACATGTTACCTTATTTTATAGCTAAAAGTTCTACTGGGACAACTTAGAATGCATACATCACAGTTTGAGGTAAGTATTATGGACGGTAAAGATATTGAAAATTTAAGACAATACTAACTTTATTACATTTTCAGTTGTCTTTACCCACAAATCTAGAGGGGCTATTTGCTATTCTTAATGTCTATTCAGTCATATCATAGTTTAATTCTATCAAGTTATTTATTGTTTCAACTCAAGAGGGGGCTGAAGTAAGTCAATTTTTGGTCACCTGGATTGAATGAACATCACACTTTTCAATCTAGCTTATGCTTGAAAACGATGATTTTTAGGGTACTTGTGGAAAATGGTCTTGCCTTTAAAGTGAAATAGACATGGTAGACAACTAAGAAGGCAACACAGAAGACAACCAGCAAGGTGAGAAGAAGAACATCTTCAGAACATGTGACAGAAATCCATATGAAATTAACAATCCGGATGCATTCTCAGAGGCAAACACAAGACAGGCTCTTATTGAATGTCGAGCTATTGAATATTGTAGAAGTGTCATGCAGTTGTCGCGGTGTGGTGGAAATATGGAAATCAGAGGTTGAGGGTCAACAAACAAGTTTAATAAATGGATACTGTGAGTTGCTTAATAACTAGAGGAGAAATTTGATTTTAGAAAATTTGTGTGGTATGACCAGTGGCATCCATATAGTGGAGAAAAGTAAACTATTAGGTCCAAACAAGTAAAAAACGTATTTTTAATCTTCTCCCAAGGATATGTGATTGTATCTCCAACAAATGCGGTGAGGTTTTTTTTTTCAGCTTTATTGAGAAATAAGTGTGTATTAACCAAGCAATTTTCAGATTTGTTATTTGCTTTCCTGAGGGGGTTCACTCCATCTTATGAATTATAGCTTCGAGAATCAAGTACTTTGATAACCCTCTCTCAATTAATAATTAGCTTTCCAGTCAGCATCATTTCCACACTAGGTTAGTAAGAACCCCTTGTCGACTGAATACTTACTGCCCCACAAATTCTCACGTTCAAACTGTAATGCTCAAGGTGACAGTATTAGGAGGTGAGGCCTTTGTGAGGTTTACATGAGGTCATCATAAAGGTGGGGCCTTCATGAATGAGATTAGTGCCTTTTACTTCAGAGCAGTTGTTTCCTCTCTCTCTCTTCCCCCGTGCCTCCCTCGCCCTCTTCCTCTCCCTCTCCGTGCCAAGTGAAGACACAATGAGAAGATGTCTGTCTACAAACTAGGAAGAGGGTCCTCACCAGACACCAGATCTACCAGTTCCTTGATGTAGACTTCCCAGCCTCCAGGACTGCGAAAAATACATGTCTGTTGTTTAAGCCATCCAGCCTATGGTATTTTTGCTATGGCAGGCCAAACTAAACAGAGATTTGTTTGTTTGTTCGTTTTTCTTAAGACACATGAGCATCCCAAGATAAAACCACAGTCCAAAAATCACTCTTTCCTAGGAACCTTCCAAGGATCAGTTTATCCCATAAAGGACTTCATACCATTGTATATTTTGATGGTGCTCTTAAAAAAACAGTGAACATTAGTAATATAATAGCAAATGTTAATATTTACTATGCTTATATTTTGAACCTATAAAATAAATTCCAAACTAAGATCCCAACACCTAACATCTCCCATTTTCTTACTACAAACTACACTTCTAGCATGGCCTTTACTCTTCATGCACAGTAAGCCCTGAGCTTTCTTTCCTAAGTGTATTGATTCACAAAAATGCATCCCCTGTAGGGTGACCAACCTCTCAGGTATACCTGGGACTGAAGGTGTTCCCAGAATGTGGAAATTTTGGTGCGAAACAGAGAGTGCCAGGTAAACCAGGAAAGGTTGTTAACTCATCTTCAAGGATGATTTGCTTTTTTTTTTTGTTTTTTGAGAGAGAGAAGTGGGGGTGGAGAGAGAATCCCAAGAAGGCTTCAGAATGGACCCCCCTTCATGGGGTTCCATCCCACAAACCACGAGATCATGACCTGAGCCAAAATCAAGAGTCAGATGCTTAACCAAGTGGGCCACCCAGGCACCCCAAGAATGATTTTAACTTTTTTTAATTTTATTTTTGTTTTTATTTGAGAGAGAGAGAGAGAGAGAAAGCATGAGCAGTGGAAAGGCAGAGACAGAGACAGAGACAGAGACAGAGACAGAATCTGAAGCAGGATCCAGGCTCTGAGCTGTCAGCACAGAGCCCAATGTAGGGCTCGAACTCACAAGCTAAAAGACTGTGACCTGAGCCAGAGACAGACACGACCGAATGAGCCACCCACTTGCCCCTCCCCAAAGATGACTTTAAAGGCCACTTTCATGATGAGTCTTTTTGTGTCCTCACATTGTATCACCACCATCTCCTAACTTCCTCTAATGGCACAACATAAACTTTTGTGCTGCCATGTGGTTCTCCTTGCTACTACCTGAAAACCCTTAGAAATTTCCTTTACAAGGCCTAACACTAACCTAATAGCAGAAAAATAAATGCTGATGAAAACAGTTAATTCAACAGTCATAAAATTGGGGCACTTGGGTGGCTCAGTCGGTTAAGCATCTGACTTCGGCTCAGGTCGTTTCTTACAGTTTGTGAGTATGAGCCCTCATCAGGATCTGTGCTGACAGCTCAGAGCCTGGAGCCTGCTTCGGATTCTGTGTCCCTTTCTCACTCTCACCCTCCCCCACTCATGCTCTGTCTCTCTCTCTCTCTCAAGAATAAATAAAACATTAAATTTTTTTAATCATAAAATAATTTAAAACAATGAATTATCCATAAGGCAAGATTATATTCCTTATGTATCTTTTATAAAATATTATATTCATAAGACAAGATTACATTCCTATGACAAAAGAATAGTCATAGCATGAGATAATAATTCTTAAAAAATTCTTTAAAAAATTTAATAGCAGGAAGGCAGAGGAAAATATAAAAACATAATAAAAAATTATTTTTGAGCTAAAAAAATGAATATTCAGATCAGAAAACTTACTAAGTCCCAGAACCACATTTTTGTAAACATTGGTGAAGACACTACCATTTGACTATTTAATACCCATTTTCCCTTCTTAACAACCTGGGTCCAGTTATTTTCCAGAGTGGCTCTATGCTCAGCCCACAAACTATATTTTCCAGCATTCCTTGAAGCTATAGGTGAAACAGTAGTGACTAATGAGACAAAGGAATTATCAGATGGCATATCTACAAAAGCTCTTTAAAAATGTATGTTTTGCCCTCTGCCATCCCCTCTCCTTCCTACCTGGGATAATGATGCAGTGAGGAACTGATACTAAGTGAGATTAAACGTGAAGGTAAAAGTCATATGATAGTAAGAGCTGAGCAGAAAAAATAGAAGGAGCCCGAGTCACTGCTGGCATCATAAATCCACCACACAAATCCTGAACAATCTGTCTCTGGACTTATTACACGTAACAAAATTATATGTCCTTTGATTAAGCCACTGTGATGAGATTCCTATTGTATGTATCAAATGCAAAACACTACATGGGGGTGACAATTCTGAGAAGAAAACAGACTGGTTAAAATAAACCATTCAAGACAGGAGTTTATGTAACAAATTGAATACAGCTAAATAGAAAAACAGTGAACAAAATAGTGAACTGGACAATTTACTCAAAGATCTACCTCAAAATCCATCAAGAGAAGATAAAAGGAAAAAAAAAGTATAAAAAAAATCAAGAGCTACGAAAGCTAGAAATATATGTCAGAAGCTATACATCAGCAGTCCAAAAGGGAATGAGAAAAAAATAAATGAAGAAATATTTAAATGAATAATGACCAAGTTTTCCCAGCATTACAAATTTCAAAGACCTTAAGATTTAAAGTGTTTATTAAATAACAAAAAGGGTGAAGACAATATATAAATGCATAGATAACATAGGACAGATAAATGATAGATAATTATAAAATTTAAAATTTTTTAATGTCTATTTTTGAGAGAGAGAGAGAAGCAGAGAGAGGGAAACACGGAATCAGAAGCAGGCTCCAGGCTCTAAACTGTCAGCACAGAACCATATGTGGGGCTCAAACTCATGAACCGTGAGATCATAACCTGAGCTGAAGTCAGATATTTAATCCACTGAGCCACCCAGGAGCCCGTGAGATCATAACCTGAGCTGAAGTCAGATATTTAATCCACTGAGCCACCCAGGAGCCCCAGATAATTATAAAATTTACGAGAATCAAAGATAGAGTAAATTCTAAGAGTCTTAAAGTATATTGAAAGGAAAAGCATAACACCAAAAATGAATATGAACCAGACTGACATCAACATGCTTAAAGCAACTTGGTATACAAGAAAATAATGGAATTATCTTTGCAAATCTTGAAGGAAAATAACTTTTCAGGTATGCAAAACTTCAAAGACTTACCATATGAGAAATTTTTTAAAAATATTCTTAAAGAGAGTATCACAGCAAGAAGAAAGATAAATCTTGGAGGATTCTATAAGATATATATGGGGGCGCCTGGGTGGCTCAGTTGGTTGAGCATCTGACTTCAGCTCATGTCATGATCTTGTGGTCTGTGAGTTCCAGCCCCGCGTTGGGCTCTGTGGGGACAGCTCGGAGCCTGGAGACTGCCTCAGATTCTGTGTCTCCCTCTCTCTCTGCCCTTCCCCAGCTCATGCTCTGTCTCTCTCACTCTCAAAAATGAATAAATGTTAAAAAAAAATTAATAAAAAATATATGAAGTAGGGCTGTATAACTGACATAACGCATGCTGTTACCCGAATAAACAAGAAACTAGAGAAAACAAATCAAAGCAAACAAAAGGATATAATGGATTCAGAATGAAAATCTAGTCTCTGTTGGACCCCAATTAATACATGAGTTATTTCAAGCACCTGTATCAGTTACTGATGTGTCAAGCAGAAAACAAATGAAAATATTTTACATGATTAATGGGCATATACAGAACCCTACAGCTAACAATTAGAGAATATACATTTTTTGTCAAGTACACATGAACATTTTATGTACATTAGCTATATTTTAAGGCAAAAAAACAAATTATGACACTTTTCAAAAAATTAACAAATATTCCATGTTTCAGATCACAAGGTAATTAATTTAGAAACCAATAGACAAGATAACATAAAAATACACATTTAGAAAATATCTAATGAACCCAAAAATGGAATTAAAACATGTTTTAGAAATTATCGAGACCTGAATGACCTTGAAAATGTCATCAACACTTGCTTATTAAAGCTAAAGTACTCCTCACATGGAATTTTAGAACCTTAAATTCATTCACCAGAAAGGAAGAAAAACTAAAACCGAGTTAAATGTCCCACACAGAAGATAAAAAAAATTACCATGATGTAAACCCAAAGCAAGGAATGAAAAGGAAATACAAATGCTCAGATCTGAAAGTAATGAATTATAAAATAATGAGACAATGGAGAATAAAACATATCAAAAGCTGCCTCTTTAGTGTCTAATAGAATGAACAAAACTCAAGCCAAAGTGATCAGAAGAAAAATAAAAATACACATAGGTGCCATGGTTTCTCATAATTATGACAGGGCTATTTTTTAAACCATAACACTATGAAAACAGAGGGGCAATACTGAAAGGAATATATCACATCCCTAAATAAAAACAGTTGGTTCCTAGAGCTTTAGTCTCCTTATATAGGGAGAGGGAAAAGATAAGCTATTCAACATTTTTGGAAAATAAAGGCCAAAATATTCACAATTTTCAGATGGCATACATTAAAAACTCAAGTCACTCAGCTAAAAAATATATTAAATATAAATTTAATAAAAGATCATTTACAAAGGAGAGGTGCCTGGGTGGCTCAGCTGGTTAAGCATCTGACTCTTGATCAGCTCACATCATGATCTCATGGTTGTGAGTTTGAGCCCTGCGTCAGGCTCTGCCCTGGCAGAGCTTAAGATTCCCTCTCTCTCTCTCTCTCTCTCTCTCTCTCTCTTTTTACCCCTCCCTCTCTTTCTCTCTCAAAATAAACAAATAAAAACTTATTTATAGTTTATCTCAAAACAAATAAAAACTTAAAGAAAAAAATCACCTAGCAAATAATGTGAATAAAAGTTTTATTCATATACCAAAAAGAACGTTTTTTTTTTAATCCTATAAAGTATCTAGAAATAAATGTACAAGGATAATATATACAATTCAGTTTGGGGTCATCACAGCTATGCACAGAAAGTTTCATTAATGTCAATATGATAATTCTCTTTAATTTAATATACATAAATTTTATGCAATTCTAATCCCATGCAGTGCTAAATTAAATTCTGTAAAAGATGAGTAGCATGTGGCTTTTTGTGTCTGGCTTCTTTCACTTAGCACAATGAACACTTTGCATGATTTCTGGTGCTAAGTGTGTTAGGTGTATTTCATGAACCAGAATGTGGTCTATTTTGGTGAATGTTCCATGTAAGCTTGAGAAAAATATATATTCTGGGTGGAGTATTCTATAAAAATGTCAATCAGATCAAGTTGATTGACAGTACTATTCAAGTCATCTCTATCCAGAACTTCTTCCTGCTTGATCTACCAACTATTGACACAGGGGTGCTGAGATCTCTATCTACAGTGAATTTGACTACTTTTTCAATTGTATGTATCAGGTTTTGCCACATGTATTTTGACACTATTGCTGAACGCATAACCCCTAAGACTGTTACATTGGAAGAGATTTGATCCCTTTAACATTATACAATGTCCTTTTTTTATCCTTGATAATCTCCCTTCTTCCGAAGTCTACTTTGGCTAGAGTTAATGTAGCTATACCAGCTTTCTTGATTTTTATCGTCATGATATGTCTTTCTTCATCTGTTTACTTTTAATCTGAGTCTTTATATTTAAAGTGGGTTACTTTGACAACACCTAGTTGGGTCTTATTTGTATTGACTATGACAATGTATCTTTTAATCGGTGTATTGGTACCATTCATACTTTAAATCATTATTGATACAGTTGGATTAATATTACCATGTCTGTAACTGTTTTCATTTATTGCATTTATTCTTTATCTCTTTATCTCTTCCACTTTTTCTTCTACATTCTCTAACTTTAACACAGCATTTTACATTATTTGGTTTTATCTCCTCTCTTAGCAAATCCATTATACTTCTTTATTATTTTAGAGTTTACTCAAGAGTTTACAATATCCATTTTTAACTAACTTAAGTGGAATTTTAAATAAACTATACCACAACATATATAGTGCAGGGACCTTATAACAGAGGAATCTTACTTCCTTTCTCTTGTCTCTTGTGGCATTGCTATTTATTTCATTTATCCATATATATTTACTATAGTCATGTAAAACATTGTAACTATTATTTGTTGAAAAAAGTCACTATATTTTAAATTAAGAATGAGAAATATGAAAACATTTATTTTACCTTTATTTACCCCTACACTGATGCCCTTCCTCTCTGTATGAAATCTTTGTCTCCTCAGAGTGGGCTTTTTCTTGGTTTTTAACATGTCTTATAATTTCTTGTTAGAAACTGGATACGTTGACTCAGGTAATGGGAACTGACTTAAATAGTCCTTTAGTGTGAAGAATCATGTTAATCTTTCTAGAAGTTAGACTATGTGAAACTAGCTTTTTTTCAGCTATAGTCATAAGAGACTTTAAGTTCCTGTAGTGTCTCATTTTTGTGTCCCATATTGCTGTGGGATTACCTAAGAACTGCTCTTTAAATAGAGTCTGTACCTTGAAGCTCTTTAAACTGTAATCCACTGTTACTCTGGAGCCCTGTTGGCATGGTGCTTTCTATAATCTTCCAATTAAATGCCAGTCTTTTAATAAGCCTGTGGATCCGTGATGGAATCATCCTAAGTGTTTACTGGTTTATCTCTATCCCTACTCCTTTCCTTGGCTGCAGGATCAGCAATCTATTCTCATGAAGTACTGTCTCTTACTGACTAATTTCCCCCTTTGGTGAGATAGGAAAACCAAAGGGGGCTGGAATAAGGAGAGATTCCCTTTCTCCAGCTGGCATAACATGCCAGAACTGAACTTGGGCAAAGTCTTTTAACCTGGAGAGTGGAATTTTGTTATAAAGAAGACTCTGGTTATTCTTTTCTTTCCCTTTCCAGAGCCATGAGGGACTTTTTATCAGATTATCACAGGAAGAACCAAGTCATGGAAGGAAAACTCACAAAAGTATGCAGCCCTTCTTAAGACATCAGCTCCTAAGAGTCACTCTCACATTAGTCCACACTTGGGTCTAGGAATTCACCAAAGTTATCATTTAAATGTTCTAACCAGGTTATGGCTCTGGTACATTCTAATCCAGGTAAGTAGATCTTGATTTCTCTCTTTCTCTCTGTCTCTGTCTCTTTCTCTATCTCTCTAGCTCTCTGGATGCATCTATCTCTCCAGTTTTCAGGGGGGGGGTGGGGGGCGGCAGACAGACTGTCCTGTGACCTCAGTTCTCACACGGGTCTTGATTTTTTGTTTGTCCACCTTTTCCTTGTAAGATTAAAAGTAACAACTTTCAAGCTCTTTAAGTCAGAGCTAAAGCTAGAAGTCCCAGTAGTGAGATTTTAATGATTTTGTTTTCATTTTTTTATACTACTCTCTATTACTTTTATAATAAATTTTAAAAAATCATACTTGAAAATGGAATTGGTACTTGAGGAGGTAAGCAACAGTTGTCTAGAAAATTTATGTATACACAAATCCTTGTTCTGTAACAATGCTGAAATGAGTAACGAGGTGCTTAAAGTATAAAGATTTCAAGAATATAGCAGATTACCTTATCCAACATTATTTATCACCTGCACACTTAGGAGAGTCACTTCAATTGCAGAGTGCTTCTCTGGTCTCTTAACTTGCTGGTTTTACTCCTGCAATTAGAGTACACAAACAACTCTAATTTGCATCATAGTTCATGGTACTTGTTGCATCTATCTACCCCAGGAGATAGTCTGAAATTGCATTTCTGTATTTCCTAGAGCACCATACTTTGCACACAATAGGCATTTAAAATACAGTTTAAAACCTGAATAGAAGCCAAAGACAAAACTTAACATTTGTTTTCCAGATAAGTAATATATTTTGCTGAATGTACCATAATTAGCATCTTTTTTAACCCCCCAAATTTCTTAGTATGAAGGATGAGCTATATAAATAATTTAAGGGCTCATTAGCCTGATTTTCAGAAATACCTGATAATTTTACCCCTATTTTGGTTCCACAGTGCTCAATTCAGCAATGACTAGAGATCCCACTATTTTGTCCTGGAACCGTTGAGACTGATGAAAACTTTGCTCATATCAGCTTTATTGTGATCTAACTTCTAATCACATGAAGCACTTGTGTTATCTCTGAGATGGATGAAGTAGCCTAGGCCTGGCTGTGGCCCTTGTCTACCCAGAAAGCACATGTGCCAAAGTCTTTAACTTCACTAAAGAATCACCATTATCGTTCTAGAAGGTCTGAAATAACCCACTCCCATGTTATCATTTGTATCATGTGTCCGCTGAGATACTAGAACAAAAACACTTCAACATATGAATTTTGGAGGGAGAGACACAAACATTCAGTCCATAACATAGATGAAATCTTATCTCAAAATTCTCTCTTAGAAGTGGTATTTTATGTTCTGCCAACTTTTCTTTCCCATACATCTTTTCTTAAGAGTACCAAAATTTAACAAGTTCTAATACATGAAAAATCCAATTCTTTATCTCTAAATCCTATACATAGACTCTTATCTCTCAGTATCAAAATAAATCTGCATAACCATCTGCTTCAGAATCACCGAAGGTGCTTGTTAAAAATGTAGATTTTTCTGCCGAAATCTGACCCATTGGATCAGAACAGATGAGAATGAATCACAATCCCCGCCCAAAAAAGCATTTTCACCTACTTCTCCAGTCAGTTATTTCTTACACTAAATTTTGTAAAGCACAACTTAGAATTTAGAAACAAGTACAACCAGGGGCACCTGGATGGCTCAGTCAGTTAAGCATAGGACTCGGCTTTCGGCTCAGGTCATGATCTCATGGCTTTGTGGGTTCAAACCCCACAGTGGGCAGTGGAGCCTGCTTGGACTCTCTCTTTCCCCTTCTCTCCACCCATCCCCCATTCACACTGTCTCACTCTCAAAATAAATAAATAAACTTAAAAAAAATAAATAAATACAGTCAATACGATTTTTAGAATATCATAACTTTTGTCAATACTCTGATTTTATATTTCCACTTAATTTTAATTTTGTTCAATCCTTTCATACATGTACCTATCCTCATGAATTTCTAGCAGCCCTGAATTCTGACTCCATTCATTTTAAATTCTATATACACTAAAGATGTTTTCACTGCTAAAGGCAGCATCCTCATGATGTGTCTAATTTGTCTTCAGCTCTTAGTGGCCTTTTTTCTCTCATTTTGTGTTAAAGATGACTTAAGTGGAGATTTTTGTCTCACTTCAAAAAATATGCAGCAGGTACTTACTAGGGACTATGCCAGGCACAGTTTCTTTACCATCATGGGCATGTCTTGAAAATAAATCTGAAAGGAGCTGTCATGCCTCACATTAGGTGGGGTTCAGAGCAACTAATTTCATCTCGAACAACTATGAAAAAATAAACATCAGTTTGAGATATCATTTTTGTGGATTTACATACAACAGTATACTTTGGGAGTGTTCTGGCAATTTATGCACTTTCATATGCCGTAGAGTCACTCTAAGGTGCAATATCTTAGGTCCTAAAAGGCCAGTATTTTTTAATTTTTCTTTTTCTTTTATTTTAGAAAGAAAGAGAGAGAGAGAGCGCACAAGCAGGGGGGAGGGGCAGAGAGAGAAAGAGAGAATCCTAAGCAGGCTCCAAGCTCAGCCCAGAGCCTGATGTGAGGCTTGATCCCATGACCCTAGGATCACGACTTGAGCCAAAATCAAGAGTCAGACATTCAACTGACTAAACCCACCCAGGCGCCCCTAAAAGGCCCATATTTTTTTTTTCAACGTTTATTTATTTTTGGGACAGAGAGAGACAGAGCATGAACGGGGGAGGGGCAGAGAGAGAGGGAGACACAGAATCGGAAACAGGCTCCAGGCTCTGAGCCATCAGCCCAGAGCCTGACGCGGGGCTCGAACTCACGGACCGCGAGATCGTGACCTGGCTGAAGTCGGACGCTTAACCGACTGCGCCACCCAGGCGCCCCAAAAGGCCCATATTTTTAAACAAATCTTCAGTGTAGTATTTTCCTAGTCTTATAAATTATCAACACTAGAATTATAACTTCACACTACTACTAACCACAGTAGTGAAAATACTAATATGCTTTTCAAGATGATTTGATATAGAGCCTACAATGTAATTTAGGTGTTTATCATTAAAGACAAATGTGATTATCTTGACATTTTTGCCAATGTGTAGCCCTATGCTCTGCTTACAGAAGCACTGAAAGCATATCCCCACTCTCTCCTCATGATCAGGGCATACTCCAGGCTTCAATGGATTCCATTAAAATTGATATTAATCAAAACATAAAGTTTAAAACTATGTGAAAAAAGATCAGCCTTCAAAAAGTGTATTCGGAATAGAACTGAATACCCACTACCATTTTCCCAGGGGGTTGCACCTTCTCTATATCTTAGAGTAAAACTGAGTACCTGGTAAAATTTGGAAGACACTCAATTGTAGAGCATAGTATATACATTTTTATATTTGGGCTAGAGAGCTACCTACCAGATTTAGCTGGGATCATGTTCTTTTTTCTAAACTTTATGCTTTCCAAAATAATTAGCATCCTTTGTTTAGTAAAAGAAGCAAGAATCATAGAATTACAAAGATACAATGGATTTTTGAGGAGACATTCAAGATTTTTCAAAATTTTCATAAAATTTGATAAAATTATTTATCTTTACTCTTTAAGTATCCTCTGAAATTGTTGATTCTCTGAAAATTAGAAGAAAAATTATTTCTCTCCATTTATGTTTCGTTTTTCACATCAAAAATATACTTTCATTTTAATATAGTTCATGAACTATTTTTTCTAAAGGGATACATTTGATATCAACTGTAATCATATTACTCAAATGTTCACAAAGTGAGTGATGAAAGGAAATAAACAGTGAAAGAGTTTCAACTTATGAATATGGAAATTATATTACATATGTTTTATGCAAATAGAGGGTCAAAACATGAAAAACTAAATTATATAATAATGTCTATTACATTCATGCTGTACCTTGCTCACCAATACTTTATCATCATCATTTAATTTTATAAGCCATGTTATTTAAAATTCATCTTTGGCCAAAAATGTGTCTAATTCTATTCTTCATTATTAACTTCCTGTTAGATTTTATTAGATTACACAAATTACGCTTTCCCTAATATAACCACTTTGTTTTTTTAATTAAAAAGCATTTCTTAAAAAATTAAAAAAATTAAATCCATTTTGTTTCCCTACTACTAAGATATAGTGGACACAATTATATTAGGTTGCTGACCCAATGTCCCTTTTCCCCCCTTCATCTTGCCTAATTAAATTCTCAGAGCCACCCGTCTCAACAAAGACATACAACTCAGGGGAACATGATCTTATCTTAGGGATTCTATGTTGCTTAAGCTAATCATAATTCTATTCCCCTTGCTACTGACTGGTTTACAAATGAGCATGTGACCCACTGCTGGCTAATGAGGCATTTGGGCTAGTCTTCTTGGGGCGGAGGAGGTGTTTTCTAGGAAAATGGCACAGAAAGATGTAACTTCGTCTGGACAAGATATCTGGAAGTGCTACAGCAATCTATGAACCTTAGGATAAAGACATAGCACAGAGTATGCATAACCAAGAGAATCTGGAAGCCAGCCTACCTCCACACCAGCTTAAGACAGTGTAGGGGCTTCTGGGTGGCTCAGTTGGTTAAGCATCCTACTTCAGCTCAGGTCACTCGGTTGGTGAGTTTGAGCCCCATGTTGGGTTCTGTGCTGACAGCTCAGAGCCTGCAGCCTGCTTCAGATTCTGTGTCTCCTTCTCTCTCTGCTCCTCCCCTGCTAGTCTCTCTCTCTCTCTCTCTCTCTCAAAAATAATATATAAACATTTTAAAAAGTTAAAAATAATAAAAAATAAAAGACTGTAAAATAGGTTTCTTTGTTGCTTAAATGGAACACAGTTAAAATACCAATCCTCCTTAAAAAATAATCAGACAACAATTGTGCAATATTTGAAGATGGCTAGATGAAATTCAATCACTTTCAGAGATCAGGAACAATTTACTTAAAACAAATTCTTCCTGGCCTCTAGGCCAATCTTGCCTAATGCTATAGGTCACTATCATTATTTTTGACAATCAGTTGGAAAGAGATTAAAATTCTATTAGAAGTAATACTGTTTGATTTTTGAAACATGTTTGTCAAGCAGCAAACAAACAAAAATAAAAAGCCCAAGAGGCAGCTGCTTTTCTAAAGCTAGGCTTGAAAAAAATATAAGACTTAAAAACAAAAAGAAGTGTCTAGTTCTTTGGGGAGCAAGCACTCTTGGGCAGATTCTTTTTGTACTGTTTGCAGCTTATTGATACAAAGAATGCCTTAGTAGACTTACAGTACTTGAATTCAGTAATTTTTTAGAGGAGATATCATCACATTGATGTGTCAGAGTAAATGAAAGCACCTCAAAAAATATTGTTTTCAGTAGTAATCTTATAATCAGGATATTTTGCTTCCACAGACTGTGTTTATATTAAATGTTGTGTTGCAATGTGGAGAGATCAAATAAGGATCTTTGCTAAAAAAAAAAAAAAAAAAAGTTAAGATAATGGAAAGGCAGAATTAATAGTGGACAGGCCTAGCCTGCCCTTAAACTTCTGACAGAGAGAAGAAATATAATCACATTTTTCCATACCTTATTTTTCTGCCACTCCCTTCTGCCATATTCTGGTACTTAACTTTCACCTTTTAAATACCGATTTCAAAGCCAGCCCCATACTTACAAATACCATGAAGTAACACACTGGATTATTAACAAAAGAAGAAAATCAATAAGAGGAGGACAAAACAACGGAGAGCCATCAACAGAACAGAAATCTGTTGAAGAATTGTTGAAAGATATAATCCATGAGGAAACAAACACACTAGAAAACCATGATTAAAATGTCTAAAAGTATTTTATGAAAGTAGGAGAGTCTCAGGGGCTTCTGTTCTCAGAGTATAGAAAATGAATACAAGAAGAAAGAGTTACTAAGGTATCCATCATGGTGATTAATTTGGGAACTGCATCAGGCTGGGTGGCATTTGCCCCTTTGCACGTGTGCTATGCAGCAGGCAGCACCAGCCTTTGCCCTTAGGCTGGACCAGTGAGAGTGGGGATGGAGAAGCCAGGTCATATCTATGGTAACCACTGCCCATAAAAAGGATGGGAAGTCCCCACACACTTTCATGAGCTGCTGGCCTGCCATTGACAATTGGCAGAGACACATTGCTGGAAACAGAACAGCTAGACCCACTGGAATCTGGCAATCAAAATAGATAGGTAGATAACAAGTATTCCAAAAGAATTACCTTGATATAGAAGGACCCAGCTTAACAAACAGAGTCTTCATTCCCCAGAGAAAAAGAAATACTATGGTAAAATCTCAAGGCCTAAAAGGTAAGAAGAAAGCCCACAAAGTTTTCAGAGATTAAATAAAGAAAATCAAATTGGTATCAAACTTTTTTATTACCAGCACTGGGTGCTAGATCACAAGGGAGCAGCACCTTCAATTGCTAACAGAAACAAAATAAAATCTGCCCCAAACCAAAAAACCTCAAGTTCCAATTATATACCCAAGTTAAGGTACAAATAGGAGGAAAAAATAAGAGTACTTAAGAAGATGTAAGGACTATGTATGAAGAAACTGCGTAAGGATATACACAAAATGTAAATTATGGATTCAAGATAGATAAAAATGTAAAATGTAAGCACTGTTAGTGAAAAAATTAATCCTTGAAAACATTTATATTCAAATAATCATTTATAACTAATGTGAAGAAGTAATAACCGGGAAATAAAATTCCCTGTGACCAAAATAAGCAGTAGGGAAGATGAGGTGGAAAGACAAGCAAATGACCAGGAAACCCTGTGGACTCTCCCCAGTGCTTTCGATTGCTGGCCCCAGGGGTCTGCCGCAGGTGCTCACATATTTCCAAAACCTGATCAAATGTGTGATTTTCCAGAAAAATTAAAATAGCCAAAATTGCCTGAAGAAAAGAAAGAAAATATGAATAAGTACAATACACCTAGAAGTAAATGGAGATCTGGATAAAAATCTATCCCTAAAATAGGCATCAGGCTGAATCCCTTTTATTGATTGTATCTAACAAAAAGATGATTCTTTTGTCATACAAACTACTTCAGAGAATAAGGAATACAAAGATGGAAAGCATTCCTGCACAATCTCTGATTCCATGGTTCCAAAAGCAAACAACAATAGCACAGATGTATACTGTTTAATTCTAAAGAATATAAAAACTTAAACAAAATATTGGAAATCCTAGCAATGAAATTCCTAAGAATGTCAAGGCATATTTAACATTAAAAAAATGAACAAATTAACTCATTGCATTATGATAGTAAGAGGAAAAAATCATTAACTTCGTAGATGCAAAATAGCTAATCCTAACAAAATAACCACACCAAGATGGAAATAAATGGGAACATCCTTGAAGTTATTTAATAAACATCTACAAAAACTATGGTAAATATCAACCCTAACATTGGCATATTAGAAACATAACAATTAAAAAAGGAAAAGTACAAGAACATTATTATTAAAAACAAAACAAGTGTAGAATATGTTAAGTACTATTACTATTCATTATTTCCCCTACCTTTAGTGTGCTAAATAAATGAAAGAGGATAAGAAGTATCAATGTTGAAAAAAGACAAGGATCTTACTATTTTGGGTGCTATTAACTTTTGCTATGAAAATCTAAGAAAGGAATTGAATGCAGTTTAAGATAAAGGAGAGACTATATGACTATAAAATAGGATACACTATTTACTATGTGGTTTTGTGCAAATGGCATGCATTTTGAAAAATAAAATGAGGGGCGCCTGGGTGGCTCAGTCGGTTGAGCGGCTGACTTCGGCTCAGGTCATGATCTCGCAGTCTGTGAGTTCGAGCCCCACGTCGGGCTCTGTGCTGACAGCTCAGAGCCTGGAGCCTGTTTCAGATTCTGTGTCTCCCTCTCTCTGACCCTCCCTGGTTCATGCTCTGTCTCTCTCTGTCTCAAAAATCAATAAATGTTTAAAAAAAAAAAAAAGAAAAGAAAAATAAAATGATTAGACCTCTACTTCACATTTGTTGTCACAAAGGGTATCATGAAGTGGCAAATTGAAAAAACATATTTGGAAAATAGTTAACACTACATAAAAAGCACACCAAGAGTAATTTTAAAAATAGAAAAAAGCTAGGGGCACCCTTACATGGCTCAGTCAGTTAAGTGTCCAACTCTTGATTTTGGTTTGGTCATGATCTCAAGGTTCATGAGTTTGAACCCCATGTTAGACTCTGTGCTGAGAGTATGGATTCTCTCCTCTTTCTCTCTCTGCTCCTTCCCTACTCACACGTGCTCTCTCTCTCAAAAATAAATAAACATTTAATAAAATAGAAAAAAAGTTGGCAGAGGAAAAAGGATAGAGGATACAAGTAGGTAATTCAAAGAGAAAAATTTAGGGACACCTGGGTAGCTCAGTCAGTTGGGCGTCAGACCGGCTTAGGTCATGATCTCGCGGTTTGTGGGTTTGAGCCCCGCATCGGGCTCTGTGCTGACAGCTCAGAGTCTGGAGCCTGTGCTTCAGATTCTGTGTCTCCCTCTCTTTCTGCCCCTCCCCTGCTTGTGCGCTGTCTCTGTCTCTCAAAAATGAATAAATGTAAAAAAAAAAAAAAAACATTTTTTTAAAGAGAAAAATTTATAACAGCCAACAAATACGCAACAGAATGGCAAATATAACTTTTCTGTCTCAAAGTTTCCAGAGAAACTCATTAAACTGTGATGAAATAGTAGGCATTAGGTAGCTTCCGTTCTAAACAGATTGCTATGAAGAGATGTGCAAAGGCATCAGGCAAAAATGCTTTCCTCCATGGTAGCCATGTGCCTTTCTCCAGTCTATTGAGAGGTGGATTTGAAGAGGACTGGGGGGAAATTTCTCTGGAGAGAGTGGTTAGTGCAGCCTGAGTAGCTTTTCAGTGGGTTAAGAAAGGGTGCCTCTTCTTTACCTAAAATGGGGGGGGGGGCGTTCTTCCAGAATTCAGGAGAAATAGATCACAGGAAGGAGAATTGGACTGGGATTATCACAAAAAGAAACCTATAAACTTTCACTTAGGATAGTTTAGCCTGAATTAGACCACTGGACTCATCAAAAATAACTAAAAAAGCTAAATAAAATACAAAAATCACCTGATTAAGGGCATCAGAGAAATATAAAGCCAGCATAAATGTGAGAGGCTGAGTGAGGTTCCATATAGAAAGGAAACTCCCTGAGGCCAACCATACATCCCATAATATTCACTGTAATAACAGTGAAGGTAAAAAGACTAAGAAGAGAGAGAGAGAGACAAAGAGAGAAGAGCTGGTGTAGGGTAGGAAAACTTTGCGGAGCTTTTAAGAATGTGATAGAGCAGGAGAAACAACAACAACAAAAAAAAAGAATTCAGGGATATGAGTAAGTCAGGACTTTATGTCCATGATCCAGTAGTGAAGTGACATGCAGAGGAAGAATCCGACAACTGATCCTCTTTCTCCTTGGGGCATCACAGATTCTTAGACAACTCAGGAAGAGGGAGAGAAGCTGAAAAAGCAACTCTTAAGAGGCTAAGAAAGAAAACAGATTTATGGGCAGTCTTATCTGATGGAAGAGAATAAAACTGAATAAGGATTCACCAAGATAGAGAGACCCTTGTGAAAATCTCAGGTTGTTAGTTTAGATGACCTAAGGATGACCCTCTAATAATAAAAGCAAACTTGAAATAGAAAAATGTTCACAGACATTGAAAATTCACTTCAAATATAATATTGAACACTGCTTGTATTAATGACATCTGACTGTGGTCCAACTACTTAGCAGAAAATAAAGAAAGTATTCTATGATGGAATAAAGCATAATTTAGACCCTTTACAGTTAATTTGTAATACTTGATATTCAAGCAAAAAACAGCAAGTATATCAAAAGACAGGGGACACCTGGGTGGCTCAGTTGGTTAAGCATCCAACTTTGGCTCAGATCATGATTTCATGGTTCACGAGTTCAAGCCCTGATTCAGGTTCTGCACTAATAGTACAGAGCCTGCCTGGGATTCTCTCTCTCCCTCTCTCTGCCTCTCTCCCACTTGAGTGTGCACGCTCACTCTCTCTCTCTCTCTCTCTCTCTCTCAAAATAAATTAATAAAATTGAAAAAAAAAGACAGTCTGAGACAAAAACAGAAAATAGAGATCTCCAGGTGATTCAGATATCTCAGCAGATATGGACTTCAAGAACGATTACAGTGTTGAAGGAAAGAAATAGTAATTTAGAGGATTTCTCAAAGGAAATGCAAACTGTAAAAAAGAATTAAAGTTCACCTTAGAAGTGAAAAATACTTGACTGAAATTAAGAATGCAATTGATGGGATTAATTTACAGCTATAAAGAGGATTCATGTTCCAAGGATAGACCAATGGAAGATATCCAGACTGAAGTACAAAGAGGAGAAAACCTGGAATATAGAAAAGGGTTAAAGATCTCAAAGTCACATAAGACAAGAGGAAACAATCTTACATAGGTATCATTTGAGACTCAGAAAAATTTGAGACAGAATGGCACAGAATTAATATTGGAAAATATAATAGCTAAGAATTTGCAGAACTGATGAAACATATCAAGCTACAGATTAAAGAAGTATCATTCACTCCAAAGAGGATACAAGCAAACAAGCAAACAAACAAACAAACAAACAAACAAACAAAAAACTATACTAAGCATAACATAGTAAAACTACACAAAACCAAGGAAAAATAGAAGAAAAACATTTGCCTTAAAGGGTGCAATTTTGCAACTCAAAGTTTACTTCTTAAAAGGAATGACAGAAGGTAGAAAATAATAAAATTATTTTGCTAAAAGCTAGTTGGGAACCAAATACCAAATAAAAACATTCCCAGATGATAATAAGGCATGAATAAATTATCTTGCCAATCACAGTAAAGAAGATGAAAGAGGGATTTCTTCAGGCAGAAGGAATAGGATGCTTGGCAGAGCGTAGCAATTCAGGAAAGAATGATGTAACTATGTAATAAAAATACTGACTATATGGGTAACTGAACGTGAACATAAATTTTAAAATAATAATAGACTGAGGGACTTGAAATTGAAATAAAATACATGAAGCCAAAAACACAAACTCGGGGTGGGGGGGCTTGACAGGAATTAAAGTTTTTTGAGAATTAAGAGTTCTGCATTACTCAGAATGTGTAAAAGGTAGTAATTCGTGAAACACTTGAAGAAGCTTATGGCTGTTATAATCTCAAAAGTGACCAATTAAAACATAGTAGTAGAAGAATATGAAACTAACAGCATAACAGAAGAAGGAAATGGAATAACAAATATTCTTGAGTGACTGAAAAGAGAAAACAGAAAAAAAGAGAGACATAAAAGAGGTGGGATAATTTTAAAGAAATAATGACAAATTTAAACTCAATATATGAACAGTAAAATTACAAAATAATATTCTGAGCAATTGAAAGAAATGGCAAGACTTAAAAATATGACCATGTGCTATTTTGGAAAGGGGCACAGAGGTTGAAAGTTCAAGGGTACAGAAAGGTGGGTGATGCAAACACTAATGCAAGGAGAGCTGCTGATCCCATACTAAATGAGATAATGTAGACTCTAAGATCCGAAGCATTATTAGATATAAACAGGTAAAGCAATTCACAAGCCAAGGCAGTGATTACTTTGATTACTTTCCCACTGGCCATCAGTGGGAAAGGGCACAAAGAGGTCTTCTCATTCATCTGGCAAGCTTTTATTTCTTGGTCTGAGCACTGAATACATGGATATATTCACTTAGGGAAAAAATCCTAAAGTTGTGCATGTAAGTATATTCTTTCCTGTATGGCTGACGTATTTTGATAAAATGTTACTTTAGATTTTTTAAAATTTTTTTAACATTTATTCGTTTTTGAAAGACAGAGTATGAGTGGGGGAGGGACAGAGAGAGAGGGAGACACAGAATCCAAAGCAGGCTCCAGGCTCTGAGCTGTCAGCATAGAGCCTGACGTGGGGCTCGGACTCATGGACTATGAGGTCAGTGACCTGAGTCGAAGTCAGATGCTTAACTGACTGAGCCACCCAGGTGCCCCAATAAAATGTTACTTTAAAAGGAGGATCCTTCTTCTCGAAAATGACCTGAAGATGCAAACGGGAAATAGACCACTGGAAACCAGAGCATGGAGAAGAGGTGTCACTGGGATTCACGAAACTAGAGCAAGTTTCTCTCACAGGGAAATACCAAGGATATGAAAAGAGCCTCCTACAGAGGAAAATAAAGTATTGATTATTTTATTTTATTTTAATTTAATTTAATTTATTTTTATTTTTATTTTTATTTTTATTTTTATTTTAGAGAGAGAGAGCACGAGCAGGGGAGAGGGGCAGAGGAAGAGAGAGAATCTTAAGCAGGCTCCACCCTCAGCATAGAGCTCTATACGGGGCAGTGAGGGGCTTGATCCCACAACCCTGGGATCATGACCTGAGCTGAAATCAAGAGTCAGAGGCTTAACTGGCAGAACCACCCAGGCGCCCCAAAGCAAGGATGATTTTATACCAGTTGCCAAGAGAACACTAACCAGAGATTATAAATGTACCAGGATGATAGGACTGTGTCCTTCTTTCCTAATACTTGGTCACACTAAGCTCCACCTTCAAAAGGCTAGAAAAATAGATTGAGAATGGGGAAGACAGAAGAATGAAAAGATGAGTTAACAAAATATGCCCTCTTCACCACTGAATATTTCCAGCTGGGAGAGGGGAGGAGTTTTAAAATGAATAAGCATTGGTGTTGATCTTGTAGGACACAGAATTTCTGAAACTACTGAGATGAGAATGTTCTGAAGGAATAACCAAGAAAATCTATGAAACCTATTCCAGATTTCATCCAGGAGCAGAAAAGAATGATTCCAAGGAGTAGTTTTGAAGGGTTGGCAGCAGAGAAAAATATATATAATTGGTTCTGGAGTGCATCATCTTGACTGCAGTTCATCCAATAAATGTCTTATGCTTGAAAAAATAAAGTTGTATATGAAGGAATCAGGGAAATGTAAATTAATGCATTGACATCATGTTTCATACTTTAGATTGGCAAAATTTAAAAGACTGATAAATCCATTTTTGTAAGGAGGAGAGGAAATGAGAACTCTCCCACAATGTTGATTGGAATGTCAACTGGCAAAATATTTTTAGAAGGCAATTTGGCACTTTTCTGTACATTTTAAATGCAAACCATTTGACTCCATACTTTCAGTCCTAAGAGTTTATTTTAAAAACCTCTCACATACGTGTAAAAAATATTTACACAGGGATATTTAAAAGCTGTACCCCGGAATCAATCTAAACTTTCATCAGTAATTATATAAATTATAGTATGTGTATTTACTAAATATTATGGAGCCATTAAACAGAATACAGTATGCACAAAGATGAAGCTCGAAAGAGACATAAAAGGCAGAATCAGAATCAGAGACATAGATATAGAGATAAGTACAGAAACAGACAGGACAAAGTCTCCAAAACAAGTTTTATTAACTTATAAACAAGATAAAAATACAAGTTTATAACAACACCAGAATGTTCCATCCATGAAATCAGAGATACCCTAAAAGAGTGTTTGGAACATGGTAGGCAGTCTATAAATATTTGTTGAATGAATAATAATGTCCTTTTTATGTAAAAAGTGAAAATAGAGGGATCTTTAGATATTTCACTTTTTTACAGTTCTATATTGTGTAAATTTTTCAAATGAAAAGTTTAATCATGTAGTACTCAAAGTAAAATACAATAAAATGTTCAAATTATAAATATGTGCTTCATGTATGCCAGTTCTGACATTCTCTAGTTTACTGACCTTGGACAAGTGTATTAACCTACTAATTTACTGATGTCCCCGGACATCTTTAAAACAAAGATAATAAAATACAACTAATGGGATTTTGTGAGAATAAACAACATGTGAATGACAATTAACCAACTGTTTGATGCATCGTGCATTGTCATTAAATGGCAGCAGGGTATTATTCATGACTCTCCTCACCTCCAATGTAACCTGCTGTACTATGCTGACCTTTTTTTAATCTAAGTTTCTCAAAGGTGGGCCCCACCCAGGTCTCACATAACCAGCTATTGCAGCGCTTTAAAATATCCTCTTATGAATTAGAGCTATTTATTTAAAGCTTGTTTTAAAGACAAAACAAAAACAAAAACATGTAAATGCTTACCTAAAGCTATATAACAAAATGTATTATAGTGGATCAAAAGCTAAATGTAAATAGTTTAATAATAGGAATAAGGAAAAATATAGGCAATGATACTATGAACTCTAGATCTGCAGACATTTTTTTTAATGTTTATTTATTTTTGAGAGAGAGACAGAGAGACAGAGTGCAAGCAGGGGAGGGGCAGTGGGAGAGGGAGACACAGAATCCAAAGCAGGCTCCAGCCTCTGAGCTGTCAGCACAGAGCCTGATGTGGGGCTTGAACCTATAAGCCATGAGATCATGACCTGAGCTGAAGTCAGAAGCTTAATTGACTGAACCACCCAGGCGTCCTGATCTGCAGACATTTTTTAAAGTTAACCACAGTTAGATCAATAAACAAACAGTGAAAGGATTTGAGTGTACAAAAATGGAAAACAGCATTAATGCCATAAATAAAATTCAAAGCAAACATCAGGCCTAAACATTTTTCAACAAAGATGGCAATCACTGTTATAATATGCTAATTTTTAAATGGTCTTTTATATCTATTATAAAACAAAGAACCTTTTAAAATATTTACACAAAAGACAATAAAATTCACTTATCCCCCAAATTCAGTCTGATACTTCGTTTTTTAAAAAGTATTAACTGCTTTTTTATTGAAATAATTTTATCTACTTTATATTTTCCCAGTGAGATTAGCCAATATATTAAAATGAAAATACCCAATATACCCTCATTGATTGTTGGTATTTTGTTACAATCTTTCTGATAAAAATTTGGCAATGTGTGTCAAGATCATTACAAAATCACACATACAAATGTGTGATTTTATCATTTCACCTTTAGGAACTTATTGTAGAGAAGTAATCTTAAGGTCATCAAAGGATTCACAAAAAATATGAAATATTAGTTGTAACAGTGAAAACAGAATTTCAACTACTAGTAGACTAGTAAAATAATTTTGCAAAGCCATTATTAAAGATGTAGGGAAATATGACATAACCTTAAGAAAATAAAAAGGCTGAAATATTGAATACATAGTATAACTGAAATATTTATTACAAATGCAGATATCTATTACATATGTATAATAAAAGATTAGAGAGAAGTCAATCACAATATTTATAATATTTATCACTGAGCTAGGACTAAGACTGATGGACTGATGTGAGGATGTATTCTGTGTATTCTAGAGTGAGAAAGCATGAACTTTGGAGACAGATTTATGGGCTTTGAATCCCAGTTCTGATACTTTGAGAAAGTTACTTAATATTTCTGAATCTCAATCTCATAGTCTGTTTAAAAGAGTACATATATATGCAATTTGTAATATGTAGTTCAAATATGTAAATATGTGAATATTTAAAATGTAAAAGAATGTAGTCTAATGTAAAATATGGAAAAATATCTAGTCTAATTCCTGGCATGTGGAAGAAACTGAATAAATATTAAAACGTTTAACTTTATACATTTTTATGTTTTCCTAGTTTCTTACCAGTGAGTTTGTAATCATTTTTTGGAATTAGAACTTTTTGAATGCTCATTGACTTTCTCCCCTCTACTTTTCCATTGCACCTAACCTATAACAAGCTTTTAACACTCTTATATCTTGGGGCATCTGGGTGGCCCAGTTGGTTAGGCGTCCGACTTCAGCTCAGGTCATAATCTCACAGTCTGTGAGTTTGAGCCCTGTGTCGGACTCTGTGCTGGCAGCCTGGAGCCTGCTTCCGATTCTGTGTCTCTCTCTCCCTCTGCCCCTCCCCTGCTCATGCTGTCTCTCTCTGTCTGAAAAATAAATAAAAACATTAAAAAAATTGTTTCAAACTCCTATATCTTGATTCTATTAATATTAGTTAACAACCCAGTAAAGGGAAAAAAAAGTCACATAAGTCAGCCTATGTTAGTGCTTATGTGTTGGCTAAATCTATTTACTCTCTGGAAATATATAATTTAAAAGACACTGTTTATAAAAGTCTTCCCTGTAAGCCTCACAGAATAAACACTAACTCTATTTTACTTCCCAGCCATAATATGGAAACCACACCTAGATATTTATAAAAATCTACTAAATTAAATGGGTCTGCAGATATGAAATTCTAAGCATTCAGATAATGGAATAATGGATTCCATAACAGATAATGGAAAATATTTCAAGGTCAAGGGTCCTTCTGGTATGCTATATTTTATTTTTTTTATTTTTTTTTTTCAACGTTTATTTATTTTTGGGACAGAGAGAGACAGAGCATGAACGGGGGAGGGGCAGAGAGAGAGGGAGACACAGAATCGGAAACAGGCTCCAGGCTCTGAGCCATCAGCCCAGAGCCCGACGCGGGGCTCGAACTCACAGACCGCGAGATCGTGACCTGGCTGAAGTCGGACGCTTAACCGACTGCGCCACCCAGGCGCCCCAGGTATGCTATATTTTAAAAAAAATTAATGTTTATTCATTTTTTTAAGAGGGAGACAAGGTGTTAGCGGGGGAGGGGCACAGAAAGAGGGAGACACAGAATCTAAAGCTGTCTCCAGGCTATGAGATGTCAGCACAGAGCCCAGCAGAGGGCTCAAACCCATGAACTGTGAGATCATGACCTGAGCCTAAGTCAGCCGCTTAACCGACTGAGCCACCCAGGTGCCCCTAGAATGCTATATTTTAAATCAAGCAGGAAGCCACTTATTTAGTCAACTGTATGGGTCAGGATCCAATCAGGAGACAAAACAAACAAACAAAATAAAAACAAAACAGTAATATAATCAGAGGAGGTTTAATGTAAACATTAATAACTTTAAAAAGAGAATGTTCCCTCAAATGATTTCAATAATAATAAACAAGGAAAACTCTAAAAAACACAAGAGCAGCATAAATAAAGAGAATATCCAAGGATGGGGCACACACATACCCCCACCAACACCATCAGGGCTTACGATACAGATTGTAACATTCACTAGCTAACATGTTCTCAGAAGCTGAAATGTCAGGGAAAGTCTTCACAATTTGTGAAGTAGACTTCACAATTTGTCTACTGAGCTTCCATATTCACACTTCTACACATATTTGTACTTCTCTGCAATAACAAACAACTCTATATTTTCTAACAAGATAAAGCTATTCGTTTTACAAGTGAAGAGGCTCTCACTTGCTCCCCAAAATGAGGAGATGCACAGTTTCAACAGTCATTATATCTATTACAGTCTTTAAATACTTCCCAAATTCTATCACAGTTCCAGGAAATATTCTGGTGTTTAAGACTAAATTTTAAAGTTAAGTTCCAACAACTTGTACATAAAATTAAAATTAAAAAGAAATGAGAGAACAATATTAACATATACCAATAAACACATATATATAACAATCAAAAATATATGTACAAATCTAGTATATTCCCCATGTCTGTAATTGCTCACAAGGATATAATCCATATATATTACTTCTTTCTTTCACTACTAGTTTTATATTTCCCCTTCTTTCAGCCAGAACCTCAGTTGGTCAAAGTTCTTTACCTTGTGGAGTGATACAAATCCTTTTTTCCTGAAAGGGCTGATTTTTCAATCATGCGGCCATTGGGGGGGGGGTGCGGGGGGGGGATGGTTACTGTAGTTTCTCACTAATCTTTGGGGCATGGAAGTACTGAGAAACACCTTAAAAGATCCTTAGAATATCCTCTGGATTTCAGATTTAGTCTTGCTTATCCCCATTGTGTGACAACAACCCAATTTCTCTTTGGTAACTGGGATAAAACATTCCATCAAATAGAATAATCTTTTTTTCTACCTATTGGTTCTGTGGCATAAAGAGTCTAAATTGGCCAGATAGCAGTCTCATCTTCCAATTCAATAGAACTAACATTATGTCCCCCCTTGAAGCAAGACCAACTTAGGGACTAAGATTTCCAAGCTAGCAGAGTTCAACGTTGTTGGGTCAGGAAGCAAATATTCTGCAGGGGGATTACTGGATATATAATGATACAAAAAACACTGTCATTTTCATCCCTTGATTCCCAGGTCAAGTGAGAAAAGATAAAGGACCTGTTTTTATTTATTTTATTATACTTATTTTATTTTATTTTTGTAAGTGCTCAAGAACACTCAAAAAGATCCAACTTATACCACAATTCTTACAAACATTATTACTGTAATTATGATTATAATTGGCACAATTGGCCCAAAACAAAACAAAACAAAATTTAGTATCTCTATTTTGTCCCAATAGGTAAATCTCCACTGTTAAACCTCAAAGCATTCTTTCAAAGTCAGCCCTTGATTTAACCCAGCTTTATATTTTTGATAAGACTTAAATCAATTTAAAATGATCAGGGTGCCCTTGGCACTTTGATGTGGATTAAATATCAGTTAGGTCCATGAGTTATGATTTTATAACATCCCACTTTTAGATCATAGGTTTGATAGAACGTGGATCCCAATGGCTATTATAGTATTTGTACTTCAAAAGCACCAGAGACCTAGAAGCCCAGGTGTGTTTTCAAAATGTTAGGAAAGTATTTGTTCTCAAATTCTGAATAGAAAAGAGAAAATTATTTATTACAATACCCCTGGTGCCCTTGCTTCTGTTCTTGGGAAGTATTTCATCACTCCGTGAATGTGTAGATATTTCTCTCAGCTCCTAACAATCTAATAAGGCAGGGTGATTGGCTTTACTCTGGACTAACATAATCCACAAAGAGAATATTTCTTTTCCTTCCTTTACTCTTTAGATGAAAACAAAAATACTTCTATTTGACAGAGATAAATTGGGGCATAGGATGAAGGTGAGACACTGTTACCAGTTTGAGGACAGATATATCCATTTTTACTCATCTTCTCGCTGAAGTGAAGATCTACAGGAAGAAAATGATTATAACTCTATCTGGGCCACTGAGGAAATGGAATCATTAATAACTAGGCAATGTAGCAGGAGGCTCAGCTCTAAACCTGACTCCTGGGATGCACCACAGGAAGAGGAAAACTATTGGAATTAAGAGGAATATCTTCTCTTTATCTGTCTTTATGGTATTTTAAAATAAAATACTCAATGTAGCTTCATCTTACAACAACAAAAAAAGCTCTTAAGTGTCATCCCCTCTAATATAACATGCTCCTATGCTGACACAAGTATTCATGAAATGTTTCTCTTTACCTCAGTAACATTTCCTTTTGTGTAGGTTAAAAAAAAATGTTTGAACTCTCCTACCTTTCTATATCCAAAGCAAGAGGCTGTGAGTAATCTATGCTATCACTAACCTTGAGTCAAAAGAAACTTCAAAAGCAAAACCAACCCAGGTCACACCACAACAGCTTCTAGTTGAAATAGCTATGTAACTCAGAATCACACCAGGAAGAGGTAGCTTAATAATGAGAAAAGCAAGTCAGTGGTGAAAATTTAAACATGATCATCTTTTATGACTGCTATTTATCAGGCAGTCATAAAAACTGATTACTTAATGAGAGTTTACACTTGCATTCATTTTCCTCCAAAAAAGTTAGGAAATTATTGTAGCCAAGCATTATTTAGTAAATGTTGCAAATGAGCCGATTTGAACATAACCAATCTTAGAAAAAATAAAAATGTTAGACAACTGAAGACAACACAAACAAATGGAAAGATATTCCATGTTCATGGATTGGAAGAACAAATATTGTTAGAATATCCATACTACCCAGAGCAATCTTCAGATTTAATGCAATTCCTATCAAAATACCAACAGCATTTTTCACAGAACCAGAACAAACAATCCTGAAATTTGTATGGAACCACAAAATACCCTGCATAGCCAAAGCAATCTTGAAAAAGATAAATCTGGAGATATCACAATTCCAGATTTCAAGTTATATTAAAACCTGTAGTAATCAAAACAGTATAGCACTGGCACAAAAATGGACACATAGATCAATGGAACAGGATAGAAAGTCCAGAAACAAACCCATGATTATACGGTCAATTAATCTTTGACAAAAGAGCCAAGAATATGTGAAAAAACAGTCTCGTAACAAATGGTGTTGGGAAAATTGTACAGCTACATGCAAAATAATGAAACTGCACCGCCTTCTTATACCATACACAAAAATAAACCCAAAATGGATTAAAGACCTAAATGTGAGACCGTTTTAAAACCATTAAAGTCCTAGAAGAGAGCACAGGCAGAAATTTCTCTGACATTGTCCATAGTAACATTATTTTATTTATGTCTTTTGAGGCAATGGAAATAAAGGTAAAAATAAACTATTGACATTACATCAAAATAAGAAGCTTCTGCACAGCAAAGGAAGCAGTAAACAAAACTAAAAGAAAACCTACTGAATGGGAGAAGATATTTTCAAATGAGACATTTGATAAAGGGTTAGCATCCAAAATATATGAAGAAGTTACACAGCTCAACACCCAAAATATAAATAATCCAATTAAAAATGGGCAGACGATATATATGGACAATTTTCCAAAGAAGACATCCAGATGGCCAACAGACATATGAAAAGATGCTGAATATCACTCATCATCAGGGAAATGCAAATCAAACTACAAAGACCTGTCACCTCCCACCTGTCAGAATGGCTAAAATCAAAAACACAAGAAACAAGTATTGGTGAGAATGTACAGAAAAAGGTATACTCTTCCCCCGTTTGTGGGAATGCAAATTGGTTCAGCCACTCTGGAAAACAGTATGGAGATTCATCAAAAAATTAAAAGTAGAGGGGCACATGGGTAGCTCAGTCGGTTGAGCGTCCAACTTCAGCTCAAATCATGATCTCACAGTTTGTGAATTTGAGTCCCACGTCAGGCTGTGCGCTGACAGCATGGAGTCTGGAGCCCACTTCCAGTTCTTTGTCTCCCTCTCTCTGCCCCTCCCCTGCTCATGCTCTGTCTCTCTCTCTCAAAAACAAACAAACATTAAATTAAAAATAAAATGACTCTACAGTCCAGTAATTGCATTACTAAGTATTTACCCAAAAAATACAAAAACGTTAATTTATTTTTTTTTAATTTTTTTTTCCAACGTTTATTTATTTTTGGGACAGAGAGAGACAGAGCATAACGGGGGTGGGGCAGAGAGAGAGGGAGACACAGAATCGGAAACAGGATCCAGGCTCCGAGCCATCAGCCCAGAGCCCGACGCGGGGCTCGAACTCACGGACCGCGAGATCGTGACCTGGCTGAAGTCGGACGCTTAACCGACTGCGCCACCCAGGCGCCCTAAAAACGTTAATTTAAAGGGACACATGTATCCTTATTTTATTTCAGCGTTATTTAACATTAAATAGCCAAGATATGGAAGCAGCCCAAGTGTCCATCAATAAATGAATAGATACAGAAGATATGGTGTAGATAGATAGATAGATAGATAGATAGATAGATAGATAGATACACAATGGAATATTATTCAGCCATTAAAAATAATAACATCTTGCTATTTGTAGCAACATGGGTGGATCTAGAGAGTATTGTACTAAGAAAAATAAGCCAGTCAGAGAAAGATAAGCACCATATGATTTCACTCTTATATGGAATTTAAGAAACAAAACAAAGCAAGAGAGAGAGAGAGAAATCAAGAAACAGACACTTAACTATAAAGAACAAACTGATGATTACCAGAGGGGATGGGGTTGGGGGATGGGCAAAATAGGTGAAGGGGATTAAGACTACACTTATCATGATGAGCACTGAGTAATGTACAGAATTGTTAAATCACTATATTATACACCTGAAACTAATATAACAATGTATGCTAATTATACTGGAATTAAAATAAAAAACTTCAAACAAGTAGAGACAACCCAAATGTCCATCAATGCAATATTATTCAGCAATAAAAATAAGTGAAGTACCAATATATGTTACAATATGGATGAGCCCTGAAAATTCACACTAAGTGAAAGATGCCGAAAGACCACACATTATATGATTTTATTTAACTTATATGAAATATCCACAGCAGACAAATCCATAAAGACAGAAAACAGATTAGTATTTGCCTAAGACTAGGAGTGTGTTGAGAAGAAATGAAGAATGATCATTAACAAGTATAAGGTTTCTTTTTGGGGTGACGAAAATGTTCTAAAATTGATTGTTCTGATGGTTGTACAACTGTGTGACTATAGTAAAAACCATTGAATTGTATACTTTAAATACATGAACTGTAAGTATGTCACTTATATCTCAATAAAGCTGTTATGAAAGAGAGGGAGAGACACTTATCAACCAATTGCAATGTATGGACTTTCCTTAGATCCTGATTTGAACAAAGTATAAATGAGGGATATTTGATTCTAATATTTAATAATATTAAAAAATGATTAGTAAATATTTTTAGTGGGAAGACAAAACCCTACAAGAACCATCACTTGCCCTATAATTAATTGGAACTCCACAAGATGGCTTCCAGACCCCTAACCGCTGAGCCCTTCATCTCTCTGCAGCCATTTCCCATAACTGTACACTCCTAAGCCCTCCTTATTAGCCTTAGCCCAAAACCTTATTTCAGCCACAGTGATCTTTTTAGAAATTCTTTGCAAGTGTCGTGCTATTTTAATTCCTCAAGCCAATAGAGATACCAAGTAGGTCAATCAATGATTATATCCAAGAAGGCTAAGGTCCCCAGGTCATGCTGTTGGATAGGGACAGAGCTAGACTATCTTCAGGGCAGCTTAGTCTCAGTACAACTCCATTTCTATTGTCTGCTTACTTAAGCTCAAATACCACATAATTCAGAGAAATATTAACTTGATCTTTACTACCATGAATTTTCTCAAAAAATGTAATCACTTTAGAGACTATTCGAAATCATTTACTTTCAGGTACCAGCAACCTGATGTTGTAAGATGAATATGTAAAAAACCAGAGTCAGACAGAACTGGGGGGAAAAAAAGTTTAGACAACCTCACGCAGAAAAATGAATATAACCAAAGGTCAAGTAAAGTTTCAGTTTGTTTGCTCATATAAACTCTAATCTAATTTAAAAGCAGAATCTCACATTGGAGGAAATGAAACAGAACAGAAAGCATAAGATATATGTTTGTTTTGTTTTTAAGAGGGTTTGGGGGAAAAGAAAATATTGTGGTAGAATTGGATTTACCTTAATTTGATTGTGTCAAGATAATAAAAAATAGAAAGAACAAATCACCTTTACAACTCAGAGTTTAAATTACATGCTGAGTGTAGACATGTGTACCCTTAATAATTTCTGTTAATCTCCACAGTTGGCCATCCTATTTCTGAATTTCACATACAAGTCCTCAGCATTAGTGTGCCTAGTTCTCAATACCAGCCACAGAGACCTCTTGTCTGACATGGTATATTCCCTCACTCCAGAAGACTGACAATTTCAAAAATCATTCTTACGTCTATTAAAATGTCCTTTGTTCTTTTTCTTCTTAATGCTTCTATCTTTTTTCTCTCCTTTCTTGTTATACATATAAAAGTCATTTTTTTCCAGGGATGACGTCACTGAAAATTACAGAGTAGGAAACTTTAAACTGTGCCTTTCCACCAAAGCAAGAGTAAACTCATAAAAACCATCAAGATCAAATATTTTAGGATCCTCAAACCTAATAAGAAAACTTAAAGGAACCCAGAGAGTGCTTAATAAAGAAAGAAACTGCTGAAATTATGTAAGAAAGCACTTAAATTTACCTACCTACCATCCTTCACTTCTTACCTGGTTGGTGGGAATCAGGTGGCAAGTCACATTTCTCATACAGCTTGTTGATGCCAGAGGGAACAATATAGAACTTGCTCTCAAAGAATTATTGTTGTATATTTTGACCTGTCTGATGGCTCCCTAAGGTCTCAGCTCAGGAATATGCCTTTGTCTTGGTCACCTCAGAGCTTACTCAAGGATAAAGGGTACTCCTGGGTGGGGTTTATTGAAAGCATGGAAAAACCAATATACTAACTTCACAGATCCAGGGAGCAAGGGATAAAAGTCAGAGAAAACAGTAAACAAACAAAAAATGATAGGAAAGAAAAGGTTAGGAAAGAGGATTAAGGGAATGAGACCTTTAAAAAATTATTGCATACACTAGGAAATCCAGAAAGCCATGTCCACATCCAGGACAGACACATGTTCACAAGAGACCTGAGAAGGCGCTAAGTTTTTATCTCTGACTGATGTTTAGGCAGCATGTAAGCAGGAAGTGAAAGCTAAAGCAGAGCAGATAAACAGCCTGCATAAGTGTTGAAAGAATGCCCTAATGGAGAGCCAATCTACAGAGACCAGAAGAATTAGTGTTGTAGTTGTTGTTGTTGCTGCTGTTGTTTTGACTGCAAGCATTTAAAGAAATCTCCAACTAACTAGCTAACTACTATGCTAACAGAAAAGAAAATTGAGCAGCTACACATGATAAAGAATTCAGTCTTTGCAAATAGTTTAGAAAAGTCACTAAACTAACTACAACCCATAACAAGTAGTAACAACAAACTCTTGCAGAAGGGGGGAGTTGAGTTCTAGAGTTACCACATTAAAATATTCAAAATCACCAATTCTCAAAAAAAAAAGCATGCAATGAAACAAGAAAGTATGGCCCATTCATGTACATGCACATGCATACAAATTAATTAACAGAAACTTTTGAAGGGAGCCCACACAGCTGACCTACTAGACGAAGACGATAAATCAACTTCTTAACTATGTTCAAAGAACTAGAGAAAATCATGAACATAGAACTAAAGGAAACAAGGAGACTAATGTCTCATCAAATAGAAAATATTAGTAAAGATGTAGAAAGTATAAAAAGGGACCAAAAAGAAATTCTGGAGCTAAGAAGTATAAGAACTGATATAAAAAAAAAAAAAATTGCTAGAGAAGTTCAATACCAGATTGGAGCAGGCAGAAGAAAGAACCAATGAACTAAAAACAGATTAATTTAAAATATCCAGTTGGAAGAATGAGAGAAAATTAAAAATAAAAAATGATCAGAGCCTGAGGAAAACTCTGGGACACTACTGAGTGTACCAACATATACATAATGAAAGGTCAGAAACAAAGGAGAGACAGTAACTAGAAGTTATATGAAGAAATAAAGATCTCTGGTAAAGGTAAATACTTGAGTAAATATAAAAACCATACTATTGTATTTTTGGTTGGTAACTCCAATTTTATTTCCCACATAATTTTAAGGAATATGCCTAAAAATAATTACAAGTGTATATTAGTGGGCAAACAATGTATAATGATGTAGTTTGTGACAATAATATTTAAAGAGGAAACAGAGCTTTTGTATACTATTGAAATAAAGTTTTCATCATTCAAATTAAACTCTATAAATTTAAGATGTTAAATACAATCCCTATTGGCTCACAAAACAAAACAAAACAACACACACATACATACATACACACACAAAAACAAACACCTAAGCAAAAAAGAAGGCAGTAATGGAGGAAATGAAGAACAAAAAAGCTATAAAACATAGAGAAAACAGAAAAAGGACAGAAGTGTTTCCTTATCAATAATACTTTAAATGTAAATGGATTAAACTATCCTATCAAAAATATAGATTGGCCGAATGGATTAAAAAACAAAACAAAACATGATCCAACTATGTGCTGCCTACAAGATACTTGCTTGAAATATAAAGGCAAAAATGGTGAAAAGATGTAAAAAGATATGCCGTGCAAAAATTAATAAATAAATAAAATAAAAGATATTCATTGCAAATAGTAACCAAAAGAGAACTGAGATGGCTACGCTAATATCAGACAAAATAGTTGTTATGTCAAAAACTGTTACAAAGGGAGCATCTGGCTGGTTCAGTTGGTGGAGTGTGTGACTCTTGGTCTCAGGGATGAGTTCAAGTCCCATGTTGGGTGTGGAGATTACTTAAATGCATAAATTAATTAATATAATTAAATTAAATTAAAACTTATACAAGGGACAAAGACATTGATATTTAAATTAAGTTCACCAAGATGGCATAACAATTATAAGCATGAATATATTGATAAAAGGGTCAATGCATAAAGAAGATATAATAATTATACATGCACCTGACAACACAGACCCAAAGTATATGAAGATAAAATTGACAGAACTGAAGAGAGAAATAAACAGTTCTGTAATAATAGTTGGGTATTTCAATACACCATTATCAGTAATGGATAGTATAATGACACAGAGCACCAATACAGAAATCGAGGACTTGAACAACATAATTAACCAATTAGACCTCACAGATACATATACAAGCGAATACACATTCATCTCAAGTACACATGGAACATTCCCCAGGACAGACCATATGTTTATTGATAAAATAATCATAATAAATTTTAAAATGTGAAATCATACAAACTATCTTCTTCAATCACAATGGAATGAAGCTAAATATCAATGATAAAAAGAAAACTGGAAAATTCACAAATATATGGAAATTAAATAATATACTTTTATTTTTTTTAATGTTGATTTATTTTGAGAGAGAGAGAGAGTAAGCAGGGGAGAGGCAAAAAGAAAGGAAGAGAGAGAATCCCAAACAGGCTCTGCACTGTCTGCACAGAGCCCAATGCAGGGCTCGATCTCATGACCTGAGATTACGACCTGAGCCAAAGCCAGGAGCTGGATGCTCAACCGAGTGAGCCACCCAGGCACTCACAAACAATATACTCTTAAACAACAAATGGGTCAAAGAAGAAATCACAAGGGAAATAGGAAATACATAGAGGTAAATGAAAATGAAAACACAACATACCAAAGCTCCTGGGATATAGTAAAGGCAGTGCTCAAAGGAAAATTTATAGCTACAATGCTTACCTCTAAAACAAGCAAACAAAAAAAAAAAAAAAAAAAAAATTCTCCAATCAATAACGTAACTTTCAACCTAACTTTCAAAATTAGGGGCGCCTGGGTGGCGCAGTCGGTTAAGCGTCCGACTTCAGCCAGGTCACGATCTCGCGGTCCGTGAGTTCGAGCCCCGCGTCGGGCTCTGGGCTGATGGCTCAGAGCCTGGAGCCTGTTTCCGATTCTGTGTCTCCCTCTCTCTCTGCCCCTCCCCCGTTCATGCTCTGTCTCTCTCTGTCCCAAAAATAAATAAACGTTGAAAAAAAAAATTTTTTTTAAATAAAAAAAAAAAAAACAAAAAAACAAATTGCTTTGCAGTTCCTAAATACATTGAGCATGTATTACCATATTAGTCAGCAATTCTCTTCTTGGATATTTACCCCCAAAGAAGTGAAAATGGGTTATCAAACAAAAATGTGTACATAAAGGCTTACAGCAACGCTATTCATAATAGTCAAAAGCTGGAAATAACCTAAATGTCCATCAATAACTGAATGAATAAACAAAATGCATTATATCTATTCAATGCAATGTTATTCCAACATAAAAATGAATGAACTACTGATACAAGCTACAATATAAATGAATCTTGGAAGCAGTGCCGAGTGAATGAAGTCACACACAGAAGGTTACATATTGCATGATTCCATTCATACGAAATATCTAGAATAGAGAAATCCATAGAGAAAAAAAAATGGTCTAGGGAGGGGGCATATCAGGAGAGACTATTTAATGGATACAAGGTTTCCTTGGGAACTAGACAGTGGAGTGCAGTAAATGCCACTGAATTGTATACTCTAAAATAGTTTAAATGGTAAATTTTATGTTATGTGAATTTCACCACAATAAAAAGTACACATTTCTTCATTAAACAGAACCTTTTATATTTTGTAGTTTAAGTTTTACAGATATACTTCAACTTGCCTTATCTTCTACTAATTCCATGACCCTTCTCTACTTTCAATCATTTTCTCTCTAACATCATTTCCATTTTCCAGGGTAGCTCTCTTAAATCAAAGTTCTTTATCTATAGGAGGCATATTATGACAGGAGAAAAATGTTTGATTGTTACATATCCAGGAAAAATTAAACCAAGGTCAGTGTCATTTTCTATAGTTGTATTGTTCTGGTTCCTATCTCTAAAATCTTTTATCAAACCCCAATTTGAGTTTACCCCTGAAAAAAGAAACATTCCTTCTTAATGGAATAATTCTTCGAATTGAATTCTCTGCTTACAAATGGGAAGTCAATGAATTGTTTATTTATGAGAACAACATTATACGATGACAGCTAATTCCAAGGAATCACTATTCTCTATGTTTTGTGAGTGCGGACAGATGCAGTATGATTTGTGTACGTCCTACTGACCTTTACAAACTGTAGAAAGAGGACACATGAAAAATTCATGATTGGATTACCCGACTTGGAAGGTTGTGAAGAATCTTCACAAATTCCAGTTTCTAGGCACATGGCAATGCCCCAACTCTAATCTCAGGACATACCATTTAGATAGAACAAAAACCATGCACTGTCACCAGAGGGGAAAAGCCAGAGGCAACTATAAAGTGTATTTGCCTCTGGAGGTAGAAATCTGCAATTTTGTCCATGTAGAACACATCCCCATTTCTGAGAATGTCATCCCTCACATAATCCCCCCACCCCACCTCTTATCCTTGAGACTCAGAAAGCATCCATCTGATGCCAACCACAGGAGTGGGTACAAGACAGAGGCCTACCAAAGCACAATGCACAAAGATGTGGCTCCAAATGGAGACACATAACATAAGATAGAACAGAAGTAGTGGAACCAGGTACTGAAAGAAGTTTGTATTTTACCAGGTAAAAATGTCAGTCAAGGTAAAGAAAATAAAAGGGATCACTAAAGGCTTCAAAGCAGAAAAGTATATGCTAGTGGCAAGAATTTGTTCCCAGAGAGGACAGTTAAAGTCAGCAATGTGAGACAGTCTAGAATTTTGAGGCTTTGGGGAATCTGGTGGAGAAAAATCCCAAAGTTGTTGTGAAGTAACAACTCTAGAGATGTTGAAACCGAAGTTTAAAATCGCTTCTAGTATTTCATGTATTTTGTATTGCAATGACTTTGGGGCGCGTATTCCTAGTCACCAGGGATATGAAAGTTTGGAGAGTCAAAGCAAAAGTCATTTACTGCCTTAGGGATGTTTAGGTCTACGCTCAGCTCGGTTAATTTAAGTGCTTAACTTTTACTGGTTCACTTAGTAGAAGTTGCTGTTTAAAAAAAAAAAAAAAAAAAACACTGAATCTCAATTATTATATGACCTTTTGGAGATTTAAAAGACAATCTTGTCACTAGGTTCAAAAGCATCCCTTGCCCTTTTAGGAAACTTTTTCTTCATAGAAGGAAAGGCTTCCCTCTCTTTATTCACAGTTGTGTGTTCTCTAATAAGTGCGCCTTTTCCTTTAGGGCTGACCTGCTTTCACTTCAGTGCATGTTGTTTTCAAAGAGCCATTTGATGTACAAGAAACCTTTTGCTTAAAAATAAAAAAGGAAGCCGGAAGAGTGAAATAGAAAGAAAGGGGTAAGGGAAAGAAAAAAAATCATTTTGTTGTGTTTGTTTTTGCATATGTGGGTGGGTGGAGAGATAAATATGATGCAAAATTTTCCACTAAACTGTTCCAACTTCCAATTAAGTTGTAAACCTTAGATACACATTATTTCATTCTTCCTTAACTTGTGCCTCACTTTGACCAAACCAGAAGGGCATAAACAGACAACTTCCAGAGAAGCAACTTTTCTTTTGAAATGAAATAAAAGAGGGAGAGAAATTATATCTTCATTATCTATCTATAGAATTCAAACCTGTTTATATGACTTTTGGAATTCTTCAGGTATGTCTATGCCCCACCCAAATATATTTCCTTTGTCATGCCCTCTGAATCTCAGCAACCTTAATTTCTGGGAACTCTGCTCCAGTAGGGTTGATATTCATGTTGTATACAAATGACTTGCTTTTGGTCTTATCATGGCTATTGTATAAATCATTCTCAACTTCAAAAATATTCTTTCATTTCTTTCTGTCCGTCCATCCACCAAATTCATTTATTCAAGAACTATTTTGTTCATTATTTTACTGTATCCCTATAAACTAACTTTTATTTTCCTCCCTAGCAGAATTTATGGGCTCCAGGTTTTATATTCTATGTGCTATAAAACATAGTAAGTATTTTTAACTTGAACTTTTGTTTTATTTGTTCAATTAGATAATAAGTTCTTCAGGAGTAGAAACAATATTATATCCCCTCCCATCTCCCTTTTTTTTAGCCCCTATTAGTTAGAGAAAACAGTTAATACATTTTTTAAAAAGCCTTAGAATCAACCAGACACACCACCAACACACACAGACACACTGAGCCTATGACAAATCCCTATTTCCTATGTGTTTTCAAATTCCGAATATAGTATATGAGTTTCATACATTTTTCCTTTTCAAAATCATAATCAGGCCTCACTTATATAGACATTAGTATCCCCTCCTAAGGATGGCAAATAAATCACTCCTTCCACCATTCTGCCTATCGCTGATCAATTGCTTTGTGTGTTTCATTCACTGTATCAGCAAGGATTGTATTTGGCTGCATATAAGAGAAACTGACAAGAGAGACTTAAGCAAAGAGAAGCTTATTTTTCTCAGACAACAGATAACCTGGAAGAAAGTAACCAGAAATAGTCCAGTTACCCAAGGAAGTGATGGAGGATCCAAGCTCCTTCCATCTGTCTACTAAACTCCTGATGACATAATATGGTTGCTAATAGTTCAGGCACTGCATATCAGTTCTAGGCAGGAAAGTAGAGAAAAGACAAAGAACAAAGGCATGGCCACCTAAATATAAGCCTGTAAGCAAAAAAACTGATAATTTCCCTAGACGATCCATCCTAAAGACATTCACTTCCACTCTGTTGGCCAAAACTATTATCATGCAGCCATCTCTAGTTGCTATAAATCCTAAGATTTTGTTTGTTTTGTTTTTATCCAAACACATTACCCTAAACAAGTTCAGTTTTCTGCTAGTAAAAAAAAAAAAAAAAAGGAAATAATCTATACTGAGTTGGTAACCAATAGTCTATTCCACAGCCGAACTTTTAGAGCAGAGAACAGTGCCTGTTGCACAGTACAATAAGTTAATGAATGAAGTTCATTCATAAGTTAATGAATGAAATATTGAACACTTACATGGATTATATCTAACAATGAGCTTCAAAAATTTTTTTAATGTTTATTTATTATTGAGAGACAGAGACAGTGCATGAGTCGGGGAGGGACAGAGAAAGAGGGAGGCAGAGAATCCGAAGCAGGCTCCAGACTCTGCACCATCAGCACAGAGCCCAACATGGGGCTCAAACCCACAGACCACGGGATCATAACCTGAGCCGAAGTCAGACACTTAACTGACTGAGACATGCAGGTGCCCCTCTAACAATAAGCTTTTAAATATCTTCATCTATGGTATCTCATAGACCAGTCAAAATATCCCAAATGACAAGTACTTAAAAAGCTGTTTAAGACTTTATTTTCAGTGCACATAGTGTAGCACTACATGTAATTAAGCACTTAATAAAAGTTTTCTACATGATAATAATGGTGAAAATTCCAAAAGAAATTGTTTGTTTTATCTTCAAACTTACCTCGCTAGCTATGGATCGCATGTACGAGGAAAAGCACACTTATTTATTCTGTCCTATATCATGTCCTTTTAACTGGAAAATAGTGATAACAATAGTACCTACATGCAGGACCATATGGATTAAATGAGATAATATATGTAATCACTTGAAATGGGGCCTGGTGACATACATAAATCACTTGAAATTGTACATTTGAATGTGACAGAGAATTCTTTGAGACCCATGAAACCCAGTGACCTCTACAGTCATTAGTTGTCCTTTTTCCTCCAGCTAAAAGGACATGCTTCATTCTTCACAGAAGTATTTCAATCTATGTAATGATTTTTTGTGTCTCAGGACAGGACACTTCCTATGTAAATGTGAAAGTATTATTTGCTGTTGCTTAGAGTAGGCAGTTACACATCTACTTGTTGATACGACATATCACAATTCTTTAGTCTTGAACACTTACATAAGTTTATGTAATCTTTTTGCAACTAGGAATCTTTCCCATTGAAGGAAGCTATATATCTACTAGTGATTATTCTTTTAAAAAATCTTTTAAAGAAGAAAAGGAATTTAAATAATAATTTTTGTTTTAAATAGAGAAAACATAAACACATACACACAACACACGCCCACGACAAAGGAAGTTAGAGTCAGTAATAAAGCATGAGAAAAGTCATGGAACCGGTCCAGAAAGATAAGCCCAAATCACTTGTTTTTGTATAACAGTAGGAATAGGTAAAGTGTATAAGATTTACTGGGTAAGATAAAATATAAGATAAAATATAAAAGATAAGATGAAGTCACTTCCTGTGTCTCTCCACACTGAAGCTTTCTAGCAGGACCTCCAAGACACAAGTAATGTTGTATATCTTCAGTTTATCATTTTCTCATGTCAAGCTACTAATGACTGTAGAGGTCACTGGGTTTCATGAGTCTCAAGGAATTCTCTGTCACATTAAAATGCAGTTTCAAGTGATTTACATACATCACCAGGTACCATTTCAAGTGATTACATATATTACCTCATTTAATCCATATGGTCCTGCATGCAGATACTATCATTATCATTATTTTCCAGTTGAAGAGCTGAACTTTATATTGCTTGCCTAATGACAATCTTGAATGCAAACCCAGGTGTCTAGCTATAGAATCAGGGCTCCCAACCACTATTTGCACTGCCTTAACATGCCCCAATGATGCAGTGCTTTGAGACACCAAATTTGAGAAGAGTCACATCTTCTGAATAATTGTTGATACTTGATAAGATGAACAAGACTAAGCGAGAGAAAAAGCAAATCAAAGGTAATAACATTAGATGCTAGAAGCAGACTGTTTCCAAGAGAGACGCATAAAGGACATCCTGTCCCCCAGGAAGTAGGGGCATCTAAAAATTATCTTAATGATTTTTTAAGTATGTACTATCTACATTTCTATCAAGTAGCCACAAAATTGATTTATTGCATAATGGTCCCCCTGCTGGAGGATAAGTTCATAAAGCTTGAAAATGAATTCTAAGATGATTCTAAGATTATCTTGGAATTCTAAGATGATATAATAGATATTAGAAAGTTTAAAGTGAATAATCTAGAACAGAATTGAGAGTGTGAATACTGGTATTATAAAAGAACAATAGAGAAGTGTCTTTAGCAATCACATCCCAGCTCTGAAGCTCTCAGCACAGTTATTCCACCCCAAATAAAAAAGCAAGAAAAGTCTCTTTACCAGCCTACCGAGTGTTTAGCCTCTACTGTTTTTTAGTGTTGACAGGTATGTTGGTACATCAAGTGAAGAGTCCACTCCAATTAATTAAATAGTGACAGAGGAAAGTCTAATGACAGAAAAATTCAGGCATACCTTCCTGGGCATTAATGGTGAGGTGCTAGCATGGATTGAACAATGTCTTCTCTACCACCTTAGTGTTAAAGAACTGAATTGGTAGAATTAGTAGATTGATTAACACCTGCCCTGGGTGGAAGTGATGAGCAAGAACTATTGTTGTTCTTGTGAACTCTGATGAGTCAGGGGTGAACACTCTGCTGTACAGCAGCCTGTTAGGCACCTAATATAGCTCCATCATTAGGTTCACACTTCTAGATACTCGTGGACAGCCTCCCTTCTCTTTGACAAATACTCTGGAATAAATTGTGATTTGGGTTCCAAATATGGCAATCTTTTATACTGGCTAAGGTCTTTGGAGTACAGTCAAAAGAAATGAATTTCAGGATCAGAGGAATCCAAGTTAGTTTGGGAATTGCCTGGGAATCAGGAATTACAAGTCTCCTAGGAATAACAGTCTGGTCAAAAAACCACCAGGGAGAAAACATGAAATTGTAGCTATGAGGAGTCTTTGCTTCTCTCTTCAATTACATAAATGGGACATTTAATATTCTAGTGGAGAATGTGTTAAGAGCCTATGTTCACTTCTACTAGACCATGCCAATGTGAAAAGGAATTCCCTCAAGGGTAAATCTGGCTGTGTATAAGGAAGAGAAATGGTTGTAAGCTAGTTAGGGAAATCAACTTGTGCCGGTTTACCTGGGATTTTTCTGGTTTTAACACAGAATATCCCACATGCTAGGAAACCCAGGCAAACTGGGATGGTTGGTCATCAGAAGGCTAACTTATACACACTAACACATGCACACACTACACACATGCACACACACCAGAATCTTCCTTGATTTCCCACCCTTTTTCAGTGGTCACTATCCTATTACATAAGGTTTCTTTTTAAGCCATATTCTCTTTTCCTTTCACAACAAATCCTTATGGATGATTAAACCAAAAGCCTGAATCACTAGCAGTCCTCCACAGCCACCAAAAAAAAAAAGGGGGGGGGGCTTTCTTTCCTCAAGAATAAAATAATAAGAGGATATTTCTTCAAATATTCCCAGATGAAGTACTTTTCACAAGCAGGAGAGAATAAAATAAGTTTGCATGTTGAAGCAGATTAAAAGTCACTGTCCTATTATACACAATGTAGGATTTCCAGGAAGATAGAGACATACACACATACACACACATCCCTACCCCGCAGCTATATCATTAGGTGACTTCCTATTAAAAAGTATGAAGTTGGCCATATGAAAACTTACGCTGCCAATCATAAAATACACCATTGCTCTGCAATGTACATCCAAAAGTTGACAGAGAATCGAGACCCGTGAAACCCAGTGACCTCCATATTTATTAGTTAATTCGCAGAAAATGACAAAGTAAAGATACATTGGCAGCCAGTCTGGTGTTTTAGAGGTCCTGCTATAAAGCTCCAGTGTGGAAGGACATAGGAAGCTATTCTATCTTATTTTCCACATAAATATTTTAATTTTTTAAAATTAAGACATGAAAAATCTTTTCAGTGATCACGCAATAAGATCAAATGGAACATAGTTTCTGTTGTCAAATTATGGACAATACTGCCTAGTCATGTTAGGAAACACCTAGAAAACAGAAGCCCTGGGTCTACTCTTGGCAGAGGTTGATGTCCTCTTGCAAGTTGCCTAACTCTAAGCCAGGGACTTAAAGCCAAAAAGACCACAGGAACCAAGAGGGCAGTAAAAATACACTAAGTTCAAGGCCCACTGATAGCTCTATGACACATCTAAAAAGAATAGTTTGTATATAGCCCCTGATCACTGCCATGGTCCAGAGTCAGATTGTTGCCATGATATTTCCAGGGCAGATAAAAATCCAGCAATTATGTGAAATATCTGATTTGTTAAGTTTAGCAACCAATTCAACACTTTAAAAATATCATCAGTATCAAAACACACCTATAGGCTGGTTCTGACCCACAAATCACACCGTTGCTCTTTCTAGGGCTTTGTTTTATTAACTTTGATTAATTAGAACTAGAGAAAAAAGGGATGTAACAGAGCATCTAGGAGTATGCAGGAGTCTCAGGGACTCATGGAAAGTGGTGAGGAAGCTAAAAAGATCAATTCTACAATCAGCATTCTCATCCAGATTGTCTGAGACAATTCCAGTGATTTATATCTAGTGGTCACACATAACTTTTGATTATTATGCAATAGCTATACAACTTAAAACAAATTTAAGTGCTGATCAATTTCCACACAATACTTTATTTTTCTGTTAAAACAAAGACTTAAAGCTAAACACTTTAGATTATAATCAAGACCTCTTGTCTTTCATTCCAGTACAGTTTCCAATAAACTCCACAAAATTGGGATCATTACCTTTCAATAGTAAAGCCTTGTTTGAGGAATATTGAAAATATTTATACGCTGTCAAGTGTTATGCAAATATAACTTGCTGTGATAGCATGACAACCAGGAAGAATGTGGCTTGGTAGCTGGAGCATTCTGATGGAAAACTTACACTAAAACCTTAGGAGAAAAAGTCCTCGGAAAAAGCTGTGAAATCTGGCGCTAACCTAGCCAAGAGGTATAGCCTAAAAAGAACCACTTTGTATGTCTCTGCAAATATAGACAATGCCAATTTTTTTAAAAAACACATAAATCTTAAAGTAGAAGTAACAAAAGGAAATTTTAGTAAGAAAGAGGATAATTAAAAATCAGTGTCATTAGAAGGCAGCCATACTGAAATTAAATTATTCAGACTTAAATAAGAGACAAGGACTCTCATAGGTTCATTTAATTCTCTGTTACATCTCCTTTCATCCCAAGGACAAAACAAGACATTCGAACTTCTTGCTGCATATCAGCTTGAAGGAGGAAACAATGGAGGAAAGGAGAGTGCTCTTAAACAAAACCAGCATTGTCAAACCACATTGCAGATGAACTATTTTCTTAAAACACACACTTCTAATTCAATGACACCATAAAGGCTTTTTTTTTCCATTTCTTGTTTTTCTTATACAGCTTCACCCTTTCTAAAACACAGGTGCAGCCCAAGACAAAACAAATACTCGAATTTTATTTCTTTTGGTGAATTTCAGACACAGGGGTAAATCATTTTCTCAAAATTTACAGCTAAATAATTATCATGATTTTTTTTTTTCCAAGCTGGACCATGCATCTGGATTTAATTAGATAAGCAAGAAAACAACATCTGGAGAGGATCAGGCCAGGCTGTTTTTAAAAATTTTAGAGACATTAGGAGTGAAAATTCCCTCTACACCAATACCTCACTTCAGAAACAAGACCTTCTAAATGAAGTTATAAAATGTTCCACTCTGGCTAATTTTACATTAATATCTTCCATGATGGGTATTATAACCCATAAATGCCTCTATTATGAGTTTTCACAATTCTGTCTCAATGTTCAGAAATTTGTTCCTTAGACATTCAAGTCTATAATCATGACAGAGCCAAATGTCACTGGCCCGTGTACCGAAATCAATATGTTCCTCCCTCTGTCCAAGCCTAATGCAGCCACTGTTTTCACCTTTTCTCCATCTCTTGGATTCCTTTTCATCTTTTCATCCTTCTCATCTTTTTCCTTCTATCACACCCTTTTCATCCTGATATTTTTTAAACACAGTATATAATTATTTTCGAATTCTGGCCATTTAAGAACATCTTCATTACCCTTTCTCCTTGCTTGCATGAGAAAACTTTAAGAAGGACCGGTCAATACTCAATGTTTCTACTTCCTCACCTCCAGTCCTCAACCTACCTATCTGGCTTCTGCTATTACCAAGCTACAAAGCTTCTCCCCTAACATGCTAATGGCCTATGTATTTATCAAAATCAATAGTTTTCTGACTTCTTTTCAGTCTTGGTGCCATTTGACACTTTTTTTTTTGTAATCCTGATAGAGATAACACTATTCTGATTTCCCTCCCCCTTTGTCTTGCTATATTTTCTTCTTTATACCAACCCTGAAATGTTGATATTCCCTAATGTTCCATCTTTAGCTTTCTGTTCTCTCACTTTACATCTCTTCCGGAGTCACACCTATATTTTCACTGTTTACTCTGTACACTTTTCTCTAAATCAGATCTCAACTTCTAACTATATCTTCACTTAAAGCCATTTAAAGCATATCCAAAATTTCCATTAAAATCAGATCCTCTTTTCCCTTCCTTACTCCATTTTTTGGGTGGAGGGGATAAGATGGGACAGTATCATTAAACAGGAATCAAATATCGGCATTATTATGGATTTTCTACTTTCCTCACATTTACTCGTTTACCCATTGATACCAATTTATTTTCTACCTATCTATTGTTTTTGTCCCTTCTCCAATTAATTATATTCATAAAGCCAATCATGTACATTGAAACATGCCACTGCCTACACTAAAATCTTTCAATGCATCACTTTATTTGAAGGATGAAGCCCATACTCCTTGTCACTACATAAAAGGCTCTTCATAATCAGATACCTGCTTACTTTGCCAAGTAAATACACATCAGTTTCCTACATACACCCTAAAGTCTAACCATACGAAGCTACTTGAGGGCTCCGGCCATAGCTTGATCCTTCATAACGTTAGGCATAAGTGCTCATTCTTATTCATTCCTCCCTTTTGCTCTTACCCCTTCTCCATCTGTGTATCTCTCCCCAGACTCAATTCAAAGCTCACTGCCTCGTAGAAGTACGCTCTGAGGCTCATTTACTTTCCTCAGTGCTCTCTTGGCAACTTCTAGTAGAAGAGCTGCCCACAATCATTCTGACAGCAGTTATAAGAAGTGTTTTCGTGAATCTCTGCTACTGACATTCCCCAAACTGGCCTATGTGCTCTCCATATAGACTCCTGGCTGTCCACCTCTTTCTTTGAATAGATGAGCTACCTGGTCTCCTTGCAATAAATTATCTGTGCTTAGGATAGATGAATAGCAAAGGCTGGGTGGTATGAATACATTATTGCCCTCATGTGATTTGCATGATCTTGAGCAGGTTATTCAATCTCTTTAAGATTTAAGTACAAGATAATTAGCCCACATGACTCCTGGTCTAAGTCATGTGCCTAAGACACGAGATGCCTGTTTTTCTCCTGATAGAGCACTTAGCGAACTGACACAGTACATCTCATCATAGGTTTTGCTGACTGCCTTCTCTGTGGCCTATGTTCCTAGTTGCTCATGTACTACATGGCAAACACATAGTACATACTCGGCAAATGTTTGATGAAAGAACTTAATGAAAAAAAAAAAAGAAGACTTTCTTAGTGCTTATCTGTGCTCAGTTCTCCTGTATCTATTTCTCTGTCTTTATTGAAAAGTTTTGGGGAGCCTGGGTGACTCAGTCAGTGAAGCATCTGACTGCAGCTCAGGTCATGATCTCACAGTTCGTGGGTTTGAGCCCCATGTGGGGCTCTGTGCTGATAGCTCAGAGGCTGGAACCTGCTTTGGATTCTGTTTCTCCCTCTCCCACTGCCCCTCCCCTGCTTGTACTCTGTCTGTCTATCTGTCTGTCTGTCTGTCTCTCTCTCTCTCTCAAAAACAAATAAACATTAAAATTGAAAAAAAAAAAAGAAGAAAGAAAAGTTTTCCGAAATTTTTTAGACAATCATCCTTCCCTAATTCTTAGTTATTGTGGCTTGATCCCACACCCTAGACCCTAGGGATAGGCTTTGATTGGATTTATCAGGTCCCTTGCTTTCCTGATCACAATGGTTGACTCATAGAGCAACGCATAACTAAAATAAAGCAAATAAAATGAGAAGAGACATTTATCAGGGAATTCTGGAATAATTCACTTCCATAATGCTACCATTTATCTCTGGATCTTTTGGTATGAAATATGAAATTTATAATTCAAAAATTCATTGTGTTAACATCAGAGTATCATTAGCTGCCACGGTCATTCACGAGCCAGGAAAGAGATAAAGAAAAACCAGATCATTTCTGGAATCTTCAAAGCCGTAAGACCAAGTCTTGCCTTAAACCAGACCAACTTACGAACTTTCAGTTATGTGAGCTGATGAATTTCTTTTTTTATTGAAGCCACATTGAATTCTTCCTCTTATTGGCAATACAGAAAGATTTAACTGATATAACTTATTTCACTCATTTTACTATCTCTGTATTTTCTGGTAGAATCATTTTCTCTAGTAAATATTTCTGCCTTTGGCAAGTCACTAAACTCTGATTCCCACTTTCCACATTAATTTGCTCAGTGGCCTGTATTTGACACTTTAGCAAAAACTCCATTATATGGATATTTAGAGGTACATTGCCACTCTCATATGGTCTTACTTGGATGCATTTTTTTTTCTGTTTATAGAACCATATTTTCAAAGCTGAAAATTTTCTTAGAGATTACCTTATTCAGGGACCTCATTTACTACAAAAGGAAGCTGAAGCCCAGAAGGTTAAATATTTTTTCCCAAGCCATGCAAAATACATAGTTTAGGTAAATCTATGTCTATATTTATGCTAATTAATCTACCGTTTGACTTGAGTAAACTGGTCATTTCCTACAAACAGCTCATTTATTTTCTCTACACAGATACAAATATTATGATGACACATTTTCTATCCATAAGTCTCTTACTCCTTTAAAGAAGGTAAAATAGCATTTTACATTTGTGACCACATGGGTATGAACAAATACCATAAATTTTGGAAGGGTTGAGAATCCCTTCTAGATCTTCATTCACTCATTCATCAATTTATCCAGCACATATTTGTTGAAAATTACATACTTTCCATGTTTTCCAGTTACTAAAGAATGCCCGTGGACCAGGTTAAAATTTAACTGAATCTTTGAAAACATGTTTAATTTATATTTAAGCAAATAGGAATAAAAGGCATTCTTAGGAAATACAACTTCTGTTAGCAAAGACTCCAGATTAGGGGAAAAATAATCAGTCATATTAACAGAAAAGAAAGCAAGATTATTTATCTGGAACTTATAGTTGGAAAGGAAACTGACTGAGTCAGGTGATGAAATCTAGAATAGGTAACTGGGTGGTTCAAGCTTTCAGTAGGTGTTTCCAACATGTATAGAACAGAAGCATCATACCTGGATGTCTTAGGCTTTACCTTGACCATGAACAATGAGCGCTTAGTGAGTGTGCCACTTAGCTAAGTTCCGGTTTTTCTTTCCGTTTTTTTAATGCTTATTTATTTTTGAGAGAGAGAGAGAAAGACAGAATGCATGTGGGGGAGGAGTAGAGAGAGATGGAGACACAGGATCCAAAGCAGCTTCCAGGCTCTGAGCAGTCAGCACAGCGCCCAGTGCGGGGCTTAAACTCATGAGCCGGGAGATCATGACCTGAGCCAAAGTTGGGTGCTTAACCAGCTGAGCCACCCAGGCACCTCTGCTAGGTTCCTTTTCATGTCATATCTCATAAATTTTCACAGCTGTATTGTAAAATAAGCATAAATTCAACATATAAGCAAATCCCAGATGGGAAAAGGGAAGTATCCAAGCACATTTGAACTGTGATATATTCTAAAAGCTCAAACCCTTTGACTACACCTAGATATGACAAAGAAAAACTAGATACTGATGAGCTCTTCCTAATCAAAAGGTAGAGAATGAGGCCTCCCACCATTAGAGAGGAAGAGCACTTTCCTGTGACCTAAAGTTGACTTGAATTGACAATATTGATGGGTTGATGTCCTCATGCACATTAGACTGAACATACCAAACAGATTTTGCCACTGAGACAAGTTTTGGCCCATTCAATAGTAGTGTCTATATTTCTCCTGACTGTCATTCACACAGAGTGCTGGCTAATATTTTTCCAAGGAATATTGAACATTATATCAAGGGTGCCACCAATTACAGCCATAATCAATTATACAAGACTCTGCTTATATTTCAGAGACTGTTTCATATTTATTGCCTTTTCACGAAGGCAGGGCTAAAATGACATCCTGATGCCCTATCTGCAGGGAACACCGGCAAAGATACAGCAGACTGGAGGAAAGCAAGGCACACTGTGCCTAAATTTGAATGAAAATTACAAGATAAGATTTCCTATCATTTAAAGCTGTAAAAATAAGTGGGGCCTATAGATAGAAAAATATCAACTTGCAATGATAGTTGCCAGTTGCTATCATATACCAAACTCATATCCCTGCTGTTTTCAAAACTAGTTAAAAGACATGTACTGCAAGAGCTCAGAAAGTGTATACATGAAACCTTGGGGAATGTGACCAACAGATTGTGCTGACACATGCAGAAATTCACACCAACCGCCTTCACGATAAGCCACAGATGTGGCTCTCTCCACCCTGATGAATTAATTGTGGCTTCCACTCTCTCCATACCCCTTCTTCATTTTCCAATCCAGTGCCGCTTATAATTTCAACAAAATAATATTAACTTCAACATTTTGAAAGACAAAATTCTTTTAAATCAAAGAAAGACCTAAAGACTGCATGAAAATTTTTGATAGAGTTTGGGTTCTAAATTTGGATCTCAATTACACAGCAAAGCTCTTGTCTCCTAGCAAAACAAATGTATCTCAAGACTTAAAGAGAAGTAATGACAATCTTTTCTATTTGCCCACTACACAACAGGCTTTTCAAGCAGAAGGCTCTATAATTGCTTTGAAAATTTAAAACATACAAATACCAAGCTGCTGAAAGATTATCTAAGTCCAGTAATTTGCTATTCTACTTAGCAGACAGGCTGCTTAAGGGCACATCACAAGAACCTACAATTTGTTGCATAATGGTAGTGATATTTTCAACCATCATTATTGCTGCAGATAAAAGTCAACCAAATGTGTTATGTCAAACACTAAGGTGGTGATGGTCTGAATTTTAAAAGCATATTTAAATAAGAATTGGTGAAATGATCATGAAAAAAATCCAATTTTGCCCCCTATTTTAATAGCACCACATCTGAGTTAACAAGCCAAGCTTAGCATTTCACAGGTACTAACCTGTGAGTTTATTTCCCATTGACAGTTAATATAAAATGTTTTCATTTCACATTTATAGAACATCCATATTATTATACTATATTCTAAGCTTTCAGAGGATATGAAAAATAACTTTTAACATAACAGGCTCAGTCATTCTCCAAGTTCATGGTGGTAAAATTTTAGAAACCTTCATGATTTTTCCTATCATCTTTGTTAATGTCAAAGTCTTGGGGCCTACTGCCAAATAGAGGTTTGTATTAGCACAATAAAATATCTTTGGATAAGACTGCATTTATCATGATATCATCCATAGGATTCAAGGAATATTATCAATGTTTCGTCATCAATAGGTGGAGCAATAATAGCTAGCATCAGTTAAGACTTTTTCATAAGTCACACACTATACTGAGTTGAGGACTTTGTGTTAACTACCTCACTTACATCAACACAACCATAGGAGGTAATAAGATTATTATCTTATTTTATGGGTGAGTTAACTTAGACACAGAAATGTTAGTGACACAGGTGCCAAATGGAGAGACCTAATCTAGACCAAGTTAACTCAATTACACTATGGTAAAGGTAACACAGACGTATTCATTCATCCAACAAATGTTAATGGAACAACTTCTAGTTCTGCACAGAAACTTTGGTGTCACTGCACTGGGGAAAAACATTTTAAACAAGACAATTTCTGCTCTCACAGAGCTTATAATCAACGGAGAGAGAGATGGATAACTAGGTGATGCCGACACAAACCACGCTCTCATTACCTGTACATGCACTTGGGAGAGTTAGTTGATACTGTCTGGCTTTCACATTTAAAGATCCTGTGGCAAAAATCAGACCTTATAAGCTCCCTTTTTAATATACTTTGGAATATTTAGGGAGACTCTGTAATGATATAACTTTTGGTCTACATTAACTTTGGCTCTGACCTCAAAAATTTTGAAGAAATAAAGAGGGCCAAATGAAAAAAAAAAAAAAAAAACATGTAGGAACTTAGAATCTGGGAATCCTTACAGATCACTCCTGTTCTGCCTCTCCAAAAGCAATGATTACTATTAGGGTCATTTATTTCTATGTTAAATCTGTAGACATAAATTTGTTCTGTCACATGATTGGTGAACCAAAGGGACTATCCAGAATTAATGTTGATTTGCTTTATTGAAAGTATGTGAAGAAGGGTTTTATTTTTATTTTTTTATTTTAATTTATTTTATTATTTTTATTTATTTTATTATTATTATTTATTTTTTATTTTTATGTGAAGAAGCATGATTGGCTCAAGTTAAAGTTCAGAAATAAAAATGGCCTCCCACGTTTATAGCAATACATTTTAGAATTCAGAGTTTTGAGCATGACTCCGATGCTGGTTCTCTATCAGTGTGTGCCTTCCATAAGCAGTAGCACATGTGTCACAAACATTCTATCATTTTTCACCACCCTATCAATAATCTGTATATTCCATTCACTTGGAAATAGATTCAATAACTATCAGTTATTTCACCAGGACAACCCATTTGCATATTATCATGGACATCCAAAGCTTTAAGGCCAAGAGCAGGAAACATTATGAATGTTGGCTGAAGAAGTAACTTGGAAGATAATCTGAAGTAAATAAACCTGTTAGTCATCCTCAAATCGTATTTTATGTTTGTAGGCCGTGGTATGTGGCTGGCAGCTCATACCTACACATAGAAGCCAACACTTAAATTTTCAGGAATGTTGTAAGCCTGCTCTTAAACACATCTGTTATTAAAAGTAAATAAAAGCAAATTACATAAGCTCATAATTCTATAATTTTTAAAGAACAAAGTTAATAAATACTCAAAACTCAGACTTCCTAAGAATTTTACTATTATTTACACTCTTGAGGTTATTTTTTTTTTTTTTAATTTTTTTTTCAACGTTTATTTATTTTTGGGACAGAGAGAGACAGAACATGAACGGGGAAGGGTCAGAGAGAGAGGGAGACACAGAATCGGAAACAGGCTCCAGGCTCTGAGCCATCAGCCCAGAGCCTGACGCGGGGCTCGAACTCACGGACCGCGAGATCGTGACCTGGCTGAAGTCGGACGCTTAACCGACTGCGCCACCCAGGCGCCCCCACTCTTGAGGTTATTGACATCTATTGTATCTACCTGGTATACATCCTATATATCATCATGCTACCATTCATCTCTTCCCAACAATGCTAGTCTGAAATTGACCACGGTAGAAGGGAGTATTTATACCATAAAAATGGAAAATACTAAAAATGAGAACTTTTCATTTATTCGTTTCCACACACAATCTGTTGTTAAGCTTTCACCATCACACCACTGAATGAATACAGGTTTTCTTCACCTAGACAGACACTTATTTGAGGGTCTGAAATCAAGTGCTAGAGGAACAAAAGTCCTTAAAATAGATGTTTTGGTGCAACTGGTTTTTAATCACAAGCAACAGAACAGTCACTCTACCAGTTACACAAATACAAGTGAAGAATGTTTTACACACCATGCAGTAAGTTTAGCATCATATTGAATACTGCCTTCGAAATCCTTCCCTTGTGTCAACATTGCACATCCCCCATATCTGAATACTTAGTTCCTTTTTTTCTTGTGGCAAACAAGAACTCTCCCATTTTACACATCATTTTGAATTTTATTAAAAGATCCTTTTCTTGTTCCACAGAAGTTGAAGTGTGTGTTCTTCTATGTGCAGCTTCTGTTCTCATCATGCGTTTGCCATGGAACATGACGTAGCATATTGTCCCATTTCCCCCAATCAAGTACATTTCACAAAGCATTAATTCATGTTACAGATTCGAAAGAAAAAAATCTGGGAGGAGGAAAAGGAGAATATTACAATGTATGCCACATAGCAAATTAATCATTCAATATTTCTGTCCCTCCCAAATCCTAGTTTCATTGTAAATCAGAGTCTTAATTGCTTTTTTTTAAATTTTTTTTTAATGTTTATTTTTGAGACAGAGAGAGACAGAGTATGAGCAGGGAAGGGGCAGAGAGAGAGGGAGACACAGAATGTGAAGCAGGTTCCAGGCTCTGAGCTGTCTGCACAGAGCCCGACGCGGGGCTTGAACTCGGGAACCGTGAGATCATGACCTGAGCCGAAGTCGGACGCTTAACCGACTGAGCCACCCAGGTGCCCCGTTAATTGATTTTTTTTTTAATTTTTTTTTTTTTAATGTTTTATTTATTTTTGAGACAGAGAGAGACAGAGCATGAACGGGGGAGGGGCAGAGAGAGAGGGAGACACAGAATCGGAAACAGGCTCCAGGCTCTGAGCCATCAGCCCAGAGCCGGACGCGGGGCTCAAACTCACGGACCGCGAGATCGTGACCTGGCTGAAGTCAGACGCTTAACCGACTGCGCCACCCAGGCGCCCCTATTTTTTAATTGACCCTTATTTTTTCCAGTCATTAGGTCCTTCTACGCCAATGCCCTTCCGTATCCATCCTAAACTATACAGAAATTTTGACTAAAACTCCATTTCCAAAGAGAAAAAAAACTGGTTATGTCAGCTGCTAAGAAAATATTTCCTCTACAGTTTAACACAATATGACCTAGATCAGAGTTCCCAAAATGTCTTGTGAGATATAACTAAGGACCAAACTTATTCTATGGCTAATTCAGTTTGGGAAATAATGGATCCAAAAAGTTTTTAAAGATAAGCTTGTTATTTTTTACTGTGCACTTCTCAGAGTCTTCACTACGCTAATATATATATATTGAATCTCTAAGATAGGAAATTTTCAAACAAATTTGACTTTGAAAGCCTGGTTTTTGTTTTCAAAGAACATATTTTGTGATACTTCTCTTGCACTAAATGCACTTTAAGAAATTCATGACTAAGATTTCTAGGCTGAACAGACAGCAAGGGAGCTCTGTGGACTCAGGTGCTGTCTTTGATACTGGAAATAATGATTTCACTAACATTTCCCTTAACTGAATTATACCTCTGACCTCTTTCATAGCAGTGAAATTCATGTGGAAAATCTAACTTCCAGGCAGGAGAAAGAGTTATGTGGCCCAAGAAAGAGGAGGGAGATGTGAGGGAAGAAGTGGGCAGGGAAACTAGCATGTTGATGAGAAAATCAAGGAACAGGTGGACAAAAGGGATAGAAAGAGAGAGAGAAAATGTTCAGAATTATCTTTATGGCAAAAATCTGAGACTTTCAGCATGATACACTATAAAAATGAATATTGAAAAATATAACTTTAGACTAGTTTATTTAAGAAAACTTATAGTAAAGAACTACCTCATCCTTTATGGTTTCTGGAAGACAATTTGAATTTCATTTTGCTTATGATTCATACAAAGAGCAAGGTAGGACAATGCTTTCATTTAGACTATTTAAAATTTTTTTTGAGTCTGTGTGACAGCAAGCATTGATGAGTATGCTTTTTTTTTAGTATATCACATTCAATTATTGAAATAAAAAGTTTCATGAAGCTGATATCATTATTCAAATTTTAATTGAAGTAACTGAGAATCAGTTGCCTGGTTCACATAGCTATGCAAGAGCAGGATCAAGATTCTGCCTGGCAGCACCAATAGGAATTCGAAAGTTCTGGTGCTAAATAACCTGAAAGCAAGAGTATATAAAACAGGCAACATTGTTTTAATTTCTAGGAAATTTCCCAAGTATTATTTTTGAGTATGTGGTTGCTGTTGGTGTTTCCTGGCTTATAGTTCCCATATTAAAAATATATATAATAAAAAACACTAGGCTGAATTTATTAAAAGCATTAATATTTTTAGAGATTTTAATTTTAAGCAATCTCTACACCAAGGTGGGGCTTGAACTTACCAACCCCAAGACCTAGGGTCGCGTGTTCTACTGACTGAGCCAGCCAGACGTCCCTACAAGCATTAATTTTTAAGGGCACAGGAGACACAAAGAAATCATCTGTATCCAGACAAAAAGGATATATACATAATTTTCTAAAGTCCCGAAAAAATATAGTAATGTGTCAAATGAACAGTAAAGGAAATAAATACTACAGGACACAGGCCAAAATAAAACTCAGCATTGGAAGACACTGGACATGCATTGAGCCTGAATAATGTATAAAGGAAACAAATGGAAAAAAGAAAGGAAAACATGTAAAAAAAAAAAATAGAGAGAGAGCATAATGTTAATTAGACACAAACTCAGGCTTAATTAAAAAATTCATTTATAGCCATAAAGCTAATAAACCATTATATTAGAGGGATCCCAAAGAAAGGAAACAATGATAGATGTGCCTGCATGAGGCTATCTGGCTATCTGTGTCCAGCTACAATACAAATCCTTATAATTGTCTTGTCCTCTTCTTTCTCTCCATGCTGCCTATTTTCTGTTTTTTCCTCTTTATTTATTTTCCACCTTTCTTCATCCTGCTCTGTAGCAGGAAAGTCTGACCTCAGGAGACAATATAAACCAGGCTCTTGTGTCTTCTGGCTTCTGGTTGAATTCAACCAACGGAAGGTCGTAGAAGGCACTGGAAGGTGTGATGAGAGAGAGGTCAAGGTGTTTACCCCCAGCTCCTCCCTTGAATCTCTGGTTTGGCAGTGACTGAGTTCTTCTACCTAAGCCTGCCGCTACCAGAGTTGGCTGGGTTCTTGTAGGAAAAGGAAATCCATCAAGAAAACTTGTGAACTTCTGATAGATCAATCCCTCCCCGCCCCCACCTTTTTGCAATTGCCTCTCTCGTATACCCTTGAGTATAAATAGATCTAGACTTAGTAGAAAGTGAGGGTGAGAGAAAAAACAGATGAAGAAAAATGGCATAGAAAAAATGGATAATGGAAATAAATGAAAGTAGAATTGGAAACTAAAAGCACAGTGCCATTGACTGAAAAATGAGGTAGAGAAAACAGAAAAAGATTTCCTATTTTGTAGCTTCTTTCCAACCTTGCCCTCTTGGCTTACTAAAGGGAATAATCAAGGCAAGAATGAATTTCAAAAACCTGAGCAAGGTGCCCCCATTGAGTGCCAATCTGGATGTCCATTTGTCTTTAATAGAAGACCTATCACTCATCTTGAAATTGGGGTTATCAGACTGATGAGAGCCAGAAGAGTGATCAGGCCAACCGAAGCTCAGCATGCCCAGGAGGAAAAGGAAAAGGAAAGACTGATACATGTGACAGACAGGTTAAAGAGAGGCAGTATAATTTTATGTCAAAGCCAGCCAGTGTCTCAAGCCTCCTTCACCCTCAACTGGCCTTACAATTACTCCTGTCCCTCTAAGCAAGAACGCATGTTTGACCTACAAATGGAATTCAGCAACTTCACTCCCAATTTAGCTCCTTTCCCTTTTGTCCCCACACCGTCAACTTATAATATTTTGTAGACATTTTTAAAGCTCACTACAATTTAAAATTGTCAAAGAGACCTTGTTAAAATAACGAAACTTGAAATACTTCACATTTATCTCTTTTTTTAAAAGCCAATGTCAAGTGCAGACTTGCCATATGCCAATGGAAAGAAGTTTTATTTACTTTTTGTTTCTTGATCATTAGCCTACTTTTTTTTCCCAAATGGATGTCTTCCATCCTCAAAATTTCAAACAATCCCAAGTCATAAAAATAAAAGAGAATTAGGCTAAAGGGGGGAGTCTAATGTTGGAGAGAAGTCTGGCAAAAAGAGGACAAAATTGATCCAATCCCCCAAAATAAAAGAGAATGAAGGAGAGCTCTTCAAATAACCCAGAGAAGGCAAAGCCAAAGCACACCTAAGAAAGCTCTGATATTCAAGAAAAAAAAAAACAGCAATCCAAAATAGTGGTAAAATATTACAGACCTGTTTTAAAAATCATCAGCACTATTTGTTCCAAGTATTCATTTGCGTCCAATTTTCCATAAATCTGCATAATGTGTTGATAAGCCCCTAAGTCCAAGTATGAAATATCAAATCAAGTGCATTAATTAGTGTGGCTGACTAGAGCTGAATCCAAAATCAATATGGTTAGCTCTCAATTACCTGCTTTATTGGAGAGAAACAGCACTGTGGGGGATAATCCCCTAAGCATTTCTTTTTGGCTCTGGCATGTATTATAACGCTGGATTTTTGTTGGATGATTTCTTGTTTGTTTTTAACAATGTTTTCTCCCCAGCTTTTTTTTTTTTTACTTAAGTATAACAAAGTAATTCATCTTCCCAAAGCACAAGTTGGCTGACTGTTAGCAAGCACATTGAAGCAGAGCCATGCTTAGAATTGGGTAGTGACAACATCTGATCAGTTACCTCTACCCCTTTCTGGTGCTGCATTCTCCAGCTGGTGAAACTGAATCTCCAGGTTCTCCAAAGGACACGCTGCTACATTCTAGATGAATGAGACCCAATTCCCAGCCTATCCAATGATTCTTAACTTTTATGAACTGTCAAGGCAAGCATTTTTATAACTCCAGTCATAAAACTTATTTTTTTAGTAAATTTGGGTCCAATTTAATTCTTCTTTAACTCTTCTATTTTTGACCTTTATCATCCTTGAAGAATGCTGATAGAATATGATATACATTAAGATTTTGCTGATCTAAGCTAGATGTCTTTACAATACGTGAATCCTTGAACCTGATACCCATGAAAAGTTGTCTGTCCCATATTCTGTTTTGTAAAGAATCAATAAATAGCATGGTCTATGATAATAAACAGCACTTTCTATGTAGCGTATCAACATTTTAATATAGTAACAGGAACTTGCACAGACCAAGCCTTAACCAAAAGGGTGATAGATTATATAACCTTATAGAAAAAATGATTGAAGCCAGTTAAAAAAGGATAAAATAGGTTTCTTATATTATTTTTATGTTTTTACTTTGTGTATATGGCTCTTTGCTCCTCAGGAAACTCTCATGTAGCGCCCTGTTCATCCAGGTGATGGTCCAGACAAGGGAAAAGGGGGGAAACTGGGCTGGACTGGAATGTGGATCTGCACTCCTCAAGAATGGAGCACAAATAAGGCCTGATATTAAACAAAGGGTGGGAGAAGCCATGTGATAAACATGATGAATCTTTCTAGGGAACTGTTGTTATTAGAGGTGAAGTAATCAGTAACTGGAAAATCATTTAAAATATTATTTATACATTAAAATGCACACAAATGATACAGATAAAACCTTAGAGTTATATAACATAAGTGTAATAATGACTTTGCTCTGCTTAAAACCTTCAGCAGCTTACAGATATTCTAAGGACAACAGCCAGTGTGCTTAACATAGCCCAGAAAGCCCTGAATGCCATGTATACCTCTTTATCAGCTCCGGAATCTTCCTCATGCCATGTTTATTCCTAACTCTTAATTCCTTAACGCCTTCACACATGCAGTTTCTTTTGCCTGGAATGATCTTCAGCTTCATGGTAAACTCATTTAGATCATTCAGATCTCAGGTCAAATATCACCTACCCAGACGTATGGGAAAGTGTGTCATCCAAAGCCAGGTTAGATCTTCCTATTACCTCTGTCAAAGTATTCTGAGCTCTTACTTTACCATATTTATCCCAGTTATAATAATAGGAATAAGGATAAATTTGCGTGCATATGTGTATATGTGTTTTTTAACATCTTTAATATCTATACCCTCCACTAGACAGAAAGCTCCTTGAAGGCAGTTGCCACATTTATTTAGATTGTCATTTTAATCTTGTAGACCTACACTTGGTAAACAAACAAATAATCATTGAATGAATAAATGCACAGATACCATAGTGCACACCAATTCCTATTTCCCAGAAAACAAATCAAAATACATGCCTTATTGCTGAATGCTCAGAAGGATCATTCTCTCATATAAGTAATATATAGGCCATACATTTCATGTCAGTGTAATACTGGCAGAGTCCCACAAGTCTACTGTGTTTCTGTGCTAAGGTTGCCATAATAAAGTACCACAAAAGCAGTGGCTTAAAAGACATAAATATCTTGTCTCGCAGTCCCAGAGGCTAGAAGTTGGAGACCAAGATGTCAGGAGGGCCATGCTCCATCTGATGGCTCTAGAAAAGGATCTGTTCCAGGTTTCTCTCCTGACTTTGGGTAGGTCCTTGACTTATAGCACATAACTCCAATCTTCATATGGTCTTCTTCCTGCATGCATGCCTTTTTATTCATAGGGCATTTTTTTAAATCTTTATTCATTTTTGAGAGAGAGAGAACTAGAGTATGAGTGGGGGAGGGACAGAGAGAGAGGGAGACAAAGAATTTGAAGCAGGCTCCAGGCTCTGAGCTTGTCAGCACAGAGCCCGACATGGGGCTCGAACTCGTGAACTGTGAGACCAGGACCTGAGCTGAAGTCAGACCCTTAACCGACTGAGCTAACCAGGCACCCCAGGGCATTCTTTCTTTTTTTTTTTTAATTTTTTTTTTTCAACGTTTATTTTTGGGACAGAGAGAGACAGAGCATGAACGGGGGAGGGGCAGAGAGAGAGGGAGACACAGAATCGGAAACAGGCTCCAGGCTCTGAGCCATCAGCCCAGAGCCCGACGCGGGGCTCGAACCCACGGACCACGAGATGGTGACCTGGCTGAAGTCGGACGCTTAACCGACTGCGCCACCCAGGCGCCCCCCAGGGCATTCTTTTTATAAGGACATCAGTCACATTGAATTAGAGGTCTGTCCTAGTCCATTATGACATTGTCTTAATTAATTACATCCACAATAACCTTTTTTTCAAATAAACTCACATTATGAAGTACTGGGGGTTAGGACTTCAACATAGTTTTAGTGAGACACAATTCAGCCATACCATCCAGTGAATGTCATTACAGTCAGAACTTATCACAATGCTGAATATAAGGAAGTCAGTCTACTTTCCTTTTTTTTTTAATTCTTCACTATCTCCAGTGAAAACAAATGTTATTTTAGAATGAATCATCAAAAAACAAATAAAAGTCATCCCTGAATGCATTGCTGAGGACTATAACCCCAGATTCACATCCATTCATCCATTTTCTATCAGTTCTTGAAAGGAAAATTTCCACAAGTGGAATTTAAGCTAATATAAGCTTGGATAGAAGTAATTGTGGCATTGTTGCTTCATTTCCAAACTCAGGGGAATGATTTCAATATTTTATCCATAAGAGAGATGTTTTAGTAGTTGTTTTATGCAATTCAACAAGTTGATGTAGTATAACATCGGCAGAATAAGAGACCTCACCACTTTGCTCTTTAATACTCTCTCTGAAGTGATTTTATGATGTTTCATTGCTACCTAAGATCTAAAGTTTGTACTTAAGTTCCTCAGTGTACATTTTGGTTCATACCAACTGATTAACACAATAGTCTCTCAATATTTAAGAAGGCTGGATAAGATATTTTAGATATTTTTAGACTACATTTTCTAGACTTGACGTACAAATTAGAAATATCCAAAATGACATGCCAAGGTTATACCATTTATTATAGAACAGATCTTATTCCCTTTATGCAGCAATAGTTGTAGAGCAACCCCTCTCTCCAAAACTTAGCAACAAAACCCACCAATAATCATTTATGTTGATCTGCATCCCAAAATAATATGAGCAGAGCTCAGGGGACACAGCTTGCCCCTGCTTCCCATGGCATCATCTGGGGCAGCTCAAAGACTCTTCCACAGCATGTCTGGTGGTTGACACTGGCTGATACAGCTGGAGCTGTTGGCTAGAACACATACATGTGTCCCCTCCATATGGCTGACTGGCTTCCTTACAGCATGGTGGCTGAGTTTCTAAAGTAAGCAACTCAAGAGAACCAGGTGGGAACTATACTGTCTTTCATAACCTGGCTTTAGATATCACATAACTTCATTATTGCTATTATTACAAGTCTGCCCTAATTTAAGTGGAAAAAAATCATATATCCCAATCTTCTTATAGGAAGTGTATCAAGATTATATTATAAAAGGTGTTTGGGGGATGTGATACAATAGTTGTTCCCATTTTTTTTAATATTTGTTTTTTAGAGGGAGAGACAGAGATAAAGACAGAGAGTGTGAGTGGGGGAGGGGAATAAAGAGAAAGGGAGACACAGAATCCAAAGCAGGCTCCAGGCTCTGAGCTGGCAGCTCAGAGCCCTATGTAGGGCACCGACCGCGAGATCATGACCTAAGCTGAAGTCAGACGCTTAACCAACTGAATCACCCAGGCACCCAGATAGGTTCTCCCATTTTAAAAAAAAAATACAGCCTGCCACAGATCTTTTCTTGAAAATTTATCAATAGGGCAACTTTCTGAAAATAGTTCATATCTGAAGACTAATAATGTATGTGTTAACTTTTTAAAAGGCTCTAATAAAAATCTCGAATTCATGCATAAATTCCCATAGAACAAACCAATGGCTACTGTCCCTATTTTATAGAAAAAGGACTTCTAATCTTTAACCTGGTTAAAACTTATATATATGTTTCTTATCCCTGAGATAATTTAAATTTTTTTTTAATTAAAAAAATTTTTAATTAAAAAAAATTTTTAATTAAAAAAAATTTTTAATGTTTATTTACTTTTGAGAGAGAAAGACAGACAGACAGAACGTGAGCAGGGAGGGACAGAGAGAGACGGAGACACAGAATCAGAAGCAGGATCCAGGCTCTAAGCTGTCAGCACAGAGCCCGATGCAGGGCTCGAACTCATGAGCCTTTGAGCTGTGAGATCATGACCTGAGCTGAAGTCAGCCACTCAATTGACTGAGCCACCCAGGCGCCCCTGTTATGCATTTTAATATTGTACGTTTAGTCATATATTAGTTGTATTCTTTTCTAACCATTTTTTTCTTAAGTGATATAAATTATTTTGATGAAAGCTGTCATTGGCACTGTGTCAAGAGCATTGCTAACCTGCTTCAGGTATCCTATGTGATTTGGATTTTTCTGAGTATATCTACCACATGAACACTGTATTTACTCTCAGGGTCCAAGATGTACATGTAAGACGCCTCATGGAACATCTCCAAGTTGAAAAATATCATCTGGGCAATTGTTCTTTTTTTACAGTCTCTCAAAAGTGCTTACTAATACCTTCAAAAAAAAACATTTGAGAGGAGGGAAATTTTCTAAATCTAAATATAGGACTATCAGACAACTCCACAAAAGACTCACAAAACAGTCACAGTGCCTTATATGACAGAAATATGAAGGGTCAACACAATCTTCAGGCCATGGCATACCCTGGTTTCCTTCACAAGATGGAGAATATCTGGCAAAAGGAGCATTGCTGTTTTCTTCCATTACCTTATATTCCCCAAATTCTAAGACCCTACGCCGTGCTAACAAGAAAAATTATAGTCACCTCTACACCTCTTGATTGATACTATGTGAGACTAGCTAGCAGTGTGTGGTCTCTTCCCCTCTCCCCCAACTCTAGCAATTATATTAGCTATATTTCTGAAAAGGCTTCAACTCTTATAAATATTATGAGGCAGAACAGGGAAGCTGATTGGTTGTAGCAGAGTCCACTGAGGAAAATAGTCAAGACCTGTATTTTAAGTGGAGGTCAAAATGGAAAAAACCTTAGAACATGATGAAAACTGTAAATTTCAGTCATCAGTTGGGGATAGGAAAGTAATGCCCCCTCAGTAGATATAGATCAGGGGTACACCAGAAAGACCTTTGAGTGGCTGACTGAACAAGAAACATCTTCAAACATAGCATTTAACTAAATTACAGAGAGTTGAAACAAATATACTAATTACCATAAACTATAGCCCAGCTCCTCTATCTCCATTTATAAATAAAAAGTTCATGAAGAGTAATTAAACATCCTGAATAATTCATGAGCCAAAGTAGAATGTACAACTGCAATTACAGGTTAAGAAAATGTACCTGCCATGAGAAAACTACATGGAAAGTCACTAAAATTGTAATCAGACGAGTAAAAATCTTAAATTACCTTTAAACAAAGGATGAATAAATATTAAAATTTCAATCACAAATCTAGAAAAATAATTAAAGGTAAGTAGGAAGAATAAAATAATAAAGTAATAAATATTAATGCATTAGAAAAAATTTAAATCGAAGAGCTAGTTTATTGAAGGTTTTCATAAAATAAAATTCTGTCAGATTTAAATAAGTAATTGCAATTAGAAATAAAATGGATGCTTTTCTAAGAAAAATATGTTATATAACTATACATTAATAAAATATATGATATTCATATACTACATATATATATAATTCAAGAGAAAGATGGATAAGAATTTAAATATTAGGATGGATGAATGGAGAGAAAGAGCATCTAGAAAGATCTCCATCAAATTGTCAGCAATTATCTCCTCTGAGTGATAAGATTAGAGTTGAATTTTATTTTCTTGAAAAGCAATAGTAATAAATTCACTGAAAACACAAAAGCATCCAAATTAGAAAAGAAGAAGTAACTTATCTCTATTCACCGATGATTAAATTCTACATTAGAAAATACAGAAGAGGGGTGCCTGGGTGGCTCAGTTGGTTAAGGGTCCAACTTTTGATCTCAGCTCACGTCATGATCTCACACTTATGAGATGGAGCCTCTTGTCAGGTTCAGCAAGGAGTGTGGAGCCTATTTGGGATTCTCTCTCTCTGCCCCTCCCTCACTTGTGTTTTTGCTCTCTCTCTAAATAAATAAATAGATAAATAAACAAAAAAGGAAATACAGAAGAATACAAGAAAATACTAAAACTAATAAATGAATTTAACAAAGTTGTATGGTACAAGATCAACACACAAATATCAGCTAAGCTTCTGTATACAGAAATTGTAATAAGCAATTCAAAAGGAAATTAAGAGAGCAATTCCATATACAATGTCATCTAAAATACTATAATACCAGGAATAATTTAACCAAAAGATGAGACTTGTACACTGAAAACTACAAAATATTGCTGAAAGAAATTGAAGAAGGACTGAATAAATGGAAAGATACTCGATGTTCATGGATTGGATGACTCAATATTCTTAAGATGTCAATACCACCCAATGTAACCTATATATTCAATGCAATTTCTACCAAAATCCCAATAGCCCTTTTGCAGAAATGGAAAAGTCAAATTCACATGTTATTTCAAGGAGTCTTGAATAGCTGCAACAATGTTGAAAATAAAGTTGAAGGACTCACACTTCCCCATTTCAAAACTTTCTATGAATCTACAGTAATCAAAACAGTATGGTACTGGCATAAGAATAAACATATAGACCAATGGAATTAAATTGAGAGGCCATAAATACCCCATATATCTATAACTACCTAATTTTTCAACAGGGGTGTCTTGTCTGTTCAGTGGGAAAGAATAGTATCTTTCCACAAATGGTGCTGGATTTCCACATGCAAAAGAATAAAGTTCTACCTCCCACCACACATAAAAATCAACTCAAAATTGACCAATGGTCTATAAAAGAAAAACGTGAAAACCATAAACCAGAAGAAAATATAAGACTAAATCTTTATAACATTAGATTTGGCAATGGATTCTTAGATATGACACCAAAAGCATAAACAACAAAAGAGAAAAAAATAGATAAATTGAATTTAAATAAAATGTAAAACTTTTGTTTTGCATCAAAGGATATTACCAAGATAGTAAAAATATAAGCTACAGAATGGGAGAAAGTATTTGCAAATTATATAAATAATAAGAATTTATTAGCCAAAATATATAAAGAACCCCTACAATTAAATAAAAATAGAAATATCTAGATAAATAATGGGCAAAGAACATTTCTCCAAATAGACATTTCTCCAAAGAGGATATACAAATGGCCACTAAGCATGCAAAACAATGCTCAATATCATTAGTCATTAGGAAAACATAAATCAAAACACAATGAGATACCATTTCCCATCTACTAAGATGGCTACAATCCAAAAAAATAAAAAATAGCAAGTGTTGGCAAAGATGTAGATAAATTGGAGTCCCCTGCATTTCTGGTAGAAAAATAAAATGATGTAGCTACTGAGGAAATATTAAAGTGTTTCCTCAAGAAACTAAACATATAATTACCATATAACCCAGCAATTCTACTCCTTTATATATACCCAAAAGAATTAAAAGCAGGTACACAAACAACAAATATTATACTGATGTTCATACCGGCATTATTTACAATAGCCAAAATGTGAAAACATCCCAAGCATCTGTCAAGAGATGAATAGATAAATAAAACATAATATATATACATATATATATGTATATATGTATATATATACACACAGACACACATGGAATATTATATGGAATGGAATATTATTCAGCAATAAAAAGAATGAGGGTCTGTTAAATGCTACAATGTGGATGAATATGTAAAACATTATGCTAAGTGAAATAAGCCAGACACAAGAGAATAAATATTAGATGATTCCACTTATATAAACTACCTACAATAAGCAAAATCACAGATATAGAAAATACATTAGTATTATCAAGGGCTGGGGGAAAGAGATATGCGAAGTTATTGCTTAATGGTTATAGAGTTTCTCTTCGAGGTTATGAAAAGATTTCAGACATACATAGTGCTGGTGCTTGCACAAAGTTGTGAATGTTACTAACATCACTGAATTGTACACTTAAAAATTATTAAAATGGCAAACTTCATGTTAAATATATTTTATTATATTACATATATATTATTTTGTGATATATGTAAAAATTATGTATTTTTATTTTAAATACTTTATTATATATTACAAAATAATACATACTTATTTTATATGTAACATGTGCTATATATAACATATGCTGTGTTTGTTACATATATTATATATAGTATACTATGTATAATATATTTTTATTTTATAGCATGTTATATATAATATTGCATTTAATATACTATATAATATATAACATAACATACAATATAAAACCACAATTAAATAAAATGGTTTCTCAGTTCAGATTGGTCTGCATTTACATTTTACCTCTACTACCTTTTGTGTAATCTTGAACAAGTTTTTTAATACCTTTAAGTATGAATTTCCTTCTCTTTAAGATATGAATCATAACAATAGCACCACACCTCCCTAATAAGTCTCTGGTGGTGATTAGCAAAATTCAGTGTATTTGATATCCTCCACACATGCTTTGAATCCTCTATTCTGAGATGTATTTTTGCACTCATTCTAAAAGCAGACTGTATTTTACGACTGACAGACACACATAACAAAATATCAGGAAAACCGGGAAAATGGTTTTAAATTGAAATTGGTGTTAATTTTAATTATTAGCTTATAACTGAGAAAATACTGAATATTTATGTACATCCGAAATTTTTTTCAATGAGCATATATTCTCTGCATAATCAGAATACCATTAGAATTTTGGAAACATGTAAATAAAATATAGAGACTAAAATATAGATTAATAGCCTAGAGATTTTTATAGGTAACCTATAAATTGCTTTCTATAAACAATATGAAAGTACTATTCAGTGGATAAAAGTTTTTGCAAGCACGTTTAGTGTCATGAAAATAGATTCATGGAAAAAAAAGATTAGCAAATACTATGTATTAGTATCACTCAAAACCAAAATATTAATGATGATGAGTTGCGTTTTGCTTTCCTCTTTTGCTTCTCTGTTTTTTCTACAATCAATATTTTTTACTGTTTTTTACTCTTTTTGCTCTTTCACTAAAAAAATATTTATTGTTTGTCTGTTATATGCCAATCACACAGATATTAAGCTAATCATTGCTTTGGTAATGTTAATTTTTTTTTTCAACGTTTATTTATTTTTGGGACAGAGAGAGACACAGCATGAACGGGGGAGGGGCAGAGAGAGAGGGAGACACAGAATCGGAAACAGGCTCCAGGCTCTGAGCCATCAGCCCAGAGCCCGACGCGGGGCTCGAACTCACGGACCGCGAGATCGTGACCTGGCTGAAGTCGGACGCTTAACCGACTGCGCCACCCAGGCGCCCCACTTTGGTAATGTTAAAATGAATGAATAAATGAATGAAAGTGAACTAAAAAAAAAAAAAGAGTGGGTTTTCTGGATGTGAGCCATTTCATCCATAAAATATAATCCTAATATTTAGTATGTTGGCTGATAAATTTGTCCCACCTGCCCCCACCTGGTGTCCTGGTCCTATCTTTGAAAGGCCCTATCTTTGACAGATCCTTTATAGAACCCACTTAATTGCTCTAGTTCCAATTTGAAATTATTAGCTGAACTCAAAATTTTAAAATTCATTTCTCAATGTCTGCAATGTGTGAAAACAGGATCAGCCTTCTCAGTACTTCTTCCTGATTCTAAATATGTGGTACTCACAACATTCTCCCTTCACCTCGTATCTGTCTCAGCTGCTCCCCAACTGGCCAGTAGAAAGTCAGTAGACCTAATATCTTTAAAAAACAAGCAAAAATAAATATGTTTTCTAACCTGCACTTTAAATAATATTATTCTGACTTCACTGTAAGCTGAAATCTTCTGGATTGAAACATTTTCCTGGTTTTTCCATAGTTTCATACAACAGATGCAGGTACTCCATTGTAGGAGATTCTGTTTGTGGAGCCAAAGGTTGGCAAGAAACGTCCTTGTCTAGCAGACAACATATAGACATGCAAGTTTGCATCTTTTATGAATTTCAATCTATGTGCCTCTAGCATGCCATGCCTAAGATAATTCTCTGAAATCTGTTACATCTAAAACATATGTTCTCACTTATGGAAAGTATAATTTGAGATGGCAAGGATCCTTTGCTTCATCTTTGCATACGGTTTCTTTTCCAAAGACATCGTAGCATTTACTTCAAAGTAATTATGGTAGAGAACTTCTAAGAAATTTAGAGTTCAATTTAAATAAAACAAAGTTTCCCAGGTAATGAATGTTCCCTGATCCTAGGCCTCTGGTGTTTTCAGTTATAGTTTCTACACAGCTTATTCATTTACATGCTCATTTATCAGTGTCTTTTCTCCTGGGACAAATAAATAGATATCCTTCATCATCTTGGTCCCCAAAATGTTGGGTCTTTTAATTAAGCAACTTGTTTTGGTTGTTTCATTGCCAACCCGAGACTGTTTTGATCCACGAATATTTTCAGAGGGATTATGTAAAACTTTTTTCCACCTAATCGTTTTATCTCTCAAATCTGAACCACCCCAGATTTATACCTATGCTCCCCTGATAATGATAAACATAGAACTAAGAGAGAACTAAAATTACCCTTACTGAGGAATTTCCACCTCAAATGCCTTTAGAGCGAGGTAGAGAATATAAATGTGTGAAGCAGCAAGTTAAAAGACTAGAATAACAGGCCTGTGGAAACTTGAAGAAAAGCATTCTCATAAAGCATTTAAAAGATTAATTAGGACTATTCTGGCCCCAATAAATCCACATTTGTTAGCTAGATTAGTCCCCAAAGCTAATAAGTTTTCATTTAATGCAGTCTCTCACTGTACAGTTGCAGAAAGTAATACCCAATGATAAATGACAAAACCACCATGAATTTTGTAAAAAAGCTATAAAATGAGAAGGATTCACTAAGTGATTTTTTTTTAAAGACCAGCAAGACCTGTACTTTCTGGCCCCACCTTAACTCTCCAGGCTCATCCCTGCCATAGCCACCTCTCACCCCCGATCTCATTTGGGCCACCCTGGCCTTATTCCACCCCATATTCTGTCCCTGTCCCTGTCACCTGCCTCAGAGTCATGCTCAATGCTTGGGTGATATAGATAGATAGATAGATAGATAGATAGATATTCATATATATCTATATCTATATCTATATCTATATCTATATCTACACACACATATATACATATATATGCATATATATTTTTTTCTAAATTTTCTAAATTTTCTAAAATTTTCTAAATTTCTCTAAATTTTTCTAAATTACTTGAGTTTGGAAATTTATGCTATCTATGGTAATCTGATCACACTGATGACAGAATTTTTTACCTCAGACTCCACACTGTTTGCAATATGACTTTGCAGATCCTCTTACTAACTAAAACAACAGTCTTTTTACCCCACTCCTTTGTATTTGGACTGGTACCATGACTTCTTTCAGCCAATGGGGCATTCCTCCAGGTGACTCAGGCCTGAGCTAGAAATCTTCTGGCATATCTGCGCTATCTTGCCCTCTGCTGTTCTCATAACATGCTCAGGCCAGCCTACGAGAGGAAAGGTAAGGGACATTTCAGTTTTCCCAAGGGAAACCATCTTAGTTCATCCCACAGCCTGCTGCCATGTTAACAAGTCCAGCCAACTTTAACGGCTCTGCCTTGCAGGGGTGCAGCAGGCCATAGACAGGAGCAAGAACATATCAGATCCCAAACAGCAGACTAGATCAGATGAACCCCACAGACTCGGGAGCTAAATGATATTTTTCTTGTTGCATGCCACTAGGATTTTGCGATTATTTGTTACCCAATATTATTATGTAAATATATAATTGATGCTCTCACTTCGTAATCTCCAAACACTCCATCTATGACTACCTTGAGTTGAGTTATATTGACAAAGAGGCATTCAGATAGGTCTGGAGCCAGTGAGATGCAGGTAGCAGAGACAGCCAGGTGAGCACTTGCTGAGGTTGTGAATAATTTGGGGGCTCAGATGGCAAGTTTAATTAATTCAGAAATGGTGTCTAATTGATAATTATATTAGATCAGAAAGCAAGCAGACTCAAGGCCCAGAACCAGCTTGGAATATAGTCAGACTAATGCCAACCAAATGATGAGAAATCCTACTTAAAGGCAGCCAGATAAATAAAATAGGTAAAACGTGTTTTACCTGCAAGTAATGTGAGTTATTTCCAACAATAACTGGCTATACCTATAATAAGCTAGAACAATAAACTCATTTTTAACCAGATGAACTCAGGATACATTTTCCAGATAAAATATGGGATGCCATATTTAATATGATTTTTAGATACGCAACAATAAGCAACATGAGTATGTCTCATATATTACATGGGATATAGTTATACAAAAATTTATCATTCATCTGAAATTTCAATTAACTGGGCATGATGTATTTTATTTGCTAAATCTGACAGCTCTAACTGGAGGTCCTCCTAGATAATACTCAAGTTAAAGACTACTAGATCTCACATGACTATGCTTTCTACCTGTTTCTTCCAAAAAACTGGCAGAGGCAGAGCCCCCCTCTGCCATAAGTCAGCAGATAATATATTCCAGATGAGGGAGTCAAATCTAGGTTACTACATTTGACTAGTCAAATCTAGTCACTACAATACTGTTGAAGTGGTAATCTCATATTTGTTTCCAGGTTATTTCCTTCTATCCCTGTGTTCTTTCTTTCACTCAGTATCTTGGGCAGTCTTTGCAGCAAGGAAGTGATGACAGCAGAAATGATGAAGGAAAACAGACAGTCAAGGGCATCAAAAGGTACACAGTACAAAAGCAAAAGATTGAAGATTGAAGAAATGTTCTCTGCCGCCAGGAGTGCATAAAGATCCCTCTTGTTTGAGATAATGGGGAGTGTGGGATGGGACATGGGCAAGTGAGAAATTAGTTAGGTCCAGCAATGAGAGGAGAAGACCTGAGCAGAGTCCTAGAGGAGCAGAAGCAGACCCTGTAGACCACCGGGGTCCCATGCCTCCAAAAGGTACATGGGAGGTAACAGTGCTTACCAGCTGTCTGAACTCTCACTGTGGGTGGAGTGAATCACCTGCACCCAGCAGCTATGGGAGCTTTACTTGTTGGCTTTAGGGAGAATCTTCCTTTAAATTCATCACTGCTCATCAGGCAGACAGGCTACCAAGCTGTGTGTGCCCTGAGATTCTGCTTGGTCCACAACCAGCCTGCTCCATGTAGATGATTCCCTGAATTTATGATGTCTGTCTCCAGATTACAGCTGGGGCCTCTGAACCTGGAGTGGGGCTGGTGATTTGGAAAGTAAAGTCTACCATCACCTGTCTTAGGAGGAACTAAACAGAATTTAACAAAACTAGCTTGGGGGGTGGGGAGGAGAGTGTCATCCACTGAAGTGAGGGCAGTAGCAAAACATATCCAAGTTATACATGGGGACCCCTTTGAGATGTTTCAGTTCTTCTAGGACTCTGAAACAATCCTGGAACTACAATTCAGTTCCTAAGAATGTGGGTTCTAATGTTCCACAGACCTGGATTTAAATCCTGGCCACTTACTAGTTTAGGAATATGGATAAGTTTATTAGCCTCTCGAATCTTTTTATTTTCATCTACAAAATGTGTATAATAACCTTATTGAACTGTTAAATAAGATAATGCATCTGTCGCAATTCACAGTTCCAGAAATACCCAGCATATTATAAGTGCTCAAGAAGTGACAGCTAAAAATTAAAACAAAACAAGAGAGAAAGGGAGAGAGGTTGAGAACTAAGATCCTAATACTGTGACCAGAATTGCAGCCCTGGTTAACTTCACTCTTTTATGCCAAAATAACACCTCATGTAGGTAAATCTTAATTTTCTCCATGGCATTTTCTTTCTCTAAATGTAACTGGGTAGAATCTGAGCTTAGCACAACTTATATAATTCTAAGAAAGTCTCTTGCCTTGATGTTGTTTTAAATATTACTACTCAGTAACCATTCAAGAAACGTTCATTAAATGCCTTTTGTGTATGTAAGATATTTAAAAGGCACAAAATGCATAACACATGGTCACTACCTCTGAAGTGTTCACAGGCCTGTGGGGGAAACAGATGGGCCCACACATAATAGGTCTTTGGTCTTGCTGGTCCACATGAACCATGGTGGGTAACAGGTCCCTCCCCACTGCCACGCCCTGCAAGTCAGAAGTCTGGTAGGAGTCGTGAGGCTAAACACTTTGCAAGACCTGGAATATCTCCAAATTAGCAAGGATCATACCCTAAACATCAGTGTTGCTCCCTGTGAGGATCACTGAGACAGCAAGCATTTCAGGAGGCCAGTAGAGTGTAGTGGAATAAGTACTGTCTTAGGACTCAGGCAAGCATAAATGTACATCCAGCTGTGTGATCTAGACCACCTTACTTTAACCTCCCTGAGCTCTGTCTCTTGATTTGCACCATGGAAATAATTATGTCTATCTTCTAGGGATGATGTGAGAAATTAATAAGACAATCTATATCAACTATTTTGCAAAATTATCAGTGAGTACTTTGAAGAGTCAGTAAGTGGTAGCTATTCTTAATATTTTCATAATCATAAAGTTATATATAGTAAACTAAGGAAAAAACATAATCTATGTAAGTGAAAATTTTCTCAGAAGAGAAAAATTAGAAGGAAGCAGGAAAAACAGCTTGTTAATTGGAAAGTACAAAGTCAATATAAGATTACATATTGTAATTGTAAGAGAGACATTAACAGAAATATTGGGTACATATTAAACTCTGCCTTTAACTCATCTCTCAACCAGAATTGTTGAGAGAAAAACATTGATAAAGGTCTTTGCATTTGTTTGGGGAAGCATCTAAATTCTATGAATGTAAACATAACAGAAATTCTTATTATCTCCCTTTTTTAAACCTTCTCCATCCATCCTTTTGGAGACATGTTTATGGATTTCAATTTCATTTGTCAGCTAATGAAATAGTCTATTCTATATTTTTGGTCTTCCTATAATAACAAATTCTTTCAGGACCCTCGAGAAAAAAAAACAAAACATGTAAAATAGATTCCAAAAACATTCTGACTGTCAGTTATGTACTGAGAAAGGACAGATTAATCCCCGCAGACCTCACAGTTGACAAAGTCCTCATTTAATGTGTTTAGCTATAGTGCTAAGAGGAATTTGATAACAAGACTCTGGGTGCCTCGTTGCTGTTACATGAAATAATTACCACCCTGGGGTACTGAAGGTGATCAGATACACTGGGTTCTCAAACCTTAGGGAGAAGGAAAAGGACAGGGGTGATTATCTGTCTATAATACTAACACCTTTATGTGTCATTTCTTAAATTCATTTCAGTGAAATGACATTGTTTTTGTTTTCCTTAAGTGATGGTATTTCCCTAGTCTCTACTTTTTTGTTTTATTTTGTTTTCAAGATGAAGAAAGCCAATTTGCTATTCACAAACTTTACTAGAAAAAGGAAGTCATGGTGAGGACGTGGGACAAGAGGAATTCTCCTGCATTGCCAGTGGGAGTACCAAGGGTTAAAAAAAAAAAAAAAATACACGTTGGAAACATTTTAGGGTTATCTAGTATTAAAAAAGAAACAACAGGTCCAAAATGGAGTCACCTTTGCTAGGCCCACCAAGAGTGAATACTGAACCTGATTGTAAGTGTCAACCTCTCCCAGGAATGGAATTTTAAATCAATCTGTCTAAACTTTCCTGATCAGCACCAGTGAAGTAATGGTGAGATCTCTTGCTGTTCTCTCAAAGGTAAGGTGACCTGGGTAAAGCAATCCTTTTTTTCTTTTGCTAATAATCTCCTTGTCTTGCCCTGTTTCTGCCTATAAAATCCTATTATTTTGTAATAGCTCCTCAGAGCTCTCTTCTATTTGCCAGATGGGATGTGCCCAATTCATGAATCCTTGAAAAAAGCCAATTAGATCTTTAAACATACTCAGTTGAATTTTTTTTGATATAGTAAATTTTATGATATGCATATCCAATCCTAAGGATATACTCTAAAAGGTGGGGGGTCAGGGGGAGGAATGCACATGTGTTCCAAGAGACAAACTTAAGAATAAGGACAGTTATATTATTCATAACATCACTGCATTAGGGTAAAACGGCCATCAAGAATAGACCCCTTAGGGGCACCTGGTTGGCTCAGTCGGATAAGTGCCCAACCTCAAGCCTCGTGTCTGGCTCTGTGCTGACAGCTGAGCCTGGAGCCTGTTTCAGATTCTGCGTCTCTGCCTTGCTCTCTGCCCCTCCTCTGCTTGTGCTCTGTCTCTCTCTTTCAAAAATAAACATTAAAAAAAATACAAAAAAAAAAAAAAGAATAGACCCTATAACTTGGAATTATATTCATCATTTAGGATGCTAAATTGCAACTAAAGGGAGTTAAGTGCAGACATATGCAATAATGTGGATAAACTTTCAAATATATAATTTTGAGTATAAGAAATAAAACACTAAAGAATACATATGATCTGATTCCATTTTACAATATTCAAAAATATACAAAAGTAAACTATAGTGTTGGAGGCTTGCATTCTTAGGCTTTAAACTCTAAGAAGAGGAAAGGTTTAAGATTACCATGGAAGTCAAAGTATGATAGGGAAAAACAGGATAAAATAGGCAGAGAGGGAAAGGATTAGGACCTGAAGTCCCTGAGTGGAAAAAGACACATATTTGGAACAATGAGGGTCTGACTATAGCAAACTGCCTCAAGTGTAAGGTCCCTCCTAAGAATGTAACAGACCTCACCTACTCCCCCTCGGGTTCCCCTCAGGAATTTGACAATCAAAGTACCTAGCTGAACTATACAACTTACCTTATTTGAGGGACAGTATGAACACTCTGACTCCTCACACAACAGAATGGAGCCAGTCAGAAATGGACAACCCAGCACTTAGAGTTGCCAGGCCAATAATGGTGGGACCTGAGAAGGAACAAGAGGGAAGGGAAGTGGGGAATGACCAGAACCTTATAAAACAAGGATCCTTGCCTATAGTCATGGGCATTCACTTTTGAGTGTCCCCTCTCTGTAAAGAGAGCTTTCATACTATTCTTACTTTCTAATCTTATGCTCTAATAAACTTTTGTCTGCTACTCATTTTATTTTGTATCCACCTCTTCATGCTTCGAAGTGATGAGGCAACAAACTCCAGGTATTGAGGTAAAAAGTCCTGCAACAAAAGTCGTGCTGACTGTTTTGAGAGAGAAGTGACTGTGAATGAGATCTGCCAGGGAAGGTTGGGGGATGTCAGTGATGTTTAATTCTGGTCCTGGTATTCAATGCATTAGCTTGTTTGTCAATACATAATTCATTAAACTGCATGGTTTTGCCTTATGTGCTTCTCCATGTGTGTTTTATATTTCACAATAAAGATGCTTAAAAAGAAATCTTTTGGGGAGCACCTTGGTTAACCATCCGACTCTTAGTTTCAGCTCACGTCATGATCCCACGGTTTGTGACTTCAAGTCCCATGTCAGGCTCTGCACTGACAGCGTGGAGCCTGCTTGGGATTCTCTCTCTCTCTCTCTCTCTCTCTCTCTCTGCCCCTCCCATGCTCACACACTTTCTCTCTCTCAAAATAACTAAATAAACTCAAAAAATTAAAAAAAAAGAAATCTTTTTTGTTTGTCTTTGTTAAGCAATTTTCCCTAAACAGAAGGAAAGGGACTGACAGTTACTGGATTCTAACAGACCTTTCCTATGCACAATCACTTCTAATTCTAATGACAAGTCCCAGGAAGGGAGTTATCTTCTGTCCCACTGGACAAATAGGAAAAGCAGCTCATGGAGGTTCAGCATTTGCCCAGGGACACATAACTGGTGACACCACATCAGTAACTGAACTCAAAGGTTTGACCCAAAGTCCATGCTTGTTTTACTCCTTCATACGTAGCTTTAGGGTAAAAATTTCAGATTTACTAAACAGGAGCCTAATTCAACACTCTCAGGATCTGAGTACTGATGAACAAAAATTTTCAAATATTTTAAAATAATATCTAAGAGATAATTATTTTAAAGTGTATGTAGCTAATTCTGCTGTAAACCCAGGCTATTCAGTTGAGTAAATGTGTTATTTATTAGGCTAAATTACGTATATGTTGTTCCTGTCAAAATGGTGGAACAATTTTGTGAATCTATGGCTCATACAAAGAGGGTTTAGGAAAGAAGAGAGCAACATCAAAATCTCAACTTCTATTCCAACATCTTTGTCTTTATAATCACTAGTCACAGAAATGAAAGAAACAAAGACAAAAGAAAAGCTGAAATCACGAAAACCTTCTCATGCTAAGAGGGGATCCTGAAGACTTCCTTCATTTATTCCATGCATATTTTACTGAGTGCTTACTGTCACAATTAGTTCTAGGCCCTAAGGATACAACGATGAACACAAGGTGCAGGAGATTATGTTCTGTGGGAGAAGCTGAGAATAAGCAAATAAACAGATGAAGTATCTTCAGAGAGTGCTACAGGGATGTTCCAAAGCCAAAAAGAAGCAAAGGATGGAGAGAAATTGGAGTCACGATGGTCAGTAACATAAGCCAAGTCCTCTTTCAAGAGGTAATATAAGAGCGAAGGCTGGGAAAGTACTACAGGGAGCCACACGGCCACTCTGCAATGGAGGGGAAATACTTCAGGTGATGGTTATAGCAAGTACAAATTCCTGAGTTCAAATTATACTTGATGATTTCAAAAACAAAGGAGTACACGGTATGACTGGAACATAGAGTGAGGATGTATCAGGATTTGATGCAACTTCAAATAACGAAAGTTCTAATGTAACAATAGCTTACACAAAGATCATTGGTCTAGAATTAGAAGGGCAGGTTCACAAAGCCATCGGGAACTCAGTTTCTTTCTATACTGTGGCTTCATCCCCTTACTTGTGATCTAAAATAGCCAACTGAGCCCCAATCCTCACAACTGATTTCCAGCAATGGGCAGATGGGAGGGATGATAAAGAATGTACTCTCTCCTTTTAAGGATACTTCCTGGAAGGCAACACAACACTTTCATATTTATACCCTTGACCAGGAAAAAAAAAAAAAAAGTCAAATGGCTAATTTAACTGCAAGAAAAATTGGGAAATCCCAGCAGGAAGCTAAAATGTTTCTCTTTCTCTCTTTCTTTTTCTTTCTTTTTTTCTTTCTTTCTTTCTTTCTTTCTTTCTTTCTTTCTTTCTTTTTCTTTCTTTCTTCTTTCTTTCTTTCCTACCAAAGAAGAACAAGGAGATGTATAGTTTATATGACAAGATATCTCACAGAATGAAAAACATAGGAAGTGAGTATGGAGAGGTCGGTAGGGGTAACTCATTTAGGTACTTGTAGAATATAGTAATTGGAAAAAGGACAACAGGACCACATAGTCCTAGAATAACGCCTTCCTTGAATGGAGGCTCACTAGGTAGAGTACCTCAGTTATGTGCCCTGCATATAATCACTTCTTCAAGCCTATCACCAAGGATTGGTGGGCTTTTGAGGTGGTTACCGTAACTTGAAGTCATGTGCCTCTTCATTTCTTATCTCCACCTTTTTCAAATTAGTTACCATGTCCTGTCAATTCTACCACACAGAATGGAAAAGCTTCAGAGAAAAGTAAAATTTTGAGTCCAACAACCACTTCCAGTAACCTTCAAGCATGAGAGAAAAGGGACAAAAAGAGAACTGCTTGTTGTTGTGGGTGTAAGAAGTGACACTGACGTTCTAACCCTAGCTCCTGCGATGGAGATTTATTTGGAAATAGGATTTTTAAAGATGTAATAAAGTTAAGAGGAGGTCATCCTGGATTAGGGTGGGCCCTACATCCAATGAGTATTGTTCTTACAAGAAGATCAGAAGAAGACACAGGTACACAGAGACACACAGAAGAATGCCATGTGATGACAGACACAGAGTCTGGAGCAGTAATGCAGCTGAAGGCCAAGGATCGATAATCACCACCAGAAGATCAGAAGAAACAAAGATTCTCCCTCAGAGCCTCCAGAAGGAACCAACCTTGCTGACGCCTTCATGTTGGACTTTCAGCCTCTGGAACTGTGAGAATACAAAATTCTATTGTTTAAGCCTCCACGCCGGTGGTACTTTGTTATGCCAGCCCTGGCAAAGTAATACAGAATTTGATTGAATTCTAGGCTGAGAATCGGATTCTATATCCTACGTTGTTATTCCCTAAGACCTTCCAGGTTATCTTTTGAATCTAATGAAAGGACCTAGCAATGCAGGGTCCTCAAAGCTTGAGGTCTCAGTGGGTTTTGAGTGGATTGTGTCCCACATCACAAAGGTACATCCTCGTCACATTAGTTTCTGGTCAGATTCTGCTCAGCAGTGGCTTTGGAGGGAAAATTATACAGTAAATTCAGTCTGAGTTGTCCATTCAAAGCCCCCCAGGTTTGAAAAACACCACCACCATAAACTGTCTATGACAGAGAAATCGCGAGCAACTGAAAAGGACACCGGGTAAACACGCAGGTCCTCCTCAGGCCCTTAAGAAGGCTGGTTTATTGCCTTAGCATTTAAAATCTTGATGGTACTGTTCACACTTCACTCAGGTAGCTTAACCTTCATCATAAAGATCTTTGGGAACATTTGACCAACTACAGAGAGTTTTCCAAAACTGGTCCTCCAAAATTAGCCTGATTCACTTGGGTTTTAAATGTTGTGAAACACCCACCCTTGCTTCACATTTTTTAAAAAATTTTTATTTATTGATTTTGAGAGAGAGACAGAGACAGCATGAGCCGGGGAGGTGCAGAGAGAGGAGAGAGAGAATCCCAAACAGCACAGAGCCCAATGCGGGGCTCCAACTCACAAATTGTGAGATCACGACCTGAGCTGAAATCAAGAGTCGGATGCTTAACTGACTGAGCCACGGAGGCTCCCGATGCTTCACATTTTAATTGGACGATAAAACTCACCCTATGTTCACTTACAACCGTTATTGGAATCATACCCTCTAGGTGCATACGAGATACATAGTATCTCTCACACATGAAAAACGCAGGATCGCTGATGGAAGCAAGAGAAGTTAATGATTCGCTGTAACCTGGCATTGTCTTTGTTCTCACTTCAACCACCCATCACAATGTATAAAGTGTGTTGTCAGGTACAGTCATCTGGTTTCATCATTATACCTCTAGAACCTGCTGTTTCCATTTCATCCCCTAACAACTTTCATCCAAGCCCTCATCACACTGCATCTAAAATTATGATTCTGATCTAATTGCTTTTGAAAAACTACTACTCTCTCAAATGCCCTTTTATTCATTTTTCTTATTGCTTTCCATCCATCATCTGAGTTTTTGAAGACTCTATCTCCCCACAACATTTCCAATAACAAAGTCAATACATCATATATTTGGAAAATGATGCCATGTTGTTCTTTCAGTTACTGACATATTTTATCCATAATGCCTCTGATGACTAGAATAGAATTGAATAAATGACACCTCGGTGGTTGGTGGCTGGAGCCAATGTTCTTAGGTCCCAGTAAGAATGTTTGTGAGAGTTAACCTTTATTGAGTAGTAGTTTGTGCCAGCTGCTATGCTCAGCATTTCGCATATATTCACTTGTATTTTTTTATAAGAAATCTATGAACTACGTCCTACCTTTTTATTTTACACATCAGGAAATCAATATGCAGAGAAAATAATCACAAAATACCCTCAAACTCAAGCCCAAGAGTTAAACCTTATTCTGTCTGTTTCAAAAGTTAAAACTCTCATAGGCAAACAATGGCGCAGGAATTTTCCAGGTAAATTTCTTACGTCCTGATAAATCTTTAAGAGCGTGTGGTGAGCTACGTGGTTAGCTATGCAGGAAAAAACAGATTAAAGCCCTGGTCTAAGAATGAGCAAATGCGTTCTGGTTAAAAATCTGTTGCTGTTATTATGGGCAAGTTACTTCTCCTTGTTTCGCGTCAGTGTTCTTATCTGTGAAATTAGGTTTTAAACTATATATATTATTGCTAAAGCACTTTTCAGTGATTCAATGATTCTTATTCTCCCCTCCTTCAGTGTATATATACTCTCTGCTACTGTTAAATCCATATTTGTGTGTGTGTGTGTGTGTGTGTGTGAGTGACAGAGAGAGATTTTCAGAGAAAGGAAATGTTTTGTCACGAGAAGCAGAAAGCTGGACTAACAATAAATAAAAATGTATTTTTCCTTTTTCCTCTCATAATGGTGGGCAATTATTAGTGTGACTTACTACCTTAAGGATTTTGAGGAGCTGAGTCAACATCTCTACAATGAACTTCTCCACCTAGCCATGATCCCAAGATGGATGTAGCAGTAAGTAGGGGTAGGAGGGAAACACTTTCTCAGGAGTCCCCTAGCAAGATTTCAGCAAACATCTTGGGTACAACTAGGTTATATGCTTACTCCTAAACCTGGGGTTGAGTCTGGCTTCCTTGTAAACAAGGAATTTCTGAACAATCCTGGAATAAAAGTAGTAGGGCAATGGCTTTCAGTGTAGCCAAAAAAATGTATGCCCTGATCTACATTCTCACATACATAGCTACCAGAGAAATATTTCTCCAACACATACTTGGGAAGGTCACTTCACATTCTAAAACCCTTCTACAGTTGCCATTAAAGAGTTAACTCTTAGAGGTGCCTGGGTGGCTGGGTGGGTTGAGCTTCTGGCTCAGGTCATGATCTCCCTGGTTTGTGAATTTGCGCCCTGTGTCAGGCTCTGTTCTGACAGCTCAGAGCCTGGAGACTGCTTCAGAGTCTGTTTCCCCACTCTCTCTGTTCCTCCCCTGCTCATGCGCTCGCTTTCTCTCTCTCTCTCTCTCTCTCTCTCTCTCTCTCTCTCTCTCAAAAATAAACCGTAAAAAAAATTTTTTTTAAGAGTTAACTCTTAGAGAAACACTAAGCACTTTTTAAAATATACCTCCCCTTTTTCCAGTTTTAGTAGACTATTCCCCCTTAATAAGCATCTTGAGAAGCCAATGTTTTCTAAATATCACATGTGAATTCCAATCTCTATTCCTTTTCTCACCCTAATCAATAGATTGCTCAACATTCTCATTTAACAAACTTCTACTTGGGCATGTTTGAGGCTCCAGGCACATGGTAGGTATTATAGGAGATGGGCATATCAATGGGGAAAAAAATGGTTTCTTTATTCAAATTCCAACAGTCTAGTTGCAGAAGCATGCATATACATAATTAGTTACAAAAAAAGTAGCTTATAACATTCTGGTAGAATAAACACAGTTTCCTCTAAAGCCACCTTACTCCTATGCATACATCTGATGCAGCTCAAGTCCCAACTTCTCTAAGAAGCTACTACTGATCTCAGTTTAGAGTGATTTTCTTTTTCTGATGCACTCTGTAGTACATTTGTTGTATAGAACTCTTGTGACACTTCATGTACACAAAAATAACTTTTCATATTTTAAAAATATAGGCTGTGCATCTCTTCTAAAATTTATCTTTTTAAAATACAGTGATCTTATCCTACATTTCTTGATTTTTCTAGAAATCATGTTATTCATTCTTTATTCATTCCTGATTTACTATTAATTCATTCAGTCGTTTCAGCATCATGTCATGTACTAGAAAGAGGAGCAGGAAGTAAAACACAAAAGCAACTAAAACACAATCAACCCCTAGTCTTATGACTTTATAATTCAGCAGGGAAGATGTGTCAAATAACAATAACACAAGACAATCTTTAATAAATACAGGAATAGAAATAGTCAAGAGTTACCACCAAGTGTGCCCTGAAGAACAAATAAATAGGAGATCGACAGATGCAGAAATGGATGAGGAAAGAAATGAATGTTATTCTCTATGGAAAAAAGAGAATGAATAATAAAGTGGATATAGGAATTTGGGATATGCTCCAAAAGCAACCAATTTTTTTTTTTTTTACTTCAGTTTGAATTTCAAGCAGAAACTGTAAAAACAAGCTAGGAGTGGGCTTACCATAGACAAGTTGGTACCAGAAGGTGGAGGGATGTGGAAATTTGGATTGTAATCAATTGGCTTTGAATTGGAGGAAGGGGAGTGGGGAAGGGTGATCAAAAAGGTTTTCAGCCAGGCGGTAACACTGTCAGAATTTTGGTTAAAATGATGAATCCGGATGTTCTGGAACACAGTAGAACTGGAATGGGGAGAGACAACCAACAGAGAGGGGGTTAGGAAGCTGGTTTAGCAAATGGAAGGAGAAAGAGAAAGATATTCAGTTCTCTGGCCAAGCCTTCTCTGATACCTGAAACACAGATGGTGTGTATTACTTTTCACTGAGCACAGAGGCAGAAGTTACAGAAAGGAATAGGTGTGAATACTGGATGCAATAGCTGGACACGGGCAACATGAAGAGAATCCAAGATGAATTCCAACTCTTACTTTAGCTGTGAAAACTTGCGTCAAAATATTTCCCTACATCTGTTCTCTCTGTTCCCGAAAAATACACAATTTGCTCTTTCTTCTTTGCTTCTTTTGTTCTGCTATTAACTTTTTCCTACTTTTCTGGATCCTACATAAAAATTTAAAGCAATTGCTCTTTTCCCATATTATTAGTGGGGATCTTATCACTTAATCATTCTAAACTATGTTCTGAGGTAAAAAATCTTCTTAGGAATTAACATTGTCACATAGTAGAGACCACAGCAAGGGAATATCATGTTCCCAGCAGTGATGACCAAGAAGCTACACAGCAAAGGGAAATTTTATTCAAAACCCAGAAAACAAAAGTTTCATAATAAGGCCAGTGATTTCAATTAAGAGTTCATTAAAGATCTGACTCCCCAGCACACACCTTTATTACCTTAATTACCTTTATTCTTTGATTCTTTGCTCTGAAAATTGGCCTAAACCACAGCCCTTGTCATTCCCTGGACACAGAGGTTTGAAAGCTCTCAACTCCATTACAGCTTCATCTCAGATCAATGAGGTGACCTTGAAAGAAACCCACTTTCCAGTGCTTCAGTTTCCTTACAAACAACATGGGAACACTACCAAGTTTTCATACTTGACTAGAAGCACAAGGGCAAAGCCCTCTGAGGACACAGGGTGCTAAGTAACAAACAAGATGGAATATGTAATTCAATCAATCATGCCCCGACACTGGCTGTGCCCATTTATTATTACTTTTCAATTTCTAAAGTGATGGCAAAATGGAATTTCCACTAATTTTTCAAGAACCTGAATCTGATTCTTATAATCCCAGGCTTTATGTTGCTGATATATTGTAGATATAATTTTTGTGTGTTCCAAGAGGCTTTCTGCTCACAGGGCATTGCTGTAAGTTGTGGATAATTTATTTTCCCGTGCTATTATATTGTGTAAATTACCATGTTGGCAATATTTTAGCCTTTCACACTTTGAATCAGTGCCCAGAATAATTCTAACAAGATTTTGATTCTCCGGAAGCAACCTCAAGGAAGAAAGCCCTTCAAAATGCCTGTGTATTCATTTAAACTTCAGCTGAGAGAAACATCTCCTCCAGGTCAAGTATAAGGGGCACCTGAAGGGTAAGTGATACTTATCTCATCTCCCTGCTGATATCTATTTCCTCCTCTGCTGCCAGGAACAATTGTAGGACCTTGTCAGATGAACACACATTCCTTGGCATTTCCACCTCAGGATACAAGTTCTAGAATTGGAACACAGTTTGAAGCCTGCCAGAAACCTCAAAGAAGAATTTGATTCCAGAGATCCAGCCACATAACCAAGTCCGTGGTTTAGTTTTATCACCCAAATGAGATATTTTGGTTTTCAGCCAGGAAGTGCCTCATTTCTTAATACTAGAAGTAATCAGGAAAGGTAGAAAATGGAAATCAGACTGCCGACCATGGGCAGTCCGGGGGCTTGTGACAGAAGGCTGAAAAAGGACAGGGATTCCGCACAACTTTTTCTTTGATTGAATAAAGATATAGCCTCATATAACAATAGGAAAAGAGGAAACAAACATTTTCTATGTTGTCTTACCTCCCCTCATCCCACTTCTACCCAAACTTAATGGGAAAAAGTTTCTAGAACTCATTACTGGGACCCCAGGGACCTAAATCTGCCTCCACCAACCTCTCCAAGCCCAGGCACATAGCCGAAAAGTATGCCCTCCTTAGACCATCTGCTGCAGTCTTAACTATGTGAGTGTTCTGGGGAGGTATTCTTTCTTAATAGTCTTGATCATAATAATGTGGGATATTGTTAATAATGTGCTAACTTCGTAAGGGTGATGTGAGAATTGAGTGAGCAAATGCCTGTATGCCTTGTCCATCATATGACACAATAAAAGCTATCAACTGCTATCATTCACAATAATATGTCCAGGAACTCATGTTTCTAGTATCCAAAGCTATTCTCATTGGTATAACATTAATAATAAGGATATTCTAGCAATAGAAGGAAAGAGGTTACATCTCAATATAGATGACTGCTTTTTTCCTTAAGAACCTCCCACTCCAAGTCAGGATTGATTATGAACACCAGGGAGGGGTGGGCCCAGCTATAGGGAAATAAATAGTCTCATTTCCCCTTCACATATTCCTCAGAAACACATATCAACTTTTATTTGTTTTAGCTAAGCTCTTCTTTTATCTATTCATGCTCCTATCTAAAAATGCAGAAGTCGTTTGAGAAAGGAAACAAAAGGTCTTTAGAAGTACTTTTAAATTTCTTCAAGTTTTCTAATGAACTTAATAAGCTCCCCAGATACATCTTACAAAGTAAAGAAACCTTCGAAAATATTAAAGTAATTTTGTTTTCTCCAGTGGTATAGAGCATTCTAGGTGACTAGTAAGATACATCATCATCAATTTTATAAGTGTTCAGTTAACAGTGAAAGGAAAGTCACAAGAGAAAACACTTTCTCTTTGATGTCTTTTAATATATCTGGATGGAGCTCTGTTGCAAGATTTTTCATTGGAGCAATTTCTCTGAGTTTTCACCTCAAATTCCAGTTCAATGATGATAATTCCAAATGTTTCTCCTCTAACTGCGTGGCAGGCCAAGTGATTTTTGACATTGCCAGGAACTTGCCAAGATTTTGATCAAAGGAATAATACACTAACTGAAATCACTGTCACTCTTTTTTCTATCTTTACTCGTTCAATGAATGTTACTATGAGAAGGTACTGCCGTGGGCACCGAGACTAGAAGAAACAAGTGAAATAGCTTGAGTTTTGCCATCAATGTCATAAATCTCCCCCAAATGGCAAAAGGCACATCAGAGTCCAGGACATAAGAAGCATGAAACCTGACCCACAGATCCATAGTCAGAAGCAGTATCTGAGAGGGAGTGCACCTTGCTGGTGATCAAGTTCTCATGACCATTCTTAATGTCTCATTGGCTTTCTGCAGACCAGATTTCAAGAATTCCTTGCCCAAAGCTCTGAACAGGCAGAAATGTGTTTTATTCCCCAACTGTTTACGTAGGGCATAGTTTTATTTACTTGGCAGCATTTCTCTAATTGCCATCCATGGGCCACTTATATCAGTCTCACCCCAACTGCTTGATTAAAATCCAGATTCTGGGTCACCTGGAGGGCTCAGACTGACTTCGGCTCAGGTCATGATCTCACAGTTCCTAGGTCTGAGCTCCGTGTTGGGCTCTGTGCTGACAGCTCAGACAGAGCCTGGAGTCTGCTTCATTCGGATTCTGTCTCCCTTTCTCTCTGCCCCACTCGTGCTCTCTCTCTCTCTCTCTCTCTCTCTCTCAAAAATAAATAAACATTAAAAATTTTTTTAATCCAGATTCTTGGGCTGTCCTTCTAAACTTCCTCAACCAGAGTCCCTTGAAATAAGTCCTGATAATCTGAATATTTAATAAACTATCTAGGTTAATTGTAAGAAATCATGCATTTGGAATGAGAACAGACAATATGACCCAGGAATATCAAATCTACATGTATTCCTAACATACAGAATCATTTCCGAAGTGATACTGTGGGATTCCAAGAAAAAGAAGTCATGCCCAACTGCCCTCAAGCAACTGAAATGCAGCCCGATATGAGTATCTATAAAATAATAAGACTTCTTAGCTCTGAAAGGGATGAGAGCAAAATCAGCATCTTCATTAGGGAAGTGGCCAGCCGCCAGGTCACAGAGTTGTGTCACTGTTCTCTGCTAAAACTGTTTCCTGCTTTGCCTTTAGACCGGAATTGAAAAGTCGTGACTCTGGCCTCTGTATACAGTGCAGGTCTGCAAAACTGAGGGTGTCTCCTTCTTGGTTACCCAGGAACTCATGTTTCTAATATCCACTAAGGAAGGTATGAGGATTGGATTCTTTGGAATGTTAAAACTTCAACAAGGAGGTGAGGCTGTGTGTCTGTATTCTGTCCACACTGCTCTGCAAGCCTGCCCCAAGTCTCTAGGGTCTGGAGCAGTCACACCTACAGCTGCAAGGTCTACTTGCTCTGAGAACACAATCGAGTTGGAATAAGGCTGGATAAAACAAGTCTATCAAATGGATTCTGTTGACTATCAGCCACTCTAATCAGTTTCTAAACTGTTCTATATTAATGAACTAAATAGATATCATCTCTTAGAGCTTATCTTCTATGAAAAAGTTATAGCCTTTAAATTATGACTAATTCATAAAACTACGACTTCCTAGAGCAGGAAAGGAATATAGGAACTTGTGCATGGCTTCAAATATAGGCTTTAAACCAGACTTAGATCACCATCTCATACACATTAGATGCTCCCAAAAATTGGGGTTGATTTCTTTGATTTTGTTTGGATTGATGGATTTATTATGGAGACAAGAACTTCAAAGCCCATTTGGACTCCAGGAATGAAGACTACTTGCCCACAAAAGTCAATAATAAAGCAGTACTCCAAGCAGGTGTTTTCCTACATCATCCATCATTGAGACTAGATAGGGAGAAAAATGAGTTCCTTCTTCCTGGAACATAGAGAGGGACCTATGGGTAATATTTTTGGTTCCTGGATTTTTAAAGGGGATGTCAATAAATGTTGAGGTATGTCTCTGATTCGGCTTTCTGTAACTAACACAACAGTTAATGTAGGTTTGTGCTCCCTCTGTGGGACTTCTTATCTATAGATCAGAAAGCAGAAGACTACGCTGGCATCCGACAGAGCAGGGGGAGCTGCAGGGGCAGTGTGACTGCTGAGATGAGCTCTCTGTCCCTGTCAGAGCACTTTCTCACTGAGCCAAGCTCCTGTCATCGTGTGCCATCATCTGTAGGAGATGAGGCAACAATTCTGTAGAAAGGGGATATTTTGAACTATGCCTACAAAAGTGTAAAACATAAAGATGAATACCTTCCAGATAAATAGATCTCCAACATAAGCAAAAATAGTAAATAATGAGACTGATTCTGGAATAAATACTTAGAGAAAATGAGAAAGGTCTGGACCCTACTGGGGACCCCTTCTGCAGAATTAAGCAGGCGAACCAGAACACTTTTTTTCCTACCTTTCTCAACAGTGGTTTCCATGACATCCACTGCACCTAGGAGCATAAATTCTACCCAGAAAGACATGATCATAAGGATGCTACCTGAAGCTACTACTAGTACTGCATTTTCCAATTAGCTTGAATAATAAATAGAAAACAGCATGGTGTAGAATACTTAGACTAATAAGTATGCCACAACACTTGACACAATCCAAACCTTGAAATTATTTGAAAGTCCAGTTCATGGAAGCCCACTTTTCTTAATGAGACTTAGACTATGATTGTCTTCCATTTCTCCAAATCCCAAGAGCACTTAGTGTCGAGTAGTCTGATATCTCATAGAGTCTTTACATTAGGATACAAGCACTCACAGAAAGATGCTATCGCTTTTAATGAAAGAATTTGGGAAAACTATTCTAAAGCAAAGAGTCAAAGTCTGGTCCGTGGACTCGTAGGGGTTCCTGAGACTTTTGTGGGGAGGAGTGCTCGTAGGATTAAAACTATTGTCGGGGCACCTGGGTGGCTCAGTCAGTTAAACGTCTGGCTTTGGCTCAGGTCATGATCTCGCAGTTCGTGGTTCGAGTCCTACATCGGACTCTGTGCTGATAGCTCAGAGCCTGGAGCCTGCTTCAGATTCTGTATCTCCATCTCTCTCTCTGCCCCTACCCCGATCACACTCTGTGTCTATCAAAAATAAATAAACATCAAAAAAGTAAAAAATAAAATAAAACTATTGTCATAATAATACTAAGAAGTTATTTGCATTTTCATTGCGTTGGTTATGCACTGATGGGTACAATTGCCATAGCCCTAGTAGGAGTAAAGTTGGTGGTGGCCACTTTGTAGTAGTAGCCATGGTATTTTCACCACCAAACAGTTGCAGAAATCAAAAAATCAATTAAAAAGAACAAATGCTAGCTTCACTGAGTAACATCCATTATCAAACAGTAACAATTAATTTCATCCAATCCTGACCCTTGAATACATCTCTTTGTGATATGTTGTGTCATGAAATAAGAAGCACACATAAAGTACTTAAGCTGCTTACCAAAGTACAAAGATTTTCTCAAGTAAAAGCACTGGTGTGATTGAGTCGTGAGCTGCTGTAGCTCATTATTTCATGTAAAATCATTTCTACTTGAAAAACAATTGACAGGTAACTATAGTTCTCGTTTGGGCATTTGGCAACGTAGATTACTGAAGTCAAATTTCAAACCAGGGGAAAACAAATGACAGTATGTGTTTTTAATGAGACAATTTTCAAGTGAACATGAGAACTTTGGAAAACTTATAGCCACAGTGTGAGCTTGACTGCTTCCCAATACTTAAAGGCTTTTCTGCTGAGAGCAGTGGTATTATTAACAATGTTTTTATAGATCATATCATGAAATGTGTCAATGCCTAGAAGAAATGATCAATGCATGATGCTACCAAATAATGCATGAATACATGATCCAGTCAAAGTGAAAGATAGACTAGTGGGTCATGATAGAACAGAAGATTAAAAGGTTTATTCTTAGCATTTCAGGTTCTAGGTTTCAACTAGCCTATAAGAAATTACCACTTGAAAAGTTTCAGTGTCACATCAAAGAATATTTACAATGATCTGAAAATATATTAAATATTCCTCCTTTCCAAATATATATCTGTATGAGATCAACTTTTGTTCATACAGTTTACCCAACTGACATATTGTAAAAAATGCAGAAGTAGATTTGAGAATCCAGTTGTCTTCTATTAAGTCAGCCATTAAACATATTCAAAAAATGCAAAATATGCCATGTTTCTCACTATTGTTTAAGAATATATACTTAATTTTTCATTAAAATATGATATTTATACTAATATGTCATAGGCTTATTACTATTTTTAAATAGAATAATAAGGAAATGTTTTAGAATTCTTTTTAGCTTTAATTTCTAATGTGGTAAGTGTCGATTGTTATAACCCACATTAAAAAAAAACAACAACAACAACAAACAAAACCTCTCTAGAGCTCTCTGTAGCCCTCAGTAATTTTTAAGAGTGAAAAGACTTTCTGAAACCAAGCAGTATGAGAACCACTGCCCTAAGTCAAGGGAGAAACAGTGGGTCTATTCCTCATTCCAAGAAAATCAAAAAGAGGAAAGGAGAGTAACCAGAATAGCAAAGAGCAAGGCAAACAATTTAAGAATCACTCTTGGTTTATACTCTCTAACTGGATAAATCATGAAAGAGCTAGACCACCTTTTAGTGGCCCAGAGAGCAGCAAATGCCTAGAGGTCAAGTAATTCTGGGAGAGCATGAAGGTATTATTCTACAGAACTAAAGGGTGAGACCTCCTTCCTCTTAGACTATAAAATCCATCACCTTTGATGGGAATCAGAGAAGAGGGCAATGATTTCTAAGGAAAGAAGTAAACAGGGTCTCCAAAGCAGGGATGACAAAGGCAGGAAAGGCTGTCAAGTGTTTGAGTGGGAAAGGACAGGCATCCCAAAGATTGGCAAGAAAAGGGAACAAAAGGCGACCCATTAGCACTTGAGGAACACTTGTCAGGTGTAGAACACGAGATCTGCCCTTCAAAAAAAATTTTTTTAATGTTTATTTTGGAGACAGAGTGTGAGCAGGGAGGGGCGAGGGGACGCAGAATCTGAAGCAGACTCCAGGCTCTGAGCTGTCAGCACAGAGCCCGATGTGGGACTGAAACTCACAAGCTGTGAGATCATGACGGGAGCTTGTCGGATGCCTAACCGACTGAGCCACCTAGGTGCCCAGGCACTCTACCCTTCACATGCACCGTCTTATTTAATATAAAGGTCAAGACCAAAATGTAGATATTGTTACCACAGAAGCAGTAACCAAATAACCTTCTTGCAGATATCTTCTTCATAAACTCTTCCCAGAGTTCTTGAAGACATGTGAAGATACTATGCTACCTAAACTTCTCTGAACTCTTAGCACAGGGCTGAGAAATAAATGGAATTAAGTATTCATGTTTATTTTCTTAAATATATAGCTACTTATGAAAATACTTTTATATTTTTTCTTTGATATTTTGGATATATATTAGGTAGTATCATTACACTTGCAAACTGTGGGTACTTCAGAACACATGCAGAGCATGCTACATTTGCAGAAGGCATAGTGAACAAAACAACAAAATGCAAAACATAATGAGGTATGTCACAAGGGAATAGCACACATATGAATACCTCTTATTAAGGATCATATCTGCAGCATTAAGCCTCTCAGAATCCACTTTTGGAAATTCATGGTTTGATGCAAATGGGATGGAATCATGAATGTCCTGTATTGAGAACATTGAGCTGTTGCATGCACCAGTGACTTATCATCATTTATTATAAATATAGGTTATCCTTCCTGTCTGAAGGTCCTAATAGCCCAGCACCCCTACACTTGGATCTAGGATTGTTTCCGTAGTAGGAAGGTGAATTTGCCTGTAGCTCTTTCTCACCAATAGCAGGACTAAGAGAACTGATTGCTAGTATTAAATAGCATGCCCTCTGGCTATGGAACAAAGCTTACCTAAGTGGTCAATGCAGGGATCAAACATGCAAATGAGTTCTTGCTTAGTACTGGGTTGACACAACTAAAATAAGCAGCCAGCATAATCAAAGAATCCTATGAAAAGCATGTTAGTGTATTAAAATCCAACATCGTTATTAAATACCTACTTGCAGAGGCCATCATGCTGCTCATTGTCAAGTAATTAAACAGGCACCAACATTACAGGTGATTTTAGCTAATGTCAGAGGCATTCCTCTCATTAAAGTCTGCCTAATCACTACATCATGATTGCCCAAGAAAGTAAAATTCAAAATTGCTGAAGGCATAAAAAAAATCTATTTTCATATTGCCTAATTATCTAAGGTGTGAATATATATGATTTCACAATTTGGGGAGCAGAATCTCCATGGTGATTATATGCAGCAAATTTCTTTTATAACTGTGAAGGAAAACTTTCCCAAATCTAGGGGAAAAGTGTTTGTTAACATCTGTATTCAATATGTTGGGAATCCATTTATGCAAGGTTTGTACATAAGTCCTAAGCACATTTTGCTGCTTTATTACAACCAAAGACTACTCAAATTTTTATCTTTCATTTCCTCCAAGATTCTTCAGTTTTCTTGGTTAAAAAAAAATGGTTCCTGCATGTAAAGTTTCTTAAAGCTCAATTTCACTGCATGTGGCAAGAAGAATACATATTTCCGAAGCTTATAAATTTTCCCAAATAGCAAGTAAGTTCAACACACTCAGTTTGATGTTTAGTTCTGCATAACTTTTTGTTATGTTAAGAAACATAATAGAAGATAAGTAAGTCCCATTACAAAATGTGCATTTTTCTAGTAATTTAGCAATAAGCTGCATTTATTGAACCACCAATGTGTAAACAACAGTCAGTCCTTCAGCAAGAATTTAACAAATCCCTACTACTTGTGTATCATGGTCCTGAGCATTACAGGAGATACAAAAATATAAAATCTGCCCTTCTTTAAGGAACTTATTGGGTATCATGAGGAGTAAATAGGAATGTGTCAGAATATTTCTGGCATGCTAAACTATAAAGGTTCTTATATACTTGTGAGTGTTTTTCTACATATTTTCTACCATCTCTCCTCTTTCCCCAACCATGCCCTCCATATGTAAATATTTAGCTAGGCAAAAATGCTTCTGATTTTCACTTTACATATGAAATGTGACACCGTCAAGTAGAGGAAAAATATATTTCTTCCTAGTATTTTGATTTTCAAAAGGTTAGTACTTAAGAGAAAGTAAAAGATTCATAAGTAGATGAAAGATTTTGCAAAACACAAATAACAGTAAGCCTGTACTGTTCCCAGTCCTCATCCACCCAGGTTACACTAGAATCCCTAGGACTAGGATGGGGAGGAAAGGAACTAACAAAGGCAGACATATTGATGCATCCCAAAGATGAGGATCACATACCCTGGATGAAAAATAGCAACATTCTAGGAAGGCTTGTGGGAACAGAAAGCAAGAGGCCTGTACCTCACATCTCAGGTAAAGACGCAGAGAGACATTAGGACTCCTTCCCAGGTGAAGACATGGGAGAGGAATGACCACGTGTCGCACACTGGCAGACACTGCCTTCTGCAGCCTCACTGGGATTTCTTCCCCTTTCATGGTGCAGGAACACAGAATGGTGTGGCCACATGACCAATGATGACATCAGGGCAGCAGAGAGAGCAATAGACCCGTGAGAGCCATATTGGTAGAGTACAAGTGCATCTCCAAAGCACCCTAATTAGAGGTGAAGACTAGCAGAAAATGCCACCCCATAATATGACTGTTGGAGCTCAGGACTTTCCAACCCAAAACATGTGGCTGTCATATATTGATTGGTTTAACCATAGGTGCTTGGAAAATAGCAAATGCAGGGAGAGGCTTTCTCTGAACTCTCCTTATTACCTAAAGACAGATCTTCCAAAAGAAGTTCAATTGTCACAAATACCTTCCCCAGGAGTTTCAGCAACCAGGTAAAATTGGCTCTTACCATGGGAGAAGAGACTAGAAGTCAACACCACACCCAGACAAACTTTGTGTCACAAACTATAATACTTCACACCTATTCTTCTAAGAGCCCATTCATCTTTCCTAAAATTCATGTACTGTCCCCTAAGAGACCTTTATCCTCCATCACCTTTCCCTATCAAAATGGTATTTAAACTTTGAATTCTGAGCTACTTCAGAAACTTAATCATTTTCCCTGGGTATCTCTCTTGTGTACATGAGGTATACATGTCAATAAACTTCTTTTGTTTTTGTTTTTCTTTTGTTAGTCGTTTTTATCATAGGAGTCTCAGCCACAAACTCAGAAGGGTAGAAAGAAGATTATTTCTTCTCCTCTATCATTGAATGGCCAAGGACTTGATGGGCCAATACATGCTTACTGTACTTGAGTTTTGACGCGTAAAATTGAAAATCTAATGGCCCAACATTCACCAAAGTATTTCCCAAGTCTCTAGCCTCAGGTTCTATAGAGTTTAGACAATACTGTGGGGAAAAGGACAGTATAACTTTTCATTGGGGTTGTAGGCTGACCACCCCAATGAGAGAGTCAAAAGGTAAATTCACTAATTATAAGAAATGAAGAAAGTTGTACTTTTCCTATATTTTAAAATTGCGAGTTGATATTTATAGCCAGCATTCTAGAGTAAAATCATTAGTAGATAATTAGATCCTATCTTACAGATAGCAAGAGCTCTGACTTCTCATATTTTTGAAGGCCTTCAAAATGAACATAAATCACTTTAAAATTTATCTGGGAGGGTTTCACAAGAGAGAATAAACCAGAGCTGGACATTTGAAGACAGGTAATGTTCAGGGAAGCTGGTTATCAGGAAGGGAAATTTACTGAGAGGAAAAGAAAGACCAGAGAAAAAAGGAGAAAATGGGATCAGCATTACGTGTCACAGAGTACAGACAGTGGCCAGCTAGAATAGAACATGTATGGATGTAGAATTAAATGAAGTATTTAACTAAAGATAGTAAGATCAGATGAGCTTGAACAACAGTGTGTTCTGCATGACCACACATGATAAGCAGTGAAAAGCCCAGTCTACATTAGGATTCTCTTAAATATGATCATTTCCAACCTTTATAAGCAATCTTAAAGAGGTTTTCTGAAACTAATTGACACACCAGATCATTCTTCTCTCTCTGCCAAGTGTTTGTGTGGCTGGAGGTACAGATAATAAACTGCAGAGCAAAACAGTGTAATAGGCAAGGAGGGAGACTTTGAAGAAGGGTCTTTCATCACCAGCACTAGAACAGAATGGCATTTACATGAAATTGATTTTCAGTGGTAAAATTATGCTTGTGATGTTCCATTGTAAATATTGACAGCATTAAAAGGAATGTCTAAAAGACGGGCACTAAAATGTCACCAGAAAAAGGCTGACTAGTATTTATGCTAAATTCCTCAAATTGCATCCCCTTTTTTACATAAGTAGTGATGCCTCAAGAAACAAAACAGATAATTCTCTAGAGCTATGAAGTGAAAGGAAATGAATGTGCCTACATTCATATAGGAAGACACCCACTGCCTCTTGTCATAATGACACAGGGTTTTTTTTCCCCATCTTTGAGGATTCTCAGATAAGAAAGCTTACATCTTTCCCATATTGAGCTCAGAGGATGAATAGACAAAATAAAATCATCGTAAACATAAAGGCCCCTTTCAAACATTAAAGGATTTCTAGTTATTGAGCAGAGAATCAGTTATTGATGGGACTTTGACATTTGAACTTAGAAACATGTTTATCTATTTAATGAGGAATTAGACTAGCAACTTGTTAATGATGGGAGGGGAAAAAATCAGACACTGCTGCTTCTCTATTAGTTGTAATAAAACAAAGGCTAAAAGGCACAATCTGAGGATTTCACTCAGCCGAATTTCTAGAAGCTTTTAGTTTATCCTGTATCATTTTCCATGTCGACATCTAGCAGTTTCATTATGAATGATCAGTAGCTTGTGTACTGTCTAATTCAAGAAAATAGGAGGCAGTCTTGTGATCTCCGATATAATATTTAGAATTATATGCAATTATTCTGAAAGAAGAACCTGAAGAACTATCCTGGAATTCATTTTAAGAATATTATTACTCACATAGTACATTTATTAAGTAATTTAGAGCAAAATATTTTATTGGGTTTCTAATTATATTACAGAACATTATATTATATTTTTGAGCTTGTGCTAAAATATCCTTGGAATGAATCATAATTCTAGGATTAATAGACTTACAGGTTTTGAAAAAAAGAAAGGTTCCCTTTGAAATATTGCAATTAGTGCTTTGCATTGCTACTGAATAATGCTTTCTTTCTCAAATTATTCTGAGGAATGTAATTTAGAGTGATTTGTGCAGAATTTTATTATAAATTTGAATTTTGACAATGACATTTTACATCAAGAGACAAATTTGTTGAGAAACACCAAATGCAGTCATTCTAAAACTGTTATAGAAGTTAAATGCCTTCTGCTATGATCAATAACAAGCATATGGATAAAGGTACAGTTGCCATCTCATAAGAAAGTCTATGGATCTCAGGAAGAATCACAATCGGCCATTTATTTGGGGTCAGCTAAATAGTAAGGCTACTTTTTTAAGTTGAGTGTCTGTGCCAAAGTGATGGTAGAGCTTATTAAAACAGAATAATTGGCAGAAAATAGGCCTGCTCTTCAAATGCCCTCAGAAAACTTTGAGCTATGAAAAGGTTCAGTGTTCATTTCCTGAGTATCTATTAGACTGTAGCTTTCTAACATGAAGATAGTAGATGAAATCAATAAAGAGCCAATGAACTAAGTTGCTAGCCTAAGGGAGAAAGTTGGCATGACTTGGCCAAGGTCACCTGGGGCAAAACTGAATTCTGAGCACAAGCTTCCTAACTGCAAAATCAGGTCTACACATTATAATTCTCCTGATTTTCTCAGGAAAGGAAATAGTGGATATTGTCCACTTATATCTTTGTTTAGTTATGTCCATACTTGCATGTATGCCATGATTGAAGGCTAGGGGTGTATAAACTGGCTACTTTTGGGGAAAGAAGCACAGGCTGGAATCTCAGAGTTAGAGCCTAAATTGGAGCCTAAAGCCCAAGGTTTAAAACCTGATGGCAGGGTTGTTTTAACGATCAATGAAAACAGTTTGAAATAGTGAAAAGTACACTAGAAAGGAAATAGAGATATGCAGGCTTTAGTTGCAAAAACAATTAAGTCTGAATGATTAGCTGTCTGTGGGCAAATAATTTAACCCCTAGATCCTGAACCTGTAAAATAAAGAAACTGGACTAAGAGCACCTTGTATTACATAAGATCTTTTACATTTTGGGGGGAAAAAAACAAAACACAATTTCAACTTTTCTTCATTTTTTCATCAGTTAAAAACTTCAGATGTTTGGATTCATCCTTAGTCTAATCAAGGTATTGTGCCTCATAAATACTAAGCTCACAATATACACTCCGTTCAATGAATAAAATTATTTTTGAAAAGAGGAATAAGGGAAAGATTTTATAACATAGGATATTATTTTGTAATTAACAATAAAATCAACAATAATCGAATTGGTTTCTCATGCTCACCACTGTTTCTTTATAACTGTATCTTACAGATCTGTCTGAATGTAAATACAGTATCTCGATTCTTCCCAACCTCCATCCAATCCTGAATTTCCTCTTGCCATTTTGGACACCATTGTGTTCTGGGGCTGCAATCTGTTTGTACCATTGATAAAGTCAGGGCCTCCAACCTTTGTCACCTTCTAAAAGGCAGGGAATACATCTGTCTAGGTATCCCATAAGCAAGTATCCATAAATTATATTATTTGAGAAGTAGGTAATTGGTACGTTTGCTGAAGAGTTCCAAATATGATCCTTAAAATTACTAACCTAACAAGGCTGAAAGTTTGATGTCCAAATATCCTTGTCATTTTGAGTACTAAATCATACTGCCTAAAAATGTTTCTAACTCATTGCTATAAGATTATCTGAAAAGTACTTAAATTGACAGGATTTATCCCCAACGTGTGGTGAAGACACCACTTGCTCATGGTCAGCATTCCTCCACCTTACCTCATTCTCTGGACCCAGCTCCCAGGCCCCACCACTTAAACCTAGAAGAGGTTAGAGGAGAGAAAAATCACTATCCAGCTAGAAAAAAAAATAACTAGGAGTCCATCATCTTGTTTGAATTATTAGTAGGATCCTAGGGAAACCAGGCCACTTTGGTAGCACCTGAAGACCAGAAAGCTGGGTACAAACACCAGACATGGAAATTCTGATGGGAGAGTAGAGGAATGTTGAAGAGAGTCTTTTCCCATTTTAAATTTCTCCAAGGATCAGCCCAATTCACTAAATTTGACTATGATTTTCCATTGGATGAGAACTCTAAGGTAATATCATAAGGAAGAGAGACAAGGTGTGCAAGGTTGTTTGAGGATTAAATTGGAAAATAAAAGCCAATCATTTATTATCGACTTTAATTTGTCTAGTTACCTTTTTTTAGACATAGGTTTTAAGCCAATTCTAAATGAGGGTTTGGATTCTAAATCAGGTTGGAATCATGTCATAGATCATTGGGCACAGATTTGGAAGTCCCCGACAGTCTAAACATTGAGATCTTGAGAGAAAACTGAGTTTATTTTTCCCGTAAGATATCCTTAATATGTTTTGACAACCCAGACCCATACATTTTAGTGTATGTATGAAAGGTATGTGAAGACAATTTTAGCATTGGAGCTGGGTCAGCAGCCATTCTGCTAAAGCCCAGCCATTCAGCATTTATGCTACTTACTTACCAACTGGCAAATACCTATAAAGGTAATGAGTTTAACTGGATTCATCTAAAGCAATGGTGCTTTAAGCCAGTGTCTAACAAAAACTCATTTGGAAGAGAGAAAGAAATCTCCACTTAATTGGGGACAAAACAATAAGATATTTCTATCCTCAGCTGAGCTAAGTAATGAAGTGATGAAGGTGCAGTAAAGCAACACCCTGGCCGGAAGGGGTAACATACAACCAGAAGCTCTGTGTGATAGGACCTGACTGTGGCCAAGGGTCTGAGAGGGGTTGTGTTTGGAATGGGTTGAGCCAGGGAATTAGTCATGGATACCAGGAAGATGAGGAAGAAAGGAGAGCAGAAAGAGAGGAGAGAAGAGGGGAAATGTCAGGGGGGCAACAAGCAGGAGAATAAGGCGGGAAGCCAGTATTGGCTGGAGGTGGGGGTGCAAATCCTCAATTACACTCCCACAAGTAGGCTATTTTTATGTCTCAAGTTTCCTTTAATAGACCTGCACTATCTGCCAAGTGTAAACCATTTTTCTATTTGTCCACTCTTCCGTTTCTTATTTTAAGGGCCTAATGAAATGAAAATTATGGAGGAAGAAAGGAGATCTTAATAATAAAGTTATTTCAGGAATAAAGACCACAGCCATGCATCCCCTCAGTGTTGATCCAGCACTCTGCTTCAAACTCAAGAGTTCTATGAAAAGCCTGAAATACATAAAAAAAAAAAAAAATAGGATAAGATGCAGAATACTCTGAAGACCCACGTAACTGCTAGTCACCATGGGTGTTTTCAAAGTTTATGATCATCTTACTTAATTACATTTTCTCCTGAGAAGCATGGAATGTTAAGAAGTTGAAAATGAAATAGACTTATCTATATACCTTGTATTATGCCAGAAGAAACTGAGCCCCAAGCCATTGAATGAATTGTCCTAAAACACACACAAGTTTGGTGATGATAACAGGGTAATGCCCAATTTTGCTAACATTGCCACAATATTAAGATGGTATCTATGCACACTTATATGAATATCTGTACCTCAATACACTATTCACTTTTGCCTATTCACACAACAACAACAAAAAAAGCTTTAGGAAAAAAACTATTATGTTTTCTTTTCCGTAATCCATGCTTTGATCTCCTGAGACTGATTTAGAGTGAATAAAGACCTTATAAATAAGTCTTAGAAATGTGATTTCTTTAATGTTTGTAGTATTATAATGCAGTGTGTATTAAAATGTAATTGCCAATAATCTTCAGTTGGTCACACAATGAAGAATTCACTTTTATGGTTCTTTCTGTCTCAATCAGTAGGTTGAATCTTCAAGAGATTTCTCAAATGAAAATAAATGGCCAGTTAAGAGTTGGAAAATGTGTTTGAACTTTTTAATATAATCATCTATATATTGTTTCAAAGAATTTTCAGTATTCATTGAAAATATATTCCACGTAGAAAGTCTTCAGTGACAACCCAAAAGAATAAATACCAGATAAAAGGATAACATTAGTATGTCACATCAATATGAAGAAGAAAGTGTGAAAAAAATAGCCATTACTCCTTTGGCTGAGGAAATAAATGTAACTTCTCTAAAGTTTAGTTCTGTCATTACAAAAAAAAACAAACAGAAAACAAACAAAAAATAGTATAATTCTTTTAAATTTTCACTGATGAAATGTATGTGTGCTCTTTAAAAGGGTAAGTAAAATGTAAAGTATAGGGACTTACTGCCATCTTGTGGAATGTCTGTTATTGTATTCTGAAGTATCTTTTCCCGTGCATTTTTTAGAATGTCACTTTGTGTTGCTATTAGTTAGAAAATGACTCAATAGTTCCCCAGCAACTAACCAGAACTAATATTATTTACAAAACAAGACATGAGAAAATGGATGCATTTTTCTTGATGAAGATTTTGATTCCTTAGTTGGAGATTTAATTTCCTCAGTGCCCCTTGTTTTTAGTCATTTACTTATCTACTTCCCCTGTTAAGTGGATTTCGCACATAATTTAATATTTTTGATTGTCAAGGATTCAGAGTGGAAGAAAAGAAATGTTAACAGAGTGTTAACAAGCAAAGAGAAAAACAAAGAGAACATTTTGTCCTGGGAAGTTAGGGCAGTCCAAACATCTAGAGCAATTGTTGCAGAGTCAGTTGATACTACACAAAGCTTGGTCCTGGGATTGGCATCACCTGGGAGCTGTTAGAAATGCAGAAACTTGGGCCCTATTCCAGACCTGCTGAATCAGAATTTGCATTTTTATGAGATCCCCAACTGATTCACATACACAGTAAAATTTCAGAAGCACTAGCAAAGTCCTCCATATTTCACTCCACTTACTTAGAGCAGAATATGCATGCACGCACACACACACACACACACACACACACACACATACAATGTTACCTGGAGTTATGACAAGAGGCAAGCATCAAAACACCTGGCTTCAAGTCTATGTTATTTAATTTTGTGCATCTGAGTTCAAGCCCCAATTATTTAATTTTTGTGGATCTGAGATTTTTTCTTCTGTAATGTGCAAAAGGGTGTTTATAAGATGATTCTAATGTCCTTTATCATTCTAAAATTGTTAGATTTATTATTTATGCATCAGTTGCTCATTGGGTTAAAGATCCATGCATGAGCAAATTGATCATCCCAATACTGATTTTGACCTGATGATTAAATTTCAAATTCATAGCTTGCAAACTATCTTTAATCCCAGCAGAAATGTTTTATCTGGTACGCAAGGTATTTTAAATTTTTGAAATTATTTACTAAGATTTTTTTAATTATGATTTTACCACAAACCTTTTGGATTTTCTTCTTCTCTTGGAAAATCAGAAAACCTACCAATGCTTAGCTCACGTTTCCACATGGAAGCAATTACCTACGGTGGAACGCCACTCTGCCCCAGTCCCCACTCAGCTCTATTCTTCACATTGATGCCTGGTCCTTGTGAGCTTTGAGGTCAGTGACCTCTGGCTTCCATGGTGTTCTCAATCAAGTGTTTAAACATGTCCAAAATCTATAATGGACTAAATGAAAACTTCCCCTCCTTTATAAACTCTAATCTTCAAAGCTGAATGGTGTCTTTCTTTGTAGCAGTAATACTCTTACTTAAAGGTAACCACTAAGTACATTTAAACAAGTAGAAGCCACATCGCTGCCTTTTCCAGAGGTGGAAAATACCTTTGATCATGGGGGGTTTCATGAAGCAAATATTTACTGAACAAGGTGCAAGGTGGTAAAATAATTTTGCACAAGACAGAATAACTCTGCCCTCATAGAACTGACGGTTTTACAGGGGAGAGACACAATTGAATAAGTAATTCCAATAACATGTGATGGTGGTCCTGATAGAGGATGTGAGCTGGTCTAGAAGTGTTCATACCAGCCTTTAAGCTGAGACCTCAAAGGTAATAGTAGCTATCCAGTGACAGGGATGGGAAGAAGAATGTTCCAGAGAGGGAAGAGCATGAACAAAGCCCCAGGGGGAAAGGGAGCATGGCCAAAAACGAAAAGATAAACAATGTTGCTGGAATGAAAAGAAAGAAGCAGAAATCTGACATGAAATAAGCTTCAAGAGACAGGACAGTTTCTAGACGTTGGATGTTCTCCTAGGAGCTGGGGGAACCCCAGGAAGCCCTCATGGGGCTTAAGTGAATAGCCAACTTCGAGCTTTTAAAGTATCACTCTGATTTAAGTATATGTCTATGAGCATGTGTATTCACAGAAACTATGGGCATCAAATACATTCATGTATGTATCATCATCAAATTCACAATGTACTTTGCCAAATTGATTACAAATATTAATTCATCATGCCCTAGATGCACCGTGGCCTAGTAAGGACGTATGTTTCATAGTTTACAACATATTTTTTTATGTTGTTGAATCTCTGTTGATGAGTCTCTGAGATAGTACATATAACTTCATTTGGGGATAATGCTAAAACGTCTAAGTTTGCACCCTGTTGATGGTGAGGCAGGCAGAGCCCAATGGTCTCCCAGCTCCACTAACACAGACCCTTGCTATGTAGGGGAGCCAGCGTTACAGCCCATGACCTTTACTCAGGGGTGCACATGAGGCTGAATGCATTATCCCTTGACCTCCTGGCTGAAAGCCAGTCTTGTCTGGATGATCCTACTGTTTCTAAGCAGTCCACAACTGGGGGACTTATTTAGGATGGCACTTCAGTGTTTTTAAGGCATTCTTTCTGTTCAACCTGCTTATTTTATCCCTCTTAATGCAACAGCCAAGCACTGCCTGGGCCCCTGCTGTTGGACATTGATGGCACATTTCAGTCTGAACGGAGTTAGATTGTGATTGCAAATAACAGAGGAAGGTGAAGTCTCCAAAATTAATTTGGATTTACTTATTTTTTAAAAGCTGCACAAATTTTTCCCACCTTCCTCCACCCCCCAAATTTTCTTTCATTACCCTATTTTATGGCCACTTTAAAGTGTACAGTCGCTTTCCTTTTTTCATGTCATTATTACCATGTACAATCAGTTTTCATGCTAATTACCTGTCATAAGAGCCTTACCCCAGTCAAATTGTGAAAGGGATGTTTCTTCAACTACAAAAATACTTTTCTCTGTTTAGCTCCAGACATCTGAACCAGAAAAAAAATCACCTTAAGTGATGAAAAGCATGGTGTGCAAATCAACTCTCTGGGTGCCTGTGGAGAGATTCACATCCAGGTAAATAACTCTTCAGGCCCCCTGGTCAGGACTTATCAGCAGAGACCCTTCCGGGCAAGTAGGAGTTGAGATGCAGGCGAGAGCATCTGTGTGCAGTGTAGCTTCAAAAGGCAGGCAGATAACTAGACAGATCTGCCTCCAGGCAGGTCCTCAACAAGAGAAAGCCTATCAGACAGGCAACAGTTCTTGCCTGCCTAGAAAATAAACTGGAAGCCACAGGGGCTGGGGTTCCGAGTCAGGAAACTCCCTCAGCATGTCCTAGAAGGCAGGTCAGCATGAGGCAGGCAGGGCCACTGGGCACGGAACTACAGAAGCCCAGCCTTAGGCTCCTTTCAACATTCTTCTTTTCAGTGGAACAATGTCTCTGGAAGAAAAATAATTTCTTTTAATGAAGTACTCCCTTAGACTGAGGCAATGCTGAACTGTCTTGCTCTCGAAAGATAAAGGGGAGGGTGTAAGTGCTCGTGTGTGTTTGTTGTGTGAGGTATAAACGCAGCTGATATATCTGTGCGTGTATTTACGAGTGTTCTATTCACACACAGTTGTAGCATTGATATGCAGCCCAGGTAATGATTCTTATTATCTTATCTTGAGTTCACAGCCTATGATTTCAGGAGAATTTATTTTTAAGGTGAATACAGAAATCATATATGAGAAAGGAAACATAGCTGGCAGATTATTTAAAACAGCCACAGCAATAACAACAACTTATATAGGTTTAAATTTTCCCAGGTATAGTGTATCAGAGATAGTGGTGATTATAAGAGATTCTAAGTCTGTCTTACACACCCTGCTTAGGACTGCCTGTTGGTTAGTTTTCTCTGTGAAATCAAGTTACAAATTTGGAAGTCTCAAAAAACAGACCATGAAAGAGCTGAGCAGATAATTGTGAGTGACTTAATACCCAGGGATATAGACACAATGAAGTCTAAATCAATGGTTAGATAATATGTGGCTCTAAATTTCCTGTCTTTAAAACAAATTAGAGCATGTAAATTTGGTTACATTTCACAGTGTATTTGATAGAAGTTTTTGGCTACCCAGACTTATCCAAGGCTAATAGAATCCCAACCCCTAAATGCTAGCAATATTCCATATCTGGACCTATCTCCACTTCCCCTGCTAGCATCCACCATTTCTAAGAACTTGTCTGTGACTATCAGTTCAGAAGGTGACCGCTTCTCATAGAGAAAGAGGAGGAGAAAGGTCAGAGAAATAAGAATAACGTGATCTTAGATAAAGGCCCTGGATACAGCTAGGGAAGACATGTGAGTAGGACGTTTAAACACTCAGGAGAAAGTGAAATATGAAAAGCAAAGAGTATAAAGAGATCAACACAGATGGGGATTTTTTCCTAGCCTAACTGTGTTAATAGCAACTTCTCCAAATGTGTGTGTGTATATAATAAGGCATTATATAACCAAGCAGTGTTAGAAAGAAGCCAGATTACTGGGTGTCTAAGTATGAAACTGGAGAAAAGATTACAAATGTATATATCCAGACAATTAAAGTCTGAATTATAGAGACAATAACACGGAAAGAGACCTTGAATCAAAAGACATACACACTACATAGCTCCTATTACATTCCAAAAGCATTATTAATTCATCAATCCACCCATCCAAGAAATGTTCACTGAGCATCACTTCAGTGTGTTAGACTCCATGCTCAGCCCTGGGGAATACAATGAACAAAACAGAATCCATTGTCTTATAAGGCACACATTCTAGAAAAGAAGACAGAGAAAAAACATATAGACAAATATGTGACACGAGAGAAGATTGTGATAGGACTTTTGAGGCAAAATGAATCAGGTTAAGCGTTAGGCAGAATATGAACAGGGGACTGTGGTAGATAGTAGCTCTTCTACATGGGGGTTTGGGGAAGTCCTTTCTGAGTAACACAACAGAGCTGGGTCAGTGAATATCTGGAGAAAGGTGGTCACATGAGGCAAGAACAATGAGGGTCCAGCTCAAAGACAGTGACAAGCTTGGGATGTCCAGGGAACAGGAACAAGCCAGAGTGAGCAAAGGGAGAGTGGCAGGAGCTGAAATGAGACTGACGGACAGGGCAACCCAAGTGGGGCTTTGGAGGCCATGGTAGGAAGTTTGGATTTTTTTCTAAGTGCATTATTAGAAAACATTGTGGGGGTGTGGATCAGCGGAGTGGGGAGTGGCATGATGTGATCTTTTCTTTGAAAAGATTTCCATCTCCTGTATGGTAAACAAATTATATCCCCAACATAATGGAAGCAGGGAGACCTGCTAATAGGATGCCATTGTGGTAACCCTGAAAGAAGATGACAGTGGATCAGAATACAGTGATAAAGGAGGTGATAGGATGTGGACTATGACTTGAGTTTCTCCACACCTGACAAAGCTCGCAGAATCATTCTACTTCAAAAGTTGCTATAGAGGTCATCTCAACCCAGGCCTCTACATTCCATCAATTACTTTGCTGTTTTGAATAACATCTACCTTGATGATGAGTTCCTCAAACTTGCCTAATCATAGGGACTGGTTAAATACACCGTCTGGGCCCCCTCTGCCCCCTCCCTGCAGTTTCTGACTGTGTAACCTTGGTGGGGTCCACAAATCTGTTTAACAAGTTCTCTAGGAGATTTTAACAACAGGGCAAGCTGGGGAGCACCGACTTTAATAACTGAATTTTGTTATTCTCCGCATTGATAGACAAGCCCACCTCCCAGAGAAAAATGTAGTCTTCATGACTAAAGGTAACGAGAATATCACCAAAGACATTGCTTCCAATTCTAGATGCAGTTCAGAATCACACAATGGCCTTGATAAAAATATGTTTGATCAACAGACCAGAGTGAGCATGTAGTCTCACTTATCCTACAGATTTCTTCTATTTCCACTTGCTACTGTGCTGGTTCAAATTCTCATTATTTGTACTTATTTTCATTTTCAAAAATTCTATCAGGAATTCCATTGCTAGCTCAATCTTCCTAGTACATTGCATTGAAAAATACTTCTCCCCTGCTTAGAAAGTTTACTTGGATCACTTTTTCTATAATTTCCCAAACTTTAGTTCAACTTTCAGCAAAACCTGCTATGTATGACTGGTCCTCTGCATAACTTTGTAGTGTTCTCTGATCCTATTCCCTTAAGAATCCCCCTGTTCTGACCTTTTAGGTCAACAGTGACAAGGACTTCACAATTCTTGTAGTTGGCTCATGTCATTCTTTCCTTCTTTCAAGAATTGTGCCTATCTAAACTTTACCCCTCCAGGGGGCGCCTGGGTGGCTCGGTTGGTTGAGCATTGGACTTCATCTCAAATCATAATCTCATGGCTCATGAGTTCGAGCCCAGCGTAGGTCTCTGTGCTGACAGCTCAGAGCCTGGAGCCTGCTTCACGTTCTGTGTCTCCCTCTCTCTCTGCCCATCCCCAGCTAGTGCTCTGTCTCTCTCTCAAAAATAAACTAAAAAAAAAAAAAAAAAAAAACAAAACAAAAACAAAAAAAACAACTTTACTCCTCCTTCAAGGCCAGGAGTGGGCTGCTGTACCTATTTTCACCAGCAAGAAGTGATTTCTCCTTTACCTCAACTTCTATGGAATAACTCGTTAAAATTTTTTTTTCCTTTCTTTTTTTCAAATTTTTTTTGTTTTTAATATGAAATTTATTGTCAAATTGGTTTCTATACAACACCCAGTGCTCATCCCAACAAGTGCCCTCCTCAGTGCCCATCTCCCACTTTCCCCTCCCTCCCATCCCCCATCAACCCTCAGTTTATTCTCAGTTTTTAAGAGTCTCTTATGGTTTGGCTCCCTCCCTCTCTAACTTTTTTTTTCTTCCCCTCCCCCCATGGTCTTCTGTTAGGTTTCTCAGGATCCACATAAGAGTGAAAACATATGGTATCTTCTTTGACAAAGCAGGAAAGAATATCCAATTGAAAAAAAAATTAATGTTTATTCATTTTTGAGAGCCAGGCACAAGCAGAGGAGGGCAGAGAAAGGGGGAGACACAGAATCTGAAGCAGGCTCCAGACTCTGAGCTGTCAGAACAGAGCGGGATGTGGAGTGGGACGTGGGGCTCAAACCCACAAACTGTGAGATCATGACTTGAGCTGAAGTCAGAGGCTTAACCTACTGAGCCACCCAGGTACTTCTCTATGGAATGACTCTCCAGGCCATTTCTATATGTTCTTTCTTTTCTTTCAATTTCCAGTATCTGACACAAGTCAGGCTCTCAATAAATAACTGTATCACTTTGAGGCCCCTGGGTGGCTCAGTTGGTTAAGCATCCAACTTCTGCTAGGGTCATAATTTCATGATGACTTGTGAGTTCGAACCCCACATTGGGCTCTATGCTGACAGCTCAGAGCCTGGAGCCTGCTTTGGATTCTGTGTCTCCCTCTCTCTCTAATCCTCCCCTGCACATACTCTGACACTCTCCCTCTCTCTCTCTCTCTCTCTCTCTCTCTCTCTCTCTCTCTCTCTGAAAAATAAAAAAAAAAACATTAAAAGAAATTAAAAAAATAAGTGAGTCACTTTATAAACATGAATTCAGTGAAATACATTATTATGAAAGAATAAATGTATTGACAATGTTTTCTGAGTTTATTTATATCCTTCTTATCCTCCAGGTGATTCTGATGTGCACTCAGGGGCAGCAAGGCCTCAGACCACATGTCATTGGCACTAAGTAAAGCTCAACTGAATTCCCTGGGCTGGACAACACAGACCACCAGTTCTAGTGAAAAGCAAAAATGTCTAAACTGTAAAGCTTAGTCAGAACTAATGTTCAGGATTGAAGCAAATTTGTTAATAATCTAGAGGTGTAAAACCTTCCAAAACAAAGTCGTCTGCCTTGAATTGTCCCTGTGCTCTCTATAGATAGATCTAACTCACTGAAAAATTAATCTCATTTTTACTTCGTCTAGCCCCACTAGGACACAGCTGCACTCATGTTCATCTCAATTGATGGAGTGAAGAAGCCTCATCTTTATTCAGTGTGAAGCAGCTGCCAAGAGAAATAGCCTCTGAGAGATGTAATAAGTTCATGAGGATCACCTGTGTCGTGCAAAACAATATTTGATTTTTTTGAAAGTTTAAACCGATTGGAAGGAACATATGAATTAAGCATCTAGCTTGTGGGTGAAAAGTTTTGCTGCAGGGTGATGGAGTGCACCATCAAGGTGATACATTTCAGACATTGCCTTCCTATGACACAAGGGGATCATGGAACAAATGGAACAGAGGAAATTATGACCCACTGACCAGCACGGATTCACAACACAGGAATGCTGCACAAATATGCTCTATTCTTATCGTGGAGAATAGGACTTTGGACAAATAAAACAAATGCCAAAGTACAGGTTTTCTCTGTGTCTGAACATACGCCACGAAACAAGGCCGCAATGGAAATTCGTGATATATTTGGGAAACTATTCTCTGCTCCTCCACAAATGTTTCACCTTCCCTTTTTATCTTCAAATTCTAAATTTCTCTCTTTCTTCCTATTCTATTTGATGCAAAAGCTTTTTGTTTGACTGCTAACAAAACCTTAGTGTTATGCTCCAGAGGAGATTGTCTCTGCTCTTGTCTGTCAAACAGACATATGCTCAGTTTAACAAAATTGCTACCAAGGGAAGTCACACACTCTCTAAGAATTACGAAGCCATTCTCCTAGACTCATCAAGGTTTGACCTTTTAATAGGAGACAGTGTTTACTTTGAGGTGCTATAATATTGAAATTGGGAATAAAATATTGAGTTCTTTTACCTGGAAAGAAATGTGGAATGAAAATAAACACTGGCAAATTTCCCAATACATGTCATGGGCAGTTATAAGTAATTTACATTTACCTGTTAATTTACCTTTTATCACAACTCTTTAAAATCCCATTGTATAGATGAGGAAATTAAACAGAAATCACAAGCCTGGGTTGTCAGCTAATAAGTGACAAAGCCAGGATTTGAACTTAGGCAGTGTGGCTTTGTAGCCTTGATTTAGCCTCTTGAATACATTATGTTAAACTTCTACAATAGATTTTGGTTGGGCAATGTAAGGATTCATAGACCCTTGAAACATTCTAGCTAAAGTGGTAATTTTTCTGGTATAAAGAATCTAAAGAAAATGGTATATGACTATCTTTCTGGGATAATTATAAAGTAGTCTGTCTTCTCAGCAAGTTATCATACTGCTTTTTTCTTTGTGTCCTTTCCGTAACATTGCAACAAGCAATAGCAAAATCTACAATATTCTTTCAGCTCCACCTCTGGCTTGTGGTTGACTTTCATCTCCTATGTATTTATCTTCATTCATAAACTTGAACCCTTCTTGTTATTGTCTCCCATTCTAAGCACAACCCAGGTAAAATCTCTATATAAATTTTGTGTTTTCTAGTTCAGAGTGAGTTAAGTATTCACTTACTCAGGTAACCAGAATAATCAAACCTTTTAGATTATTTTCATTAAATAATTATATAATACATATTATTATGAATATATTCATAGTATATATTCATATTATTTTCATATAGATTACTTCATTATTACTTTTTTAAGTGTATTTATTTATTTATTTTGAGAGACAGAGAGACAGAATGAGCAGAGAGGGACAGAAAAAGAGGAAGAGAAAGTATCCCAAGCAGGCTCTGTGTTGGGCTCAAACTCATGAAACTGTGAGATCATAACTTGAGTTGAAACCAAGAGTCAGATGCTTAACCGACTGAGCCACCCAGGAACCCCTCATTGTTACTTTCAATAAAAGCTATATTCATCTATAAAGGGAATCCTGGGCAGGTTGGTCTAAGAGATCTGAGCACAATGAAAAAGATAATAGACAAACAGGTTGAATAAATTCCTATTAAAGATGGTTCATTAATGTATTTGCAAAGGACCAAAAACTGTTATACCAAAACCAAAAATTATTCTCTCAATCTTGGGTAAATTTCCCATAAATACATGTCTTGGTCACTAGGCAAGTAAGTATAAAAGGATAAGCACAATGTTGTCCTCACTAGTAATAGAAAAGCAGCTCACAGAGCATGTCTTTTGTGCCAGGTTATATAACACACATAGGAACTCTAGGAGTGGCTTAAAATAAAAGCAAATGCAATTCAATTGATAAGGTGGATCCAAGAGAAATACATTGAAGAATAAAGTGGTACCAAAAAAAGAGGCCTTAAGGATATATGTGACATATACGGAATGACTGACCTTCCTTCTCAGACTCATGCCTCATATCAGGAGGAGAAAGCCAGGCATTGAAAAGAAACATGGTGCCATTTAATGTCAAGTAAATAAAAGGGAACTTCTTTATGTAAACCATGGCCTGAAGATCAGAGACTAGAAAATGGTTGGTGCAAAGTGATTATAAGAAGCCCACTCCTCTAGCCTGTGAAATGGCTCTGGGGAACACCTGTAAAACAGAGCAATGGAGCCTGTGCACATGGGATAAGATACTACATGAGGCACAAGGGTACCTACATAAGGTACACTACTCAGAGCACATGGTTTGCCATTGCTTCTTTATATTTACAAACTGGATGTATCACGAGAGAACTTAATCAGAAGTCTGCTCAAATTTATTTGCAATCTTGGTGATCTCACCTCAGAGAGAATAATGGAAAAGTTAACACATGGAATCAAAGTGCAATCACTTTCTGCTGCTCTCCCATCTCTGTCTTAAACACCCCAACAGCAGACAAAGAAGATGCCTTTCCTGTGAGACACAAGGTAGAAGATGTAACTCACCGGCAGGTGTCAATTTTACCGCTTCCCCAGAAAATAGAGATGGACACATTCTGTGGCCCAAGAATAAGTAACCTGTCACAGGAGTTAACAATTAAATACTTTAAAGTTGAAGGCCAGTGCAAACATACACAAATGATCGAACTTCTTTGCTCAAGGTCTCCTAGGTGCTCATGGCCTGCTTCTAATATCCCCAAATTGTTTAGCTTCCTTTTACTTCCTCACTTCCAGATATTTAATTTCATGCATTGATTTTGTGACCAACTTTGAATACCTTACTTTGGCTCTCCATAAGTAATGCTATTCAGTACTGAAATAGCCAATTCCTTTCCTGAACTTCCCTCCAGGGAATCACAATTAAATCTTTTCCTCCATTAAATAAGAGATGCCTCTAGGCAGTTCGCATTATTTGCTCTAAGAGTTATATAGTCAAAAACAAGTAGCAAATCCTTACAAAGAGTTATCAGGTCTGTGTGGTCAGAAAAAAATCAAGTCCCTTCCCTCACGAGTCTATAAGTCTTATTCTTCTAGGTCACATCAGCCAGAGAATACAATAAATGTATACCAACATTTTCCAACCCAAAATGCAAGTTAAATAGCTATAGTAAAATACTTAATATGCTACATGACATCAACTATTTCTTCTTTTGTGGTTCCCCCAAATACTTAGTAACTTACATTTTTTATTATGCTTCAATAATTGCTCCACAGAAGTGGAGACCATGCCCTTGGCTTACACTCTTAATACACTATAAACCACAAAATCAACTCTTTTGTACTCTGATCTTATTGCAATATCTCCAGTTATCCTACACATAATTTCAACAATTCTCACTTAATCAGTTTCCTATCCCATCCCTCTGGGTTTCACACCCTGGAGTTTGCCTAGAAGACCCCTCGAAGACCATTCTAGTGCCTTTTCTCTCCTTTTCCTGGGAGCCCTAGTAGATGTCTACTCACTAAGCCTTTTCATGTAAACTCTTTCCTTCCTCAAGAGGACACTGCTTCTTCACCAGATACTGCCATAGGTAACTGTGCATGGAGAAATTCTTCCTCTAAATAGAAACTTTGGGGACCATTACAAATAAGCCTCAATACTTTGAGTTTTTAAACTGCATGGGCATTCTATTTGTAGTTAGAATGTGGGAGATCTCTTGCTCTTGTGCTCTCATTATCTTACAGTTTCAAAAGCCTAAGGGACTTCAGATCTCCCAATATCACAATCCATTTCAGCCTTTTCTTTGTACCTAATGTCCACGTTCCAATAAAAAATTACAATATATGTAAAGAAGCAGGAAAATGTGATCCTGATCAAAAATCAAGAGAAAAATCAGTTAATAAAAATAGGCAAACAGCCAAAACGCTGGAATTATAAAATAAGAACATAAAAATATTACTGATAAATTTGTATAAGAACCTACAGGATATTATAAATATAATGACCAAAGACATGTGAAACTTCAGGAAAGATTTAAAAACTATAAAAGAAAACCAAAATAGAAATCCTGAAACTAAGATGTAAGTATTTCAAATAAAATATTCATGGGATGTATTTCAGAAACATATTGGACACAACAAAGAATCAATACACTTGAAGACAGCATTTAGAAATCACTCAAACTAAACCACAAATAGAAAGAAAAAGATTTAAAATAATGATTGGAATGTAACAGTATTGAGCAGTCAAACATATACTCTTGGCATCCTACAAAGAAAGAAAGAAGGGAGAAAATGACACAGATAAAATATTAGGCAAGGTAATGGCTGAAAACTTTCCAACATAGGTTATAAACATCAAGTCAGAGATCCAGGAAGGCTAGTAACACCAAATATAATAAATACAAAGATAACCACACCCAAGAACATCATACTCAAATGACATAAACCAAAATAAAGAGAAAAATCATATGGGGAAGGGATCCAAGATGGCAGTGCAGGAAGATCCTGAACTCACCCCCTCCCAAGGACACACCAAAACTACAATTGCATATGGATCATTTCCCTCTGAAAAAGACCTGAAAACTAGGTGAACAGCTTCTCCACAGTTCAGAACAAAAGAACCACATCGAGAGGTGTAGGAGAGGCAGAGACACGGTCTTGGCAAAAAAACCTCACCCCCAGCCCAATGGTACATAACAGGGAGGGATCTCACCAGCCCAGTTCTTCTCCCAGAGGAGTAAGGGGTTGGTTCCCCACATCAGGCACCCTGGTCCTTGGTAGAGGACATGAGAGATGAGCTCCCAGAAGTGCCTGGCTTAGAAAACCAAGGGAAATAGAGTGCTAGAGGAAATGGAGATTCTCCTTTTAAGGGGCCCACATGCAATCTCACTTGACCCAGGATCCAGTGCAAAAGCACCAGTTTGAAAAATGCCTTGACTGTATGTGAAGGAAATTCATTTTCTGGTCTGGAGGCATCTGCTAGAGGGCCATAGGACAGTTGGGGCTCTCTCCAAAGATGCAGGCACTAGCAGATGTCATGTCTATACTCCCCATCTACCCCTCTGGCACAGTTGGGCACACTTGATGTAGCACGCTCCTGGTGCCTCATTGGGACAAGCAGAGGCAAGGGGTTGTGGTGCTGTCCCACTGCCTTGCTGAGGCCAGAACGCATGGGTGTTGCAGTGATCCTGGCTCCTTGGCCCGCATAGGTGAGTGCCAGTGGTCATGAACTTCTCTTGCCCTCAACCTGGGGCCTGCATGTGTGCAAACAGGGCACTCTCTCACAGCATTGCTGGAGCCTGAGTGCACTCATTCTCACAGTCAAGACATTTCCCCACTGCCTTTCTGAGGCCAGTGAGTATGTCCCACTCCTACACTCACTGGCTGCACTGCTAAAGCCAGTGGATACACACAAACTGCATGGGGTGGCCATGGGGACTGGTGTTCCTGAACTGATTTCAGGACTTACTCTAAAGCTATAGTAATTAAAACATGTGATAGAGGCAAATGATAGAAAAACAGATCAACGAGCTAGAACTGACTCTAGAACTGGAGCCACATACATATGGCTAATTGATTTCAACAAAACTTCCAAGACACTGAGACAAAAATGTCTTTCCAACAAATGGTGCTGAAACAACTGGGTCTGCATATGGAAAAAAATAAGAAAAGCCCCACCCCTACCTCATACTATAACAAAATTAATTTTAAATGATCAGAGACCAAAAGTGGGGACTAAAAAATGTCAAGTATCCAGAAGAAAACACAGAAAGTAATCTTTGTCAAGAAATTGCAAAGATTGCTTAGGCAAAAACTAACCATATTGATAAAATAAACTTTATCAAAATGTAAAACTTTTGCTCTTCAAAAGGCAAAACACAGATTGGGATAAAACATTCTCAATACATATGTATGGCAAAGAACTTGTATCCAAAATATTTTTTGAAAAACTCCTAGAATTCAATAATGAAAATGAAGAGCTCATTTAAAAAATAAGCAAAAGATTTGAACAGATACTGCACAAAAAAATATTCTAATGGCCAATACACATATTGAAAGATGCTCAAAATCCTTAGTCATTAGAGATAGAGAAATTCAAACAGCAGTGAGAAAAAGCTCCCATCATACTAAAATGGCTAAAAATAAAATGACTGACAATACCACATGCTAGGGCAGAGGTGGTATGTTCCTGGTCTGTGAAACAGTATAATCACTTTGGAAAACAGAATTAAAAGATAAACTGAGGCATATCAAAATTTTTAGCTGTTTAATCAAAGATCAATTCAAATTTGTCAGTGCCAAAGCAGAAGTGGTGAAGCGTGCTCTACAGAAGGAGCTCCTAGAGAGATTTTACAGAGAAAAGGCGGAAGCAAAGTAAGACAATTACTAATTGGCTATAGCTCATAGCCTAGTTAGCTATTTGTGATTGCTTGTCCCTGGGTTTCAATTTTGTACACTTGAGGCATTTATAGGTTTATATTTTGATTAGTCACCACAGCATTAGAGCCACCTCAGTCTAATCATCTTACGAATTTCTCTTAATGTTTTATTTATTTTTGAGACGAGAGAGACAGAGTGCTAATGGGGGAGGGACAGAGAGAGAGGGGGAGACACAGAATCCAAACCAGGCTCCAGGGCTCTGAGCTGTTGGCACAGAGCCTGTCGGCAGGGCTCGAAACCACGAACCATGAGATCATGACCCGAGCTGAAGTTGGACGCTTAACCGACTGAGCCACCCAGGCACCCCTCCTTATTAATTATTTTAACAATTGTTAACCATTTTTTTAGAAAATGAAACATACGTTTGCCACATAACCCAGCATCAACTGGTGAATGGCCAAACAAAACTAATAACAAATAAAAAGGGATAACTTATTGATACACATAACAGCAAAGATGTATCTCCAAAATATTACATGTAGTAAATAAAGATTGACATAAAAGAACATACTATATGACTTAATTCTTATAAAGATGTAGAGCAGGCAACACTAAGCTATGAAAATAGTAATCAGATACGCTCACAATAAGGATTGAGAGTATTGGAATGGCCTACAAAGGACGGGATCAGGGAGTTTTGGGGAAGATGGAAATATTGTATCTTGAATTAAGGTGCTAGTAACATGGGCATATTCATTTGTCAAAAGTCATCCAACTGTGCTTTTACACTATGTGCATTTTATGTGAGCAAATTATACTTTAATAAAGTGATTGAAAATTAGAGAGGAAAATAGAGAGAAGGGGAGAGAGAGAAGGAGAGAGAGAATGATAACTAGATATCGTTTGCACAAATAGATCCCGGGTTGATTTCCAGATGTGCGTATCTAAACTCTTTGGTCTTTTTGTCTAGGGTCCTTGTTATTCTCCAGTGCCTTGGAAAGGCAATTTCCCTTCTAAGAGTGAACTGGGGAAAACCACTCTAACTGATTTGATCAACAAACCCAAACCCACCTCTATTTAAAGAGAAGCCAATTTGAACATCCTATAACTGCGTGCAGACCCTGCCTTGCTTGAAGGGGTCTGCCTAGCAATGCCATAACACATAACTCTGCTCCAAATGAGATTGTGGTTACTGAGGCAGAGCAGAAACATTTGCTATGCTTATTTGCATTAACCAATAGTCAGACTGGCCTTGGGGCTCAAAGCTATTTGTGGAAGGCTCTGTGGTCTACTGAGCTGATGAAATGCAGAGGTACGGGCAAAGGGAAGGTATAAAAAAGAAAATCAGCATACATAAGGCAGGTTTTTCCTTTCTAGCTTTTTTCCTTTTTATTCTTTGTTTTTCATTATATTCACATTGTTACTGAAAGTGTGCATAGGATGAAAATTATAAAAATAAATCAACGGTACAGAAGACTATATAGAGAAGAGTAAGTATCCCTCCTACCTAGTCCTTCTCTATCTAGAGGCAAAATCTATTACTGTTTTCATATATGACATTTCAGAAATAGTCGATGTATCTGTAACTACATTTGCTTAAAAATGAAGCAAGCATCATGAAAAGCATGAATTCCTGGGCCAGGCTGCCTGAATAAGCATCCTAGTCCCATTGTTTCCTATTTAGTGATCTTACTCGAGGTGTGGTCTCATTTCCCTTATTTGTGAAATGTGAGAAATGATCATACCTACTTGATGGGGTGTTGTGAGTATTCAACAAGTCAACCAACAGTAAACTGTCACCTAGAATAATGCATATTCTGTGCCTTGTTTTTGCCTTTAATGATGTGCTGTGGACACTTAGCAGGTCAAGCTATATAAAGGCATCTCAGTGTTTCTGACTTGCTTATTTTGTTTCCATTTCACAGTTCCTTTTCACATGTTTTTTCCCCCTCCAAAATGACCACAATAGTTTGAGTCGATCTGTCAGCCTTTTTACCTCATATTTCCAATAGTTTAATCTTTCCCATTGTACAGCCTTTTATTTTCTTTTGCTGGTATTTGCCCTGGCTTCTCTCGCTGATATTTCATATTCTAAATATTCAAAGATCTTTTCTTGCACTTGCCAGAATGCTACTAGAGAGCTATCTTGCAACCAGGCTCAGACTGCATGTCAGTATTCAGTTTTTTTCCTCCGCTTCTCTCAGATTTGTTATGTCTGTGCTCTTGACGCACATATGATGAGGGTTAAATAAGCAGCCTATCATATTTGCACTTTTGCCTATACATCTGTTAAGTGTAGGATTCTGGTAATGCAATATTACTCTTAATAGTAGTAGCAGATACTACATTAGAGCTTATAATATGACTAGTTTTGATCCAGCCATTTTGAAATCAGGTATGGCCAGAAGAACCATGTTTAGTGTTGCACAGATAGACCAGGGCTCTCTGAGGACCCAAGGCTGAGACTGGAGATTCTTGGAGATAGAGTTGTTCATTTAAGAAAAAGAGGCACGCCATTTTTATGGATCTATTATTATTCTTCAGGTGGGAAGAAGATGCCATCATGAAAAAAAGCACATGGTCTTTGTTAACATAGGGCCAAAAAGGGTAGGCTCACTGTTAATAATCCCCACCCTTCACAATAAAAAAAGAAGTCAGAATCCTAGTGGTGCTTCCATATTAACCTCTTACTCAGGAAATTGGGAAATAAAGGCTAAGCACTTCAGCCTAAACTTTGCAATATTACCATAAAACTCTATTTTCTTGTAAGTAAAATGGAGAGAGTAACAGTATCTATCCTCATAGGATTACTGTGAAAAGCAAAAGTTAGAGAAGCCAAGCACATGGGAAGAATTCACTAAGTATTAGCTGCAATCATAAATGTTTCTCAACAAAATCTTCCAGTGATGAGGATTTATCTGTTGGTCGCCTGGGAAAGGAACAAAACGGAGACCTCAGTGCACAGTGTCTAGGTAACACTTGAGAAAAGAGGCCCTTTTAAGGCAGACTGGATGTGAGGCAAACGGGCCAAGCAATAAGTCAGCTGTAATGAAATGCAGACCAAGGGAGCAGGTTTGGGCCTGAGGAGAGTGTCCATATTTAGGAGTGGAGCAACCTGGACTGGGTTTCTGGATTATAATTCAATCAAATAGGTTGAATACAGATTGCACATCTTGAGATTAAGTGAAATGCTCAGATTTATACAGCGGATCAGTGGCTAAACAGGATGAGGATTCAGCCCTGCTTTGTGAAGACCAGATCCGTTTATCAATCCCAGTAGGATTTAGAGAGTGGAGGCACAGTGGAGGCAATGCTCTTTATCCAGAAGAATGCCAAGATTCAATCTCTCTCTTAATAATGGAGTGAGGGGAAAATGCATTGAGTTGATCCTCTTTCAGGGCTGGCCCTGTATTCCCCTGCTTGGCAGGCAACCAGCCTCACAGGGCCTGGGTAGGAGAGGGGTAATAAAGCCACCCCTTGGGGACACTCCATCCAGTCCCTGAGCAATGATATGTGGAAAAGAGGATGATGGCAGAAGAGCTTACACTGTTCTCATACACCTGCACAAACCCCTGCTTATAATTTTAGCAACTGATCCAATTCTTTTTTCTTTAATTCTCTTTACGTATTTTTGTAAGCATTAAGTAACAAGCTCCTGTTTTGAAAATAATAACCCTATACTACTCTTACCATGCTTTGATACTCACATGTCTATATACTGTACATTATATTTACTTAAAAACATTATTATTTCTGTAAACTGGAGGTAGTGAAAGACCAATGCAGGTTCCTGTCTGTCGCTGTGGTTTCCCCTCATCTCTGCTGCTTCTAGTCTGTTCTTGATTCCTGCACTTCATAGCCATCTGCCCTTCCTGACTGCCTGCCCTCAGACTTGAGGATCCTGACACAGAAGAAATAGATTCCCATGGCTGTTTAGCCAGTCCCTATGGTTTTTCAAGGTCAAAGCCCTATAATAAATCCAGAGATAGAGAGATGGAGAGAGAGAGAGATAAATACATAGATGATAGAGGGATAGAATTCTTTCTGATTCTGCTTCTTCTCCCCTCATCAAATCCTAAACACCTTTTGTGTCTTTTTATTTTGTATGTTATTGTCCACTTTATCAAATTCAGCTAAGCTTTTTGAGGACAAAAGTTTGCATAGAATATTGCTGAATACCTAGGATACTTACTAACACAATGCTGGCACATAGTTAACTCTGAACCAACCTGTCCTACTATTAACTGTGTGATGTTTTTTCTTGATACATTTACATGCACCGACTCCCAGTCAGGTCTTCCTAACCTTGTGGTACATTTCATCTTTTAAAAACAGGAGGTGCCGGGCACCTGAGTTGCTCAGTCAGTTGGGCATCTGACTTCGGCTCAGATAATGATCTCACGGTTTGTGAGTTTGAGCCCTGCATTGGGCTCTCTGCTGTCAGCACAGAGCCTGTTTCGGATCCTCTGTCTCCTTCTCTCTCTGCCCCTCTGCTCATACTCTCTCTTTCTCAAAAATAAATAAAAACATTTTTTAAAACTTATCAAATTGTACCCTTAAAATATAAAAAAAAAAAAAATAGTAGGTGTAGTAATAGTAGTAACTTGTACTATTAGTACTCACTAAAGGCCAGACACTCACATACATTACCTAACTGAAGCTTCCCCACAACTCGACGCAAGTCACAACTGGGCAGGCTAGCTTTCAAGTCTGTGTTGTTAACCACTATGCTATCCTGCCTTTCAATGCAATGATTTATTATATATAGATTTTACACTGTCTAAGATTACACTAACCAAAATTTCTAGTGAATGAAACTTCTATTTGTAGGATTTATCTTTTTGAGTAATATATGTGTCAGGGTCCCAACAGGAAACAGATGGCACACTCAAAATAGGATAACTGCAGAGGATGTTATTTACAAAGGGAGTGTTGACATAATGAAGGTGTCACAAGGGAACAAGGAATGATGCAATAACCAGTGCCTTAGTGGCAGCTGAGTCCTTATCACCCCCTGGATCTGTAGGAACTAGGGGAGAACAGTTTCTGGAGGTAAGAGGGAGAAAGAATTGCAAAGTGAGCCACAGTGAGAGGTCAAGGGCACAGTCAGTTCAGGGCGATTTTGAGGCAAGGAACTAGAGAAAGAAATACTATGCCTTCTCTTTCTGCTTTCCAATCCCTTCTTGGGGCTTCTCCACTGGTGAAACCCAGCTGAAAGTCAGACAAGTGACAGGGGTCCATTGATGTGCGCTGTACAGAGCACCCTGGTAGAATCAGAGAGCAGGGTGGAAAAGGGTAAGGGGATTGAGGGCATACTGAAATCTTCTGGCAAGGGTCCATTCTGAAATGTTACCAAATAAAAGGCATGAGGCAGCTCACATGCCCATCACCATCTTCCTCCCTGGGATATGAAATGTTTGCTTCCAAAGAAGACAAATTAAAACCTACAAATTGGGTAGCAGTACAGATTCTCTCTCTGCCAAACAATTAAGCTATGTCTAATGTATATAAACTTAAGTTTAACATTTCTCCTTGATCACAGATGAATCTCTGGATAATTTCCAAGACACTAGCACATGCTTGTGGTTCAGTTCTGCTCCGAGTTCATCCTGATGACAGTTGGTTTTTCCTATGGCTTAACTGTGTCTTTAAAAGCAAATCTCCAGATAACCATGTCACACAGAATAAAGAAACCATTCCTTTTTTTCCCTCACACTGCAACCCTTTGCTTTCTGACATTGGACACATGCCATGTATTTTGCATTAGCTCTGTGGCAAATGTCTAGTCTTACAATCCAAGCACCAGTGCTCATTAGCCTTTTTAGGAGCTTGGAGACCAGAGTTGGAAAGGTACAACTTGGAGAAATAATTCTCAGTGAGCAAGTAGCAATTTGCCAAGCAGACAAAAAAAAAAAAAAAAAAAAAAAAAAAGAAACTGAGGAAGGGGGAGGAGGAAACCCAGACAAAGTTGTCTGAGTTAATGAACCAGAGTCTGAACCCATGACAGCAAAGGAAAAATAAAAATAGTCAAAGAACTCCTGCACAGCACTTACTGTAAAGAATAAAAAAGGATGCAATGAGTGGGGTTCTGTGAGCTGTTTCTTGTAAATTCACTGATGCTTAGCACCTATGTGGAAAGCAAAAGGACTAAGTGGCTGGGGAGTGAACCTGGACCATCCTGACAGATGGAGGGGAAGGCAGATCATCGGGAGTTCATGTCATGTTGAGAGAGGGCTGGGCGCCCAGCCTGGACACCAAAGCCTCTGCCCACTCTGGGCAGAAATACCTCCAACTGGAAGGATATGACACAGCTAATGCCAGTCTCTGTTGAAAGACCAGCCCATACCTGCTGTATTCTCACCCTCATTCAGCACACGCGCACACACACACACACACACACACACACACACATATATATATATAAAACCGTGAATATCCCAGGCACATACACTTCATCCTCTATGACTTTACTTATGCCTTCCATGCAGGCACAAACATTATAAAAATTTCATTCTAGCAGAAGCCAAATTCTGCAGAATATTATATGAATGAAGGAATAACCAAGTCTGCTGGGGTTCTTTGTGTTATCTGGCATGATAGAGCCTGAGGAATATTTAGGAAGAGTCTTGCCAAGGATCCGCTACGATTCTAGTCACAAATGCCAATGTGTGGGTAATTTTTTTTCACACCACCAAGCAATAGTCAGACACCAGCAGAGTGTCCTAAAATTCAACTCAATTCTAACACTGTCTACCTGTAGATAGCATCAGATCCCAAAGGTTGGGGGCTCAGTAAGATTTATTGTTATAAACTGCAATGTTACATCCACAAAAGCAAGAAATAGCATTTTAACCACAGAGGGCTAGAGACAAACTGGAAACTTGTCTTATTCACTATTGGAGTTTTTCGTATTTTTTTTAAATGTTTATTTATTTTTGAAGGAGAGAGAAACAGAGTGTGAGCGGGGGTGGAGCAGAGAAAGACAGACATAAAATTCGAAGCAGGCTCCAGGCTCTGAGCTGCCAGCAGAGAGCCTGATGCGGGGCTCAAACTCACGAACTGCGAGATCATGACCTAAGCCAACTGAGCCACCCAGGCACCCCGAGTTTTTCCTATTCTTAAAAAGATATGCAATTCCAAAGTTTGCCCAATCTATTTAAGGAAACAAAAGGTTGATGTAACAGTAAACTAGATGTGTCTGTCAGTATGAATAGTCTTTATGGGAATTATTAAAAAAAGAAAAAGATAATAAGTATAGTCCCATGAACCAAGAAAGTGGATCTTTGCAGTTCTGTAAATGAGAAACCTCATCAAAAATCTATGTGTGTCCTAGGGGCGCCTGGGTGGCTCAGTCGGTTGGGCGTCCGACTTCGGCTCAGGTCATGATCTCACGGTCCGTGAGTTTGAGCCCCGCATCGGGCTCTGTGCTGACAGCTCAGAGCCTGGAGCCTGTTTCAGATTCTGTGTCTCCCTCTCTCTCTGACCCTCTCCCGTTCATGCTCTGTCTCTCTCTGTCTCAAAAATAAATAAACATTAAAAAAAAATTTTAATAAAAATATAAAAAATTAAAAAAATCTATGCGTGTTCTAAAAATTTTTTTTTTTTGAATTAAAAATGAAAAGTCATGTATCCTCCCCCCTTCCTCCTCCCAGGGGCAGGGAAAGGAATTGTGAGCAGCATCTAGTTCTATACTAAGTTTAACAGATACTGCTGTCATTGTCTCCCTACTTGCCCTCTTATCAGATAGTGGGTAAAATGGTGCCAAGGTTTCATGTACAAACATTTCCTGACCTGTACACCATTCCCTAGGAGCTTTACTCTCTGATAAATAATCTAATAAACACATTTTGTGGAAAGGAGTTGAAATATATACATTTCAATTCAGATTTGCTTAATAGCTAACTTTGTTTTTTCTAAAACTAACTTACTCTGGATTGATCATTACAAATTGTGGTGGCTCCATACTGGGTTCTTTTTAGTTGAGGAGGCCCTGTGTTTGCCAGAAGATTCTTGCCTATGTGGTTCTGGGTTGTGGTTGCTCACAGAAAAATATTCATGAGAGTTGGAAGGTAGGGTTGAAGGGGTAGCCATTTTTACAGTTGGGAGGTTGGCTACTGTGGCAATAGCTTCTAGTGCCATCCCTGATCTTCAGCTCACCTTGTTGGGGAAGAAGGGGGACAAGCCAGGCTTCAGCTCCTCCCTCTTCCACCACTTACCCTCTCTGACTTCAAGACCTGGGCTGGATACGTGTGCACTTTCATGGTAAAGGCACTGGCTTGCCCTGCAGTCATCCATGTGATGAAGATTAGAGATGGTGATGTTCAGATGTGGGTTCCACTTTGTCCTCATGGGTTCTAGCTTGGTCCTTGCAGATAGGAGTTTGCCATTGCTCTTCCTAACTTCATGTTCGACATCCTTCTCCATTGCTGCCCAGCTGATGCATAGTCACTTCAGGCCCAGCACCTGGCATGAAGGGAATAGCCTTGCAGAGGCTACTCCCACCATTTCATAAGGTTTGATCGACCCTGACTGAGACACTAAGACACACTTAGATTTGATCATTAAAGGTATCATGATTCCTTCCAGTTTAAAAATAAACTCTGGGAAAATACTCAGTTCAAAGTTCACAGTTGTTTCTTGACTGTCAAGATACCTCTTTCCCATCAAAGTGAAAGCAGAATGCAAGGAGCAGGTCATGTGCCCACACTGGCACCTTGCTGGTGCAAATTACAAGTATTGATAGTACACTGGGCCTCTTAGCATCAACATATCTACCCACTCTAGAGCATAAGGGATATTTGGATAAGCACACAGAGCCCTTAGGCAACTGGGCATATGGCCCACAACCCTCTCTAGACCCTTCCTGCTGTCAGTTTTACTCTCTCTTCTTGTGCTATGTTGGTCTCAGCAGCTTGCCAATAAAGAGGTCTTCTCTGGGGAACAGGAGCTCTGTTGTTCTCAGGGTGTGCCTAACTTACCTGGTCTTCTGCCTTATCCTTATTTTAGGGAAATTGGCATAAGAAGGGAGCTGGAGCACTCAATTCTACATTCACTCGTTTCCCTCCCATCTCTGCAGATCCTTCTACAAGCACAAGAAGCTTATGACCTTCCTTTTATTAGTGGAGAAAAGAACACTTCCGTTTCATTATACACTTCTCCTTCCCCTCTTACATTCTATGACTTCTATAAGAGCCCTATTATCTGAGTCAGCCAGCCTTGGTTCTTGTTAGAAGAAGGATGCTTTTGGAATTTAGAAAAACCCCTTCCCTCTCAATAAAGCCTTGCTCTGAAGACACTGTCTCATTGGAATATATAAAATGCCAATTTGAAACTAGAGTTGAACAATAACGCCTTTGTTCTAGGCTTCCCTGAAGCAAATAAATAAATAATTGCCTCTGAATCAATGTCATCTAGGTACTGGGGACAATATAGAAAAAAACTACATCAGTGTAATATCTCAATATTATTTTTTTTAACATTTATTTATTTTTGAGACAGGGAGAGACAGAGCGTGAACAGGGGAGGGTCAGAGAGAGGGAGACACAGAATCTGAAACAGGCTCCAGGCTCTGAGCTGTCAGTACAGAGCCCGACGCGGGGCTAGAACTCACGGACTGCGAGATCATGACCTGAGCTGAAGTTGGCCGCTTAACTGACTGAGCCACCCAGGTGCCCCAATATTTATATTTCAATATTATTCTAGCATTATACCTTTCAAAATTTTAATTACTATATGTAATATCTAATAGTTTATAAAGATTATAGGTAAAAGTGAGGTAATGAATGCTTATATCCATAGATGCTTAAAATTGAAAAAGACCACAAGGTTGGGTGGTTAACTATACATGTTTCTGGTAGGCATTGTGTTTGGTTATTCATGAAAGAGACTGGAAATGGAAAAGGATATAAAAAGATGGAAGTTTTATTTTGTTTTTTTTTTTTTTCAGGTTATAAACAAAAGGAGGTAGATAGTCCAGGCTGATAAGGCCCTAGGAACTGAGCCTGTTTCTATCTTTTTGTGCTACCATAGTAAATGTGTCTCCTTCATCCTCAAGGTCATACCATCATTCTAAATACAGCTGGAGCTACCGCCAACACATCTGCATTTCAGGCAGGAAGCCAGAAGAGAGACAGGAAGGACAAAAAGACTTTGTCAAAAGTTCCATCCAATGATTGCTCCTTATTGATCACAGTTATCTGCAAGGGAAGCGGGGAAATGTAATTTTTCATCGCAAACAATAATCCCAGATCCTGTTAGTAAGAAAGAAGAGAAAGGATACTGGTTAAGCCTTGAGCTGTCACTGCCATAACACACTTCTACCAAATTGTCATCCAGCTTCTGGACGATCTTCTCCAGTGACAAAAAAATCTGCCGCAACCAAAAGCAAACCAATTTAATAGCAGACTGACTTTTTCCTATGTCTACCTGAAATCTGCCTTTGTGATACTCCTACCTAGTCACTAGTTCTGCCCTATGGCATTGATGAGAACAAATAGTCTTCCTCCTCTACATTTGCCCTTCAGATACCTAAAAACACATTTTTCCAAAACTTCCCATTGTTGCCTTGTTATTTTGTGTTGTTGTATTTGTTCTACCAGACTTCATCTGAAATAGTCTGGATTAATTCTGTTTCTGGATTTACCTTCCTTTGCAAGTTCCTCTTAAGGTAGGATCTCAAGGGTGAACACGATATGTTCAACCTATCAACCTATCAATAACTCCAGGTTATCTGGTTGTACCAGATCTAAGGAAGTGATTGGAATGATCACTTTCTTAGTTAATATATTGAGTGGCAATTAGATAGTCTGTATGGAAATAGTGGCATTAATCCAGAAGAATTTCTATAGAATTGGGATACATTTACTCTATCTTTACATTTTAACATAAGTGGTCATTTAGTCTACTGAGCAGAGAGCTAGCTACAAATATACAGACACGTACAAATGAACCATGCTCCACGCTACAGCCCAGTTACATTACCAAGAATATAATTCCAGAGCTTAGAATGACAGTAATTTGAATAGGAAGGCCAGAAAAAACTCTCAGTCAGGCTATTTTTACCTCCCACTCTGGCTTAGTCCTCCCTTCCCTAAGCCTGGACCAGACTCTTATTTTGCCATATGCTGCCTGGAGTTTGAGCAGTATGCTTATTTCTATATGACATGGGAATGGCACTCAAGAGGAACTAAGTGCCTTTGACTTACATGACTGAGTGAAAATTTGGAGGGAAAGAGCCCCCAGATGCAGATGGAAGAGGCACCATGTGGCTCAGCTATAACTGCTGGGAGACTGGGTTTGCTGAGGAAGAAAGATGCTGACAATAGATGTCCACATAAAAACCGGGAATGTTGAACCTACCAATCTTTAGGTCCCACTGAGGTGGCAAAGTGGGATAATAGCCTCTACCGTATGGCTGCCATTGATCATTCTTCCAGAAAAACCCAGCCAGTCCCACAAATCCAAGTCACCAGAGAGAACGGCAACTCCATCCACCTAAGCTCAGCTGTAGTCCCCTGGCCACCTGAGGGAGGCATTGGCATTGCTTGTTCACATTATATGGAAAGTGAAGTGTTCATCAAACCACTCAGAGACTTCATGAAGAAGGCCTCACCTATCAGGAAGCCAAACCCCAAATCCATGTGTTCAAAGTGTTGTACATTTAGCATGCCCCAGATGCTCAGAAGACATTCGAGTATGCCTGTCAAAGACATCTGCCTGTTGAGGCTATAATGCCTAATAGGAGTTATCACTGGTTTCCCTGGTAGTTTTGCCCACAAAATCTTGGGATTTTGTATTGATCCCAAACCATTAAGTTCACTGCAAACAACATGAGCAAATTTGCATGCTAGAGTCCACACTAAGCACTTGGAATAAAATAAATAAGACACGGTCTCTGTCCTCAAGAAATTCACAGTTTAGTGGCAGTGAAAAGACAAGGAAGTAAAATTTGAATATTATAATGTTATTTTAATTTCAAATCAGAAAAGAACCCTAAGCCAAAAAAAAAAATTGTGTGTGCTGGGAGGGGGACAGAATTTACTGACAAGAAAACTAGATGTGCCTGGTTTCTGCCACAGATGGATGAATACAGGTACTTAAACAATAATGTTCTGAATCCATTCTCCTGTTTTGCCTTTATTCTCATACTTGATCTCTTCCCAAAATGTCAGTAATGACCCATCCACAGCTCCTGATTACCCCAGTCTTAGTACCCTCAGCCTTTGAAGGAGGAAAGGCTTCTTTACAAAAGATTCCAACAAATGTCCCAGGAAAGGGTTGTCATTGACTAGCTTAGTTCCATTCCCTGACCCTCTTCCACAAATGGGAAGGGGAGAGACTGCGCCACATGGTGGGGAGCAGTCCCTAAAGGAGAAGAGCTGTTCCATGACCAGAAAAAGAAATAGAAAACTTGACAGATTAAGGCAAGAGAGGATCTTCACACATGCAATCATATGGAATAAGAATCATGCAAGACAGAAACACAATCTTATGAGAAAAAACTAGAGTGCAGAGTATATGAGCCCTGGGATCAATGAGGCTGGATTCACACTATCAGTGCTGAGACCTAAGAAATGTTACATCAACTCTCAGCTTCAGTTTTCTCTGCTATAAAATGAGGATAATAAGCCTATCTGAATTACAGGGTCATCTGACCTTTAAATAGGCAATACTATTTATTGACTTTAAATAGGCAATACACATAAAATCCTTAGCTTACAGCCTGCACAGAATAAGTGCTCAATACATCTCTATCATCATCACCATTGTTATTATTATTATTATTATTATTATGGTCATTATTTTAAATTTTTTTTCAACGTTTATTTATTTTTGGGACAGAGAGAGACAGAGCATGAACGGGGGAGGGGCAGAGAGAGAGGGAGACACAGAATCGGAAACAGGCTCCAGGCTCTGAGCCATCAGCCCAGAGCCCGACGCGGAGCTCGAACTCACGGACTGCAAGATCGTGACCTGGCTGAAGTCGGACGCTTAACCGACTGCGCCGCCCAGGCGCCCCTATGGTCATTATTTTAAAAGAATGGAAGAGACTAAGGACAGGGGAGGAGTAAGAGTTTAGGATAGGCCTGACATTTTGTGTTGATTAGGATTGGTATTGGAATTAATGGATTTAGGCTGGAACCAGGCTTTGTGCTACGGTTAGGGGATTCTAACTCACTGTGTGCCTCGCACTTTGATAACCTAGAGAACCATGTAATGTTCCCAATACAAGAGGCTGCATCAGAAAAGGCTTCAGGACCTCACCATAAGGCCAAAGGCCAGGGCCCTGTGGTCTAGTGGCTGCTGGTACACGGTGGTCCCCTGGCCCAACAGTCCACTTCCCGCTCCATCCAAAATCTGCACGTTTTTCTGTCTCTGTTGTGAGAAGCTGGGTTCTGCCTATCTTAGTAAACTATTTACCTGCCACTCACCTCTACTTACCTACCATCACTGGCACTAAATTTAATGGTCACTGTTGGATTCCTTTATTTATTCCACGTGCCCCTTACCAGTTTTGGTGACCTTTTTTCTTCCTACTGCCAGCACTTCTGGTTCTTCAGCGTACTGTCTCAGGCCACTGACACTGTTTTGTGCTTTCTTACAGAGAGCAGAAATTGCTCAGGAATTCATATTTCCCAGGGAAGCCCTTAGGTAGTGATAATGACAACTGGAACTACATTCCAGAGTCCCCTGTAGGTGGAGCTGGAGCCACCCATCTCAGTACTGTACCTTCCCTTTCCTGCTCCCCCTATTTGCCCACAGCATTCTTCTGGACTTGGCTGCCTTAATCAATCAGGGTCTACTTTGGGGAACTCAACCTAAGAAAATTGCTGACCATCCTACCCCTGGGTAATGTTCAACAATTTGGACAGCTTTATATTCTGCCCTCTGTCACAGGGGTTTCTTAAGTAACCATAGCCAAGAATTTATTGGAAGATATAGATTCTGCCCAGAGAGGGAAAAAAAAATACACAAAATATTCCCCATTATTTCATAGGGTTCCTGAGCTCCCTAAAAGCCACCTATGGGTCTCAGTTTTTAAACATTTGATGTTGACACACAATTTAAGACAGGGAACAAAATGTAAACTACCAAAATGCCAGACAGATTAAGAAAACACAAGCTTAGTGTTTTTTACTCTTCTCAGGGCCACATTAATTGTGTATTTTTTTAAAGCTTATTTATTTTGAGAGAGAGAGTGAGGGAAGGGCAGAGGGACACAGGAAGAGACAGGATCCTGAGCGGACTCCCTGATGTCAGTGCAGAGCCTGATGTGGGGCTTGATCCCCGAGATCAAGAGTCAGATGCTCAACCAACTGAGCCACCCGGACACCCCTACATTAATTTTATATTCTATCTCTTGTTTTGCTTTATTTTCCCTTAACAAGTTCATAATTGTACTGGATGCGTTTAATTTGGCCCTCAGAGCACCTTTCCCCACCTTGTCTGTGCTTTAGGAACTGACTAGGTGGGCTGCCTTGCCCGCTGGCACTCCATTTGGCTAATAGGAATAACCATCAGGAGATTAGAGGGAAAAGGGAGAAGGAGGTCTGAGGTTTCTTTTCTGTTTCCTCCTGCACAGTAACCTCAGACAGACAGTCTCCTCTGACCCAAGCACAGAGCTCCACATCCTATGGCCCTCTTCACAGGACTTTCCTGCTCCACATTCTGGAAACTACTCCATTCCCTGTACCTTTAGGCTTAGAGTGGCAAAGGCTTACTAATTTTAAATTCCTGGGGTACCACACTATCCCATGTGGTTTCTCTCCACTAACACAACTTTGTAAATAACCTTTTATTAAATTCAGCTTAATTTACTCAATTTGAGTGCCAGCTGTTTCCTGATAATGGCCTTAATTGATGCATAATAAATCACCAAAAGGCAGTGACTACTTTTCCTTTGTGAGGCTGGACAGAGGTTAGAACTGGGATAGAGCTGGGGCACCTGGGTGGCTCAGTGGGTTGAGGATCCGACTTCAGCTCAGGTCATAATCTCACAGTCTGTGATTTCAAACCCCACATCTCACGGTTTGTGAGTTCAAACCATGGTCTGTGAGTTCAAAGCCTACTTCAGATTCTATGTCCCCTTCTCTCTCTGCCCTTCCCCCACTCTCACTCTGTCTGTCTCTCTCTCAAAAACAAATAAACATTAAAAAAAACTGGGCTAGAGCTCAATTAAAATTAGGATTGGGGGGGCACCTGGGTGGCTTAGTCGATTAAGCATCTGACTCGATTTTGGCTCAGGTCATGGTCTCATGGGTTCATGGAATCAAGCCCCATGTTGGGCTCTGCACTGACAGTGTGGAGTCTGCTTGGGATTCTCTCTCTCCCTTTCTCTCTGCCCTTCCCCTGCTCCATCTCTCTCTCTAAATAAATCAATGAATAAGCCTCTAAAAAAAACGATTAGGGTTTGAAAAGGTGACACTGCATGATACATAGAAAAGTTAAGAGAGTAAATCTGGAGCATTCTTATCATAAAGAAAAAAATTTTCCCCTTTTTTCCTGTCTTTTCCTCTTTTTAAAATGTTTATTTATTTATTTTGAGAGAGAGACAGACAGAGAGTGTGAGTGGGTCAGGGGCAGATTGAGAGGGAGAGAGAGAATCCCATGCAGACACCATGCTGTCAGCACATAGATCCCGAGGCAGGGCTCGATCTCACAAACCGTGATGAGATCATGACCTGAGCCGAAATCAAGAGTCTTAAAGGCTTAAGGCTTTAAGGCTTAAGGCTTAAGGCTTAAAGGCTGAGCCACCCAGGCACCCCTTTCATTTCTTTTAATTGTATCTTTATGAGAAGATGGATGTCAGCTGAACCTGTTATGGTCATCATTTCATAATGTATATAAATAAAATCATCAGAATGTATGCCTTAGATTATACAGTGATATATGCCAATTATTTCTCAGTAAAACTGGGGGAAAGAAGATTAGAGTTGAAGAGATAACAGCTATAAAGATGTGCCATCTTGCTCTTTGTTCTCAGCTGGAAATTTAAAGTTCAGACATCAGCCGGGGTGAATTTTGTCTTCTCCTGTTAGCTACTAGAGTCACAAGAATATTGCATGCTTAACACATGAGTAGTTATTTGTTGAAACCTAAAAATACATGCCAGACGTTGACAACCAAATATTAAAATGAAGAATGTGAAATAGCTCCATAATTTTTATATTGACTTCATGTTGAAAGAGTAACATTTTGGATATATTAGGTTTAGTATATTATTAAAATTAATTTCAGTTATTTAATTTTACTGTTTTGGGGTTTTTTTGTTTTCATTTTTTTTTTTTTACTTATGTATTTTGTTTGAGAGAGAGAGAGCAAGTGGGGGAGGGACAGAGAGAGAAGGCGAGAGAGAAAATCCCAAGCAGGCTCCATGCTGACAGACACGGGGCTTGATCCCATGACCCTGGGATCATGACCTGAGCCGAAATAGAGAGTCGAATGCTTAACTGACTGAGCCACCCAGAAGCACCTATTTTTACTCTTCTTAACCTGACTACTAGAAAATCTTAAATGATGTATGTGTCTCATACTGTATTTCTACCCGACAATACTGCTATACTGTTATCACCTAGTTATGTTTGTCTCTCTCTCTCTCTCATTGCATACATTTTAGTTCCTTACATTTGGTTACTCTTCATAATGTCCTTCCCTAAGTTCCCTACTACATGTTCACCACTCCACAAGTCTCCTTCTATAATATTCTCTGTCACTCTTAGTGTCCTCTATTTTAACATCACTGCTTTGATGCAAAATACATGGTCCATTGAAAACACAGAAAGCCAAAAGTATAATGACACCCAGTGTATAATCACTCCTGTTTGGAACACACGCTCTGCTTCTAATTTACATTTTTCATATTCTCTTGCAGCACTGAGAAAGTAAGAAATGCTAATTCTTTTAAAGTGCATGTAGCCATTCAAAGTGATAGGAATTTTCACAGGCATTCTATTGAAGGGTGAGCAGATTTTGGCAAGATGGCTACACTCACAAATTATATTCATGTAAAAATATCTCATTTTTAGTGAGAAAACAACATACTGATTTCATACTCTTTTATAATGTAAGAAATGTATTCATGGTATCTTGATAATAAAACTGAGCATCAAATAATTGTTACACACGTTGAGGCAGTTATCTTAGTGCTAGGAATACTAACCCTAACACACAGCCTTGCAAAAACTATGCCATATGATGTGACACGAACTTCCAAGCAGAAGGTCTGCCCTAGCCTCCTGTAGCTCAGCAGGGTGAATCTGTTACCTTCAACATGATGGGGAAAAATACATACAACCACACTAGGCTATTTTTACGAGAATACTAAGATTTTCTTTTGATACCAATGAATTACACAGAACTCTCAGTGGCAAATAACCCAAATCTAACAGGCCTTGGTGGAAAAAGGGACTTTATTACTTATAATGAAAAAGCATTCCGATGAAGTCATATAAAATCTGTTTCTTACTATCTCTCAGTTCTTTCTTTGGTATTACCTTAGCTTTCAGAAAACCTCTTTCCATGTGTTGACAAAGATGGTGACAAGTCAATCAACACATATAGTCTACAGCTTAGCAACACAATCCGAAAGGAATCATCTCTTTCTGGAAAGCTCCGAGGAGAAGCCTCAGACCAGACTCTCACTGGGCAGAGCCCTACCCTTGAGCTAATCAATCACTGTGACCCTGGTTGACCAGGCTGGGATCACGAGTCTGACTCTCGAAAAGGAAGGAAAAATTATTCTTGAGAATGTGGAAGTAACATTTCCCAAGTAACAAGGGGGACTGTATCAGCAGAGTAAGGGATATCAGACCTGCCAAATTATCAGATGTGCATAACAACAAGGAGATAAGCAAATGAGAAGCTAACATGAAAAATAAAGCCCTCTTTCTTTTACCCAAATTGCTTATGATACTTCATAGGCCAAAATTCTTCAATTCTGTTTAGCCATTGTTACTGAGAGAGAGAGAGAGAGAGAGAGAGAGAGAGAGAGATTTTATCAGTGAAAGTTTGAGAAAGGGTGTTCTTTCCTTAACCATTAAGACTAGACTTGATTCTGAATAAGCAATGGGGGGGGGGGGGCGAAAGAGGTGCTCTAAATGTATCCTGGAGAATCCTGATGAGTAGGAGTAGAGGATGTTAACATTTTCAAATCTAAAATTTTAGGTTCAACCCAGTTGTGTCACTCAACCTGATTTCTGTTTGATACTTTGCTAACTTGATCTATCTTTGTCTAGCAGCACAGAAGCAATCCTGGACCCGGAATGCTGACTGTGTTCAGATTTTTGTCAATCCACAAACAGGCTCTTAATGTTTGCTGTGGGACTGACACAATGCTCAGTGCTCTGAGGGTGCTAAAAATGTCTTAGACATGATCCTTACCTTTAAAGAGCTCACCTTCTGGGGCGCGTGGGTGGCTCAGTCGGTTGAGTCCGACTTCGGCTCAGGTCATGATCTTGTGGTTCATGAATTTGAGCTCCGTGTAAAGGTGTCTGCTGTCAGCACAGAGCCTGCTTCGGATCCTCTGTCCCCTATCTTTCTGCCCCTCCACCTCATGTCTCAAAAATAAATAAACACTTAAAAAGCACACCTTTAAAGTGCAGAAATAAAGCTAACGTGCTTGAAACAAAACTGGACAGTCTTGAGCGATGACAAAACAGGGCTAAATGTAACTGCCACAGGCCACTGCTCTGGAAACTCAGGGCAGAAGAAAATCAGTGGTAGTTATAACATGAGAGTTAAGAGGCCACTACTTTCTGCACTTGATCAGGAAAGAGTGAAGAGGAATGGCTAAATTATTAAATTCTGACTTCCTATCATTTAGCACTTCATTTCCTAATTGTTTACAAGAAGTGCATAAACACTTTTCTAAGCATTCTCTTTGTTTTTAGATTATTTCTATGCCCTTGAGCCTGTTAAACATTTGTAAATACAAGATAAAGTGAGGTGCAAAGAAACAAAGAATCAAAGATAAAAATCTTCAAGCAGATTGTTGACATGGTGTAAACAAATTTTTTTCTTAGAGTCATAGTCAATTCACTAATTTTCATTTAAAAAAATTACATCTGCAATAGCTGATGTAAGCAAAGGGTGGGCTTTTGGTATATATTTATTGCATACAAAATTTAAAAAAGTCATTCTGTAAGAAGTCATCACACCGGTTACAATTTGGTGGGTATATTGTGTATGTCATCTCTTTCATTGGCTGAAGCATGCATCTGTTAGGGTTGCTCCTAGGTCAGGTCATTTGTCTCTGGTCTCTGGAGCTGCAGAAGGTCCAACCTGTTATTGATCCATGTGCTAGGCTGGTATTCTCTACAATGATTGGCAGTCTGGAAATCTTCAGTGGGATGTAAATAATGTGTAAAGCTTATAAAGGTAATTTCCTAACTAGCAAAACTCTATTACTGTTTTGAAGACAATAATTGTGAAGAATCACAAAAGCTACTCTTTACCCTTAATTGCATTTCTACCTGATTGCTGAAGATGATAAGGAACCTCGGAATGTGCTAATTAATATGTCATAGACATATTAACAGCCAGAAATATGAGTCTTGATGTTCTTTTACTTTTAACCTGTCATAATAACTTTTTTAAAGTCCTTTCTTAATTTATTATATCCAATGCAAATAAATGTTGCTCAAGGTTAAAATAATTTTATGCTGACAGAAATCAGATACTATGCATTATTTGATATAGAGCCTAATATTATATAGTATACAGCAGCTTGCACTTATTTCTATTTAAAGCAGCACTAAGTGACTAGTAATATCATATGATTTATATTTTCGTATGTATAGTAGAAAACCTACAATTTTATATACTTAAGGCTTAAGTATGGGTTACAAACTACAAATGTTCTCCATTAAGAATCATATTTTATTAACAAAATAAATATTTCTGTCTTATTCTTAAAGATGCACATTAGTTTTAAATCTAATCTCTTGCCCACAGAATTGATGTAGTTTCATTTTTATTTAATAAGAAGTTTCTTTAAGAAAATCTATCATTATCTTTTGAGTGTTCTGCTGTATTCTGATAAGCAGATATTTAAGCTTTGAGTATTATTTAGCCAAGTCTGCTGCCTGCTCATTTCTTCTATTCATGGCTCCCCCTAAAAATGCATAAAGAGATGATTTTTTGGTTTTATAAATGCCAGCCCCCAACACTGAGGTTAAAGAATGAAGTTGGCTCTTTTCAGGTTAGTAAGAGCTCTAACTTGCCTTTTGAATCCAAGCAGTTCTCAAATATTTTTGAACACAGTCAGATTTAAATTGGGCAGAACTCAACTGATCCAGTACTGAACTCAGTTGCACACGCCAGTAGTGAAAGAACAGCATGAAAAAGAATTTGAAAGGAGCTCATACAAATTATGTATCATTTACTTTTTAAAACAAGGGTCACAAACCTGTGATCTGTAGACCCCCCCTGGCTCACCAACTGCTTTTGTAAATAGTTTTGTGGGGTTTTTTTTTTTCATTTTACCACAGCCATGCCTATTTGTCTACATATTGTCTGTGGTGGCTTTTGTGCCACATCAAAGTTGAGTAGTGGTGATAATCTCCTTACAGTCTGCAGAGCCTTCAACCTTTGCTATCAAGCTTTTTACAGGAAAAAAAAAAGTGCATATCCCTGGTTTAAAACAAGTACAGTAGTATGTATATACACTGATATTATATGAATAGTAATTTTCTATGAACTTAATACTAACTAATTAACTTTATAAAGCATATCTTGATAGTAGTTTCAAGATACTTCTCAGCCAGACCATTGCCAATGAGCTGTCATAATAGAAGCAAAGTATAGGAGCACTGTGAATATGTCTGCTTTGAGAAGTTTCATATGGGTGGAAGAGTAGAGCATATATATCTTAAAACTTCATTTGGAAAAATGTAGAAGGATTATGCTGAACGATTAGCTATGCAAGAATTAAATGGTGATGATATAATGGCAATTTATAACTACAAAGCAAAAATAGCCACTGAAAGCCATCACTAAGGCATTATTGATGCTACCCTACTAATATGTAAGAGATCATCCCAATGACACATGTGTCTGTGCCCAGAAGCTTTCCAACAAGGCTTTGAGTAGAGTCCTGAATTCTGGGTCTCAGTAAACATACTAGCGAGGCAGTAGTTTTAAATTAAGAGGAGATGTTGGTAACCCTTATTAACATTCTGGTTTGGTTACCGGTAGGTGACCATAAGTCATCTGTGAAAGACGAAGTCTTTAAAATTATGAATTAGTTGCCTCTAAAGATGCAAAAAGTCTTGTCCGTGTCCATAGTTCCTAAATTGTGTACCAGTATCTCAATCAAGGCAGCTTGACTTACTAGGCCCTGATGAGGGAGCATAAGGCAAGCTGACAGGCCACAAACACCACTCCCCCCCCCCCCCACAACCAGGTGGGATATGTGCGATATTCCTCCGGCTGCCCAAGAACAAAGGAAAGGGGAAAAACAAAGGGTTAACTGATAGAGATGATAGTCCTGCAGGACCTAAGTCTCCATCACCCGTCCATAGTGATGTGGGAAACAAAGGCAGAAGGAAATGGCAGATAGAACTAAATTTCCTCAAGACCTGCAGTCCACTGACAAATACTTGAGGCTGGCAGACTAAAATGTTTCTCCTGGAACTCCTTACTGTCTTAATGTTAATCCTTTTCTAGAGGGAAAAACAACTTTAGTTTGACAATAGCCAGGCCTCCAACATCCTGTAAGTCTTTAGTATATGAAAAGCTCACTGGAAACTTTCCTTGGACTTTACCTCCCCCCAACTCCATAGTATAAAACCAGTCTCTCCTCATGATCCCCAGGGACAGCTCTTCCTCCCCACGGGTCCTGTCCCCATGCTTCAATAAAATCACCTTTTTTGCACCAAAGACATCTTCAAGAATTCTTTCTTGGTCATTGGCTCCAGACCCCACGAACCCCACAGTCACCCCAAAAAACCTCATCAGCCTCCAGCAGGCTAGTTGGCTAAATTTAATAGCATATTTGAGGAAGGACTACAATAAATCACCTTCATTACAGAGATATAGAAGACTATTCCATACTACTCCTCTGTGATTCTCAGTCATCCCTATCTATCAAGCTAAGACCTAAATGGAGAGAACAGTCCAAGACCTGGAATGAACCACAGCCACATTCCCAGCACATTTTCTTTTATCATGTTTCTTTGTAGTATGAACTCAGAAGAGATAAAATCTCCACAAGCCCAGAATGCAAAAGTTATAAGGTTGTTTGATCCTGCCACAGGATGAGTATTCACAGCCAAAGAAAAAGTGCTCTCCTCAACCACAAGTCTCCTGACTCAAGGCTTACTGCTTTTTCTGCTACCAGTGGCACAGCCTTCTGGATGGCTTGATTGCTCAGCACCCAGAACACAATACTAGCTCTGAATTCTAGCAGGGAACACTTTGCCACCCCATTCTCTCTATCTACCACTGTTTTACCTTCCCATTTCATTAAATTCAAACTGCTCCAAAATCCAGCGAGACTTGGTCTATAAGCATCTTTCGGAAACTCAGCTACAGTCTTCTTTGTCCTGACACACTGTGGGCTTTATATTTTATGCATCAACTAAAATTATACATACTTTTGGATTTATTTTCTTACAGAAATTTGGAGAATTTTTATTTATTTTTTATTTTTTAATTTTTTTAATGTTTATTTATTTTTGAGACAATGTGAGAGACAGAGCGCAAGCAGCAGAGGGACAGACAGAGGGAGACACAGAATCCGAAGTGGGCTCCAGGCTCTGAGCTGTCAGCCCAGAGCCTGACGCGGGGCTCAAACTCACGAACCATGAGATCATGACATGAGCCAATGTCAGACGCTCAACCGACTGAGCCACTCAGGCGCCTCTGGAGAATTTTTAAACTGCCATGCATTATTTTTTCATTTGGTTTCAGTTCTTCTTTGAAATGGACTCTTTTTCTTAAATCCTTTGGTTGATTGTCCCATGGCAAAAGAATCTTTGTCTTGCACATTCTCTAATGAAGGTTATCTAGAAGGGGTGATGTGCATTCCACTGTCTTCAGATGGAGTGCTGCAGACGGATGGAGGGTGCTCAGGGGAAGAAGAGAAATGAGAAGCTGGATCACACTGTGTATTTCATTAGTATTTTGCAGAAAGATTATGGTTCAGTGGGTTGAGAATATCACATACATCTATTTCCTAAATGGTGAATAAATTCAAAGACTGTGCTTAAACTAACTTCAATTTTATAAATGTAATTTGAAAACCTTCAATGTGCACATGGTGGCATATACTTGCGCTGCCCTGGATCGAATACATGAAGCAGTAATTCATTCGTTGGAGGCAGCACAGGGTGGTGAACAGAGCACTGGCCTGCTAGATAGAGCACCAGAACTCTCAAGCATGCCTGCCACCAGCTGGCTTTAGGACCCTCAGCAAGTTGCTTGACTCACCTTGGACTCAGAGTCCCTGTCTTTAAAATGAGATAACTGATTAGCGATAACCACAATAGACTCTTTCCAGCACTAACATTGTATAAATCTGCAAATTATCTAAAAGTCTTTGCCCTGAAAGAAATCCAGACCCAACCAAAACAAAACTAGGCAGTGCCTGTTGCTAATATTCCCAGAATTACTGAAATGATTCCAGGGAGTCTGAGAAGGTAATGAAATTTGTTTCAGTCTAGTGAGAGTCAATTTGAGCCTACTGAGTAGGTTAGTGTAAATGAGTAATCACCTTGGGAATACAAGTAGCCAATTTGATACTGAAGCCACATAACTGGGAAGGGAAATCACTTTTGTTTAAAGCTTGTATTTCAGAAACCAGAAAATTATTTTAGTAAGATGATCACCTGAATTTCTACTACACATACATTCTCGGGGCACCTGGGTGGCTCAGTCGGTTAAGTGTCTGACTTTGGCTCAGGTCATGATCTCACGGTTTGTGGGTTTGAGGCCCACGTCGGGCTTTGTGCTGACATCTCAGAGCCTGGAGCCTGCTTCAGATTCTGTGTCTCCCTCTCTCTCTACCCATCACCCTACCCTGTTCATGCTCTGTCTCTCTGTCTCTCTCGAAAATAAACATTAAAAAAATGCAAAAAAAGAATCCTTGTACATTCTTAAATCAGAGTCTATATTCTTTCAGTTGTCCATGTACTGTAGATGTATGAAGAGGATCTGGTAACAAAGGGGTGATGGGTCAAACCAGTAAATAGCAAACACTCCATAGATATCTTTTGGTAAGGTGACTAATGCCATCACTTTAGAAATTTTGCTACAATTATTAAATTTTTGATCAGTATCTTTTATTTTCATTCTTATTGTTTGGTTGTGAGATGCCCATAAACTCCAGTGCTGGTTTTGATACCATTCAAGAACAAAGCTACAGGAAATTTATTCTTGTATTTGTTTATTCATCCAAAAGAACACATTGTTGAAATGTGCCAGTCTATGCATCTGGTAAGACAAGTAGAAAAATCTCTCTTTTCCACCATGGAACAGAGGCGTATCAAATGACAGCAATGTTATCAGTGTTATAATAAAGATATACAAGAGGCTGATTAACAACCGAGGAGGATGCATTTGATTCTTTTTGGTGTGGGCAGGAGGGCTTCACAGAGGAGGTGACACTTAGTGTTAGAGTGTCAGGGATTCTACACAAAGGAAATAGCATTTACAAAGGCGAAGTGGGAATTCCTGTAAGTAAGGCACCGCACCGTTAAAGAACTGTTTGCATTTAACATCGCTGAAGCACAGGGACAATTGTGGTGCCAACCGTGAGAGATTATCCTGGGCAAGAAAAGTCTCAGTCAGGAAGGTTTTATAGACTATGCTAAGGAATTCGGATCCCATCTATCAAAAGGGAAAAGATTACATCATCCAGTATGCAGTTTAGAAAGAATGTGGAGGGAAGATGTGGAAAACAGATTGCAAGTGAGACAGCTGAAGAGATTACTTTACTTTATGCCATGTTTATAAAACCAAAAGAAACATTCTTTTTCCTGTAGAAAATGACTATGGAAGGAGCATTGTCTTTTACTCCATTCTGCCTGAATAAAAAAAGTACAGCCACAGGATTCGTTGAAGCCCACTTGCTACTATTGATTTTAACCCTCTTAAGGATCCTTCCTGGGCTGTCTTCATCACAAAGGATGCCCTGGGGGTTTAATGACTCCTGTATTGGTCAAAGTCTCCATCTGAGGGGAGAGAAGAGAGCGGACATACTGCATTTTGACTCTTGGAGCTGAGATTTGGAAAGAATAAAGAGAAGATAAATAAGAATGAACCCGTTAAGACAGGAGTCAACTAAGCATCTCTCCCCAGTGCGCACTCACTCAGTTGCCTTCCAGAAGAGGAAAGGCTATTTTAATTCCTCACGCTGTCCACTGAATAGTGGAAATAGGCTTGAAACTAATAGCTAGATGACACTGAACGTGATCTGTAGAATATTTTCTATCTCCATTTGGTAGAGAGATTCTTGTGTTTGACTATAAAAGTAAATTTTTCTGCATTTAAAGATTTATCTTTTGGTCTTGGTAATATAAAGTTCTAAGCATAGAAGCAGGTCCTCTATCTAATGGCATATACTTTTTATTGTAGTAAAATATGCATAATGTAAAATTTACCATTTTTAACCATTTTTAAGCATTCAGTTCATTGGTTTAAGTACATTGATATTGCTGTGCAACCATCATCACCTCCATCTCCAGAACTTTTTTGTCTTCCCAATCTGAAACTCTAAACTCTCCATTGTTCCCTCTCCCACAGCCCTAACAACCACCATTCCATTTTCTACCTTTATGACTTTGACTACTCCAGGTATCTCGTATAAATGGAATCATGCAATGGTCATCCTTTTGTGCCTGGGTTATCTCATTTGACATAATGTCTTCAAGGTTCATCCATGTTGTCCCATGTGTTAGAATTTCATCCTTTTTTATGACTGAAGAACTTTTCATTATACGTGATTGCAGTATAGCCACATTTGGTTATCCATTCATTAGTTAATAGACTCTTGGGTTGTTTATACCTTTTGGCTATTGTGAATAAAGCTGTTGCAAACATTGATGTAAGTAAGTATTCAAGTATTCAAGTCTCTACCTTCTCTTCTTCAAAGCTTTCTAATTCACTTAAGTGGAATTTCTGGATCATATGGTAATCCTACACTTACTTTTTTTTGAGGAACCACCATACTGTTTTCCGCAATAGTTGTTTCCACAATACATTGCCACCAGCAATGCACAAAAGTTCTAATTTCTCCACATCTTGTCAACAACGTGTTATTTTTCTCTGTGTGTGTGTGTGTGTGTCTATTTGTGTGTGTGTGTGTGTGTGTGTGTGTGTGTGTGTGTGTGTTTAAATAGCCATCCTAATAGGTGAGAAGTGTTATCTCACTGTGGTTTTGATTTGCATTTCCTTAGATATTCTGCATCTTATTGTGTGCTTTTGGGCCATCTGTATATCTTCTTTGGATAAGTGTCTATTCAAGTACTTTGCCCATTTTAAAACAGGGTAATCTGGGGGGTTTTGTTGTTGTTGTTGTTGTTGTTGTTGAGTTGTAGGAATTCTTTGAATATTCTGAATATTAAGCCCTTATCAGATATATGATTTACAAGTATTTTCTCCCATGCCTTTTCATTCTGTTGATAGTGTCTGATAATGCACAAAAGTTTTTAATTTTGATTAAGTTCAGTTTCTCTATTTTTCTCTCTTTTTGCTTATGCTTTGATGTTATATCCAAGAAATCATTGCCAAATCCAAAATCATGAAGCTTCCCCCTATGTTTCCTTCTAAGAGTTTTATAATTTAATTCCTACATTTAGGGCTTTGACACATTTTTAGTTAATTTTTGTATATGGTGTAAGGTAGGAGTCCAATTTCACTCTTTTGTATGTAGATATCTGGTTTTCCTAACACCATTCGTTGAAAAGACTCTCCTTTCTTCATTGAATGGTCTTGGCACCCTTGTCAAAAATCTCTGACATATACTTTTAAATGACTCTTAACTTGAGGAAAGTAGGAGGGCAACAATATTGCTTTTGCTTAGTTTATGCCTAACAATAAGAAAGTAAATTTGTCTCTCTTAGCTGTGGCCCACTCCCTCAAAAATGTGGAGCACTCATTGCTAGGAAGTAGAAAAAAGAGGATGGAATGATGGAAGAAATGTTATTTGTCGTAAGATGTCATTTGCTCCAATAAAAGAGTAAAATCCATAGCAGAAGAATAAGGCTACTTCACACAGCCCCACCTCATTCTATTCATTACCAGTTTGTTCCCTAGCTATGACTATTGTCTTCGATCCCATCTTCTGCTCTGGAAAATGGGGTTAAGTTTGTTATCCCACAGGATTAGTGGGGATAAATGTTCCTAGATATTCTGTAAAAAACAAAAGGCCCCTCAAGTTTGATATCATTGTTGTTGATTTGTTGATGGTCTATGTAAATTGTACTATCTCTTTCATTATGCTTCTATTTCCTTACTTAAAAATCAGAAACAATAATACTACCTTCTCAATAATGTGTACCGTGTAACTACCTGTTCGACAAATATTAAAATGCCTCTTTCATATGTGACTTGAAGAAGCATGTCTCCTGCCACTCAAGTTCAATTGCAGTAATATTTATTGAGAATTTACTTTATGCCAGACATGGTGATAGTTGGCTGAAATCCCAAGCTGAAAAAGCTAAAGTATCTGCAAATTATACCTGTAGTGTAATTTAATCCCTTTAACTTCTAAAAAAAAAGTTTTACTGGCTTTTACTGCATAAATAAATACTTTCACTATCTTCAAATTTTATAAAGAAAACCATCATGTATATTTATGGATATATGCAGATATGCCCTTTTAATCAGTTGTGATTGATTTCAAACTTTGAATTCTGAACAGTTGTACCAATTCAAGTATTTTTAAATTTGTAGCTTTTAAATAAAAGGATACCTGCATATTGAAACTAGTTGTGTTTACTTTTTCTCTTCTGACAAAACACAAGGTTCACTGATTTCTCTGTATTAGATATATGAAAATGTATTCTGTAAACTTAAAAAAAAAGTTTGAATTAACAACAGTGAAAGTTTATTTCCACTTACATAAAAATTTTTTTCTTAAAATAGACTGAGAGAAGATTCCTTTCCTGAGATTTACTTTGAAATCAATGAAAAGGAGTATAAAATCTAATGCTCTTCACAGAGAACAATGTGACATTGACAGCTGAACTGTATTTTTCCAAAGATTTTTTATAAACAATACAGATTTGGTGCTGTTTGTCTCTTGCAACTTGGGAAATCAGTTTTTAACCTGGGAATTCTTTCTAAATACCAGAGACTAGCAACCATTGTTCTAGTAGCCTAAGAAAGGACATAAAAGCATGGCATTTTTTATTACTTTTATATCCTTCACCTATCTGACTTCCTTCTTCAGTATAGACTCTATTTTTGAGAAATCTTCCTGACCCAGAATAATAGCCTTTGCCCGAAGACCAAGTATTTAATCTTTCTTCCACTTCTTTGACATTTATGCATTCATATGCCTTTACTTTCATTTCTTTATGTCTTTCTCCCTCACTAGACCAGAATCTTGTATTTATTTTTCATAGCCTCTGGCACACAGTAGGTACTTGATGTGCTTCCTAATGGTCCTCTTCTTCTGGGAGGTACCAACTGAGATAGAAGGGGGAGAGGTAAGGCAAAGAGTAGCTAACAGAGCATGCAGATATAAACATAGGTCCATTTATTCATTCAAGTGATATTTATTATGCACGATTTTTTTAGTGTGTCAGACACTGTTCAAGGAATTGGGAATATATCAGGGAACAGAAAAACAATGTCTCCGCTGTTGTGAGTTTACACTTTCGTGGGGAAAGATGGACTGCAAAATATGCATGTAGTTATGTACACATACACACACATTTCAAGTGCTGATCAGTGCTGGGATGAGATCTACAGAGAGATAAAATATTGTCGATGGCTGCTTTTTATATAAGGCACATGGAGGCTTGACGGAGGGCAGCAAGAGAAGAAGCTAAAAGACCACTTCGGAGGCTACTGTACCAGGAGGCTGTCGTCCAATGAGATGCATCAGATTGGAGCACTGGAGGTGATAAGAAGGGATCATATTCTGCGTGTAATTTGAGGATAAATTTAACAGGATTTGCTTATTGGATGTGAGACGTGAGAATAAAGTCAGAGTTGACATTAGGATTTTTGGCCTGAGCACCTGGAAGGATGGAATTTCCATTTCCTAAGATAGTGAAGCTCAGGGAAGAAGCTGGTGTGGGGAACAGAATGAGGATTTCTGGTTATGGACTGAACTGTGTCCCTCCAAAATATGTTGAAGCACTAACTCTCAGTATCTCAGAATGTGACTGTATTTGGAGATAGGGACTTTTAGGAGGCAATTAAGATTAGTTAGGTCATAAGGATGAGGCCCTAATCCAATCTGACTGGTATCCTTCAAGGAAGAAAAGGAAGACACACCAGGGATAAACACACAGAGAAAAAGGTCCTGTGGAGACATAACACAAAGACATCTATCTATAAACCAAGGAGAAAACCAAACCTGAGAAAACCAAAGCTGACAACACCTTAATCTTGCAATTCCAGTCTCCGGAACTGTAAGAAAATACATTTCTATTGCATAGGCCACCTAGGCTATGGAATTTTGTGTTAAGCCCTGGAGACTAATGCATCTGGATTTACTGCCTCTACTCACCACTTACAATTATTTAGAGGCTAAATGAATTCTGATGTTACCATATTTGTTCACTTGTTTAGTATTTGTTCACCTGTGCTTGCCTAACTGCCTGGGAGGGTCACCCCTATCTATGACATGCCACAGGAAGGGCACAGAGATACAAAACCTTCATCTTATCAAGGTCTCTTCTTCACCAGATAACATGTATTTTCTCTTTTCCTTGGTTTTAAATGTTTTTATTTATTTTTGAGAGAGAGAGAGAGAGAGAGAATGAGCAGGTGAGGGGCAGAGAGAGAGGGAGACACAGAATCTGAAGCAGGTCCCAGGCTCTGAGCTGTCAGCACAGCCCTATGCAGGGCTCAAATGCACAGACCAAGAGAAGACGACCTCAGCCAAAGTCATGATCTTAAATGACTCAGCCACCCAGGCACCCCGCTCTTTTCCTTTTGCATGAACTGGCTTTGATTTCTTGCTTCTCAAGTTGGTAATCATTTGCCATTGTCTTCACAAGGTATAGTTTTACAAAAGCATCACACATTTCCCCCCATTGCATTCTTTCAGATAGGTTGCCAGCAAAGTGTTAACACTGAATTCTGGACATTAGCACAAATACTTGGTAAACTTTTAAATCTCTGATTAAATGTCAAAGCTATTGCTTGCCTATTGTATTCTTAGTTATCTCCTGGTAAACACACACACACACACACACACACACACACACACACATTCACACACACTGGCTTTGATTCTTCTGTCTTTCTTGTATCATAATTTGAACTCATATTGGCTTCAGTATTTCTGGCCCTTCAGAGGAGTGTAAATTGTATCAGAGGTTGTAAATTGTATTGGAGATAGACACAGGAGGCAAGAATGGGACGCCACTATTAATTTGCTACCAAAGTAATTCAATTCTCCACCTAATTTAGCTTGTGCAAACCTGGCTTAAAGACCTGGTTTTTAGCAGCACCGTCAAGGCCATTCCCAGAAACTGGAGCATTTGCTAACCCAGACGTAATGGCTTCATCCCATGTGCCTCTTTCAGTATTGCATTCCAGAGGGTGCATAATTGCTTTGGTGAAATATTGCAAAATGATCTTATAGAGTGATTAAAATATTTTCACAACTGTTGTCAAGGGAACAGTGTAAATAGATTTTTTCGTGTGATCAACTAGATAACCCTGAAGCTTAATGATGTGTCCCTGGCTTAGAGTAGGTTAGCATGAAATTTAATTTGTGGTAATCTGCCTCAGACCAATGGAGGACAAACTAACCTCTAACTGGGATTTACCCAGCTTCCAGCACATATAACTCAAGGGTGGCATCTCTAGAATGATGCCTCCCTCTGCAAGGAGGCAGAGGAGGCTGTGTTTTGCCATGAGAAATCATTCACCAAATTTTGTCAATTCTCCCTCTGTTATAACTCTCCCATTCACAGCTTCACCTTACCATCACTGTCACCTACTTGAGACGCTTGTCACTTTAACTGTGGGTGAGGAAATAGCCTGCATCTTGGTTTACCTACATCTCTCTGCAGTTCCTTTTATTCCACCAGATGAATCTTCCTAAAGTATGTATTTTGTTCATGAGATTTCTTACTGAAAAACACTCAGTGGCACTTTTAACCTGGCACTTGAAAACAACTACCTTTCCAGACTTCACATCAGCAAGTCAAGTTTTTAGCTGTTTTTCTCTAGCCTAAGTGTATAAGAACAGTCTACTCAAAATGTAAACATTTTAGCTGTTTCCAGGTCTTTCTCCCAGTGTGACACCCACCTTCTTTGCTTGCCTTTCTTCCCACCCATCCTAAAGGACAGCTAAAATTGTGCCTTAAAGCATTTCTAATTCCAGACTTGGCCAAGAGTAAATTTATCCTGGCTGCAACTGTTGTAAATCATTCTGTTTTAAGTATTCAGATCACAACAAGGCATTACTTCTACTACCTTCACCTTAACAAAATACATATATTTTAAGAGATTGGTCTTTGTGATTCCAGCAGAACACTAGAAGTTTGTTATCTATAGTGGGTGAAATAAATAAAGATCAAGGATGCTGTGTTGAAGGCAGAGATTTAATTAATGTTTTCAAAACGAAATTTGAAACACTCTTTTGGGAAGCATCAGTCAGCATTGGCTTTCCACATAGCCTCTTGAAGATTTGTCTTTGAGAAATGTGGCCAAAAAGAAAAAAAAATCTAGATACTCTGATTTGAAGAATCTCCAATGAAAGATGCTGGTTCAATCAATCTACAGCAAAGACTACAGTCAAATGCCCCACACATGGACACAAAACTTGGAGCTTTTTATGATCCTCTCTTAAGTATAATGAGACAGTAGCCTAGCAAACTCAAATAATAAAGACAAAGCCTAAACCAAAGAGCGAGAGGAAAACTTGGAGAAAATAGAAATATGAAAACAGAAGAAAGATTCACATACATATAATTCTTTTTATTGTCCTCAGAGATAAGAAAAAGGATACCATAAAAACAAATATTCAGAGAATAAATTGGAGTTTTTAGAAATCATAAGATAGGAGACACCTGGGTGGCTCAGTTGGTTAAACCTCCTACTCTTGATTTTGGCTCAGGTAATGATTTCACCGTTCATGAGATCAAGTCTTGCCTTGGGCTCTGCACTGATGGCACAGTGATGCTTTGGATTTAGATGCCTCCTTGCAGAGGGAGGCATCATTCTAGAGATGCCACCCTTGAGTTATATATGCTGGAAGCTGGGTAAATCCCAGTTAGAGGTTAGTTTGTCCTCCATTGGTCTGAGGCAGATTACCACAATTCAAATTTCATGCTAACCTACTCTAAGCCAGGGACACATCATGCGTTCTGTCTCTCCCAAAAAATAAAGTAATAAACATTAAAAAATAAAATATAAGATGAAGAAATTTAAAACTCCGAAGACTATTTGGGAGATAAATTCAAGGAACTGTGGGAGGGAGGGAGGGAAGAAGGAAGGAAGGAAAGGAAAGGAAAGGAAAGAAGGGAGGGAAGAAGGGAGGGACGGAAGAAGGAAGGAAGGGAGGGAGGGAAGAAGGAAGGAAGGGACGGAGGGAAGAAGGAAGGAAGGGAGGGAGGGGCGGAAGAAGGAAAGAAGAGAGGGAGGAAGATAAAAATGAAGGAAACCCATTAGTGGCCTCAAGACCTAATATCTGAATCACAGGAGTTTCATAAAGGGAAAAGATTGAAAACAGAGAGAATAAATTGTATCCAAAAAAGAATGAAGTTAATTCTGAAGAACTGAAGGGCTTGTGCTTATACAAGGGAAGGGACCGTCATAAAGGATACACAAATGCAGGCAGCACAAGAAAGGAAAACAGGCACAGAGAGTGCTGTCTCATCATTATAACATTTCACAACCAGCGGGCAAAGAAAAGATCCTCAAAGCTTCCAGGAATAAACATACATACCCTACACAAAGAATTGAGCAACATTGTTGCAAGAGGTCATCTGAATGACGTGACTGCAAATTGACCTGGGAGCTGAACACTGGTAATGGAAGTCTCCTCGCCACCCCCCACCCCATTCATCAGGCGTGCTTGGGGAGTGAGTTCGGCTTGCCTTCCCCATTCCCAGAGGCTGCTCCAAGGACACAGCCTGCAGATAGTGCTGTGGTCCTGAGACTCTGCGCGGTACTCGTGACTGAACCCAGTGAAGGCCTCTATATAGCCTTCTAAGATTTGGTAGGCGGGTGCAGAGATCTACCCCTCTCTAGCTAAAACCCCCAAGACAAGCCTCCCAAGTTAAGTTCCCTTTTGCTTATTAAAACTGCCGCCACCGATCTGGAGCGGCCTGCCTCTTTCTTGGTTCTCTTCCTGTCCTCCGTGTACACTCGGAGAACAGTGCAGAGGAAGGAGCTTGTGAACAAACAGAAACTAAAATACGCTGGAGGAGCAGCGTCCTTGAAATTCTGAGAGAAAATAATATCTAACTTAGGATTCTACATTCAGCAAAGCTAGCAGTAAATGGAAGGATGATATAAGGAGACGTTCGGGGATATGCAAAGTCTCAAAATTTACCTGGCGGGCATTTTTCTTCAGGACACGACTTCTGGAAAAATCCAGGAAACAGGAACGCAGGATACCAGAACAGCAGGGAATCCGATAAGGGGAGAGGAGACCCGCGGCAGAAGGCTGGTGGAGAGAGATCCCAGGACCACGGCGCTATACAAGGTAGGAGTGGAAACAGACCAGACTGGAGCAGGTTAAAAGGCTCAGGAAGCAGCTCTTCAGAAAATGAAAATGATAATATTGACGGTGTCTGAATATACTGAATGCTATTATACATCTGAGAGAGGATTGGGGAGTAAATTAGTCTACATAAATAAAAATAAATAAATAAACAGGGGCGCCTGGGTGGCTCAGTCTGTTAGGCATCTGACTCTGTTGGTTTCGGGTCAGGTCATGACCTCAGGGCTGGTGGGTTCCAGCCCCACCTCCAAGTCTGGGCTGGCAGTGTGGAGCCTGCTTGGAATTCTCCGGCTGTCTGCCCCTCTCCATGTGCACTCTCTGTCTCTCTCAAAGTGAATGAGTGAATGAATGAATGAATGAATGAATGAACAAACTTAAAAAAAACTAAACAAATAAAAAATAACAGAAGAAGACTGTTACTCCATACAAATAAAAGTTGATCAAGTTGGGAAAAGTCATCCTAATCAACTACAGAGCTCAGCTAGTGATCGTATTTACATAATCATAATAATGTAAATCCTGCATATTAGTGGAATTGTAATGATAATGGGAGTTTATTAAAGGTAATAGAAGACAGGTGCATGTATATGTGTGCAACGTTCACACATGTGTGTGTGAGCATTTGTGTGTGGCTGTGTAAGATGTGTGAGAAAATGTGCTAAAGCCTCTTCTTTAGTAGTGGGAAGTCAATAGGTAATGCTTACCACAGAAAAATTCAGAAGTTGATCATTTATTATTTTGAGACATAGATAAAAAGTTTTTTAAGTGTTTAAAGAATGGGACATATGGGAGATGTTTTGGGACATTGCCAGAATTTCTGTAGAATAAACCATGTTCATGTATAACTTGGATAAAAATCAAAACTAAGTTTAAAAATTCAATTAACGATGCACACATGCACACACACATGCACACACACCCATAGACACAGAAGAATGGAGAGCTTCCGAGGGCAGACTGGATTAATTCCGAGCATTAGAGCAGCTTGTCCCTACAGCGTTAGATCAATGCCATATCAATTTGAAGTTGGAAAATTCCCACAAACCTGCCTGGCCTGACTCCAGGGCAGAAATTGCTTACTAGCCCCAGGCCCTTGGCTGCCCTCCACATGGGCAGAGTACCTCACCCTCTAGGTCACAACACACTGGTGTAGAAAGATCAATTAATCTGTGTGTCTTAAAGAATTTGTTAATAAAATACATTAATTTGTGAATGATTTTCTTTTTTGTAAATTATTACAGATGCAAGTTTTTGCACATGTTTTTATTATATTATATTTCCTTAGGTGGTAGAAAAATGTGTGTACTGTAATTACACACATTATATACTATATACATATGTACATTGCACACTACATTACAGTCGTTATGGCAGAACATTGGCTTAAGCCGAAACTTATCTAATTAATGTTACTACCAAAACATGAGTAGTATGAAATATCATCCATCATGTGTGTTTTATCAACTTTGTTTTTAAAAAGTGAGTCTCTTTGATGTAATTAGATGCATCAGTGTATAACCGTGAACTTTATTTGTTGCAAATGACAGAAACTGCTAAAAATAACTTAAAGGAGGAAAAGATATATTAACTTTTGAAGTTTGGAAGTCAAGGAGTTATCCTTCAGGTATGGCTGGATCCAGGTGTATAGATTATATATCATTATGATTCTTTATCTATATATAGCAATGCCAATTCCAATTGATTGTTTTCTTTCCTAAAAGGGAAATATTTCTTCCATGAAGCTAAGATTGATGGCAGTTATATAATTCAGAGTTTCCTGACCTTAATTTAGCAACTCTAATAGGGGAAAAAAGGTTTTTTTTTTCATGTGCTCATGTATGAATTTAAGTAAAGAATTCTGATTGATATGTATGAGCAATATGCCTACCACCTGGACCAGTCACTCTTTCCTGGGAGACAAGTTTCAGTTATTGACCAAGCCTATATTATATAAAGTCCTATGGTATACTAAGATTGACAATTCCACCAAAATTACACATAATGGGAGTAGAGCATTTCTTTAAAGGAATGGATTATAATGTGCCCTCAATCCTATCATCCACTCCTCTACTGATGTATGCCTATCATCATATTATTAGAATTAAACACTTTGTTAAGGTTTTGATCTCTTTTAAAATATAAATATCACCAGGACAGGAACCTTTTTAAGCTATAGGCATATAAATCCTCTGTTCCAATCAAAGTGCTAAGAGCAAGTTTGACAGGTTGAAGGAGGAGCAGTGGGGATTTTTCATGGTCAAATTCTAAAGCAGAAGGAGAGACTACATGAAATTACTAGGAGTGAAGACACTTTAAATACTTTATTATTTTGCCTTGATTTCTGTTCTGCTTAGCTATGAATGCAAATGGTCCTCAATCCTAGGGGCTTAAAATGACAATAATTTTTCTCTTATCTCTTATGGGTATGAGGATTTATGGGTATCTACAGAATGATTCTCACTTGGCATCTGTCATCCAAGCATATGCAGATGGTCGTTGTGGCTGCAGTTCCTCAGAGCTCCTTCACTTACATACCTCGTACCTGTCCTGGAAGAGCTGGCAACAGGTCTACAACTCTCCGTGTAGCCTCCCCTACCCACCAGGCAGGGGCTTCCCTACAGTGTGCAAGGTAGTCAGGGTACTCACGCTTTTCACATGGCATCTGGCTTCTACCACAGTGTGTGATCCGAGAGGGCCAGGAGGAGCTACCACTTCTCTAAGAGGCCAGGTTGGGACCTGATTGGCATCACTTTTGCTATATTGTTCAAAGCAGTCCCAGACCAGCCATATTTAAGATGATTGACGAATAGATTTCACCCATTGATGGGAGAATGGTTGACACAGACCGGGATGGAAGGAGTTGATGGCTGCCATTTTGTAGATAAGCTGCTACAACTACTATGTTCTGGAATATTTTCTGTAAACAGCAAGGATGAAATTACTTTGTGCCCACCTAAAAGATGCAAACGACTATTGATTGTTCACTTTTAGCCCATTCTTCAATGCATCCTTTCACATTCTCTTTACTTCAGAGAGATAGATGTAAATTTTCATAACCAAAAGACAGAATTGTACAATACAGTAAAAAAATTGCATTTATTACAAATTTTAAAATAATGCAATTTTTGATGGGATTTTTGGGATTTTTTTTGTTTGCTTATTGATTTTATCACCCACCAAATGAGCAAAAGTTAAAAAGCATATTCAGAAGTGAAAGCATGATATGAAAGATATAGTTTCATATTTTATAGTTGGGAATATATCAGCAACATGACAACGTAATGATGAGTGGAAAGAATATAAATTAAAGTGCCAATTTTCTTTGTCACAATAACTCCCATTTTGGGAAATCTATCCTTAGCAAGTTACTTGATAAGTATGGAGAAGAACGAAAAAGTTTTCATATAAAAAAGTTATTGTTGCATCATTATTTATAGTAACAAAAGTTTAGACTAATTTAAGTGCCCAACAATGGAAATATGGATAATAACTTTGATACACCAACCTAAAGGAACTTACATCATCATAGAAAAATATATTTATAAATAATTTATAATATGGAAATATTTTTGCTTTCATTTTAAAAAAGAAAAAGAAAACAATACAAAATCATATATGGACAGCATAATCGCAGTATGCAATATGAATGAAAAGCTATGCCAACAGAAAAAAAGACAGAAACAAAACCTTCAAAAGATCAACAATGTTTAAATAGCTAGATGATTGACCTATGAGTAAATCATTTTCTTTTTCTGACCTTTTTTTCTTCTTATTTATTTATTGAGAGAGAGAGAGAGAGAGGGAGAAAAAGAGAATGAAAGCAGGGAGGAAGGGCAGAGGGAGAGAGACTCTCAAGCAGGCTCTGTACGGTCAAGGCAGAGCCCAATGTGGGGCTCAATCCCACCACCCTGGGACCATGACCTGAGCTGAAATCAAGAGTGGGATGCTCAACCAACTGAGCCAGCCAAGTGCCCCTCCAAATTTCTTAATGACACTTGATCTTAGCCAAAAGACTAAGAAGGATTTTTTTTACCTGCCAATCTGAATTTGAAAAGAAAGAGGTAGTGTGAAATTCTACCTTCCTCTCGACCAGGACCACAGATAAGGATATGGAAGAGCTGACTTTGGTAAGATTCTCACCCTTTATAGCTTCTGCCAGTTTTTTCAGAACCCTGTCTGTAGGCTCTCAAATGAGGGATCCCATCCTGGTCACCCAGGAACTATAGAGGAGGACAAAACTTACCCTCTTCCCTCAATGGTGAGTGCTTGGCTGAGACCCCTTTTTCTCCAGAACACCTAGTAAACAGCTTATCTAGGTTAAAGCTGCTGTGTGTGGGCACCTGGGGTGAACTCATTTGGTTAAGTGCCTGACTCTTGGTTTTCACTCAGGTCGTGATCTCACGGTTCGTGAGTTCTAGCCCCTCATTGGGCTCCACGCTGACAGCGCAGAGCCTGCTTGGGATTTGAGATTCTCTCTCTCTCCCTCTCTCTCTGACCTTCCCCTGCTCATGCTCTCTCTCTCTCTCTCTCTCTCTCTCTCTCTCAAAATAAATAAACTTAAAAAAAATTTGCGCTACTCTGTGACCACTGTAATTCAAGTTTATCTTTGGTGATGCTAACCTGCATGTGCAGCCTTAAAACATAATGCTGTTCACCTGAGGCTTCACAGTGGACCCAGACCCAGTGGACCCAGTCCATTTCCAAGTCAGATCCCGTCCAACACAGCAAGTTTCCAGACCCAGTCTGAAAAAAGAAATGTTCTGGTGAAGTCTGAAAGCCCAGAATGCAAACGCTGTAGAGGCAGGGTCTTACCCATCCTGGCATGAAAGCAGAAAACCCCAGGGGCTCAGCAGGCACCTTTGCCTGGTTGCTGTGGCTCCTGCCGGCCAGTGGGGCTCTGTTTGGGTTTCCTCTTCTGACATGAGAACTATTAAAAAATAAACTGGGACATTTTAAACATTTTGAGTTTATTTGGAACAACAACAACAAAAATCAACTCAAATCAGTGGTTAGGAACCTAAATTTCTGTCATGACAAATGTCATTCATGTTCTTTAAAGAATGTGTGCAGCTTTTCTCACTTTGATTTTCATGTAATCAGGCAGCCTCCAAGAAGACAGCACCATGGCAAATGAAAAGAGATCCTTTTCTCTAATCATTCCAACTGGGGGGAAAAAAAGTCCAGATGAAGATGTCGGGGCACTTGACCCAATGGGAAGCAGAGTCTTTCCCTCTATCCTGGACCTAAAGTAAAAAGTGGCCTTTCAATACTGAAGTGTAAAGCCATTGAACAGAAACTCCAGGCATTTGTTAAAAGTTAAAAGGCCCTGAGGAAAAGGAGACAGATGGGCTTTAAATCATCAAAACACTATTTCATAGGCTGATAGCAAATCATAAATGATTCTGGAGTCTGAAAATTTTGCTGCTTTATAGACCTTGGCTGTAATTTGAGCAGAACTTAGATGAATTTCCACTGAAAGTTCAGACTCTAAAATGTTTATGAACATGTCCCAATTCAATTCAAAAAGCATTTATTAGATAGCATGAAAACATTTTGTAAACCTGGTGTGTTAGACAGACATGAGGAATATATAATAAACCCTCACTGTGGCTGCAAGCTCTGCCCAAGCTACCAAGGCAGGCAGAGGTCATCCAGAGAGACAGGAGTGTCCCCATAACCTAGTGCAACCAAAATATGGCAGTGGGGTGCTTTCACCCCTCTGAGAAATGAGGGTAGAAATAGTGTAAGCATAATACATTGTGCCTTTAGTTGTGAAAAGCAAAGCATTGGCCATGTCCCGAAAGAAGGTGATATTTTCTGCTTAAAGAAGAGAAGCAGAGATTCAGTCCCATGTTTTCACAACAAGGACGAAAGTTTTCCCTGTTTTCTTTAGCACCTTAAAATGAAGTAAAGCTAGGTTTTTTGCAATTTGCCTTCTCAATTTTCTGATGAAAAATTATGTGCTAAACTATAACACATAGTCTCTTGGTAGGATATATTCCAGGTCTTAAAGCAGGCATTTAAGTGCTGTACCTATCAATGTTTGAGTGTATTGGGGGTGACTGGTGGCCACTGTCCATAGGGACAGAGTCCCACTCACTCCCACAGGGCAGAGCTGATGTTACACTCAAGACCCATGTATTTTGTAGGGCCCAGTATAAAATAAAATGTGGAGTCTCTTGTTTTAAAAAACTATTAAGAATTTCAAGGTAAGAGCACTAAATGAAGCATTTGACCCTTCTGATCATGGAGCCCTTCTTAGCATGAGACTCATTTGAGTCAGGGGCCCGTATGACAGCATGGCTCACATGCCCATGAAGTTGGCTCTCATGACATCTATCCTTCCAGGCTTGCGTTCCATATTCTTTCTTCTTTCGACTCTCTATATTCACACCTTAGGCTAGCCCTCAGCACATTTGTAACTAGTGATTTCTGTTTCTAGCTCTCTTCCCCCTCTCGCACTCCTTCCCATGACTCCCACAAGTCAGTGGTGCTCTGTTATTGCCTGATTCCTGCAGTCTTCCTTTGTGACATCCCATACAGGCTTGACTCTTCAAAGATCCCTACTTAATAAACTTTTTTCCTTAAAACTTAGCCAAGTTGTACTCCATTTTTTCACAGTAGGAAAAAAAAAACGGTTGATCATGCCAATGAAGATGTCTCCCAGAATATATACATTTACCCAAAATCACAGCATGTACAGAACTTAATGTGAGTAGACAAAGATGGCAGAAGTGCTGGTTCTCCCAAAGATCAGTTGGGAGGATTCTTACGAATAAGGGATTTGATTACCCCTAATCGTACCTCCATCTATGGCCATAAATAACCACATTTAACCATGCCACTGGTCTCTTCTCTTAAATGGCCTTCTGCGATGAGCACAAACAGGGAGATAAGCACAGAGACCATTTAATTGTCCCCAGGCAATTAAATGATGAGCCACTTTGTTGCAAAGATGATTCATTCCAACAGAATTGAATTCTCTGATTTCTCAATAAATATTCATTGAGCACCTATTTTTCACATTAGCCATTACTTTAAAAAATATGCACAAGATAATAGTCAGCCCAAATAGTATCTAGACGTGGTTTACCACACCAGTTGTCTCAGGTCAAGTACCTTAGAAGCAGATTCTGAGATGGTGTTCTTTTTCTTTCTTTCTTCTTTTTTTTTTTTTTTTTTCAGTATCATTGATACACAATGTTACATTTGTTTCAGGTGTACATCTTAGTGATTTGACAAGTTCATACATTATATTATGCTCACACAAGTCTAGCTGCCATCTGTGCCGTTACATCGTTAACATCGCTAATACAATATCTTTGTATTCCCTGTGTTTCGCTTTGTAGTCTTGTGAATCCCTCATTCCATAACTGGAGGCCTGTATCTCCCACCCCCCTTCACCCATTTTGCCCAGCCCCCCACTCCCTTCCCCTGTGGCAACTATCAGTTTATTTTCTGTATTTATAGTTCTGATTCTGTTTTTTTGTTTCTTTATTCATTTTTTTTTAGATTCCACTTATGAGTGCAATCATATGGTTTTTGTCTTTCTTAGTCTGACTTACTTCACTTGGCATAATATCCTCTAGGTCCATACATGTTGTCGCAAATGGTACAATCTCATCCTTTTTGAAGACTATGTAATTTTCCTGTGTGTGTGTGTCTGTGTGTGTGTGTGTGTGTGCGTGTATGATTTTCCTTATCCATTTGCCTGTTGATGGACACTTAGGTTGCTTCAATGTCTTGGCTATTGTAAATAATGCTGCAGTGAACATAAGGGTGCATATATCTTTCTGAATTAGTGTTTTTGTTTTTCCTGGTAAGTACCCAATTGTGAAATTATTGGATCATATGGTATTTCTATTTTTAATTTTTTGAGTAACCTCCATACTGTTTTCTACAGTGGCTGCACCAGTTTGCATTCCCACCAACAGTGCATGGGGGTTCCTTTTTCTCCACATCCTCACCAACACTTGTTTCTTGTCTTGATTTGACATTCTAACAGGTGAGAGGTGATATATCTCATTGTAGTTTTGATTTGCATTTCTCTGATGATTAATGATGTTGAGCATCTTTTCATGTGTCTGTTAGCCATCTGTCTTGTTTGGAGAAATGTCTATTCAGGTCCTCTGCCCATTTTTTAATTGGATTGTTTGTTTTTTGGTATTGAGTTGTATAAGTTCTTCATATATTTTGGATATTAACACTTTGTTGGATATATCATTTGCAAATATTTTCTCCCATCCAGTGGTTTGTCTCTTAGTTTTGTTGATGGTTTCCTTTTCTGTGCAAAACCTTTTTATTTTGATGTAGTCCCAATAGTTGATTTTTTATTTTATTTCACTCATTTTAGAAGACATATCCAGAAAAATGTTGCTATGTCTGATGTCACAGAAATTATTGCCTGTGCTTTCTTCCATGATTTTTGCGGTTTCAGGTCTTATGGTTATGTCTTTAATTCATTTTGAGTTTATTTTTGTGTATGATGTGAGAAACTGGTCCACTTTCATTCTTTTACATGTAGCTGTCCAGTTTTCCCACTACTATTTATTGAAAAGACTATCTTTTCCCCATTGTATATTCTTTCCTCCTTCATCATCATTTCTTTCATCAGTGTGTTTTATATTTTTCAGAGTACAGATCTTTCACCTCTTTGGTTAAGTTTATTCTTAGTTATTTTATTCTTTTTGGTGAAATTTTAAATGGTGCTATTTTTTAAACTTCTCTTTCTACAAATTTTTTGTTAGTGTATAGAAATGCTACTGATTTCTTGGTATTAATTTTATATCCTGCCACTTTACTCAATTCATTACTTCTAATGAATGGAATAGTGGAGTCTTTAGGATGTTCTATATATATAGTATCATGTTACCTGCAAATAGTGACAGTTCAACTTTTTCTTTACCGATATGGATGCCTCTTCTTTTTTTGCCCAGTTGCTATGGCTAGGGCATCTAGTATTATGTCGAATAAAAGTGGCAAGAGTAGGCATCCTTAAGGTCATCTTGACCTTAGAGGGAAAGCTGTCAGTTGTTCACTTTTGAGTATGATGTTGGCTGTTCATATATGGCCTTTATTATATTAAGGTATGTTACCTTTAACCCCATTTTCTTGAGAGTTTTTATCATGAATGGATGATAAGTCTTATCAGACTGGGTTTTATTGATGTGGTATATGAGATTGATTGACTCATGAATATTGAACCAGCCTTGCACTTGGGAATAAATCCCACCTAGTTGTGGTGAATGATCTTTTTAATGCATTGTTGTATGCAGTTTGCTACATTATATTATTTATAATATATTTAATATTATTATATTAATATAATTATTAATATTTTGTTAAGGATTTTTACATCAATTTTCAACAGAGATATTGGCCTATAATATTCTTTTTTTGTGTGGTGTCTTTATATGGTTTCAGTATCAGGGTAATCCTGGCTTCATGGAATGTATTTGGAAGTTTTCCTTATTCTATTGTTTGGAATTGTTTAGGAGAATAGATATTATCTCTTCTTTAAATGTCTGGTAGAATTCACTTGTGAATCCATCTGGTCCTTGATTTTAATTTTTTGGCAGTGTTTTTATTACCAATTCCATTTTGTTATTTGTAAACAGTCTGTTTAGATTTTCTGTTTCTTCCTGGTTCAGTTTTGGAAGATTTTATGCTTCTAGAAATTTACTCATTTCTTCTAAGTTGTCCGGTGTTTTGACATATAATTTTTCATAGCATTGTCTTACAATCCTTTGTATTTCTATGGTGTCAGTTGCTAATTCTCCTCTCTTGTTTCTGATTTTAATTATTTGTGTCTTTTCTCTTTTTTAATTGACAAGTTTGACAAAAGGTTTGTCGATTTCATTTATCTTTTCAAAGAACCAGTTCTTGATTTCAATGATTTTTAATTTTTTTAGTCTCCATATTATTTATTTCTGTTCTGACTTTTATTATTTTGTTTCTTCTATTCACCTTGGGCTTTGTTTGTTCTTCTTTTTCTAGTTCGTTTAGGCATTAGGTTAGATTATTTATTTGAGTTTTCTCTTTTTTCTTGAAATAGGCTATATTGCTATATACTTCTCTCTCAGAACTAACTTTCACTATATCCTAAAGATTGTGGACTTTTGTGTTTTCATTTTCATTTGTCTCCATGTATTTTTTGTTATGCTTTGATTGCTTTATTGACCCACTGGCTGTTAATAGCATGTTATTTAGTCTCCATTTATTTGTGTTTTTCTGGGTTTTTTTTTTCTTGTGATATATTTCTAGCTTCATACCGTTGTTATAGGGAAGGATGCATTGTATGATTTAAATCATCTTAAATTTATTGAGGCTTGTTTTATGGCCTAATATGTGATCTATTCTGGAGAATGTCCCATGTGCACTTGAAAAGAATGTATATCTTGTTGTTTTTGAATGGAATGTTCTATACAGATCTGTTATGTCTATCTGGCCCAATGTGTCATTCAAAGACACTGTTTATTTATTGATTTTCTTTCTTTCTTTCTTAATGTTTATTTATTTTATTTTGAGGAGAGAGAGTGGGGGAGGGGTATAGAGAGGAGGATAAAAACAATCCCAAGCAGGTTGCCTGCTGTCAACACAGAGTCTGACACAGGGCTTCAACTCACAAATCATGAGATCATTACCTGAGCCAAAATCAAGAGTCTGATGCTTAACTGACTAAACCACTGAGGCACCCCTCATTATTAATTTATCCATTGATGTAAGTTCAGTGTATGAGTTCCCTACCATTATTGTATTCCATCAGTTTCTTTATTTATGTCCAGTAATATTTACTGTATGTATTTAGGTGTTCCAGTGTTAGATACATAGGTATTTAAATTACTATATGCTCTTGTTGGACCTATCCTTTCTCATTCTGTAATACCCTTCTTTGTCTCTTATTACAGTCTATGTTTGAAAGTCTATTTTGTCTGATATAAATATTGCTACTCTAGCTTTTTTTCACTTCATTTGTTTGGTAAATATTTTTCCATCCCTTCACTTTTAGTCTGTATGCATCTTTAGGTCTGAAGTCAGCCTCTTGGAGGCAGTATATAGATGATTTTTGTTTCTTTTTAAAAATTTTTTTAATGCTTTATTTATTTTTGAGACAGAGAGAGACAGAGCGTGAGCAAGGGAGGGGCAGAGAGAGAGCGAGACACAGAATCTGAAGCAGGCTCCAAGTTGTCAGCACAGAGCCCGACGTGGGGCTCTGCCTCATGAACTATGAGATCATGAACTGAGCTGAAGTCAGATGCTTAACCAACTGAGCCACCCAGGCACCCCACGATCATTACTTTAAATTCTTTATCAGGCATATTGCTTGCTTATCTCTGTTTCATTTATTTCTTTTTCTGAGGTTTTCTCATGTTTTTTGTTTTTGTTTTTGTTTTTGTTTTTGTTTTTGTTTTTGCATATTCCTCTGTTTCCTCATTTTGCCTGACTTTCTGTTTTATTTTTGTGGATTAAGTGAAACAGCTACTTCTCCTAAAGTTGAAGGAGTGGTCTTGCATATGGTATCCCCTATGCAGACTGTGTGTGCTTGGTGACTTTAGCTGGCTGGCTGGAGCTGTAGCTATACATGCTAGTTACTCTTTTAAACCAGGGCTTTTTATAGAAAAAATAAAGAAAAAAATAATAAAATTTTTAAAAAGAAAAGAACAGAGAAAAAAAGAAGAAAAGAAAAAAGAACACGAAAAAAAGAACAAAACCAAAAGAAAAAATAAAGATAAGACAAGACAAAATTTTAAAGTTAAACACACACACACACACACACACACACACACAACTATGGCTTGTTTTCTGTGACCCAGCACCACAAGGAGGCTGGTGTGGTCTTGTGGACCCTCCGCTCCCTGAGGTCACAAGTTCATTGTGAGCCAGATCTTGCTCCAGTCTGGACCTTTAGGGTGGAGGGGGAAAGAATGTTCCCACAGTTGTTTGAAACCATGGCTTTTTTCCATATGCCAGTGTAATTGGGGCTGCTGTGGGCTTGAGGACTCTGGGCTTGTTGAGATTGCAAGTTCCCTGTGACTGCCAAACCCACTAGTTATGGTGTCTGGATGCACTGTTGGGACCCACCAATTATGGTGTCTCAAGCTACCCCTTATGGCTTCCAGACCCTGCTCTGGTCTGGGCTTTTAAGGTGGAAGGGGGGAGAGCCTTACCACAGTTCCTCAGCCCTTTTTGTTTTCTGTGTCCCAACACTACTGGGTCTGGTATGAGCTTGTAGTTCCTGGGCTTGCTGAGGTCACCAGCTATCTGTGACAATCTGACTCACCTGGACTCAGGATCCATGAATCATGGGGTCTGAACCTGCCTCTTATGGCAGCCAGACCCTGTTCCAATCCGGGTTTTTGAGGTGGAAGGAGAGTGCTCCTACAATTCCCTGGCCTTTTTAAACCATGGCATTTTTCTGTATCTGCATGTGACTAGGGCTAGTATGGATTTGTGGAGCCTGGGCTCCCCAGCTCACTGAAACAACCGGATCCACCAGTTATGGCGTCCAGACCCTGCTCCAGTCTAGGCTTGTAAGGTGGGGTGGGAACTTAAACCCTGTTGATCTCCAGTCCCTCAGACCTGAAGAGATTTCCCTCAGCTCCCCTGCCACTTGGCAGAGTTCTAGTGTTCTCTCTTTTATATGCTAACTGCTCTTTTAAGTTGCAACACTAATTTTTATGTGCCGAAGAATAGGAATCTGTTTCCGGTCCCTCACTACTATCCCTCCTCACTGCCCTTGGCAGCCTATGGAGAGGAAGTTCCCTTTGTTACCATGTCTCCGTCTATCTTTTTTGCTCTTCTCTTGCTGTTCTCTCTATGGTTGTTCAGTAGCTGTTCAGTCAACCCTCAGTTCTTCAGGAGGAATTGTTCTATTAATAGGTGTAATTTGGTGTGCTCTGTAGAAGTGAGTTCAGGGTCCTACACTGCCATCTTGAACTGGACCATCTGAGATGCTGTTTTAACAGGTAGTTCACTCACTACGGAAGGCCCTTGAGATCTCACTGAAGGGAGAAAGGAGAAGAAAGAGGAATTAGACAGAAGGAGAAATAAAGCTGCAATTCAAGAAAAATGTCAACTTTAGCCAATCCCGTGGGGTCTCTGGTACTAGAACTCCCACTCAGAGAAATCCCAAGTAGGAGCTAAAAGGCCAGACATTTATACTCCATCAGTCACTGTGTGCAGTCCTACTAAGGGATGGCTCTTTTCAACTGAGACAATACCCAAAGAAGCTAACAGTCACATCCACTACACCAGTTGTTAAAACATTGAAATACTCTATGCTTAGGGTTAATCAACCACTGTTCTGCTGCCTGGGCCACCTCAGCATCTTCTGGCCTCCAAAACTGATCTAACCTTATAACTAGTGTCTGTTCTGACTGATCAGTGCTCATGCTATACCAATTATCAAACGTTTTGGTTTGGGGTTGTTTTTTTTTTTCAATAAATCTTTTTGTTTGAGAGACAAATGAGAAGCATAAAATGAGGAAAGAGGTGAGCAGCTCTGGAAATACATTGAATCTAAAATATGTTGAATTCAAATTGTGGGAAATCCAAGTTTCCCAGTTCAATTTTAGATGATGAACTCAAAATTTAATTCTCTTTTTTCAATTCAGTTTCATTGATTACATGAAGTGCTCTGCCTTTCTGTCTTAGTTAGAAAGATTGCTTAATTTAATTTGGGTCTACTGACCAAAAGACTACTGATGGGTATTTGAATTCATAACGCACAGTGACAATCAGGTTATAGGGATTTTCTCTAGAGTATTACAAGATAGATTCATTAAATAGCATTCAAAACATTTCATTAAACAAGAATTTCTGAATCACAACTAATTTTAAAATTTACATAAAATATTTCAGAAGATTTCCAAGGTCAAATATACATTTCATGATTAACTCTGGAGCTGAGGTTAGAAACCAGGTATCACTATAAGGTTGCCTTATCTCTATGAAAGAAATATTTAGGAAGAGCAGGTCAGAGATGAACATGAGACAAAAAGCTCTAAACACTTTATTGTCTCATTGGCAGACCCCATCACCTCAACTGCATTATTCATTCATTTTCAAATTCAATGCAGAGGCTTTCTGTAAATCAGGGAGAAATACAGAGCCTGGAACAGTTTAAGGCATTATTTCCAAATGGTGGTCCAATGAGCTTTAGGAAATATGCAAGATGCTCAGGGGAGTTCAGAGGGACAGAGGTGCTTCCCAGTGGGCTCCAAGCCTCCATTTCAAGCAGAAATGCTCTCCTGTATTTAGTTTTTAGAGAGAGACCTCTTACAAAATATTTACCTAAAATAAAACAAAGTAGATTCTATGGTTTAAAAAATAAAAAAGGTTTGCAGACAATTGTCATAAAGTGGCTTAAATTATAATTAGAATAAAAATTACAAATACATGTCATTTTAAGACAACTAAATGTATGTAAGTTAGATGAATTGAGAATTTGTAAATTCATCATTTATGGCAATTCAATCTTAAATTATGACCACATTGCCTTTTTCACTATATGGCGGGGGGGGGGGGCGGGGGGGGGGAATAGGTCAACACAGAAAAGTTCTGACTAGTCAAGAAGGAAGTTTCAAGAGAGTGACCCAATTTCAAGCTGACTTTACATACAGTTTGATATTTATAAGTGGTTCTGATTAAAGCAAGTGAGATGAGCCCTTATTTATTGTTAGTAAAGAGTCACATTTGTGTAATTGGTTTAAATGAAATATAATGACATGTCAGCATGTCTAATATAGGGATGTTTTTACATTGCTGAGAGTAAACTTCCAATTCAATCTGAATTAATTACACCTAAATGTAGGCTAACTTAGTTAACAGAAAAAATATATAAATAAGTAATATAATCATTCAGGCAAAATCAGAGTACCTGACATTAGCAGCCATGGTAAGCCATAAAACCCTAAACTGAAGAATGGGAAAAACAACATTTGATCATAATAATGTTTGTTTTATTTAGAAAGTATCTGTTGAGTATGACACAGAAGAAAATTAAACCCAGCAGCAAAGTTAAACTGTGTGGACTTCAAATGTCAAACTGCTTGAGATTTGAAATGGCTATCCTTTGCTTCTGAGTACTTTTCTTTTTTTATTTATTTTTTTTTTAATTTTTTTTTTTTTGAGAGAAACAGAGAGAGGGGGGAGGGAGGGGCGGAGAGAGAGGGAGACACAGACTCTGAAGCAGGCTCCAGGCTCTGAACTATCAGCACAGAGCCAGATGTGGGGCTTGAACTCACGAACTGTGAGATCATGACCTGAGCAGAAGTTGGATGCTCAACCAACTGAGCCATTCAGGTGCCCCTAAGTATTTTTCTTTAACTTTAAGTTAAGAAGGTGTTATCTTCCAGGAACAGTTTACAGGGAAAATAATAGTTAAATTTATTCTTAATGAATTATTTCAATATCTTAAAAATAAAAAATCATTAAATTTGAACCTAAATCTGATCATGACTTCAGTTCTAACAGTGAGCTTGTAGGATAAACCAGCCACAGAGAAACATGTGCAATGAAACCATGGAGATGGAGACAGCAAAGTGCAGAATATGGGAAATGCTATTGAGCCTGGATTTATCAGCAAATAAACCACAAGGAAAAACAAAGAGAGAGGGGACTCTGTAGATTAAAAGAGATTTAAGAAACACCAATGAATTACAATGTACATTTCTTATTTGGATCTTCATTTAAAAACCTGGACAAAATTTATACGATGGGGAAATCTAAATACAGCCCAGGTAAAGATTCTGAAATGTTAGGGATACATGCTAAAATATTTATGAACAATTGTAAGATTTCGTAACTATGCTTCAAAAAAATCTTGCAAAAAGAATGCTATTTCTGTAAATGAAAAAAGACTGGCCATGTGTTAACAAATGTTGATAGTGAGTGATGGGCACATGGGGTTTATTATGCTATCTCTCTGCTTTTGTGCTTGAAATTTTCTATCACAAAAAGTTAACAATAAAATGAAATAACAAGACAAATAATATTTTCCTATGTAAAAATAAAATGATTGAAATTTCTATTTAGTAGAAGGATATTTTACATGTCTTATAAGCAGTGGAACCAGTCTTACTCTGTTTTGATTTCCATTGGTTATTTTGCATCAGCTTCAAATCCTATGACTTCCTTGGCTGAAGCAGGACATGGGAAATTGACATCAGACTTGGATCTTCCCATTAATGAAGTAAGCAGCTAAAAGCATATTACAGATAGACACACAATATTTCCTGAGAGTTTTCAGAACTGGCCTGCCGAGGGACCCCTAATTTAGTATCCCCAAACTCAATCCATGACTTGGCTCACTCTTTTCTCTTGTCCCCTCCCTGTCATCTCCTAGTCATTTCAATTCCGTGTGGACAGGTGTCTAGCCCAACCAACATTTAAATGTGCTTGGAAAGATAAGCCCAAATGACACCCTGATAATATTCTTAAAAACTGCAGTATTGAGTGTAGCAGAAAATACATTTTCCCTTTCTTCCTTCCAACAGAACTTCTACATGCTTAATTAAAGGTCCTCACCTTTCCAGAGTCTCACAAGACTCTGACATATGACATAGCCCTGGCCAAAAAAACTTAAGTGAAAGATTTTGAAAGGGGATTCCCAGAATATTCTTTCAAAAAGAACCAACTCATTCTGTTCTTTATTTTCTCATTTTTCTGTAAGGATTACAGCCTGATACCTGGTGCTACAACTGCCATATTAGAACCATGGGGACAATACCTACAGGCTAAAGATGACAGAGCAGGAATAGGAAGAGTGCCTCATTCCTTAAACAGCTGACCAGCCATGAACAACTTACCCCCAGTCCTTATGATGTGAGAAAAATGGATCCCTATTTTATTAAGCCACTGCAATGAGATTCCAGCTATCTAGAGCTAAATGCAATCCCTTACTGACGTATATCACTTATTGAATGGCCAAAATGTGAAAAATGTGATTCTTACTACTAAATTCTCAGGGAAAAATATCAAAGTCCAAAAAATTAAATCTACAATATTTTGTAAGTATAAATCAAAGTGTACTAAAGTAAAAAATGCTATCCTAAAAATTTGTCACTTTGCTTAATCTCAATTAGAAGGTCCTCAACCAGATGCCTGGGAATGACATTTTCTACCATTTTAATATTCTCTGTGCCCATAACTCAGTTTAACAATCTTTTATTGAACATATACTACATCCTCACCTTTTATTTGTGCTGGAAGTAAGAACAGATGTGAAATGTAAGCTTCTAATAAGAGAAACTCATACTTTCATTGGAAAGAGAAACATGCAAATGTGCTGATTTAAATAAACAATGTATTGAAGTATCCTGTTACCACACTGTAACATAGAAGGCTAGAATAAGGGGGCACCACTACTAGCCCATATCCTGGCTTAGTGCAAATTATTTGAAAACTGTGCCTCTTATATGGAGCATCTCACTTTTATCTAATATGTATTACTTAAATGTACAAAATATACATCATATACAAAATATATGATGTCATTAGCTCCCCTAGAGGCATGCAGTGACAACCTGCACAGGGTTCTGCCAAATCTGTAATAAGGAGAAGTCACCGTAGACTAAAGAAGTCAAAGAAGACACCTAGGGGAACAGTTTGAGTCAAACCCACAATATATTAGTAAGACAAAATAGACAAAAAGTTAAATTTTGTGTTTGATGGATTTTAAATCACATTTTCATTATTTCAAGGAAGAGCATCTATCCACAGAAAACAGTAAGCCATACCTCCAACACTAATCCCTGTATCCTGCTAAGTCTGTAAAAGTAAAGAACTGTTTAATTTTGCTATTAGAAATCCACGGATGCCTACTTTCCCATGCCATAAATGAATTCACTCACAGAGTGGCAGTAAACCAAATTATAGAAGGGCTTTTTATGGTCTTGAGAATCACACATTTGCAGGGGAATGAACATATGTAATGGCAGCAGAGGAGCAATTATGCATCCTATGATACTCCACATGCAGCTGTGAATATCTGCGTTGCCACCGGTGAGTCGACAGCTCTCCTGGCTGAAACACCCAAGCCAGGGTTTTGCTTTGTTTTGTTTTAAAGAATATAGCTTTCAACCCCCTCCTGAACAAGACTATAACAAAGCAGAGGGCCTCGATTGAATGACTCTTTCCAGTAAAATGCTCACTTGAGTGCTCTGGAAAATGCCCTTCTGAATATCCCTATGGCTCCTTTAGAATAAAAAAAAAAAAAATGGGAATGATCTCATCCTTGGGTGGGATCAGGTGGAAATTCATTTCTAGGTAGCTGGAGTCAAGAGTACTGAGATTGATAGAGCATCCAGAGCCCTGAGAAGTTTTCAGTGCAAAAGTTTTCAATGCCTACCTCACTCCTCTCATCCCTGTATGGAAACAGGAGCTGTAATCTTTTAAGTTCCTCATATGATTCAGGTTTTAGTCAGTGTGGCACTGGACTGATTGATCAGTTAACCTTTTAAAAACATAAACCATATAGTTATCCTGGCTCACATTTATTTTTCTTTATAGATGATTTTTTTTTAATTTTTTTTAACGTTTATTTATTTTTGAGACAGAGAGAGACAGAGCATGAGCAGGGGAGGGTCAGAGAGAGAGGGAGACACAGAATCTGAAACAGGCTCCAGGCTCTGAGATGTCAGCCCAGAGCCCAACACGGGGCTCGAACTCACGGACCGCGAGATCATGACCTGAGCCGACGTCGGACGCCCAGCCGACTGAGCCACCCAGGCGCCCCTCACATTTATTTTTCTATAGGAAGATGTTTCCCAGTCTTTCTTGAGCCATGTTGCTCATTGACAATAACCATATTTATAAAGCACACTGGGTAAATTGATGAGGTTGGTCACAGCCAGAGACAACATATCTGGGGATCTTGACACTGTGGTTTCAGACGAGTCCACCAAACGTTGAGAAAATCAGGAACCTATAACCCATTCAAGGAAAAGGAAGAAATTTCATTAGTGTCTTGTAACTTAGAAAAAGAAAGAAAGGAGCCAGGACATTGGGGTCCAATTAGTTTTCCTTTCCTCCTCAGTCCCAGAAATGTCTTTAATCTTCTTTAAGCAATAAGAAAAAAATGTATGCCTAATGTTGTTCTGCCTACGCTATGATGTTTAGAAAATATCTAAGTTGCATTCCCTCTGGTTTGGAGTATATAAACCGAGCTGCCAATGAAAGTTGGCTATTAAAAATAAAAAGCATTGATTTTAGACTATTATCTAGCTGTAGACTTTAAAACTCTTAAAAACTCTACTGTGAACCTCAAAGACTAAGGAGGCTACTTTGTTCTGGATGGAATCTTCCTTCCACTTCCCTGGACAATACTTTTTAGCTTCAAGGCAAATGCTTTAACATAGAATACAGTGAGGTAATTTATTAGATTGTATTATTTATTCATTTATTAGAGATGGTATTTCAGTAGGCTACAAAGACACAAACACAATAAACCTTGATATGAACAAGAACATTACATATACTTGAGGAGAAGAATGTACCAAAGGTTCTTGGAGGTCCTTAATTGAAGTGATTTTCCTAAAAGGCAAACAATATTTTCGGAGATATTAACCTGATATTTACTCATAAACATTCCTTATAAGCACATTACTTTTCATTTCAGAAACTAGTTCCATATGCACAAGACATAGTAATGCTCTATTGATTTAACCATTGTCAGTGAACAAGAATTCTGGTATTTGAGTTTTCCAGACAACTACAGCCTACCTCCTAAACATGTGATTCTAATTTTCTGCTTTATTATTTAACTTACAAATTTTTTCTACAGAATATAGCAAGACATGCTTACTGTGGGAGAGGTAAGGGGGGAATCAAAGCATATAATATAGTATAAAAGAAGAAAAAAGTACATAAAATATCACTACCTAAATATTAATCGCACTTTAGATATATCCTCCAGACATTTTTACACACATGGATATTCATGCAGAGTATTAAATTTTTTTAAAGTATTATTTAATATTGATGTTTAGTAACCTGTTTTTTATATTAAACATGTAATGGACATTGAAAGAGTGAGACTTTGAAAGGTTATCCAAACTTATTTAAACAATCATTTGATTATAGATTGGTTTTTAGTTTTTCATATTATAAGTAATCTGGTTATGAATACATGTGCATATAGATCTTTGCATATGCCTTTGGTGTTCCTAGAGAATTCAGAGTCCTAGAGGTAGGGTCTCTGGAGCAAAGTGCATTTACATTTAATAATTTGATAAATATCACCTAAGTGACTCCTAGACAGGTCAGCAAGTAATTGAGAATGATTGTAGCCCAATGCTGCCACGAACCCAACATTTTTTTTTTCAAATAGTTTGTTATACCAAATCCATTTAATGACAAATTTTATCTTTTGCCACTAATTTGAAAGGCCTCTTTTATCATACACTAATTTCCATATATTCCTGCAACAGAGCTCCATATATGTATATATCCATATACACACATATACACATGTATACTGGTGTAATTTATATTTATATATGTATTTTATATATATATGTGTATATATATATATACACGTATATATATATCCTTCTTTTCCTGAATTAAAATTAGAATTTTGATTAAGATTATATAAAGATATAGATTTATTTGTAGAAAATTAATATTAACATTATTTCTTATTTCCATTCAAAAACATAAAATGTATAGTGCTTAGATAGTTCTCACATAGAGTTCTCACAGATACCATATTAATTACATTAATACACATATAACTTTTTTCTAACTGCTTATTTTGGATATATCAGGAAGATCATGATTTTAGGAGAGTTCACTTATAACCAATCACTTTACTGAAGGTCCCATATTATTTATACTGGGTTTCAGTATACTCTCCTGCTTTTTCTGGGTCAAGGATCAATGACTCCAAAATAATGATAATTTTCCCTCCAACCTTATAAAAGTTTTGAGCTGCTTCTCTCTATTGTAGTAATTATTCAACTGTGAACCAATTTTATTAAGATTGGGTGTAAGTTCATGTTTTGGGGGAGCAGGAATGACTGTTTCCAATTTGTCCCATTTTTTGAGGGTTACATTGATAAATAAATGAGTATACATGTGGGGTTTGATAACTTATGACCTGATCTCATTTTTTAAATTATCTTTTTTTTTCTAAGTTCAATCTACTGTCCAACAGCTTTTAATTTTGGTTGCTATGTTTTTCATTTATAAAAGTTCTGTTTGGTTCTTTTTTCAAATTTGCTAAGCCATTTTGAATGTTAAAGCTCATCAATTTTTTTTTTTGTTTGCTAATTTTTTTTGAGAGAGAAAGACAGAAAGCAAGTGGGAGAGGGGCAGATAGACAGGGAGACACAGAATCTGAAGCAGGCTCCAGGCTCTGAGCTGTCAGCACAGAGCCCAACGCAGGACTCAAACTCACGTACTGCAAGATCATGACCTGAGCAGAAGTTGGACGATTAACGGACTGAGCTACCCCAGCGCCCAGTAAAGCTCATTGATTTTTAACTATGATGAGCTGAGTTCAAAATCTGCATATGATAATTCCAGCATTTGAATTATGCATCAAACTTTTTCTAAAGTCTGTTATTTCTGCTGGTTCTTTTTCTGCCCCAGTTTTATTAAAAAATAATTGACATATAATATTGTGTAAATTTAAGGTGTACTGCACCGTGATGATTTGATACATGTTTATATTGTGAAATGTTTGTCACAATAAGGTTAGCACATCTTTCACTCCACATAATTACCATTTTGTTCTTGCTGTTTTTATGGTGAGAACATTTAACTTCTTATAACAGTTTTTAAGTGTATACTACAATATTGCTAACTACAGTCACAATAGTGTAAGTTAGATCCCAGGAACTTACTGATATTATAACTGAAAGTTTGTATCTTTTGACCAACATCTTCCCATTTCTCCCACCTTTCAGTCCCAGGCAACCACCATTCTACTCTGTTTCTATAGAAATTCCACATATAAGTGAGATTATACAGTATTTGTCTTTGTCTGACTTATTTCACTTAGCATAATCCCCTCAAAGTCCACCCATGTTATTGCAAATAGCAAGATGTCCTTCTTTTTATGGCTGAATAATATTCCCTTAGGGATGTGTGTGTGTGTGTGTGTGTGTGTGTGTGTGTGCATGTGTATCACATTTCTTTATTCATTTATCCATCAGTGGGCATTAAGTTGTTTTCATGTGTCAGCTATTGTAAATAATGTTGCAATGCACATGGGAGTGCAAATATCTCTTCAATACAGTGATTTCATTTCCTTTGGATAGCCACATTAGAAGTGAGATTACTGCATTACATGGTAGTTCTATTTTTAATTTTTTGAAAAAACTCCACAATGTTTTTCATATTGGGTACACATTCCTACCATCGCTATACCAAGACTCCCTTTTCTCCACATCCCCACTAGCATTTGTTATTCCTTCTATTTTTGATAATAGTCTTTCTAACAGGTATGAGGTGATATGTCACTGTGGATTTATTAAATTAGTAAATTATATGTCCATATTCCCTTGCAGCTCTCTGAGCATCTTTAAATAATCGTTGTGAATTCTTTGTTGGGAACTTCCTGGATTTCCATTTCTCTGGAGTTAGTTAATGGAAGTTTCCTGTATTCTTTTGGTGGTGTCATGTTCCCTGATTCTTTATGATCCCTGTAGCCTTGCATAGGTGTCTGCGTATTTGAAGAAGCAATCACCTCTTCCTGATTTCAGGACTGACTTCAGTAAGAAAAGGCCTTCACTTGTAGGTGGGGGGATGCCGGGAGATGCTGTGACCCAAGGTCTAGTGATGTGGGGCACTGAGTATAAGGGTGTGTGGTGGCTCAGGTTCTGGGTGGGGGGCATGGTGTCTCATCAGCTCAGACTGCTGGGGTGCACAGCAAAAAAAAACTGCATGGTCCTTGGTGGCACAGTTGTGGAGAGGGGGTGCACAGCGCCTGCCAGAACTATTGGGTTCCTCAGCAGCATCTCCAGATCCAGTCACTAGGGGCTAAGGCAGATAGCGATGTGGGTTGGAGCTGGTGGTGTATATACACACACCAGCTGTGGGGGCTAATTACAGATGCTTGTGTAGTGGCCGGGGCCAGTCACAGACACACACATAATGGTGGGGGGGCAGGGCCAGCAGGAGGGGCCAGGGCCAAATGCAGGTATGTTGGCAGCTGCAGAGGCTTTGGCTGTAGGAATATACCCCTGTGGCTGCTCAGCAGTGATGAATGCTGATGAATGCTCAGCAGTGGAAGAGGTGAAGGGAATCAGGCCAGCATGAGCAAGTGCACAACTGGAGGGACTAGTTGTCAGGCCAGTGACTGGAGATAAAGCCATATCTGGGCCCACAGCAGTTGTAGGGCCTTGGCTGTCAGCGTGTACTTCTATGGATTCAGGATCTCACCACAGGCATACACACAGCAGTCAAGGCCAACGAAGGGAGTCAGACCAGCAGCAGCATACAGGTGCACAGCTGGTGAACCTAGCCCCAGTTGCACTCACAGTGGTGGGGGTGCACCACGGTGTCTACACTGACATCTTGCACTCACTCAGCTGCAGAGCACTGGCTGACTGCCTGTGCAGATCCCAGGCTCCAGCTGAGGGGAGGGAAGTGGGCAGGGAGTCAAGTGGCTGGCATCTGTGAATGAAAATACCTGTAGGGTGAAAACTAATGAAATCTGCAGGAAGTTCATGGTAGTTATGTTGGCCATCAGTTTCATCAGTGGACAGAAGCTGTTGGGGTCCCTTCCAGAGCAGGTCACTGGGAACTATAGTCACTGTTGCCGTGTGGCTGATATTGGTAGATCTTGTTCTTCCTTGTTCCTAGCTATCTCTATGTGTCACCTTTGCTGTCTCCTGGGTGGGGTGAAATGGAAGCAGGTCCTTAACGAGGTGCCCTGAAAGGCTGGGGATGCTGGTCACTCACCCTGCTCTCTTTTCTGGTCGTGAACTCCTTCTGCCTTGAGAGTTCTTTCTTGGCACCAAGCAGTACTGGCCTGGAGGATGGGATGATGCAAGCACGATAGAGCCACACTTCCTTCCCTTTTTGGGTGGTTATTGTTGGGATTTTTGTTCCACTGTCTTGTTGAAGTTTCTTAAGTAGACTCCTGAGCAATCGCAGAGCTCACACATTGTTGATTTTTGCTGGGAGTGGGAATGGAGTCTGGGGTCTTCTTTTTTTTACCATCTTGGTGACATCACTCTTGTTTCTACTGATTATTTTTCACGTTGCCTTGTTTCCTTGTGCTCCTAGTTGTCTTTGATAGTTTGATGATTACTGCTCTTGGGCAATTATTTGTGAGCGTTCCTTGGAACCAGGATTTACTTTGCCCTCTGCCAACAATATATTGTGACTGCTTTTGCCAAGTGCCTGGGACCACTATCACAGGTGGCCTTTTTAATCCGAGTTCAAGGATAGGAGTTCCTTGACCAATTCCAGCAATGTAACCTATGCCCATAAAATCCTAGAAGTTACTTTCTTTTTTTTTCTTCTGTTCTACTCAAAGCAGGATAGCTTTCTTTGAAGTTCAAGGTATGAGGTCAGGTAATGGATACATGGTCCAGATGTAGCATTTATAACTAAAGTATTACACAGTAAAATGTGAATTTCAGATTAACAAAGAATCATTTTTTTAGGCATGGTATCCCCTCAAATATTACCTGGAACGTAATTATACTGAGAAATTTTTCATTGTTCAGCTGAAATTAAAATTTGACTAGATGTCCTGTATTCTACCTGACAGTCTTAATAGTAGGTTTAGTTCCTGTACTTATCCTGGTAGTACCCACCCCAATCCTCAGGCCTTGGCTTTTCTCTGCCCTGCCTCAGAAGGCTGCAAATAAACTAGGGGTACAGCATGGACATATTCCCCCAAAAGCCATGGCATTTGTGCTTGGATATCGTGCTTACATATCTGATTCAGGCTGTCTTCCCAAAACTTCTCTGGCAGGTAGCCACTATTTTTTTTAGCTTGTCAGTGTCTTTAAATAAATGGATTTTGTTTTTTGTTGGTGGTAGTTGAGTTAGCTCACTATTTTGTTTGTGTTGCTTAAGCAGAAGGTTTGACTTGAATAACCTAGTCCAAATTACCCAGGATGCTGGGGGGTGGGGGGGACCATTTTCCAACACTGAGGACTGAAGACTGTCTTCTAAACAGCGGTACAGTTGCATATGAAGTGTGTAAAAAGGGAGCCACTCCACAACAGGCATAACTTCATCTGGCAGATATTTTTTTCATATGTGAAGCACTAGTAAACTCAACATGTAAAACTGGAGCTTTCATCCCAGCTGGAATTCATTCCTCCTTCCTCAAGGCTCTCAGAGCAATTTGTAACTCTAATGTGTCACTGAACCCTTCCCTTGGGTTGTAGATTTATATATACATGATGTCTGCCTTTCCTCTTCAGTGGAGAGCTTCTTGATGGTATGGTTTTGTGTCCTCAGCCTCAGACCCCAAAGAGCCCTCAGAATGGTGATGGCTGATACACTTTCAGTACTCAAAAGATGTGTACTAAATTACATTGAATGAAAGGAAAATTAGTATCGATTTTATCCAAAAACAGAACTAATACACTTCCTAACATTAAAAAAGTAGAGATGCAAACCGGCAAAGCCAAGTTGAAGACAGCCCTTATATGAATTTTCTAAGACAGGCGGCAGAGCTGATATATAGTATTAACACCTCATTTTGAATCAGTTCACCAGTGACCTAGAGGGGGACAGGACGGTGAGAGGATGACACAGAGGACAGATATGTTAATGAAGTCAGAGAAGGGGTATGTTTGGGGACTGGGAACCACATGACCTGTTCGGATGCACAGTATGGGACTGGAGAAAACCATTGACTGCAAACTAGAGACACTAGGAAGCAGGATAGAGCAACAGACAAGAGTGTATAGAATTGGAATCAAGAATTTAAAAGAAAAGCCATTTGTATTTTCATCTGAACCTAGAATGTGTAACCATCTTCTAGCCAACTGACTTTATAATGCTGGCTGAGTAAGGGCAGGACAGGAAGTAATGATAAGGGCAGGGTTCCAGGAAACTAGATCTAAACCTCCTTCAGCTTATCTCCCCATGATGAGGAATTCAGGTCCTGGGGAGCTGTATGGTAAGTCATCTGTAAATCTCTCTGCACTAATGGCAGTCTATCTCTCCATTCTATATCCCTGCCTTGATCAGACGAGTTTGAAGGTAAGCCCCTGCTTTAGGGCTCAGAGAAATATAGAAAAACAAAGTGAAAGAGAGGATTAGTGTCTTAAAGAGCATCACAGGAAGTGCCCAGAGCAGAGCAGCCATGATTTATCATCCTACACAGGGCAGGGGAGGCAGGATGGACACCACCTGACTCCAGATAGAAGACAGCAGGTAGTGCTGCTGGACAGCAGGTAGTTTCCAAAAGGAGACTTTCCTTTTGGAAAAATGCATGAACCCATAGTTTGTGGCTGTTGCATGTGTGGCTGGTGTTCTAGGTTTTACCAAATGACAACTGCACTCCTCTGCCTTAGGTGTGATGGATAACTTTATGTGTCAACGTGGCCAGGCCACAGGTGCCTAGATGTTTGGTCAAACATTTATTCTGGGTGTTCCGGTGAGGCCATTTTGGGATGACACTAACATTTAAATCAGAGGACTTTGAGGAAAGCCAATCACCTACCATAATGTGGGTGGGCCTCATCCTACCAGTTGAAAGCTTGAACAGAACAAAACATCAACTTCCTTGAACAAGAGAATTCTCCAGCAGTTGGCCTTCAGATTTTATCTGCATCATTGGCTCTTCTTGGTTCTACAGCAGATTGCCTTCATACTCAAACTGGAATATTGGCTTTCCTGGGTCTCTATTCTGCCAACCCAACCTGCAGTTTTGGGTTTGCAGGCTTCCATAATTGAATATTAGGAATGAGCTAATTCCTTATATTACATCTCTTTATATATGCACATCCTATTTGTTCAGCTTATCTGGAAAACCCCAACTAATACAGAAGGGATGTTTACAGAGGATGGGGAGATGGCTTACAGGCAAACATAAGAAAACTGGCTCTACCCTGCACCCCAAAGAATGGCCACATGTATTATTTTTAAGTAATTTTTATGTCCCATTTCTCCATTTCCTTCCAGCTGTAACTCCATAAGTCCTGTACTGTCTTTAAAAGACCCTATTGTGTGGCACAATACTGATGAGTTCATTGGACATGTAGTGTCCGTTTCAAGGGAATTCAGTCTCTTATCAAGATTGACTCCAAGAGGGGCACCTGGGTGGCTCAGTTGGTTAAGTGCCCAGCTCTTGATTTTGGCTCAGGTCATGATCTCACATTTCTTTTGTGAGTTCGAGTCCCGCATGGGGCTCTGCACTGACAGCACAGAGCCTGCTTGGGATTCTTTCTCTCTCCCCGGAAACTCACTCTTTCCCTCTTTTTCTTTCAAAAAAAAAAAGAAAAAAAAAAGGTTGACTCCAAGAGATTTTCACAAAAATTTTTGTGAGCATCATCATCCAGAAACACTGCTAACTTTGATCACTAGAGAGAGCAAACAGCTTTTTAAATATGCTACTCTTTGACTACTCTGTCCATGTGACTTACAGTCTTTAAAAAAAACAACAACACTATTTTCAGAAATTTTACCCCACTGAGATGGTTGGTCCCCCACCCTCTGTAAGGAACAGGAAGTGGTGAAAATAATGTACAGGTGCTAGCTTATCCTTTATGAAGCCTCACACAGAGACCTTGCAGCACATGCCCAAACTTCAAAAATCCCTAATTTTAAATGTTTCATATATTAGAGAGAAGAATACAGTCTGTTTTCACTTATCTTGCCTATACCCAAGTTTATAGAGGGCTCTACCCAAACCCCAAATCTGTACAGAAATGAACCTTCTCAACATGGAAAGAATAAAAGAAAGTCATGACACAGATGCTAGTCCATACGAAGGCATTGTCTCAAAGGCCACAGGAAGTGACAGAGCCGAGAGTCTACCCTGAAAAGATTATTTCATGTCTAGTTCAATGAAGATTATATATATATATATATACACACACACACACACACACACATATATATATACATAATACTTACACATATAAACATTATAATTCTACTAATTTACTCCACCATTTTGGAAATAACGATCATCCTGGTTCTGGATGGATTGGGAACTGCAGGACGTATTTGTTCAGCACACACAATGTGGTATAACAGTTAGGAGCACAAGCTCTGGTGTTGGACAACTGGGTCCAAACCCTGAGTCCACCACTTGCTGGGTGTCTGTAGGTATGTTATTTATCGTCTCCAAGCATCAGTTTCCTGTTTTGAGAAGAACGAATGATAAAGGACAAACTTCAGAAGATTTCTGTAAGGATTAAACAAAACAACTCATTCTAAGTGCTTAAGACTTAGGAAATGTTTAATAAATACTATTCATTATTGGAACCATTATTATGCACAGGAAGTTCATGCAAATCAATGGTCCTTGAGCAAAAGGTTTGAACGGATAATAAACTAAACAGGTGGGAGCCCTGCATGAAGTGTCTGTGTCATGAAAAGATAGACTTGCCTAGCATTCCTTAAAAAAAAAAAAAAATCCCCTCTGTAAACTGTTTTGTGCTTACTACTATACAGAGCCTGGTCCATCTGCAGATGGCTTTGGGCCTTGCTTCAATGTGGAGAAACATTAGGGGTCATTCAAACCCTGAGTGCTGCTGGCTTCACCTTCAAATATGTCAAATAAATAAATTCCTGACCAATTAGGAGCCAGCTTTGGCTGGGAATACTCGACAAATTGATTTATCAAAGCTGGTCTGAGTCATTGCTTCACAGCTTCTTTATTGAGCTTTTTACAACTATAGAAAACTTTTCTTATTGAGATGATTCATAAATATATTAATATTTTAGGGGTGCCTATGTGGCTCAATTGGTTAAGCCAGGTGAGTTCAGCTCAGGTTATGATCTCATGGTTCACTAGTTTAAGCCTCACCTCAGGCTCTGCACTCCCAATCTCTGCTTGGGATTCTGTCTCCCTCTCTCTCTGACCCTCCCCCGTTTGCTCTCTCTCTTTCTCAAAATAAATTTAAATAATAATAAAAATAAAATAAAATATATTAATAGTTTAGTTGGAACTAAATATTTCTATGTTTCCAAAATTTAAACTGATTGTGCCTATTTGTAAATGTATCGTTACGTACCCATGTGCTAATGCGAGTAACAAAAAACAAAAGTGATGTAAAGTGGGCTTGATTTTTACCATACCAGAAAGAATTGAGTTATCAGGGTTCTCAAAAGGCTTCCCTGCTGGGAGAACAAAGCTCCAGTGGGAAGTAACAGTATGCATTTGTTTTGTCTGCTTTGTTGGATTTCCAGGACATTCTTCTGTTCCCTATCTTAATTCTTTATAAAAGAAAAAAAAATTGCCTGATAACTTGCTCTTCTTATCCAGATCATGTATTCTGCCTACCAGCAATTAATAAGTAAGTTTTAATTTCCCTGTATGCAGGAGAAAGGATTTTGGAAAAAGATTCCACCAGAGAGTTTCCGATGGCACGTTGAAAGTGAACTAACGCCCTGCTATCTGTGGTGCATATGAATTCTTATTTGAAAACTATAACTATTGGGGTTAACAAAGACTCTGCGCCTGCCAAGGTCAAGTTTAGTTATGAGAATCTGCTATGAACATCTCACCATAGGAAAAGGTCATTCTTTATGTCCTCAACTTGCTGAAGGAAGAAATTCCAGAGAGGTAATCTCTGCTTCCTGACTATGAAGGAGAAAGGTGTCTTGGAGGCAGGTCTTTCCTGGAGAACGTTAAGATGGCGATCTTCGTGAAGAAGTAACCTTGCAGTTAAGAAAGGATGAACCATGGAAAGGTGCACTGGAAGATGCCCAGTCCTTCTTAAACACCCTATATCGATCGGTTTCATTCTAGTTTTTCTTGGTATTTTATGATACTTTCTGAAAAGTTCATATTGAAAAAGAAGTTAAAGTATCTTTACTGTCAGACAAATGATAGTGTATGAAGAGCATCCTAAGAAATCTACAAAAGCTACTAGAACTAATAAGTGAGTTTAACAAGGTTGCAAGAAAAAAGTTGAAAAATAAAGATTAATTACATTTGTATATATTACAATATATAAGACCCTTGAAAAGTAAAATTAAATTAAAAATTCAATTTATAGTGATATCCAAAAACATGAAATACTTAAGGATAAATTGAACAAATAAGTAAGAACTACGGAAACTACAAACCATTGTTAAAAAAACTTAATGACCTAAATAAATGGAGAGATACACCATTTTTGTGGCTGAGACTATATTGTTAAAATATCAAATCAATTCCAATAAAAATGTTATCAGATGGTTTGCACAGATTGGCAAGCCAACTTCAAAATTTAATTGAAAATGCAAAGGACTGGGGCACCTGGGTGGCTCAGTCAGTTAAGCATCAAATTCTTCATTGGTCATGATTTCACAGTTTGTGAGATGGAGCCCTGCATCAGGCTCTGTACTGATAACATGGAGCCTGCTTGGGATTCTCTCTCTCCCTCTCTCTGCCCCTCCCCCTCTCATTCCCTCTCTCTCTCTCTCTCCCCCTTTGTCTCTCTCTCTCTCAAATAAATCAATAAACTTAAAAAAATGCAAAGGACCTAGAATAGCTAAAACGATTTTTTAAAAGAAGTACAAAGTTGAAGGATTTACACTGTTAATTTCAAGTCCTACATTAGGGCTAGAGTAATCAAGAGAATGTTGTATTGATGTAAGAATAGACATACAGAAGCAAATTGAGAATGTAGATATAAGTACACACATTGATTTTTCACAAACTACCAATAAAAAAGGGGTGTCTTTTCCATAAATGATATTAGAAGAAGTTGAAAACATTAACCTCAATCTTTACCTCACTCTACATACAAATTAATTCAAATAGATTATAGACCTATAAGTAACAGTACATGTAAAACTTCTAGTTGGAAATATTGTGATGTTGAGGTACGTAAGGATTTCTTAGGCACAAAAAACTCACAAAGCATACTAGAAAAATTACATATTGCATTTTATAAAGATTAGAAACATTTGCTATTCAAAAGACACCATTAAAAAAAGTAAGGAGAACCATAGACTATGAGAAAATTTCCATAATATATATATTTATGACAAAGAACTTGTATCTAAAATGTATTCCATCTCTATTAGCAGACAACTTAATTAAAAGCACAAAAAAATTCCAACTGACACTTCCCAAAGTAAGGAATGTTTTTTAAATTTTCTTAAGTTTATTTATTTATTTTGAGAGAGACAGAGACAGCATGAGTAGGAGAAGGGCAGGGAGAGAGGGGAAGAGAGAGAGAGAATCCCAAGCAGGCTCCGCATTGCCAGTGCAGAGTCCGATGCAGGTCTTGAACTCACAAAACTGCAGGATCATGACCTGAGCCAAAACTGAGATGCTTAACTGACTGAGCCACCCAGGCACCCCAAAATAAGGAATTTTAGTAGCCATGAAGAACATGTGAAACTGCCCATCCTTATCACTCATCAGGAAAATGCAAAATTTAACTATGAAAAGCTCCCACTTTATACCTGTATGTGTAGCTAAAATTAAAAAAAAAAAAAACTGACTGTACCTAATGTTGGCAAAGATATGAGGCAACCGGAACTCTTAAGCCTTGCTGGTAGGAGTATGAAATGGTCCAACTACTATGAAGAACAGCCTGGCAGTTTCTTTAACCCTTGCACATACAACACCCATATGATCCAGTTATACTACATCTAGGTATCCTCCAAGGAGAAATGAAGCTATATATCCACAGAGTCTTGCACGCAAATGTTTATAGAAGCTTTACTCATAATATCTACAAAGTGGATATGACCCAAATGTCTATCAAGAGTTGGATAAACAGATTGCAACATGTCTACATACAATGGCATACTGCTCAGCCATAAGAAAGAACAAACTACAAATACATGCGACATGAATAAATCTCATAATCGCCATGTAGAGTGAAAGAAACCAGGCTCAAAAGAGTGTATGCAGTTACATTTACTTCAAACTCTAGAGAAGACAAATCTAATCAGTAATGACAGGGGCAAGTTCATGGTTGCTTTGGAGCTGAGATGTTACAGGAGTTCACTGAGAAAAAGGACTCTTTTGATAGTGATCAAAACATTCCGTATTTTGATTGTGCTGGTTATTACATGGGTATATACCTTTGTCCAAACGCATTAAACTATACTCTTAAAATGAGTGCATTGGATTATATGTGAATTATATTTCAGTAGTCAATAATCATAAACTTTACTGAAACATAAGTATCAAAAGTAGCCCCCAAAATATGTTTCTCCCTTCTTTTCCCACTGCCATTTTCCCTTCCTCTGGCAGCCTGTCCATAACCCCTATACATACAAATACACTGGTACCTCACTGTTAGAGTTAATCAGGCATGTATGCAGGAAACTAAACATCTTCATAAAGTAGGGGGGAAAATCAGTCTGTCATGAAAGTCATTTAAACTTTTGGATGCTTAGAGTTAACCACCATAAGCATTATTTAAACATTTATGAAATTTAACTATATTTATTTTTATTCAGTTTTAGAAACAACCAGGGAAAGGCAGAACTAAGCAGTAAATAAACATATAATTAAAAAAATCAATTGCCTGAGTGCTTTCAAAGATAGACTGATTTCATAAACACTGGGAATAAAGGTATAGAATGACAAGGCGGGCTATTGTACTAACATGGGATCAGTCATGGTTCTTGGGCCCCTCAAAAGTGCAGGTAACACGAGGAAGAAAACTGAAATCTCCAATCACCCTGCCCACCCTTATCCATGACTTATATACCAACTGTGAGCCTTAGCACTTTCTCATGTTTTCAACTCTGCATGCACAGGAGCTCAAAATGACCGTCTGCTGTGCAGCAGAAACTTAGTTGAGGTTTAAAAAAAAGGGAAAAAAAAACCTGAGCAAAATTGGCTGCTATTTCTTCTGATTCCCAGCCCCTGGGGCTCAGATTTTATATGAAGACACAGATGCTAGGAAGATCAGTGGAGATATTTGCTAGGACAGGATCTAACAAACACTGTTGGGATTCCCACTGTCTGGGAGATAAAACTTTCTGCTTGATTAAATGGAAGAAGTAGCAAATATGAAAAAAAATAACTTAAAAATACTAGTTCACTCTTGCTTTTTTCAGAAGTATATTTAATCTAGAAAATTACTGTTCAAGTTCTCTTCCAACCAGCTTTCACTCCCTAGTGCTAACTTGCTACCATGTGAAAATGCTGTTCCTGTAGTGGCTAAAGGTCACACAAAAGAAAAATTGGAAACCAAGAAAGATCTACAACAGTAACTGCAAATAAGAAGAAAATATATATAATGGGAATGTGACCAGGCTTTCAAAAGTGAACCTATCTACTCCTATTTGGAATACAGATTCAGGATTGCCCTGTCCTCTCCTCTTTGACCAATGTTGTGGACCTGTTCACATTACTGATCTCTCATGCATGTACACACACACACACACACACACACACACCAGGCAACATTCTTGCCCTTATTTTTTCACTAACCTGAAGAACAAAAGCAACAATCTGCAAAAGTACATTCCCAATTCTGTAACTGCCATCACACAGATTCTGCAAAGAATTAACCCCCAAACTGAATCATCAATATATTCATTTCTTTAACACATTTTTAAGGATCCATTAGATAATTTACTGACCTTGATTCCAAATATTTTTCAGCACATCCAGAATGCTTCTGGTCTTTGGTTTTACAAGTTCAAAGGATTTTTGAAATTAATGGATTTATAAATTTCAGCATAAATATAAAGTGTGCTCTAAAGGTGAAGAAATGGGAGAAGAGGGAGGAAGAAAAAAGAAAATGTGTCAAATGATATCACTTTCCCTGCCCGAGTTCGGTCTTCCAGTAACGTTTAGGTGAGGACCTCATTCTGGACTGTTTCCCTGGTGAGGACCATCAACTCAAGACTACAGTATGACTTTGTATGAGTGTCTTTGTGTAAATGGTCGCTCTCTCCTTCCACCTGCTGCCTTCCTCCTTCACTTCTTTCCTCCTTACTTCCTCATGCTTCCTCTCCTTTCTTCCTCTATCTTTTGAAAATTCAGATCACATAAGTGTGAATTCACTTACATCTATAAAATACTGATGCTTATTTTGTACATATTTATATGTTTCTTTGTAATGTTTCTCTGCCATTTTGATTGCCATATGGTTTTTCTCTCCACCCCTTATAAGTACTTGGAGGACAGAGTTGACAAATTCTTTTTGTCAGTCTCTTCCCTTTTCCACGTGTTTCACAGTCCAATTTACAAATATAGATAGAATCTTACAAAAGATTCTGCTCAAGACTGGTTCTTGGTAAATTCTTATTCTTTAAGTGAGGGGTATCAAATAGAACAAATAAAATTACACTTAACCATGTGAAATCATGTAGATATCTTAAAATGATTACATTAAAAAGAACAAATCCTTTTTCAAATGCCACTGAATTGTCTAAACATAGATTTGCATTTATCGTGTTTTCTAAAGTTGACTCTACAAGGAGAGTCTTTTTCTAATCCTGTATGATAACGAAATACTCACAAGATTAATTTAGTAGATGCAGTGTATTGCATTAACAGCCAAATGACAACCACTTGATATACACGTCACTCATTGATCATATTAAAATACGGAGACTAAATTTGAATTACCTGTAATTTTGAGAATTTCAGAAATATTCATGTATTCCACACTTGCAGCTTTCAAGTCTTGAGAAGATCAAAGAGATTTGTTCAACTGGGAAAACCTTCTTAAGAGCTTTCTAAGACTCTACACATCATACACATTTCATATATAAGACAAGATTTAGGAGAATTTAGGCCACAGTGGTATAAATGTCAGATTCATTTGCTTATAATATAAATAATGCAAATATTCTTTTATAGAAGCCATGATCAAATTCTACTTTTTGATGAAATATAGAAGCAGATGGCCCATTCATGGTGATTAAAGCTAAGTAAAGTATTTTAATATGACTAATTTAGCGAAAGAAGGAAGGGAGGTAGGTGGAAAGTTGAGAGAGAGGAAGAGAGAGGTCCTATTTAAATAATACCCATAATTAGAATAACTGGTGATGATCTGGCGCAAACAAATTTGCTTTTTCAGGTGGGGAAACTAAGGCCCAGAATTTAGAAGTAGCTTGCCACTTTCCTTATGTTCCTATAGTGATTAGGACACCACAGCCTCATTAAATATGTGCTACAATATCCTAAGAAACAATCAACTTGTAACCTGCTGCATTTAAAGAAAGATAAGTCTTCCTTCTTCTTACTGGAATCCCAAGTTAAAGTACTTTCATTCTTGTAAAAAAAAAAAAACACTGAGTATATTTAATAAATAAGATAAAATAATGAGCCTAGAATCAATCTCTAGATCTCTAATGAACATGAAAGGGGGAAACTGGTATATTTACCCTAATGTATTAAAGGAAACCATAGATGCAAACTGAATGCTTCCTTAGGCAAGAGTATAAGGAGTTCATGGTAAAATAATGGAAAATAAATAGGGTTTGGAATTAAAAAAATATAATAATAACTGAATTTTAATTCCTCATCTAATCACTAATGGTTATGTGTTACGGAGCAGGGAACATAACTAACTTGACCTCAGTTTCTCTCATCCTTAAAATTAGTATAATAATGTCCATGTTATGCAATTATACTGCAGATTGTAGGAGACAACACATTTAAAAAGACAGCACACAGTCTAGCATGTAAAAACCCTTAGTCAACTTTATTTATTATTGTTACTTTTATTACTATCTTCATCTTTTTAGTATCATCGTCAATCACAATATTATTGGTTCACCTTCAGAAAATCACCTAATTTGTGGTCTGATCCTCATCTTTGCAGCATATTATGAAGCTTAATTGTTTCATATCATCTAAACTAACAAGTGATAGATCTGAATATTAGAATATTAATATTTTCATTTAAAATGGAAACGGGTTATTTATAGGGTGTGCCACTATACTTAAGAGAACAAATTATATATCAAGTCGTGTTTGATAGCCATTTCAAAAGGAGATGAAAAATAGTTATAATAGTAAATAGCAATTAGATGGTTAAATTGTGTGGAAGCGTTTTCTCATTTTTTTTTTTCATTTAATCCAATATAAACCCTGTGACCTAGGCACTTTTGTTATCTCCATTTCACAGATGAAGCAAATTGAGGCACAGCGCTTCAGTACCTTGCTCAAGTTGACATACCACGCAAGCAATGGAGCTGAACCTGCACCATTAACCTTAATACAATTCTACCTTCCTAGGCCCTGGTATCTATTTCTAGTAAGATAAGATACTCTGCTAAAATACCCTGAGGCACTTGTATTAGTTTGGATATACACCATAACAGAGAGCACAGAGACTCAAAATCCTGATTCTTCAAAGTTATTTTATTTCTCCATCATATAAAAGTCCAGGTGGGTGTTCCATAGCTGCTAGGGCAGCCCCATGATGATCAGGAATTTAGTTCCTTTCTCTTCTGTTGCTACACATAGACGTTCCATGTACAAGCACATATACCTTTCTCCACATACCCCTTTTGTGTAATGGTACAGGGTGGCTGCTCCAGCTCCTACCACCACACTTGCTTTTCTGCTGGTGAGAAGAGGGAAAATGCACAAGAGTTAGGTGGGCATTTCAGTGTTTGGCCCAGACTTTTCCCACATTTCTGTTTCTGTTCCATTGGCCAGCACTTAGTCACATAGCACAACTAGCTGCAAGAGATGCTAAAAATATATATGTTCGGTTGCAGATAGCAGGTGCTCAGCTAACATTATATTAATGTGAAAAGGCCTATTCCACACCATCCTATTTCTGTCTATTTAATGTAGGAGTAAAGATTCAGAGTATCCTCTCCCTGAGATGTTGTTATAAACACACTGACACATTCCATACTCTGCACTTACATAGTCCACCACGATTGAATTTGCACTGGTGTTAACAGTGATCTGCTACTGGCACATGATTATAGCTCATTGTGCATTAATCATTATTTAATATGAGTCTTTCTTTTATCTAATGTGGGACATGCTTTTATTTCATGTCAAGGGAGTTGTTCTTTCTAAGCCTAAGTGCCTCCCATCTAATTGCCTTTGATCTAAGAAGATCTCCTGTGTTCTTTGCCAGAAATTTGCTAGTCTTGGGAAGATCACACTTAGATAATAACAGAACTTTCCAGTATGAGAGTTTCCAAGAACAGGGCTTCAAAAGTTGTCTATTTAGGGGTAAATTATCTGGTTCTCTTTTGATAGCTGTCTTTGGTTCTCCACTGGCCAGTGACTACTTAACTAAGGACTTGCATTAGTCAGGGTCCCAGAGAAACACACACACACAGACACACAGACAAACACACACATGTCTGTATGTACAGAAAGAGAGAGAAAGAGATTTATTATAAGGAATTGGCCCATGTGACTATGGACACGGATAAGTTCCAAGATCTGCTGTCTGCAGGCTGGCAATACAAAAGAGCTGATGTGTACTTCCAGTCTTTGCATAGGAGAAGACCAATGTCTCAGCTCAAAAGTAGTCAGAGAGAGCGAATTTTTGCTTACTCTGCCTTTTGTGCTATTCAGGCCTCCAAAAGATTGGATGAGGCTCACCCACACTGGGGATGGAAACCTGCTTTACTCATTATACCAATTAAAATGTCAGTCTTACCCAGATCTTTAACATGCCTGGAATAATGTTTAACCAAATATCTGGGCACCCCATCTCCCAGTCAAGTTAACACATATAATTAACCATCACAGTGGCCAACAGACACATGAAAAGATGATCAACAGTACTTATCATCAGAGAAATGCAAATCAAAGCCACAGTGATATATTACCTCACACCTGTCCAAATATTACCTCACACCTGTCCAAATGGCTAAAATTAACAGCTCAAGAAACAATAGGTGCTGGTGAGGATGTGGAGAAAGTAATCGTCTTGCACTGTCAGTGATTGACAAAGTAAACTTGTGCAGCCACCCTGAAAAACAGTATGGAGCTTCCTCAAAAAGTTAAAAATACAACTACCCTACAATGCAGCAATGGCACTATTCAGTATTTACCTAAAGATACAAAAATACCAATTCAAAAGGATACATGTACGATGATGTTTATAGCAGCATTATCTACAATAGCCAAATTATGGGATTATCAGGTGCCCAGTTCATTAACTGATGAATGGATAGCAAAGATGTGTGTGTGTGTGTATGTGTGTGTGTGTGTATACACACACATATGTATGTATATATGTGTATATATGTGGGTGTGTATAATGAATATATATATAAAACATATATAATGCAATATTACTCAGCCATAAAAAGGAATGAAATTTTGCCATTTGCAATGATATGGAAGGAGCTAGAGAGTATTATGCTAGGTGAAATAAGTCAGTCAGAAAAAGACAAATACCATATGATTTCACTCATATGTGGAATTAAAGAAAAAAAAAAACAAAGAGGAAAAAAGGAGAGCAAGAGTGATAGAGGGGGGCGGGAACCAAGAAACAGATTCTTAACTATAGAGAACACACTGATGGTTACCAGAGGGGAGGTGGGTGGAGGGATGGGGGATGGGGGATGGTTACCAGAGGGGAGGTGGGTGGAGGGATGGGGGATGGGGGATGGTTACCAGAGGGGAGGTGGGTGGAGGGATGGGGGATGGGGGATGGTTACCAGAGGGGAGGTGGGTGGAGGGATGGGGGATGGGGGATGGTTACCAGAGGGGAGGTGGGTGGAGGGATGGGGGATGGGGGATGGTTACCAGAGGGGAGGTGGGTGGAGGGATGGGGGATGGGGGATGGTTACCAGAGGGGAGGTGGGTGGAGGGATGAGGGATGGGGGATGGTTACCAGAGGGGAGGTGGGTGGAGGGATGGGGGATGGGGGATGGTTACCAGAGGGGAGGTGGGTGGAGGGATGGGGGATGGGGGATGGTTACCAGAGGGGAGGTGATGGGGATTAAAGAGGGCACCTGCTGCGATGAGCACTGGCTGTTGTATGGAAATGTTGAATCACTCTATTGTACACCTGGAATTAATGTTACACTGTATGTTAACTAGCTGGAATTTAAATAAAAACTTTAAATTTAGATTAAAAAAATTAACCATCACAGGACTGAAGATACCTCAGGATAAAAAGGTGAAAGTAGAGGTCTTGATGAAGGAACTGCTAGTTTTCTAAGCTGTTGGAAAAGATGACAGCATTATGAGACCAAACCACAATCATCTAAACTGCACTGGACAAGCAATTCTCCGGTGAACTGAGACTTATTAGACGATCTTCCTGTTAACAGTTAGTGAGTGGGATTATTTCCTTCCGGAAAAAAAAAAAAAAACAAGACACAGCCAAAATGAGTGGACAAACAAAAACACTTTGAAACACTATTCTACACTGCCTATATAATTTTTATTTTTCTTACGCTCTTAGGCAATACCTTCAGTACAAGCTCGTAAAATCATAGCCTAACCTACTCTTGACTTTAATCAAGCTATCTGGTGTCTTTTAAGCTCTGAAAACAGGGAGAAGAGCACCCCAACAACAGGATCAACTGTGTTACCTGTAGACAACTGCAAGGGTCAAAAAGTGATGGCCATTCCAGTAGCAGTATGTATTTAGAAAGCAACTCCATTTTATTTTTCATGCCAGAGACAGAAAACAATGCAACCGTCTCACTTCAATAAGGAACTAAAAATCAAATGGAAAACCAGACAAATACAGAATGGGTTTGGAACAAAGTTGCAGAGTTTCTGGGCCTCACTGTGCACAAGGTTTCAAAGATCCACATCATGCTGTTCAGAAGCAGAAGTAAACATTGCTGTGCAACAATCAATATTTTTGTAGTTCTGCAATGGCAGAGCACTCAGAAGCCGAATGGGAAGTGACACAGACTCAGCCTGATCAGCAATCCTAAATCAGAGACCTGGGCGTGACCCCAGTGGAGAGCCCTGCTGCCCTAAGAGACACAAGCCTTCCAGAAGAAGGATAGAGCTTTTGGCAGCTTCTCACCCTGACTCTGATAAGGATAGCTAATTGCACTTGCTTTACCACTTGAAATTGTGTCTTCTTGGTGCACTGTGGATTTTCAGAGGGTCTCTGAACGCTGCTTCAAATGACATCTCTTCCTCAAATGGTAAAGATTCATCATGACAGATGATGGACCCAGAGGAGAAAGGCATCACAGACAAGTGGAAATACAAGCAGTTCTTGCTGGAAGCTGACAGCAACCTCACACTGAGGCTGAGATATTGTTTTATTGAATATGGGAGAAAGTATCTGCTTAACAGCCTTGAAAAGCGAGTATCTCAGAGATGGGGTGCTTTGGTTTATTAGACTTTCATTTATCTGAAAGCCCTTGATACTTCAACTCATCACTGGAATTCTATGAACTTGGAGGAGTCAAGTTCCCATATTAGTATGTATTTTAGAAGTACACTCAACATGACTGAACTAGTGGCTGGGGATTTGGCACAGAAGCTTGAATTGTCAGTAGATATGGATGAGGAACTTAGGAGGGATTGGAGCTGAGTGATACTGACCCTAGGACGTATACCAAAAGGGCATTTGTCCATTAATCAAATAATTATTCAATTTCTATTCTCTACCAGGCATGGAGATCAAATCTGCCTGAGTGGAAGGGGAAGAATTGACAAAATATTTCACAAATAAATATTTAATCAGAGCCAGCTGTGTTTAATGCTATAAAAGCAGTGAGCAACTGACAAAGTAAACCAAGGGGCCCTTCCTTTGCTGGCAGTCAGTGAAAGCTTACTTGAGGAGCTGATGTTTAACCCAAAACCAAGCAGAACAAAGAGCACTTACAATTATGTTTAAAGCAAATTTCTGTCATTTTAAACTGTTTTTAATATAAGCTGCAAAAAACTACAATATACAGAATAACAGAATATCTTTTTCCATACTCAAATATTGCATCCGAATAGCACACTTTATTAGTAAAGTATATTTGCAAATATTATAATTGTTTTAATTTGCATTTTTTATTGCTTCTGAGGCTGAGTATCTATTCAAATATTTATTGGCTATATGGATTTTCCCTTCTGGGTGTACCTATTCCTAGCCTTCATCCATTACTTTGTACTTCATTTCTTTCTTGTTGATTAGGGAATTTCTCCTGTTTTAGAGATGAGCCCTTTGCCCATACACTGAAAACCTCACTAATTCTGGTGTTATCATTCTGTTTATGGTCTTTTACCTTGTGCAGAGACTTTAATATTAACATGGCCAAAATGAACAGTCTTCTTAAAATTGTGAGTGTTTTGGGCTTTGATTATCATTAGTTACTTTAAGGTTGCAAAGGTATTCTGTCCGCCTTTAAATAAAATTTGTTGTTTGGTGTGAATTATGCAGATTCTTTTATTTATTATTTTGGCAAGTAAACCGATCGCCACAGCATCATTTATTGAAAACATTATTCCTTATTGATTTGAAATATCTTTTCTGTCATTTATCAAGTTTCAGTAAGCGTTCCTGAGCTCTTTAATCTGCCCCCTACCTTTATTTCCATTTGCTTATCTTACGACCAATATATATTATACTATAGTTGTATAACCAGTTTTGCTATGTAGAAAGGTTGTTCCCTAACTTTGTTGCTTTTTAAAGACAATTTTGGTTATTTTTGGCACTTGATTTTTCCATCTGAATTTTAGAATCTCCTTATTAGCATTTTGATTGGAATCGTACTGAATTGGGGGACAAAATAACTATCTTTATAATATTGAGACTTCTGGTTCATGGATCTGGTACATACCTCTATTTTCTCATTTCTAAACTTTCTGTGATTTGATTGTACTTTAAAAATATTAAAAAATTAATATTCTGCTTATCTTAGTTTTCAGTTATCTGAGATTTAAACCTCAAAACAAGGGGCTTCCAAAGAGCTTGATAAAGTTGCTGGCTTTGACTTGGAAAAGTTAAGTGCCCTGTTCTGAAGTGTCTATAGGTTCAGGAGATGATGACTTCGGTAAAATCATGTTTCATAGCAAGTACAATGCTTTCTGAGCCTTTCTTAAGGATTACAAACACCATTTTATCTCGGGAATTTCCTTTTACTATGATCTTTGTCTGCTGTGCCTTGGGAGAATTTTTCCCTATTGCCTTTCTTATTTCTAAATTGGTTTCAGCCAAGAAGAAAATTGCACATCTGCAGGAGATAATGCTCAGCTTCAGTCTGATTCAGTACTACAGCAGGTATTTGATTTCAGGCCAAAACTTCTAACAGCGAGTATAGCAAATGTTGAAAAGAAAATGAAAGTATAGTATAACTTCATTACATTTATTTACGGTCATTTTGGCTTCGAAATAATCCTTTTGGGCTTACTTTTCCAGCATACAAACATCTGTTATGTTTCTTTTTCTTTCTGTTTTTCTAGCTCTCTGTTAATTCCGTTTTACAACATTTTCTAATAAATACGTAGGGGAAGCATATTTTATAGAGTTCCAGTAGATGGCAGCATAGAGCTATTGTTCCAGCTGATATGTGAATTCAGTTCTGCTGAGCAGAATCAACCCTGCTTAACAGTAGTGAGTCCCAGATACAGAATCTGAGTTCAGTGTGTAAGCCAAGTCCAACCCAACTGACAAATATAACATCTCCAAATTTCCTGAGCACCAGCCAATGGGCCTTCAGAGTGAAAACTATAACATTGCAAATAGCAAATAAAACGAAAAGAAATGTACTTCTTACAACACTAGCTGGTTCACTGGAATCATTTGGAAGGCAGTAAAAAGAACATTTGTGAATTTGAATATTCTTTATTGGTCAGTTAGGGGAAAGAAACTAGAAGCCTAAGTGCTTCCTGGTGATTACTTTGTTACCAGGACTGATTAAAGATAGTAACTGCTGGTATGACACAGGGCTCCCAGCCATCAAAAAGTTGCCTGACCAGCCAGCAGAAGATACAGAGGCTCATCCCCTAACCGTACTTGAGGGCTGAATTTCATCCCTCTTCCTGGAAATAATCAAAAGCTGGGGTCTCACTGCAGGGAGACTTGGGGATAACCTAAAGATCTTTCCCTGATGGCCATCTTTTCTGACCCTCAATTTTTTTCACTTGCCAAGTTGTAATAATAGGTCTTTCTCTGCTTCCTTTATAGAGCTTTGATGGGGACTGGAGGAGGCTAGGAGCACAGTACTGGGTATCAGGAGACAGACAGAGGCAGCAGAATCTGGCACACAGCCATGGGCTCTGTGGCCACCAATGAGGTCTTGAACCCACATCCATACCATTAACCATTCAACTGTGGACAGATTACTCAAGCTCTCTATGCCTCAGTGACCCCCACTGTAAGACAGGTTTAGCTTCTAAGACTAGAATATATTTATTCTGTTTTCTCTGTTTAATGCATATTTGCTATTATCATTAAGAAGCATAAATTTTGCCCTGGCCTTGCCATTAACATCTCTGTGGACTTGGGTATATCACACAGCCTCTGAAGCCTGGGCTTCTTCATTTCTAAAATAAAAAGTTGGACTTTAACCCCATTTGATTCAAAATATGTCATATATTTGTAAATTGAAAAACACCATATAAATGAAAAGTATCCTTACTAAGTGGAAATATGAAGGAAATAGATGAACTCAGCTGACAGGTGTTTTCATGGAAGTGGCCAGATTTGGGGACTGAGTTTATTAGAGGCTTATTGCCGTGATCCATAAATACTTCTCCAGGTAATCAGAGTACAGTCATGTATTAGATGGAACAAGTGACAAAGGCCAAGGGCAACACCAAAGCAGCTAGGCCTGGAACACAGGTCAAGGCTGGGCGATTCAGGCTTGAAGAGCTACAGGTGCTTCCTAAGTGGAAGATATCTCATCCAGCCACCATTTGACACCTGCACATGGAGGAGACTCCACTAGAGACTTTGCCACAATTCTATGAGTGTCAGCCCTGGTTAATCCATGGCCTATCCTGGATTATCTAAGGACATGGATTTGTAGCACTTATACCGCCCTCCTCAAATCAACCCCATAAACCTGCCAGAGGTTTCCAAAATTAAGTCATCCTCAGGAAGAAATGGGATGCTTATAAGTCAGACACAACAAATCTGGAATATTTCTTTACTATTATTAGGAGATCAGAGCCTGAGGAAACATCATGCACACCTTTAATGGAGTGGTAGAAAAGGTCATGGTGAGGAGTTCAGGCTCAGGCCGGGTCGGTGGAACGCTCTAATGAGGAGCCCAGGACACACGGAGGAAGCAGACACCCGACAGGTGTGTAGAGCTCACCTCGGTTGGAAGAGAAAATGAGAAACTGACTAGCACTTGTCAGGGCTGCAGAGTTTTAGTCTGTCATCACAAGTTGACAGAGAACTCAGTGATCGAAACAGAAGATGTAAAGTCCTGATAAAATAAATCATAGTGGTTAAACTTCAGCCAAGAGCAAATCATACCTTAAGATGTCCCAGGCAAACCGAAATAAAGCCAGAAGGCTTCTTGGTGACTCTAGCAAATTAGAGCTAGAAAGGCATCTGGAGGTGGTCCAGGCCAAGGACACTGAGGAGAGCACTCACCACTTTGGGCTAGAGTCTGCAGACACCCCCAGTATCCCACTGCCTTTTACTGAGGGACAGTTGACCTCAGGGTCCTCCCATGATCAGCACGTGAGGGGAAGGATAGAAGAAGGAAGGCTTTCTCACCATCTTCTCCACATGCCTACAACACGCTGGAAGTGCTTCATTAATGGACAGCTTCTCATTCCTGCCTGCCCTTATCTCTGACGCCATCAAACTCAATCTCTTGCTTTTAGTCTCTGATAAATGGCAGTAACAATTGGGGAGCATTTACAAAACCCTTTAATATGTGTTAATTTAATAATCACAAGAACCCTATGCAAATTATAAACCCCACTTTATTCATGAGGAAAATGGGACTCAGATCATTTAAATAGCCTAATGTATGATATCTGGTAAACAATGTACCAAGATATGAACCCAGACAGATGGATTTCTGAGATCTTGTTTCTAACTACACCAAGAAGCAGGCAATAGCAAAGCTGCCCTGATACATAAATAGAGAATGAAGTGAGATATGTGCTTTAAAATCCCTTCTTCCATTCCCTTCAGTAATCATCTCTATGTTATCCCCTGAAAATAGCAATGTTATCAAGCCAATCTAGATTAAATAAATGAACAAGCAGGATTATTCATCATATTAAAAACTTTAAGTATTGATACATATGGGATATATTGAAAATGAACAAGCAGGAGTTTAATGTATGAAGTTAGTGTTTCACTCATAAGCTTTTGTTCAATTATATTGCAGAATGACCCAAAATAGGTGTATAATAGTGATCCTCTATATTAATCATCTTATATGCACAACTGGAAAGAATAATGAGTATTATTCTAAATTTTTCATTCTTTTTTCATGTGTTTCTTTTTCTTTTTTTTTTTTAATTTTTTTTTTTATTATTTTAGAGAGAGAGAGAGAAAGCACGAGTGGGGGAGAGTGGCAGAGGGAGAGAGAGACCTTTAGCACACACCAAGCTCAGTGCAAAGCCCAACCTGGGGTTCAATTCCATGACCCTGATATCATGACCTGAGCCAAAATCAAGAGTCAGACACTCAACCAACTGAGCCACCCAGATATCCTGCTTTTTCTTAATTCCATTGATTAAACTATAATTTTGCCTGTTAAATCTAATAATAAAGAATTGGGATTTGCATTTCTATGTTTTATTTATTTCATTATTCTAGTAATTAATTTTCAGTTTATTTTATGAAAGTGCCCACCCAATGGCTTGGGGGGCAGCCTGGTGTTTCAGCATAGATAATTAGAGAAACAGTAGTGTTATATATACAAAGGTGAGTTAGACTAAGAATTTTCCTGTAAGAGTCTAATGGATCTATGAATTAAGTAAAAATTTGTTTGCTTATGAACAAAACCAAAATAGTTGTTTTTTTAAGTTTATTTATTTTGAGAGAGAGAAAGAACACAAGCAGGGGAGGGGCAGAGAGAGAGAGAGGGAGAGAGACAATCTGAAGCAGGCTCCATGCTATCAGTACAGAGCCTGAAGTGGGGCTCAAACCCACGAACTGGAAGATTGCTACCTGAGCCAAAGCCAAGAGTCAGGCATTTAACCAACTAAGCCACCCAAATAGTTGTGTTTTAACCAAAATAGATCTCAAGATAATTTCCTGGCCCAAAATGGCTGGTGCATTTCACCTGCTGTCTTCATTCCAGACAGCACAAATGAAGTAGAAAAAAATGGCTTGCCTCCCAGCTTTTATGTAGATTTCCAGATTCTCATATAGGTCAACAAATAAAATTAACATACAATCTAGGGGCCATGAGAGAAGTACTGAGAAAAAGCTAAGGGACTTAAGAGTCTAATTCCTTCTAAGGGGAAACCCTTATCCAACAGAAAAGGAGGTAACACTGGTATATACCATTATCTATCAGGTGCTGTACTGGCTGAATTATATGCTTTACATCATTCTTTCCCATAACAATCCTACCAGATACAGTAAGTAATATTTTTAAAATTACACAGTGAATAAGTGGTAGAATACTGATTATTAAAGAAGGTATAAGAATATTCCAGCATGAGAAGCATAAGATGAGAAAAGATGGAAAATTGCAGGGCTTCTGCACCAATGACAAGGATCTCAGTTTCTCTGGAACACAGAGATCCTAAGAGGGGATAAGGCTGCAGGGTTAGCCTGAGGCTGGATCCTGCATAGAATGGATTCCAGCCTCCAGAATTAGAAGTTTAGTTTGTCTCAGGACAGGATTGTGGAAAATGCCACAGACTTAGCCCTGGGAGAGTAAGAGGATTTGGGGTGGGGAGTAATCATTTATAAAAATAGAGTCAAGGGGAAGGAAAGCAATGTAAGTTAGAAGACATCTTATTCAATAGTCAGGAACAATACTTAGTCACATTTTAGAAATGGGCATAGGGGGCAATGATATAACGTGCCACATACATGCATTAAGCATGTGTCTCAATATGCACAAAAGTGAATTATCTTTTTATAGAGGGTGGTTAGAATTCCTCCTCCTTTCTTCCATAAACTACCTCAAAATGCATCATCTATAATTTCCAGGCTTTTCATAGATCTTAATAACACTGTGAAGCAAAGGGAGTACAGAATCTTTGTAGATTTTTACAGTACCCCAAGAAACTTGTAGACACAATGTGACACTATGTTTTGACAACTTGGCTTTATTGATTCCAAGCATTAAACTGATTTTTCATAGAAGCAAGTTTTTTTCACACTTACATTTCATCAGTTACTTAGTTATAAAATTATAATAACAAGTTATAGAATTACAATAACAAGTCCAGCAGGCATAAACAGGCTTGGGAACCAACACTTGTGACCCCTGGTAAGTATATGACTCAGCTGATGGGTGCATAACTTTTGGGAACATGATTAGTCATGAGATAAGTAAGTAGTGCACTTGTGCACCTCAGCCAATATAATATGTTTTATAGAAAAAGAGACACTTCTCCCTCTCTCGCTGCCCCTCCCCTGTTCATGCTCTGTCTCTCTCTGTCCCAAAAATAAATAAACGTTGAAAAAAAAAATTTTAATAAAAAGAAAAAGAGACACTTGTCAGTTAAACAACTTAATTGGTTAAAGAGAAGTCAGGTAAGAGACCGTCCACTGCATTAGATATGAGGTATCACTATTTTTTTTCCTCACATTTTTTTCCATCATTTTGCTTCATTTTTTCCAAACACTTTCTTCAAATAGTTTCAAGCACCTATAAAGAGTTATGTTACTTCTATTCCCCCAAATTTAACTCATGGATTGCTTTTGCATGAAACCCAAGATGATACGTTCCATCGTGATTCTGTCTTATATGTTGACACATTGTTCACACATTCTTCTCAATTCACAGAACGTTGACCTAGAAGGATTTTAGAGACCATTAGGTTAAATGCCTACATCTTCTAAATCCATGTTGCCCAGTGGAAATATAATGCAACATACAAATATAAATTTAAATTTTCTAGTAGTCATATTTAAAAAGTTGAAAAGAACATGAAATTAATTTTAATGTATTGTTTAATCCAATATATCAAATATTATCATTTCAACTTGTAAACAATATAAAAACAATTATCAATAAAAGTTTTTCCTTCTTTTTGTACCAAGTCTTTGAAACCCAGCATGTATTTTACATTTACAACACATCTCGCTTCAGACTTAACACATTTCAAGTGTTCATTGGCCACATATGACTAGTGTCTACTACATTGGACAGTGGAGTTCTAGGTGACTGGAGATGTTGAATCTCTTGTTCAGGAAGTTTAAATTACTTGCCCGAGGTCATCTAACCATGATTAGTCTTAGCCCAGTGAGACTCCTCACTCCTGCTGCCAACATCATGGGTAAAGAATAGTGCTGTGCTAATGTAGCTTACCAAACCTATCAGAAGATTTACAGATTTTTTTTAACTCTTTGGGTTTTTTTTATTTTGGGGGTGAGGGGCGGTTAGTTTTTCTTTTATTGCTTCAAGTTTTTATTTAAATTCTAGTTAACATAACATTGATTTCAGAATTGAGTGATTCCTCACTTACATATAACACCCAGTGCTCATCACAGTGCCCTCCTTAATACCCATCACCCATGTAGCCCATCCCCCGTGAACCTCCTCTCTAGCAACCCTCAGTTTCTTCTCTATCATTAAGAGTCTCTTGGGGCGCCTGGGTGGTTCAGTCAGTTAAGCATCCGACTTCTGCTCAGGTCATGATCTCATGGTTCGGGAGTTTGAGCCCCACATTGGGCTCTGTGCTGACAGCTCAGAGCCTGGGGCCTGCTTTAGGTTCTGTGTCTCCCTCTCTCTGTCCACCACTCTCTCTCTCTCTCTCTCTGTCTCTCTCTGTCTGTCTCTGTCTCTCTCTCAAAAATAAATAAACATTTTTAAAAAAAGAGCTTCTTATGATTTTTCTCCCTCTCTTTTTTTTTCCCTTTCTCTATGTTCCTTTATTTTGTTTCTTGAATTCCACATATGAGTGAAATCATATGCTGCTTGTTTTTCTCTGACTGACTTACTTAGCTTAGAATAATACTCTCTAGCTCCGTCTGTGTCTTTGCAAATGGCAAGATTTCATTTTTTAAAAAAATATTTATTTATTTATTTCTTTCTTTATTTATTTATTTAGAGAGAGAAAGGGGCAGAGAGAGGGAGAGAGAACAAGCAGGCTCCATGCCCAGCGCAGAGCCCAATGTGGGGCTCGATCCCACAACCATGAGATGATGACCTGAGCCAAAATCAAGAGTCAGGCACTTGATCCACTGAGCCACCCAGGTGCCCCAAGATTTCATTCTTTTTGATGGGTGAGTATTATTCCATTATATATATAGCATATTATATATATTCTATTATATATATCATATATGTGAGATATATATATATATACACACACATATATATCGCATCTTCTTTATCCACTCATCAGTCAATAGACATTAGCTATTGTTGATAATGCTGCTATCGGGGTGCATGTGCCCCTTCAAACCAGTATTTTTAAATCCTTTGGGTAAATACCTAGTAGTTTTACAGATCTAATGACTTACCTAATATTGCATTGTTCTGATTATAGAATATAACCTTATTGTAGAGAATGTAAAAAAAAAAAAAAATACAGAAGTATATGTGGAAAAATTTTAAAAATCACTGCTGAGAACAATCACAAATATAAAAAAAACTATGAACAGTATAATACTCGTGTTAAAAATAACTAAATATACCAAATATTATTTTGAGATTTATTCCCTTTCTTTCCTAGTCTTTGACCTGTGTTTCTGTGTTCTCAAAGTTTTCTCTTTTTTTTTTTTAGTTTAAATTATTTCCTCTCTCTCTGCATTTAAAATGTTGTATAATTTTTTAATCCTACTATCAAAAGAGCAGCTGTCCAAAATATCAGTTTATTAGCACAGGGGCAGAGAAGCACAGCTAGGATCTGGCATCATTGTATATTTAAAGACTTCTAATGATCCAAATGTAGCCCTGCCAGAGTCTTCCAGCTGTTAAGAAAGGTAGACGCCAGGTTTATGAATTCATCTCTCCCAAATCAACTTATTCTTAGAGTAAAATAATTTTTTCAATAAAACAAAATATCCTTCTGCAGGACACAGTCTGAAATGTGGCTAAAGTATCTTGTAATTTAAACATACTATGTTCCTTATATTTAGTTTTATACAACAACCCAACCAAAGGCTACGTGTAGTAGAAAGTCAGAATGAGCTACATAAGAATCACATTCTGCCACTCACATAAAGAGCCACTCTGGGTACTTACACACAAGAATGAAGTTATGACTTAAATATAAAAATGAAAAAGGAATGATATAGAATGAAAAGATCTTGGAAGCACGTAGTATGTAGGAGAAAACGCAGAACATCAAATTACAGCAGAGAAATAAAAAGGAAATTGAAAAATTGAATTAGGGGGGTAAGATGATAATTGAGTTATTTCCAGCTAATATCACAGAAATTTGTTTGCACCTAATCGTGACCAATCCAGACAATACCAAATGCTTATGCTGACCAGCCCCTGGTTGCAGCTGGGGAATAACTGCATACATGGAAGCGTTATTGGCCACATTTGTAGGAGGGGACAGAGTTCTGCTTTTAAAATTCTCCCAACAATCAACAAGCAAACCACTCCCTGAACGATGTGTGGTGAAGCACACAGAGCCTAATTCTCTTACAGCCAACTACTCACCACAATTCATCATATTTGGCTTCACGTTTCTCAGTCTGTTCTGGAACATTTGACCTGGCTTTGATTGTGCATTTAAAGGCGATCTGTTCTGACTGGGGCTCCCCAGCTGGGCAGGAAGATTTTGTGGCCTCAGGCCATGCAAAACAGGCTGCTTGTCTACATCTCTGCTTACAGACCTTCAGCAATTGTTTTACAAAGGAAAAGAGGTCAGGGGAACCCTTGGGGGGAGGGAGGGTAGGAATTTCTTTATATTTTTAATGATTTCCAAAGTTTGAGGAGGTTGTTAATTAAAGCAGTTTGAAAGGGGGGCGCCTGGGTGGCGCAGTCGGTTAAGCGTCCGACTTCAGCCAGGTCATGATCTCGCGGTCCGTGAGTTCGAGCCCCGCGTCAGGCTCTGGGCTGGTGGCTCAGAGCCTGGAGCCTGTTTCCGATTCTGTGTCTCCCTCTCTCTCTGCCCCTCCCCCGTTCATTCTCTGTCTCTCTCTCTGTCCCAAAAATAAATAAAGCGTTGAAAAAAAAAAAAAAAAAAGCAGTTTGAAAGGTAATTTGTAGGGGTTCCTGGGTGGCTCAGTCAGTTAGGTGTCCAACTTCTGATTTCAGCTCAGGCCATGACCCCAGGGTCGTAGAATCAAGCCCCATGTAGGGCTCTGCACTGAGTATGGAGACTGCTTAAGATTCTCTCTCTCTCTCCCCCTCTCCCCCTGCTCACACTGCCCCCCCCAAATTAAAAAAAAAAAAAAAGTCACGAAGAGTAATTTCTGATACCTCCTGCACTTACCTAGAAAAACAAGTCCAGTACTCAAGGCTGTCTGAAATTTACCCAAGTATCATCATAAATATTTTAACATAACCCTTTTCTTGTCATACTGGTTTATTTAATATCACCTCCATACACAACACCATTTTAACTTTTGCACCTTCATTCAAGCATGAAATATCTTTCCAGTCTCATGCTGCTGCCCAGGGCTTCCCAATCCTGAAGGCCCAGCAGAATCACTCATATGTGAAGCTTTTCAGAGTATCCAGAGTGGAGCCCAGGCACCTGAAGTTTCCAAAGCCACCACCGATGATTCTAAGGCACAATAAGTTAGAAATTACTACTTCATGCCAAGTTCCCCAAATGTTGATGTGTGAGTGAAATATAACACTGACACAGTTGTTCAGCAGAAAAAAAAAAAAAAAAAAAAAAAAAGTCAGTTAGCCATTTCTGTGTCACTCCTTCACAAGTAATGGAAGAAAGAGCCACTGGCAAAATCCCCCGTCCTACGGTGGCAAAATTCTAGAGGCAACAACACAAAGTAAGCCTACTTCCTTATGTCCTCAGGATAAAGTTTACTGAACTCAGAAGTGTCTTGTTATTTTAGTTGTTGAAGGAAAGCATCATTTACCTATCAAGATGGTGCATAAGTTTGAGAATAAAAATAACTGATAGCATTGCAAGTGTTGGTTTTCTTTTATAATAGATTTTGATTTTTTTTGAGTTGTTCATTTTCCTTTCAATGTATGTCTTTTCCCTCTTTACATATCCTAGTGAGTTGCTCATTGATTTTTCACTGGTGACTACAGAGGATGTTTTGGAACAAGTCCTGTTACAACTTGGAATCAGCCAAAAACTTGTTGACTTAAGAGATCTGTTTGATTTCCTAAGCCAGACCTATCTGGTGATGCTGCCTACTGGGAGAATGCCCATCGTGAGCTTGCAAGACTGAAGAGACTGCAAAACTATTGTCTCTCAATGTCACAGCTGAAGGAACTAAAAGACCTTACATAGCTCTGAGCATTTAAGAATCTCTGTCCTGAGAAGAAAAAATAAAGTTAAACCAATATGAAAAATCCAAAATGAGAAATCAAGAAATTCTCATCCTAAACCATACAAATAAAACAGAGTCGGGGGGAGGGAAGCAAGAAAAAAAAAAATCTCACCCTACAAT